>NC_134831.1:194718393-195401036 GCF_004210375.1 Tachypleus tridentatus | reverse complement strand
CAAGTGAGAGGTAATATACTATCAAAGGAGACAACTGAAAAGTAAGACATCAAGTGAGAGGTAATATACTATCAAAGGAGACAACTGAAAAGTAAGACATCAAGTGAGAGAGTAATATACTATCAAAGGAGACAACTGAAAAGTAAGACATCAAGTGAGAGGTAATATACTATCAAAGGAGACAACTGAAAAGTAAGACAATGAAAAAGACATCAAGTGAGAGTAATATACTATCAAAGGAGACAACTGAAAAGTAAGACATCAAGTGAGAGTAATATACTATCAAAGGAGACAACTGAAAAGTAAGAAATCAAGTGAGAGGTAATATACTATCAAAGGAGACAACTAAAAAGTAAGACATCAAGTGAGAGGTAATATACTATCAAAGGAGACAACTGAAAAGTAAGACATCAAGTGAGGTAATATACTATCAAAGGAGACAACTGAAAAGTAAGACATCAAGTGAGAGGTAATATACTATCAAAGGAGACAACTGAAAAGTAAGACATCAAGTGAGAGGTAATATACTATCAAAGGAGACAACTGAAAAGTAAGACATCAAGTGAGAAGTAATATACTATCAAAGGAGACAACTGAAAAGTAAGACATCAAGTGAGAGGTAATATACTATCAAAGGAGACAACTGAAAAGTAAGAAATCAAGTGAGAGGTAATATACTATCAAAGGAGACAACTGAAAAGTAAGACATCAAGTGAGAGGTAATATACTATCAAAGGAGACAACTGAAAAGTAAGACATCAAGTGAGAGGTAATATACTATCAAAGGAGACAACTGAAAAGTAAGACATCAAGTGAGAGGTAATATACTATCAAAGGAGACAACTGAAAAGTAAGACATCAAGTGAGAGGTAATATACTATCAAAGGAGACAACTGAAAAGTAAGACATCAAGTGAGAGGTAATATACTATCAAAGGAGACAACTGAAAAGTAAGACATCAAGTGAGAAGTAATATACTATCAAAGGAGACAACTGAAAAGTAAGACATCAAGTGAGAGGTAATATACTATCAAAGGAGACAACTGAAAAGTAAGACATCAAGTGAGAGGTAATATACTATCAAAGGAGACAACTGAAAAGTAAGACATCAAGTGAGAGGTAATATACTATCAAAGGAGACAACTGAAAAGTAAGACATCAAGTGAGAGGTAATATACTATCAAAGGAGACAACTGAAAAGTAAGACATCAAGTGAGAGGTAATATACTATCAAAGGAGACAACTGAAAAGTAAGACATCAAGTGAGAGGTAATATACTATCAAAGGAGACAACTGAAAAGTAAGACATCAAGTGAGAGGTAATATACTATCAAAGGAGACAACTGAAAAGTAAGACATCAAGTGAGAGGTAATATACTATCAAAGGAGACAACTGAAAAGTAAGACATCAAGTGAGAGGTAATATACTATCAAAGGAGACAACTGAAAAGTAAGACATCAAGTGAGAGGTAATATACTATCAAAGGAGACAACTGAAAAGTAAGACATCAAGTGAGAGTAATATACTATCAAAGGAGACAACTGAAAAGTAAGAAATCAAGTGAGAGGTAATATACTATCAAAGGAGACAACTGAAAAGTAAGACATCAAGTGAGAAGTAATATACTATCAAAGGAGACAACTGAAAAGTAAGACATCAAGTGAGAGGTAATATACTATCAAAGGAGACAACTGAAAAGTAAGACATCAAGTGAGAGGTAATATACTATCAAAGGAGACAACTGAAAAGTAAGACATCAAGTGAGAGGTAATATACTATCAAAGGAGACAACTGAAAAGTAAGACATCAAGTGAGAGGTAATATACTATCAAAGGAGACAACTGAAAAGTAAGACATCAAGTGAGAGGTAATATACTATCAAAGGAGACAACTGAAAAGTAAGACATCAAGTGAGAGGTAATATACTATCAAAGGAGACAACTGAAAAGTAAGACATCAAGTGAGAGGTAATATACTATCAAAGGAGACAACTGAAAAGTAAGACATCAAGTGAGAGGTAATATACTATCAAAGGAGACAACTGAAAAGTAAGACATCAAGTGAGAGGTAATATACTATCAAAGGAGACAACTGAAAAGTAAGACATCAAGTGAGAGATAATATACTATCAAAGGAGACAACTGAAAAAGTAAGACATCAAGTGAGAGGTAATATACTATCAAAGGAGACAACTGAAAGTAACACATCAAGTGAGAGGTAATATACTATCAAAGGAGACAACTGAAAAGTAAGACATCAAGTGAGAAGTAATATACTATCAAAGGAGACAACTGAAAAGTAAGACATCAAGTGAGAGGTAATATACTATCAAAGGAGACAACTGAAAAGTAAGAAATCAAGTGAGAAGTAATATACTATCAAAGGAGACAACTGAAAAGTAAGACATCAAGTGAGAGGTAATATACTATCAAAGGAGACAACTGAAAAGTAAGACATCAAGTGAGAGGTAATATACTATCAAAGGAGACAACTGAAAAGTAAGACATCAAGTGAGAGGTAATATACTATCAAAGGAGACAACTGAAAAGTAAGACATCAAGTGAGAAGTAATATACTATCAAAGGAGACAACTGAAAAGTAAGACATCAAGTGAGAGGTAATATACTATCAAAGGAGACAACTGAAAAGTAAGACATCAAGTGAGAGGTAATATACTATCAAAGGAGACAACTGAAAAGTAAGACATCAAGTGAGAGGTAATATACTATCAAAGGAGACAACTGAAAAGTAAGACATCAAGTGAGAGGTAATATACTATCAAAGGAGACAACTGAAAAGTAAGACATCAAGTGAGAGGTAATATACTATCAAAGGAGACAACTGAAAAGTAAGACATCAAGTGAGAGGTAATATACTATCAAAGGAGACAACTGAAAAGTAAGACATCAAGTGAGAAGTAATATACTATCAAAGGAGACAACTGAAAAGTAAGACATCAAGTGAGAGGTAATATACTATCAAAGGAGACAACTGAAAAGTAAGACATCAAGTGAGAAGTAATATACTATCAAAGGAGACAACTGAAAAGTAAGACATCAAGTGAGAGGTAATATACTATCAAAGGAGACAACTGAAAAGTAAGAAATCAAGTGAGAGGTAATATACTATCAAAGGAGACAACTGAAAAGTCATCAAGTGAGAGTAATATACTATCAAAGGAGACAACTGAAAAGTAAGACATCAAGTGAGAGGTAATATACTATCAAAGGAGACAACTGAAAAGTAAGACATCAAGTGAGAGGTAATATACTATCAAAGGAGACAACTGAAAGTAAGACATCAATTGAGAGGTAATATACTATCAAAGGAGACAACTGAAAAGTAAGACATCAAGTGAGATCAAGTGTAATATACTATCAAAGGAGACAACTGAAAAGTAAGACATCAAGTGAGAGGTAATATACTATCAAAGGAGACAACTGAAAAGTAAGAAATCAAGTGAGAAGTAATATACTATCAAAGGAGACAACTGAAAAGTAAGACATCAAGTGAGAGGTAATATACTATCAAAGGAGACAACTGAAAAGTAAGACATCAAGTGAGAGGTAATATACTATCAAAGGAGACAACTGAAAAGTAAGACATCAAGTGAGAGGTAATATACTATCAAAGGAGACAACTGAAAAGTAAGACATCAAGTGAGAGGTAATATACTATCAAAGGAGACAACTGAAAAGTAAGACATCAAGTGAGAGGTAATATACTATCAAAGGAGACAACTGAAAAGTAAGACATCAAGTGAGAGGTAATATACTATCAAAGGAGACAACTGAAAAGTAAGACATCAAGTGAGAGGTAATATACTATCAAAGGAGACAACTGAAAAGTAAGACATCAAGTGAGAAGTAATATACTATCAAAGGAGACAACTGAAAAGTAAGACATCAAGTGAGAGGTAATATACTATCAAAGGAGACAACTGAAAAGTAAGACATCAAGTGAGAGGTAATATACTATCAAAGGAGACAACTGAAAAGTAAGACATCAAGTGAGAGGTAATATACTATCAAAGGAGACAACTGAAAAGTAAGACATCAAGTGAGAGGTAATATACTATCAAAGGAGACAACTGAAAAGTAAGACATCAAGTGAGAGGTAATATACTATCAAAGGAGACAACTGAAAAGTAAGACATCAAGTGAGAGGTAATATACTATCAAAGGAGACAACTGAAAAGTAAGACATCAAGTGAGAGGTAATATACTATCAAAGGAGACAACTGAAAAGTAAGACATCAAGTGAGAAGTAATATACTATCAAAGGAGACAACTGAAAAGTAAGACATCAAGTGAGAAGTAATATACTATCAAAGGAGACAACTGAAAAGTAAGACATCAAGTGAGAGGTAATATACTATCAAAGGAGACAACTGAAAAGTAAGACATCAAGTGAGAGGTAATATACTATCAAAGGAGACAACTGAAAAGTAAGACATCAAGTGAGAGGTAATATACTATCAAAGGAGACAACTGAAAAGTAAGACATCAAGTGAGAGGTAATATACTATCAAAGGAGACAACTGAAAAGTAAGAAATCAAGTGAGAGTAATATACTATCAAAGGAGACAACTAAAAAGTAAGACATCAAGTGAGAGGTAATATACTATCAAAGGAGACAACTGAAAAGTAAGACATCAAGTGAGAGGTAATATACTATCAAAGGAGACAACTGAAAAGTAAGACATCAAGTGAGAGGTAATATACTATCAAAGGAGACAACTGAAAAGTAAGACATCAAGTGAGAGGTAATATACTATCAAAGGAGACAACTGAAAAGTAAGACATCAAGTGAGAGTAATATACTATCAAAGGAGACAACTGAAAAGTAAGACATCAAGTGAGAGGTAATATACTATCAAAGGAGACAACTGAAAAGTAAGACATCAAGTGAGAAGTAATATACTATCAAAGGAGACAACTGAAAAGTAAGACATCAAGTGAGAGGTAATATACTATCAAAGGAGACAACTGAAAAGTAAGACATCAAGTGAGAGTAATATACTATCAAAGGAGACAACTGAAAAGTAAGAAATCAAGTGAGAAGTAATATACTATCAAAGGAGACAACTGAAAAGTAAGACATCAAGTGAGAGGTAATATACTATCAAAGGAGACAACTGAAAAGTAAGACATCAAGTGAGAGGTAATATACTATCAAAGGAGACAACTGAAAAGTAAGACATCAAGTGAGAGGTAATATACTATCAAAGGAGACAACTGAAAAGTAAGACATCAAGTGAGAGGTAATATACTATCAAAGGAGACAACTGAAAAGTAAGACATCAAGTGAGAGGTAATATACTATCAAAGGAGACAACTGAAAAGTAAGACATCAAGTGAGAATAATATACTATCAAAGGAGACAACTGAAAAGTAAGACATCAAGTGAGAGGTAATATACTATCAAAGGAGACAACTGAAAAGTAAGAAATCAAGTGAGAAGTAATATACTATCAAAGGAGACAACTGAAAAGTAAGACATCAAGTGAGAGGTAATATACTATCAAAGGAGACAACTGAAAAGTAAGACATCAAGTGAGAGGTAATATACTATCAAAGGAGACAACTGAAAAGTAAGACATCAAGTGAGAGGTAATATACTATCAAAGGAGACAACTGAAAAGTAAGACATCAAGTGAGAGGTAATATACTATCAAAGGAGACAACTGAAAAGTAAGACATCAAGTGAGAGGTAATATACTATCAAAGGAGACAACTGAAAAGTAAGACATCAAGTGAGAGGTAATATACTATCAAAGGAGACAACTGAAAAGTAAGAAATCAAGTGAGAGGTAATATACTATCAAAGGAGACAACTGAAAAGTAAGACATCAAGTGAGAGGTAATATACTATCAAAGGAGACAACTGAAAAGTAAGAAATCAAGTGAGAGGTAATATACTATCAAAGGAGACAACTGAAAAGTAAGACATCAAGTGAGAGGTAATATACTATCAAAGGAGACAACTGAAAAGTAAGACATCAAGTGAGAGGTAATATACTATCAAAGGAGACAACTGAAAAGTAAGACATCAAGTGAGAGGTAATATACTATCAAAGGAGACAACTGAAAAGTAAGACATCAAGTGAGAGGTAATATACTATCAAAGGAGACAACTGAAAAGTAAGACATCAAGTGAGAGGTAATATACTATCAAAGGAGACAACTGAAAAGTAAGACATCAAGTGAGAGGTAATATACTATCAAAGGAGACAACTGAAAAGTAAGACATCAAGTGAGAGGTAATATACTATCAAAGGAGACAACTGAAAAGTAAGACATCAAGTGAGAAGTAATATACTATCAAAGGAGACAACTGAAAAGTAAGACATCAAGTGAGAGGTAATATACTATCAAAGGAGACAACTGAAAAGTAAGAAATCAAGTGAGAAGTAATATACTATCAAAGGAGACAACTGAAAAGTAAGACATCAAGTGAGAGGTAATATACTATCAAAGGAGACAACTGAAAAGTAAGACATCAAGTGAGAAGTAATATACTATCAAAGGAGACAACTGAAAAGTAAGACATCAAGTGAGAGGTAATATACTATCAAAGGAGACAACTGAAAAGTAAGACATCAAGTGAGAGGTAATATACTATCAAAGGAGACAACTGAAAAGTAAGAAATCAAGTGAGAGGTAATATACTATCAAAGGAGACAACTGAAAAGTAAGAAATCAAGTGAGAGGTAATATACTATCAAAGGAGACAACTGAAAAGTAAGACATCAAGTGAGAGGTAATATACTATCAAAGGAGACAACTGAAAAGTAAGACATCAAGTGAGAGGTAATATACTATCAAAGGAGACAACTGAAAAGTAAGACATCAAGTGAGAGGTAATATACTATCAAAGGAGACAACTGAAAAGTAAGACATCAAGTGAGAATAATATACTATCAAAGGAGACAACTAAAAAGTAAGACATCAAGTGAGAGGTAATATACTATCAAAGGAGACAACTGAAAAGTAAGACATCAAGTGAGAAGTAATATACTATCAAAGGAGACAACTGAAAAGTAAGACATCAAGTGAGAGGTAATATACTATCAAAGGAGACAACTGAAAAGTAAGACATCAAGTGAGAGGTAATATACTATCAAAGGAGACAACTGAAAAGTAAGACATCAAGTGAGAGGTAATATACTATCAAAGGAGACAACTGAAAAGTAAGACATCAAGTGAGAGGTAATATACTATCAAAGGAGACAACTGAAAAGTAAGACATCAAGTGAGAGGTAATATACTATCAAAGGAGACAACTGAAAAGTAAGACATCAAGTGAGAGTAATATACTGTCAAAGGAGACAACTAAAAAGTAAGACATCAAGTGAGAGGTAATATACTATCAAAGGAGACAACTGAAAAGTAAGACATCAAGTGAGAGGTAATATACTATCAAAGGAGACAACTGAAAAGTAAGACATCAAGTGAGAGGTAATATACTATCAAAGGAGACAACTGAAAAGTAAGACATCAAGTGAGAGGTAATATACTATCAAAGGAGACAACTGAAAAGTAAGACATCAAGTGAGAGGTAATATACTATCAAAGGAGACAACTGAAAAGTAAGACATCAAGTGAGAGGTAATATACTATCAAAGGAGACAACTGAAAAGTAAGACATCAAGTGAGAAGTAATATACTATCAAAGGAGACAACTGAAAAGTAAGACATCAAGTGAGAGGTAATATACTATCAAAGGAGACAACTGAAAAGTAAGACATCAAGTGAGAGGTAATATACTATCAAAGGAGACAACTGAAAAGTAAGAAATCAAGTGAGAGGTAATATACTATCAAAGGAGACAACTGAAAAGTAAGACATCAAGTGAGAGGTAATATACTATCAAAGGAGACAACTGAAAAGTAAGACATCAAGTGAGAGGTAATATACTATCAAAGGAGACAACTGAAAAGTAAGAAATCAAGTGAGAGTAATATACTATCAAAGGAGACAACTGAAAAGTAAGACATCAAGTGAGAGGTAATATACTATCAAAGGAGACAACTGAAAAGTAAGACATCAAGTGAGAGGTAATATACTATCAAAGGAGACAACTGAAAAGTAAGACATCAAGTGAGAGGTAATATACTATCAAAGGAGACAACTGAAAAGTAAGACATCAAGTGAGAGGTAATATACTATCAAAGGAGACAACTGAAAAGTAAGACATCAAGTGAGAGGTAATATACTATCAAAGGAGACAACTGAAAAGTAAGACATCAAGTGAGAGGTAATATACTATCAAAGGAGACAACTGAAAAGTAAGACATCAAGTGAGAGGTAATATACTATCAAAGGAGACAACTGAAAAGTAAGACATCAAGTGAGAGGTAATATACTATCAAAGGAGACAACTGAAAAGTAAGACATCAAGTGAGAGGTAATATACTATCAAAGGAGACAACTGAAAAGTAAGACATCAAGTGAGAAGTAATATACTATCAAAGGAGACAACTGAAAAGTAAGACATCAAGTGAGAGGTAATATACTATCAAAGGAGACAACTGAAAAGTAAGACATCAAGTGAGAGGTAATATACTATCAAAGGAGACAACTGAAAAGTAAGACATCAAGTGAGAGGTAATATACTATCAAAGGAGACAACTGAAAAGTAAGACATCAAGTGAGAGGTAATATACTATCAAAGGAGACAACTGAAAAGTAAGACATCAAGTGAGAGGTAATATACTATCAAAGGAGACAACTGAAAAGTAAGACATCAAGTGAGAGGTAATATACTATCAAAGGAGACAACTGAAAAGTAAGACATCAAGTGAGAGGTAATATACTATCAAAGGAGACAACTGAAAAGTAAGACATCAAGTGAGAGGTAATATACTATCAAAGGAGACAACTGAAAAGTAAGACATCAAGTGAGAGGTAATATACTATCAAAGGAGACAACTGAAAAGTAAGACATCAAGTGAGAGGTAATATACTATCAAAGGAGACAACTGAAAAGTAAGAAATCAAGTGAGAGGTAATATACTATCAAAGGAGACAACTGAAAAGTAAGACATCAAGTGAGAGGTAATATACTATCAAAGGAGACAACTGAAAAGTAAGACATCAAGTGAGAGGTAATATACTATCAAAGGAGACAACTGAAAAGTAAGAAATCAAGTGAGAGGTAATATACTATCAAAGGAGACAACTGAAAAGTAAGACATCAAGTGAGAGGTAATATACTATCAAAGGAGACAACTGAAAAGTAAGACATCAAGTGAGAGGTAATATACTATCAAAGGAGACAACTGAAAAGTAAGACATCAAGTGAGAGGTAATATACTATCAAAGGAGACAACTGAAAAGTAAGACATCAAGTGAGAGGTAATATACTATCAAAGGAGACAACTGAAAAGTAAGACATCAAGTGAGAGGTAATATACTATCAAAGGAGACAACTGAAAAGTAAGACATCAAGTGAGAGGTAATATACTATCAAAGGAGACAACTGAAAAGTAAGACATCAAGTGAGAGGTAATATACTATCAAAGGAGACAACTGAAAAGTAAGACATCAAGTGAGAAGTAATATACTATCAAAGGAGACAACTGAAAAGTAAGACATCAAGTGAGAGGTAATATACTATCAAAGGAGACAACTGAAAAGTAAGACATCAAGTGAGAGGTAATATACTATCAAAGGAGACAACTGAAAAGTAAGACATCAAGTGAGAGTAATATACTATCAAAGGAGACAACTGAAAAGTAAGACATCAAGTGAGAGGTAATATACTATCAAAGGAGACAACTGAAAAGTAAGACATCAAGTGAGAGGTAATATACTATCAAAGGAGACAACTGAAAAGTAAGACATCAAGTGAGAGGTAATATACTATCAAAGGAGACAACTGAAAAGTAAGACATCAAGTGAGAGGTAATATACTATCAAAGGAGACAACTGAAAAGTAAGAAATCAAGTGAGAGGTAATATACTATCAAAGGAGACAACTGAAAAGTAAGACATCAAGTGAGAGGTAATATACTATCAAAGGAGACAACTGAAAAGTAAGACATCAAGTGAGAAGTAATATACTATCAAAGGAGACAACTGAAAAGTAAGACATCAAGTGAGAGTAATATACTATCAAAGGAGACAACTGAAAAGTAAGAAATCAAGTGAGAGGTAATATACTATCAAAGGAGACAACTGAAAAGTAAGAAATCAAGTGAGAGTAATATACTATCAAAGGAGACAACTGAAAAGTAAGACATCAAGTGAGAGGTAATATACTATCAAAGGAGACAACTAAAAAGTAAGACATCAAGTGAGAGGTAATATACTATCAAAGGAGACAACTGAAAAGTAAGACATCAAGTGAGAGGTAATATACTATCAAAGGAGACAACTGAAAAGTAAGACATCAAGTGAGAGGTAATATACTATCAAAGGAGACAACTGAAAAGTAAGACATCAAGTGAGAGGTAATATACTATCAAAGGAGACAACTGAAAAGTAAGACATCAAGTGAGAGGTAATATACTATCAAAGGAGACAACTGAAAAGTAAGACATCAAGTGAGAGGTAATATACTATCAAAGGAGACAACTGAAAAGTAAGACATCAAGTGAGAGGTAATATACTATCAAAGGAGACAACTGAAAAGTAAGACATCAAGTGAGAATAATATACTATCAAAGGAGACAACTGAAAAGTAAGACATCAAGTGAGAGGTAATATACTATCAAAGGAGACAACTGAAAAGTAAGACATCAAGTGAGAGGTAATATACTATCAAAGGAGACAACTGAAAAGAATCAAGTAAGACTATCAAGTGAGTGAGGTAATATACTATCAAAGGAGACAACTGAAAAGTAAGACATCAAGTGAGAGGTAATATACTATCAAAGGAGACAACTGAAAAGTAAGACATCAAGTGAGAGGTAATATACTATCAAAGGAGACAACTGAAAAGTAAGAAATCAAGTGAGAGGTAATATACTATCAAAGGAGACAACTGAAAAGTAAGACATCAAGTGAGAGGTAATATACTATCAAAGGAGACAACTGAAAAGTAAGACATCAAGTGAGAGGTAATATACTATCAAAGGAGACAACTGAAAAGTAAGACATCAAGTGAGAGGTAATATACTATCAAAGGAGACAACTGAAAAGTAAGACATCAAGTGAGAGGTAATATACTATCAAAGGAGACAACTGAAAAGTAAGACATCAAGTGAGAAGTAATATACTATCAAAGGAGACAACTGAAAAGTAAGACATCAAGTGAGAGGTAATATACTATCAAAGGAGACAACTGAAAAGTAAGACATCAAGTGAGAGGTAATATACTATCAAAGGAGACAACTGAAAAGTAAGACATCAAGTGAGAGGTAATATACTATCAAAGGAGACAACTGAAAAGTAAGACATCAAGTGAGAGGTAATATACTATCAAAGGAGACAACTGAAAAGTAAGACATCAAGTGAGAGGTAATATACTATCAAAGGAGACAACTGAAAAGTAAGACATCAAGTGAGAGGTAATATACTATCAAAGGAGACAACTGAAAAGTAAGACATCAAGTGAGAGGTAATATACTATCAAAGGAGACAACTGAAAAGTAAGACATCAAGTGAGAGGTAATATACTATCAAAGGAGACAACTGAAAAGTAAGACATCAAGTGAGAGTAATATACTATCAAAGGAGACAACTGAAAAGTAAGAAATCAAGTGAGAGGTAATATACTATCAAAGGAGACAACTGAAAAGTAAGACATCAAGTGAGAGGTAATATACTATCAAAGGAGACAACTGAAAAGTAAGAAATCAAGTGAGAGGTAATATACTATCAAAGGAGACAACTGAAAAGTAAGACATCAAGTGAGAGGTAATATACTATCAAAGGAGACAACTGAAAAGTAAGACATCAAGTGAGAGGTAATATACTATCAAAGGAGACAACTGAAAAGTAAGACATCAAGTGAGAGGTAATATACTATCAAAGGAGACAACTGAAAAGTAAGACATCAAGTGAGAAGTAATATACTATCAAAGGAGACAACTGAAAAGTAAGACATCAAGTGAGAGGTAATATACTATCAAAGGAGACAACTGAAAAGTAAGACATCAAGTGAGAGGTAATATACTATCAAAGGAGACAACTGAAAAGTAAGACATCAAGTGAGAGGTAATATACTATCAAAGGAGACAACTGAAAAGTAAGAAATCAAGTGAGAGGTAATATACTATCAAAGGAGACAACTGAAAAGTAAGACATCAAGTGAGAGGTAATATACTATCAAAGGAGACAACTGAAAAGTAAGAAATCAAGTGAGAGGTAATATACTATCAAAGGAGACAACTGAAAAGTAAGACATCAAGTGAGAGGTAATATACTATCAAAGGAGACAACTGAAAAGTAAGACATCAAGTGAGAGGTAATATACTATCAAAGGAGACAACTGAAAAGTAAGACATCAAGTGAGAGGTAATATACTATCAAAGGAGACAACTGAAAAGTAAGAAATCAAGTGAGAGGTAATATACTATCAAGGAGACAACTGAAAAGTAAGACATCAAGTGAGAGGTAATATACTATCAAAGGAGATAACTGAAAAGTAATACATCAATTGAGAGGTAATATACTATCAAGGAGACAACTGAAAAGTAAGACATCAAGTGAGAAGTAATATACTATCAAAGGAGACAACTGAAAAGTAAGACATCAAGTGAGAGGTAATATACTATCAAAGGAGACAACTGAAAAGTAAGACATCAAGTGAGAGTAATATACTATCAAAGGAGACAACTGAAGTGTAAGAAATCAAGTGAGAGGTAATATACTATCAAAGGAGACAACTGAAAAGTAAGACATCAAGTGAGAGGTAATATACTATCAAAGGAGACAACTGAAAAGTAAGACATCAAGTGAGAGGTAATATACTATCAAAGGAGACAACTGAAAAGTAAGACATCAAGTGAGAGGTAATATACTATCAAAGGAGACAACTGAAAAGTAAGACATCAAGTGAGAGGTAATATACTATCAAAGGAGACAACTGAAAAGTAAGACATCAAGTGAGAGGTAATATACTATCAAAGGAGACAACTGAAAAGTAAGACATCAAGTGAGAGGTAATATACTATCAAAGGAGACAACTGAAAAGTAAGACATCAAGTGAGAAGTAATATACTATCAAAGGAGACAACTGAAAAGTAAGACATCAAGTGAGAGGTAATATACTATCAAAGGAGACAACTGAAAAGTAAGACATCAAGTGAGAGGTAATATACTATCAAAGGAGACAACTGAAAAGTAAGACATCAAGTGAGAGGTAATATACTATCAAAGGAGACAACTGAAAAGTAAGACATCAAGTGAGAGGTAATATACTATCAAAGGAGACAACTGAAAAGTAAGACATCAAGTGAGAGGTAATATACTATCAAAGGAGACAACTGAAAAGTAAGACATCAAGTGAGAGGTAATATACTATCAAAGGAGACAACTGAAAAGTAAGACATCAAGTGAGAGGTAATATACTATCAAAGGAGACAACTGAAAAGTAAGACATCAAGTGAGAGGTAATATACTATCAAAGGAGACAACTGAAAAGTAAGACATCAAGTGAGAGGTAATATACTATCAAAGGAGACAACTGAAAAGTAAGACATCAAGTGAGAAGTAATATACTATCAAAGGAGACAACTGAAAAGTAAGACATCAAGTGAGAGGTAATATACTATCAAAGGAGACAACTGAAAAGTAAGACATCAAGTGAGAGGTAATATACTATCAAAGGAGACAACTGAAAAGTAAGACATCAAGTGAGAGGTAATATACTATCAAAGGAGACAACTGAAAAGTAAGACATCAAGTGAGAGGTAATATACTATCAAAGGAGACAACTGAAAAGTAAGACATCAAGTGAGAGGTAATATACTATCAAAGGAGACAACTGAAAAGTAAGACATCAAGTGAGAGGTAATATACTATCAAAGGAGACAACTGAAAAGTAAGAAATCAAGTGAGAGTAATATACTATCAAAGGAGACAACTGAAAAGTAAGACATCAAGTGAGAGGTAATATACTATCAAAGGAGACAACTGAAAAGTAAGACATCAAGTGAGAGGTAATATACTATCAAAGGAGACAACTGAAAAGTAAGACATCAAGTGAGAGGTAATATACTATCAAAGGAGACAACTGAAAAGTAAGACATCAAGTGAGAGGTAATATACTATCAAAGGAGACAACTGAAAAGTAAGACATCAAGTGAGAGGTAATATACTATCAAAGGAGACAACTGAAAAGTAAGACATCAAGTGAGAGTAATATACTATCAAAGGAGACAACTGAAAAGTAAGACATCAAGTGAGAGGTAATATACTATCAAAGGAGACAACTGAAAAGTAAGACATCAAGTGAGAGGTAATATACTATCAAAGGAGACAACTGAAAAGTAAGACATCAAGTGAGAGGTAATATACTATCAAAGGAGACAACTGAAAAGTAAGACATCAAGTGAGAGGTAATATACTATCAAAGGAGACAACTGAAAAGTAAGACATCAAGTGAGAGGTAATATACTATCAAAGGAGACAACTGAAAAGTAAGACATCAAGTGAGAGGTAATATACTATCAAAGGAGACAACTGAAAAGTAAGACATCAAGTGAGAGGTAATATACTATCAAAGGAGACAACTGAAAAGTAAGACATCAAGTGAGAGGTAATATACTATCAAAGGAGACAACTGAAAAGTAAGACATCAAGTGAGAGGTAATATACTATCAAAGGAGACAACTGAAAAGTAAGACATCAAGTGAGAGGTAATATACTATCAAAGGAGACAACTGAAAAGTAAGACATCAAGTGAGAGGTAATATACTATCAAAGGAGACAACTGAAAAGTAAGACATCAAGTGAGAGGTAATATACTATCAAAGGAGACAACTGAAAAGTAAGACATCAAGTGAGAGGTAATATACTATCAAAGGAGACAACTGAAAAGTAAGACATCAAGTGAGAGGTAATATACTATCAAAGGAGACAACTGAAAAGTAAGACATCAAGTGAGAGGTAATATACTATCAAAGGAGACAACTGAAAAGTAAGAAATCAAGTGAGAGGTAATATACTATCAAAGGAGACAACTGAAAAGTAAGACATCAAGTGAGAGGTAATATACTATCAAAGGAGACAACTGAAAAGTAAGACATCAAGTGAGAGGTAATATACTATCAAAGGAGACAACTGAAAAGTAAGACATCAAGTGAGAGGTAATATACTATCAAAGGAGACAACTGAAAAGTAAGACATCAAGTGAGAGGTAATATACTATCAAAGGAGACAACTGAAAAGTAAGACATCAAGTGAGAGGTAATATACTATCAAAGGAGACAACTGAAAAGTAAGACATCAAGTGAGAGGTAATATACTATCAAAGGAGACAACTGAAAAGTAAGACATCAAGTGAGAGGTAATATACTATCAAAGGAGACAACTGAAAAGTAAGACATCAAGTGAGAGGTAATATACTATCAAAGGAGACAACTGAAAAGTAAGACATCAAGTGAGAAGTAATATACTATCAAAGGAGACAACTGAAAAGTAAGACATCAAGTGAGAGGTAATATACTATCAAAGGAGACAACTGAAAAGTAAGAAATCAAGTGAGAAGTAATATACTATCAAAGGAGACAACTGAAAAGTAAGACATCAAGTGAGAAGTAATATACTATCAAAGGAGACAACTGAAAAGTAAGAAATCAAGTGAGAAGTAATATACTATCAAAGGAGACAACTGAAAAGTAAGACATCAAGTGAGAGGTAATATACTATCAAAGGAGACAACTGAAAAGTAAGAAATCAAGTGAGAGGTAATATACTATCAAAGGAGACAACTGAAAAGTAAGACATCAAGTGAGAGGTAATATACTATCAAAGGAGACAACTGAAAAGTAAGACATCAAGTGAGAGGTAATATACTATCAAAGGAGACAACTGAAAAGTAAGACATCAAGTGAGAGGTAATATACTATCAAAGGAGACAACTGAAAAGTAAGACATCAAGTGAGAGGTAATATACTATCAAAGGAGACAACTGAAAAGTAAGACATCAAGTGAGAAGTAATATACTATCAAAGGAGACAACTGAAAAGTAAGACATCAAGTGAGAGGTAATATACTATCAAAGGAGACAACTGAAAAGTAAGACATCAAGTGAGAGGTAATATACTATCAAAGGAGACAACTGAAAAGTAAGAAATCAAGTGAGAGGTAATATACTATCAAAGGAGACAACTGAAAAGTAAGACATCAAGTGAGAGGTAATATACTATCAAAGGAGACAACTGAAAAGTAAGAAATCAAGTGAGAGGTAATATACTATCAAAGGAGACAACTGAAAAGTAAGACATCAAGTGAGAGGTAATATACTATCAAAGGAGACAACTGAAAAGTAAGACATCAAGTGAGAGGTAATATACTATCAAAGGAGACAACTGAAAAGTAAGACATCAAGTGAGAGGTAATATACTATCAAAGGAGACAACTGAAAAGTAAGACATCAAGTGAGAGGTAATATACTATCAAAGGAGACAACTGAAAAGTAAGACATCAAGTGAGAGGTAATATACTATCAAAGGAGACAACTGAAAAGTAAGACATCAAGTGAGAGGTAATATACTATCAAAGGAGACAACTGAAAAGTAAGACATCAAGTGAGAGGTAATATACTATCAAAGGAGACAACTGAAAAGTAAGACATCAAGTGAGAAGTAATATACTATCAAAGGAGACAACTGAAAAGTAAGACATCAAGTGAGAGGTAATATACTATCAAAGGAGACAACTGAAAAGTAAGACATCAAGTGAGAAGTAATATACTATCAAAGGAGACAACTGAAAAGTAAGACATCAAGTGAGAGGTAATATACTATCAAAGGAGACAACTGAAAAGTAAGACATCAAGTGAGAGGTAATATACTATCAAAGGAGACAACTGAAAAGTAAGACATCAAGTGAGAGGTAATATACTATCAAAGGAGACAACTGAAAAGTAAGACATCAAGTGAGAGGTAATATACTATCAAAGGAGACAACTGAAAAGTAAGACATCAAGTGAGAGGTAATATACTATCAAAGGAGACAACTGAAAAGTAAGAAATCAAGTGAGAGTAATATACTATCAAAGGAGACAACTGAAAAGTAAGACATCAAGTGAGAGGTAATATACTATCAAAGGAGACAACTGAAAAGTAAGACATCAAGTGAGAGGTAATATACTATCAAAGGAGACAACTGAAAAGTAAGACATCAAGTGAGAGGTAATATACTATCAAAGGAGACAACTGAAAAGTAAGACATCAAGTGAGAGGTAATATACTATCAAAGGAGACAACTGAAAAGTAAGACATCAAGTGAGAGGTAATATACTATCAAAGGAGACAACTGAAAAGTAAGACATCAAGTGAGAGGTAATATACTATCAAAGGAGACAACTGAAAAGTAAGACATCAAGTGAGAAGTAATATACTATCAAAGGAGACAACTGAAAAGTAAGACATCAAGTGAGAGGTAATATACTATCAAAGGAGACAACTGAAAAGTAAGACATCAAGTGAGAGGTAATATACTATCAAAGGAGACAACTGAAAAGTAAGACATCAAGTGAGAGGTAATATACTATCAAAGGAGACAACTGAAAAGTAAGACATCAAGTGAGAGGTAATATACTATCAAAGGAGACAACTGAAAAGTAAGACATCAAGTGAGAGGTAATATACTATCAAAGGAGACAACTGAAAAGTAAGACATCAAGTGAGAGGTAATATACTATCAAAGGAGACAACTGAAAAGTAAGACATCAAGTGAGAGGTAATATACTATCAAAGGAGACAACTGAAAAGTAAGACATCAAGTGAGAGGTAATATACTATCAAAGGAGACAACTGAAAAGTAAGACATCAAGTGAGAGGTAATATACTATCAAAGGAGACAACTGAAAAGTAAGACATCAAGTGAGAGGTAATATACTATCAAAGGAGACAACTGAAAAGTAAGACATCAAGTGAGAAGTAATATACTATCAAAGGAGACAACTGAAAAGTAAGACATCAAGTGAGAGGTAATATACTATCAAAGGAGACAACTGAAAAGTAAGAAATCAAGTGAGAGGTAATATACTATCAAAGGAGACAACTGAAAAGTAAGACATCAAGTGAGAGGTAATATACTATCAAAGGAGACAACTGAAAAGTAAGACATCAAGTGAGAGGTAATATACTATCAAAGGAGACAACTGAAAAGTAAGACATCAAGTGAGAGGTAATATACTATCAAAGGAGACAACTGAAAAGTAAGACATCAAGTGAGAGGTAATATACTATCAAAGGAGACAACTGAAAAGTAAGACATCAAGTGAGAGGTAATATACTATCAAAGGAGACAACTGAAAAGTAAGACATCAAGTGAGAAGTAATATACTATCAAAGGAGACAACTGAAAAGTAAGACATCAAGTGAGAGGTAATATACTATCAAAGGAGACAACTGAAAAGTAAGACATCAAGTGAGAATAATATACTGTCAAAGGAGACAACTAAAAAGTAAGACATCAAGTGAGAGGTAATATACTATCAAAGGAGACAACTGAAAAGTAAGACATCAAGTGAGAGGTAATATACTATCAAAGGAGACAACTGAAAAGTAAGACATCAAGTGAGAGGTAATATACTATCAAAGGAGACAACTGAAAAGTAAGACATCAAGTGAGAGGTAATATACTATCAAAGGAGACAACTGAAAAGTAAGACATCAAGTGAGAGGTAATATACTATCAAAGGAGACAACTGAAAAGTAAGAAATCAAGTGAGAGGTAATATACTATCAAAGGAGACAACTGAAAAGTAAGACATCAAGTGAGAGGTAATATACTATCAAAGGAGACAACTGAAAAGTAAGACATCAAGTGAGAGGTAATATACTATCAAAGGAGACAACTGAAAAGTAAGACATCAAGTGAGAGGTAATATACTATCAAAGGAGACAACTGAAAAGTAAGACATCAAGTGAGAGGTAATATACTATCAAAGGAGACAACTGAAAAGTAAGACATCAAGTGAGAGGTAATATACTATCAAAGGAGACAACTGAAAAGTAAGACATCAAGTGAGAGGTAATATACTATCAAAGGAGACAACTGAAAAGTAAGACATCAAGTGAGAGGTAATATACTATCAAAGGAGACAACTGAAAAGTAAGACATCAAGTGAGAGGTAATATACTATCAAAGGAGACAACTGAAAAGTAAGACATCAAGTGAGAGGTAATATACTATCAAAGGAGACAACTGAAAAGTAAGACATCAAGTGAGAGGTAATATACTATCAAAGGAGACAACTGAAAAGTAAGACATCAAGTGAGAGGTAATATACTATCAAAGGAGACAACTGAAAAGTAAGACATCAAGTGAGAGGTAATATACTATCAAAGGAGACAACTGAAAAGTAAGACATCAAGTGAGAGGTAATATACTATCAAAGGAGACAACTGAAAAGTAAGACATCAAGTGAGAGGTAATATACTATCAAAGGAGACAACTGAAAAGTAAGACATCAAGTGAGAAGTAATATACTATCAAAGGAGACAACTGAAAAGTAAGACATCAAGTGAGAGGTAATATACTATCAAAGGAGACAACTGAAAAGTAAGACATCAAGTGAGAGGTAATATACTATCAAAGGAGACAACTGAAAAGTAAGACATCAAGTGAGAGGTAATATACTATCAAAGGAGACAACTGAAAAGTAAGACATCAAGTGAGAGGTAATATACTATCAAAGGAGACAATCAAAGGTAAGACAACTATCAAAGGAGAAAAGTAAGACATCAAGTGAGAGGTAATATACTATCAAAGGAGACAACTGAAAAGTAAGACATCAAGTGAGAGGTAATATACTATCAAAGGAGACAACTGAAAAGTAAGACATCAAGTGAGAGGTAATATACTATCAAAGGAGACAACTGAAAAGTAAGACATCAAGTGAGAGGTAATATACTATCAAAGGAGACAACTGAAAAGTAAGACATCAAGTGAGAGGTAATATACTATCAAAGGAGACAACTGAAAAGTAAGACATCAAGTGAGAAGTAATATACTATCAAAGGAGACAACTGAAAAGTAAGACATCAAGTGAGAGGTAATATACTATCAAAGGAGACAACTGAAAAGTAAGACATCAAGTGAGAGGTAATATACTATCAAAGGAGACAACTGAAAAGTAAGACATCAAGTGAGAGGTAATATACTATCAAAGGAGACAACTGAAAAGTAAGACATCAAGTGAGAAGTAATATACTATCAAAGGAGACAACTGAAAAGTAAGACATCAAGTGAGAGGTAATATACTATCAAAGGAGACAACTGAAAAGTAAGACATCAAGTGAGAGGTAATATACTATCAAAGGAGACAACTGAAAAGTAAGACATCAAGTGAGAGGTAATATACTATCAAAGGAGACAACTGAAAAGTAAGACATCAAGTGAGAGGTAATATACTATCAAAGGAGACAACTGAAAAGTAAGACATCAAGTGAGAGTAATATACTATCAAAGGAGACAACTGAAAAGTAAGAAATCAAGTGAGAGGTAATATACTATCAAAGGAGACAACTGAAAAGTAAGACATCAAGTGAGAGGTAATATACTATCAAAGGAGACAACTGAAAAGTAAGACATCAAGTGAGAGGTAATATACTATCAAAGGAGACAACTGAAAAGTAAGACATCAAGTGAGAGGTAATATACTATCAAAGGAGACAACTGAAAAGTAAGACATCAAGTGAGAGGTAATATACTATCAAAGGAGACAACTGAAAAGTAAGACATCAAGTGAGAGGTAATATACTATCAAAGGAGACAACTGAAAAGTAAGACATCAAGTGAGAGGTAATATACTATCAAAGGAGACAACTGAAAAGTAAGACATCAAGTGAGAGGTAATATACTATCAAAGGAGACAACTGAAAAGTAAGACATCAAGTGAGAGGTAATATACTATCAAAGGAGACAACTGAAAAGTAAGACATCAAGTGAGAGGTAATATACTATCAAAGGAGACAACTGAAAAGTAAGACATCAAGTGAGAGGTAATATACTATCAAAGGAGACAACTGAAAAGTAAGACATCAAGTGAGAGGTAATATACTATCAAAGGAGACAACTGAAAAAAAGTAAGACATCAAGTGAGAGGTAATATACTATCAAAGGAGACAACTGAAAAGTAAGACATCAAGTGAGAGGTAATATACTATCAAAGGAGACAACTGAAAAGTAAGACATCAAGTGAGAGGTAATATACTATCAAAGGAGACAACTGAAAAGTAAGACATCAAGTGAGAAGTAATATACTATCAAAGGAGACAACTGAAAAGTAAGACATCAAGTGAGAGGTAATATACTATCAAAGGAGACAACTGAAAAGTAAGACATCAAGTGAGAGGTAATATACTATCAAAGGAGACAACTGAAAAGTAAGAAATCAAGTGAGAAGTAATATACTATCAAAGGAGACAACTGAAAAGTAAGAAATCAAGTGAGAGGTAATATACTATCAAAGGAGACAACTGAAAAGAATCAAGTGAGAGTAATATACTATCAAAGGAGACAACTGAAAAGTGAGAGGTAATATACTCTCAAAGGAGACAACTGAAAAGTAAGACATCAAGTGAGAGGTAATATACTATCAAAGGAGACAACTGAAAAGTAAGACATCAAGTGAGAGGTAATATACTATCAAAGGAGACAACTGAAAAGTAAGACATCAAGTGAGAGGTAATATACTATCAAAGGAGACAACTGAAAAGTAAGACATCAAGTGAGAGGTAATATACTATCAAAGGAGACAACTGAAAAGTAAGACATCAAGTGAGAGGTAATATACTATCAAAGGAGACAACTGAAAAGTAAGACATCAAGTGAGAGGTAATATACTATCAAAGGAGACAACTGAAAAGTAAGACATCAAGTGAGAGGTAATATACTATCAAAGGAGACAACTGAAAAGTAAGACATCAAGTGAGAGGTAATATACTATCAAAGGAGACAACTGAAAAGTAAGACATCAAGTGAGAGGTAATATACTATCAAAGGAGACAACTGAAAAGTAAGACATCAAGTGAGAGGTAATATACTATCAAAGGAGACAACTGAAAAGTAAGACATCAAGTGAGAGGTAATATACTATCAAAGGAGACAACTGAAAAGTAAGAAATCAAGTGAGAGGTAATATACTATCAAAGGAGACAACTGAAAAGTAAGACATCAAGTGAGAGGTAATATACTATCAAAGGAGACAACTGAAAAGTAAGACATCAAGTGAGAGGTAATATACTATCAAAGGAGACAACTGAAAAGTAAGACATCAAGTGAGAGGTAATATACTATCAAAGGAGACAACTGAAAAGTAAGACATCAAGTGAGAGGTAATATACTATCAAAGGAGACAACTGAAAAGTAAGACATCAAGTGAGAGGTAATATACTATCAAAGGAGACAACTGAAAAGTAAGACATCAAGTGAGAGGTAATATACTATCAAAGGAGACAACTGAAAAGTAAGACATCAAGTGAGAAGTAATATACTATCAAAGGAGACAAGTGAGAGGTAATATACTATCAAAGGAGACAACTGAAAAGTAAGACATCAAGTGAGAGGTAATATACTATCAAAGGAGACAACTGAAAAGTAAGACATCAAGTGAGAGGTAATATACTATCAAAGGAGACAACTGAAAAGTAAGACATCAAGTGAGAGTAATATACTATCAAGTGAGAGGTAATATACTATCAAAGGAGACAACTGAAAAGTAAGACATCAAGTGAGAGGTAATATACTATCAAAGGAGACAACTGAAAAGTAAGACATCAAGTGAGAAGTAATATACTGTCAAAGGAGACAACTAAGAAAAGTAAGACATCAAGTGAGAGGTAATATACTATCAAAGGAGACAACTGAAAAGTAAGACATCAAGTGAGAGGTAATATACTATCAAAGGAGACAACTGAAAAGTAAGACATCAAGTGAGAGGTAATATACTATCAAAGGAGACAACTGAAAAGTAAGACATCAAGTGAGAGGTAATATACTATCAAAGGAGACAACTGAAAAGTAAGACATCAAGTGAGAGGTAATATACTATCAAAGGAGACAACTGAAAAGTAAGACATCAAGTGAGAGGTAATATACTATCAAAGGAGACAACTGAAAAGTAAGACATCAAGTGAGAGGTAATATACTATCAAAGGAGACAACTGAAAAGTAAGACATCAAGTGAGAGGTAATATACTATCAAAGGAGACAACTGAAAAGTAAGACATCAAGTGAGAGGTAATATACTATCAAAGGAGACAACTGAAAAGTAAGACATCAAGTGAGAGGTAATATACTATCAAAGGAGACAACTGAAAAGTAAGACATCAAGTGAGAGGTAATATACTATCAAAGGAGACAACTGAAAAGTAAGACATCAAGTGAGAGGTAATATACTATCAAAGGAGACAACTGAAAAGTAAGACATCAAGTGAGAGGTAATATACTATCAAAGGAGACAACTGAAAAGTAAGACATCAAGTGAGAGGTAATATACTATCAAAGGAGACAACTGAAAAGTAAGACATCAAGTGAGAGGTAATATACTATCAAAGGAGACAACTGAAAAGTAAGACATCAAGTGAGAGGTAATATACTATCAAAGGAGACAACTGAAAAGTAAGACATCAAGTGAGAAGTAATATACTATCAAAGGAGACAACTGAAAAGTAAGACATCAAGTGAGAGGTAATATACTATCAAAGGAGACAACTGAAAAGTAAGACATCAAGTGAGAGGTAATATACTATCAAAGGAGACAACTGAAAAGTAAGAAATCAAGTGAGAGGTAATATACTATCAAAGGAGACAACTGAAAAGTAAGACATCAAGTGAGAGGTAATATACTATCAAAGGAGACAACTGAAAAGTAAGACATCAAGTGAGAGGTAATATACTATCAAAGGAGACAACTGAAAAGTAAGACATCAAGTGAGAGGTAATATACTATCAAAGGAGACAACTGAAAAGTAAGACATCAAGTGAGAGGTAATATACTATCAAAGGAGACAACTGAAAAGTAAGACATCAAGTGAGAGGTAATATACTATCAAAGGAGACAACTGAAAAGTAAGACATCAAGTGAGAGGTAATATACTATCAAAGGAGACAACTGAAAAGTAAGACATCAAGTGAGAGGTAATATACTATCAAAGGAGACAACTGAAAAGTAAGACATCAAGTGAGAGGTAATATACTATCAAAGGAGACAACTGAAAAGTAAGACATCAAGTGAGAGGTAATATACTATCAAAGGAGACAACTGAAAAGTAAGACATCAAGTGAGAGGTAATATACTATCAAAGGAGACAACTGAAAAGTAAGACATCAAGTGAGAGGTAATATACTATCAAAGGAGACAACTGAAAAGTAAGACATCAAGTGAGAGGTAATATACTATCAAAGGAGACAACTGAAAAGTAAGAAATCAAGTGAGAGGTAATATACTATCAAAGGAGACAACTGAAAAGTAAGACATCAAGTGAGAGGTAATATACTATCAAAGGAGACAACTGAAAAGTAAGACATCAAGTGAGAGGTAATATACTATCAAAGGAGACAACTGAAAAGTAAGACATCAAGTGAGAGGTAATATACTATCAAAGGAGACAACTGAAAAGTAAGACATCAAGTGAGAGGTAATATACTATCAAAGGAGACAACTGAAAAGTAAGACATCAAGTGAGAGGTAATATACTATCAAAGGAGACAACTGAAAAGTAAGACATCAAGTGAGAAGTAATATACTATCAAAGGAGACAACTGAAAAGTAAGACATCAAGTGAGAGGTAATATACTATCAAAGGAGACAACTGAAAAGTAAGACATCAAGTGAGAGGTAATATACTATCAAAGGAGACAACTGAAAAGTAAGACATCAAGTGAGAGGTAATATACTATCAAAGGAGACAACTGAAAAGTAAGACATCAAGTGAGAGGTAATATACTATCAAAGGAGACAACTGAAAAGTAAGAAATCAAGTGAGAGGTAATATACTATCAAAGGAGACAACTGAAAAGTAAGACATCAAGTGAGAGGTAATATACTATCAAAGGAGACAACTGAAAAGTAAGACATCAAGTGAGAGGTAATATACTATCAAAGGAGACAACTGAAAAGTAAGACATCAAGTGAGAGGTAATATACTATCAAAGGAGACAACTGAAAAGTAAGACATCAAGTGAGAGGTAATATACTATCAAAGGAGACAACTGAAAAGTAAGACATCAAGTGAGAGGTAATATACTATCAAAGGAGACAACTGAAAAGTAAGACATCAAGTGAGAGGTAATATACTATCAAAGGAGACAACTGAAAAGTAAGACATCAAGTGAGAGGTAATATACTATCAAAGGAGACAACTGAAAAGTAAGACATCAAGTGAGAGGTAATATACTATCAAAGGAGACAACTGAAAAGTAAGACATCAAGTGAGAGGTAATATACTATCAAAGGAGACAACTGAAAAGTAAGACATCAAGTGAGAGGTAATATACTATCAAAGGAGACAACTGAAAAGTAAGACATCAAGTGAGAGGTAATATACTATCAAAGGAGACAACTGAAAAGTAAGACATCAAGTGAGAGGTAATATACTATCAAAGGAGACAACTGAAAAGTAAGACATCAAGTGAGAGGTAATATACTATCAAAGGAGACAACTGAAAAGTAAGACATCAAGTGAGAGGTAATATACTATCAAAGGAGACAACTGAAAAGTAAGACATCAAGTGAGAGGTAATATACTATCAAAGGAGACAACTGAAAAGTAAGACATCAAGTGAGAAGTAATATACTATCAAAGGAGACAACTGAAAAGTAAGACATCAAGTGAGAGGTAATATACTATCAAAGGAGACAACTGAAAAGTAAGAAATCAAGTGAGAAGTAATATACTATCAAAGGAGACAACTGAAAAGTAAGAAATCAAGTGAGAGGTAATATACTATCAAAGGAGACAACTGAAAAGTAAGACATCAAGTGAGAGGTAATATACTATCAAAGGAGACAACTGAAAAGTAAGAAATCAAGTGAGAGGTAATATACTATCAAAGGAGACAACTGAAAAGTAAGACATCAAGTGAGAGGTAATATACTATCAAAGGAGACAACTGAAAAGTAAGACATCAAGTGAGAGGTAATATACTATCAAAGGAGACAACTGAAAAGTAAGACATCAAGTGAGAGGTAATATACTATCAAAGGAGACAACTGAAAAGTAAGACATCAAGTGAGAGGTAATATACTATCAAAGGAGACAACTGAAAAGTAAGACATCAAGTGAGAGGTAATATACTATCAAAGGAGACAACTGAAAAGTAAGACATCAAGTGAGAGGTAATATACTATCAAAGGAGACAACTGAAAAGTAAGACATCAAGTGAGAGGTAATATACTATCAAAGGAGACAACTGAAAAGTAAGACATCAAGTGAGAGATAATATACTATCAAAGGAGACAACTGAAAAGTAAGACATCAAGTGAGAGGTAATATACTATCAAAGGAGACAACTGAAAAGTAAGACATCAAGTGAGAGGTAATATACTATCAAAGGAGACAACTGAAAAGTAAGACATCAAGTGAGAGGTAATATACTATCAAAGGAGACAACTGAAAAGTAAGACATCAAGTGAGAGGTAATATACTATCAAAGGAGACAACTGAAAAGTAAGACATCAAGTGAGAGGTAATATACTATCAAAGGAGACAACTGAAAAGTAAGACATCAAGTGAGAGGTAATATACTATCAAAGGAGACAACTGAAAAGTAAGACATCAAGTGAGAGGTAATATACTATCAAAGGAGACAACTGAAAAGTAAGACATCAAGTGAGAGGTAATATACTATCAAAGGAGACAACTGAAAAGTAAGAAATCAAGTGAGAAGTAATATACTATCAAAGGAGACAACTGAAAAGTAAGAAATCAAGTGAGAGGTAATATACTATCAAAGGAGACAACTGAAAAGTAAGACATCAAGTGAGAGGTAATATACTATCAAAGGAGACAACTGAAAAGTAAGACATCAAGTGAGAGGTAATATACTATCAAAGGAGACAACTGAAAAGTAAGACATCAAGTGAGAGGTAATATACTATCAAAGGAGACAACTGAAAAGTAAGACATCAAGTGAGAGGTAATATACTATCAAAGGAGACAACTGAAAAGTAAGACATCAAGTGAGAGGTAATATACTATCAAAGGAGACAACTGAAAAGTAAGACATCAAGTGAGAGGTAATATACTATCAAAGGAGACAACTGAAAAGTAAGACATCAAGTGAGAGGTAATATACTATCAAAGGAGACAACTGAAAAGTAAGACATCAAGTGAGAGGTAATATACTATCAAAGGAGACAACTGAAAAGTAAGACATCAAGTGAGAGGTAATATACTATCAAAGGAGACAACTGAAAAGTAAGACATCAAGTGAGAGGTAATATACTATCAAAGGAGACAACTGAAAAGTAAGACATCAAGTGAGAGGTAATATACTATCAAAGGAGACAACTGAAAAGTAAGACATCAAGTGAGAGGTAATATACTATCAAAGGAGACAACTGAAAAGTAAGACATCAAGTGAGAGGTAATATACTATCAAAGGAGACAACTGAAAAGTAAGACATCAAGTGAGAGTAATATACTATCAAAGGAGACAACTGAAAAGTAAGACATCAAGTGAGAGGTAATATACTATCAAAGGAGACAACTGAAAAGTAAGACATCAAGTGAGAGGTAATATACTATCAAAGGAGACAACTGAAAAGTAAGACATCAAGTGAGAGGTAATATACTATCAAAGGAGACAACTGAAAAGTAAGACATCAAGTGAGAGGTAATATACTATCAAAGGAGACAACTGAAAAGTAAGACATCAAGTGAGAGGTAATATACTATCAAAGGAGACAACTGAAAAGTAAGACATCAAGTGAGAGGTAATATACTATCAAAGGAGACAACTGAAAAGTAAGAAATCAAGTGAGAGGTAATATACTATCAAAGGAGACAACTGAAAAGTAAGAAATCAAGTGAGAGGTAATATACTATCAAAGGAGACAACTGAAAAGTAAGACATCAAGTGAGAGGTAATATACTATCAAAGGAGACAACTGAAAAGTAAGACATCAAGTGAGAGGTAATATACTATCAAAGGAGACAACTGAAAAGTAAGACATCAAGTGAGAGGTAATATACTATCAAAGGAGACAACTGAAAAGTAAGACATCAAGTGAGAGGTAATATACTATCAAAGGAGACAACTGAAAAGTAAGACATCAAGTGAGAGGTAATATACTATCAAAGGAGACAACTGAAAAGTAAGAAATCAAGTGAGAGGTAATATACTATCAAAGGAGACAACTGAAAAGTAAGAAATCAAGTGAGAGGTAATATACTATCAAAGGAGACAACTGAAAAGTAAGACATCAAGTGAGAGGTAATATACTATCAAAGGAGACAACTGAAAAGTAAGAAATCAAGTGAGAGGTAATATACTATCAAAGGAGACAACTGAAAAGTAAGAAATCAAGTGAGAGGTAATATACTATCAAAGGAGACAACTGAAAAGTAAGACATCAAGTGAGAGGTAATATACTATCAAAGGAGACAACTGAAAAGTAAGACATCAAGTGAGAGGTAATATACTATCAAAGGAGACAACTGAAAAGTAAGACATCAAGTGAGAGGTAATATACTATCAAAGGAGACAACTGAAAAGTAAGACATCAAGTGAGAGGTAATATACTATCAAAGGAGACAACTGAAAAGTAAGACATCAAGTGAGAGGTAATATACTATCAAAGGAGACAACTGAAAAGTAAGACATCAAGTGAGAGGTAATATACTATCAAAGGAGACAACTGAAAAGTAAGACATCAAGTGAGAGGTAATATACTATCAAAGGAGACAACTGAAAAGTAAGACATCAAGTGAGAGGTAATATACTATCAAAGGAGACAACTGAAAAGTAAGACATCAAGTGAGAGGTAATATACTATCAAAGGAGACAACTGAAAAGTAAGAAATCAAGTGAGAGGTAATATACTATCAAAGGAGACAACTGAAAAGTAAGACATCAAGTGAGAAGTAATATACTATCAAAGGAGACAACTGAAAAGTAAGACATCAAGTGAGAGGTAATATACTATCAAAGGAGACAACTGAAAAGTAAGACATCAAGTGAGAGGTAATATACTATCAAAGGAGACAACTGAAAAGTAAGACATCAAGTGAGAGGTAATATACTATCAAAGGAGACAACTGAAAAGTAAGACATCAAGTGAGAGGTAATATACTATCAAAGGAGACAACTGAAAAGTAAGACATCAAGTGAGAAGTAATATACTATCAAAGGAGACAACTGAAAAGTAAGACATCAAGTGAGAAGTAATATACTATCAAAGGAGACAACTGAAAAGTAAGACATCAAGTGAGAGGTAATATACTATCAAAGGAGACAACTGAAAAGTAAGACATCAAGTGAGAGGTAATATACTATCAAAGGAGACAACTGAAAAGTAAGACATCAAGTGAGAGGTAATATACTATCAAAGGAGACAACTGAAAAGTAAGACATCAAGTGAGAATAATATACTGTCAAAGGAGACAACTAAAAAGTAAGACATCAAGTGAGAGGTAATATACTATCAAAGAAGACAACTAAAAAGTAAGACATCAAGTGAGAGGTAATATACTATCAAAGGAGACAACTGAAAAGTAAGACATCAAGTGAGAGGTAATATACTATCAAAGGAGACAACTGAAAAGTAAGACATCAAGTGAGAGGTAATATACTATCAAAGGAGACAACTGAAAAGTAAGACATCAAGTGAGAGGTAATATACTATCAAAGGAGACAACTGAAAAGTAAGACATCAAGTGAGAGGTAATATACTATCAAAGGAGACAACTGAAAAGTAAGACATCAAGTGAGAGGTAATATACTATCAAAGGAGACAACTGAAAAGTAAGACATCAAGTGAGAAGTAATATACTATCAAAGGAGACAACTGAAAAGTAAGACATCAAGTGAGAGGTAATATACTATCAAAGGAGACAACTGAAAAGTAAGACATCAAGTGAGAGGTAATATACTATCAAAGGAGACAACTGAAAAGTAAGAAATCAAGTGAGAGGTAATATACTATCAAAGGAGACAACTGAAAAGTAAGACATCAAGTGAGAGGTAATATACTATCAAAGGAGACAACTGAAAAGTAAGACATCAAGTGAGAGGTAATATACTATCAAAGGAGACAACTGAAAAGTAAGACATCAAGTGAGAGGTAATATACTATCAAAGGAGACAACTGAAAAGTAAGACATCAAGTGAGAGGTAATATACTATCAAAGGAGACAACTGAAAAGTAAGACATCAAGTGAGAAGTAATATACTATCAAAGGAGACAACTGAAAAGTAAGACATCAAGTGAGAGGTAATATACTATCAAAGGAGACAACTGAAAAGTAAGACATCAAGTGAGAGGTAATATACTATCAAAGGAGACAACTGAAAAGTAAGACATCAAGTGAGAGGTAATATACTATCAAAGGAGACAACTGAAAAGTAAGACATCAAGTGAGAAGTAATATACTATCAAAGGAGACAACTGAAAAGTAAGACATCAAGTGAGAGGTAATATACTATCAAAGGAGACAACTGAAAAGTAAGACATCAAGTGAGAGGTAATATACTATCAAAGGAGACAACTGAAAAGTAAGACATCAAGTGAGAAGTAATATACTATCAAAGGAGACAACTGAAAAGTAAGACATCAAGTGAGAAGTAATATACTATCAAAGGAGACAACTGAAAAGTAAGACATCAAGTGAGAGGTAATATACTATCAAAGGAGACAACTGAAAAGTAAGACATCAAGTGAGAGGTAATATACTATCAAAGGAGACAACTGAAAAGTAAGACATCAAGTGAGAGGTAATATACTATCAAAGGAGACAACTGAAAAGTAAGACATCAAGTGAGAGGTAATATACTATCAAAGGAGACAACTGAAAAGTAAGAAATCAAGTGAGAGGTAATATACTATCAAAGGAGACAACTGAAAAGTAAGACATCAAGTGAGAGGTAATATACTATCAAAGGAGACAACTGAAAAGTAAGACATCAAGTGAGAGGTAATATACTATCAAAGGAGACAACTGAAAAGTAAGACATCAAGTGAGAGGTAATATACTATCAAAGGAGACAACTGAAAAGTAAGACATCAAGTGAGAGGTAATATACTATCAAAGGAGACAACTGAAAAGTAAGACATCAAGTGAGAAGTAATATACTATCAAAGGAGACAACTGAAAAGTAAGACATCAAGTGAGAGGTAATATACTATCAAAGGAGACAACTGAAAAGTAAGACATCAAGTGAGAGGTAATATACTATCAAAGGAGACAACTGAAAAGTAAGAAATCAAGTGAGAGGTAATATACTATCAAAGGAGACAACTGAAAAGTAAGACATCAAGTGAGAGGTAATATACTATCAAAGGAGACAACTGAAAAGTAAGACATCAAGTGAGAGGTAATATACTATCAAAGGAGACAACTGAAAAGTAAGACATCAAGTGAGAAGTAATATACTATCAAAGGAGACAACTGAAAGTAATCAAGTGAGAGGTAATATACTATCAAAGGAGACAACTGAAAAGTAAGACATCAAGTGAGAGGTAATATACTATCAAAGGAGACAACTGAAAAGTAAGACATCAAGTGAGAGGTAATATACTATCAAAGGAGACAACTGAAAAGTAAGACATCAAGTGAGAGGTAATATACTATCAAAGGAGACAACTGAAAAGTAAGACATCAAGTGAGAGTAATATACTATCAAAGGAGACAACTGAAAAGTAAGAAATCAAGTGAGAGGTAATATACTATCAAAGGAGACAACTGAAAAGTAAGACATCAAGTGAGAGGTAATATACTATCAAAGGAGACAACTGAAAAGTAAGACATCAAGTGAGAGGTAATATACTATCAAAGGAGACAACTGAAAAGTAAGACATCAAGTGAGAGGTAATATACTATCAAAGGAGACAACTGAAAAGTAAGACATCAAGTGAGAGGTAATATACTATCAAAGGAGACAACTGAAAAGTAAGACATCAAGTGAGAGGTAATATACTATCAAAGGAGACAACTGAAAAGTAAGACATCAAGTGAGAGGTAATATACTATCAAAGGAGACAACTGAAAAGTAAGACATCAAGTGAGAGGTAATATACTATCAAAGGAGACAACTGAAAAGTAAGACATCAAGTGAGAGGTAATATACTATCAAAGGAGACAACTGAAAAGTAAGAAATCAAGTGAGAAGTAATATACTATCAAAGGAGACAACTGAAAAGTAAGACATCAAGTGAGAGGTAATATACTATCAAAGGAGACAACTGAAAAGTAAGACATCAAGTGAGAGAGTAATATACTATCAAAGGAGACAACTGAAAAGTAAGACATCAAGTGAGAGGTAATATACTATCAAAGGAGACAACTGAAAAGTAAGTAAGACATCAAGTGAGAGGTAATATACTATCAAAGGAGACAACTGAAAAGTAAGACATCAAGTGAGAGGTAATATACTATCAAAGGAGACAACTGAAAAGTAAGACATCAAGTGAGAGGTAATATACTATCAAAGGAGACAACTGAAAAGTAAGACATCAAGTGAGAGGTAATATACTATCAAAGGAGACAACTGAAAAGTAAGACATCAAGTGAGAGGTAATATACTATCAAAGGAGACAACTGAAAAGTAAGACATCAAGTGAGAGGTAATATACTATCAAAGGAGACAACTGAAAAGTAAGACATCAAGTGAGAGGTAATATACTATCAAAGGAGACAACTGAAAAGTAAGACATCAAGTGAGAGGTAATATACTATCAAAGGAGACAACTGAAAAGTAAGACATCAAGTGAGAGGTAATATACTATCAAAGGAGACAACTGAAAAGTAAGACATCAAGTGAGAGGTAATATACTATCAAAGGAGACAACTGAAAAGTAAGACATCAAGTGAGAGGTAATATACTATCAAAGGAGACAACTGAAAAGTAAGACATCAAGTGAGAGGTAATATACTATCAAAGGAGACAACTGAAAAGTAAGACATCAAGTGAGAGGTAATATACTATCAAAGGAGACAACTGAAAAGTAAGACATCAAGTGAGAGGTAATATACTATCAAAGGAGACAACTGAAAAGTAAGACATCAAGTGAGAAGTAATATACTATCAAAGGAGACAACTGAAAAGTAAGACATCAAGTGAGAGGTAATATACTATCAAAGGAGACAACTGAAAAGTAAGACATCAAGTGAGAAGTAATATACTATCAAAGGAGACAACTGAAAAGTAAGACATCAAGTGAGAGGTAATATACTATCAAAGGAGACAACTGAAAAGTAAGACATCAAGTGAGAGGTAATATACTATCAAAGGAGACAACTGAAAAGTAAGACATCAAGTGAGAGGTAATATACTATCAAAGGAGACAACTGAAAAGTAAGACATCAAGTGAGAGGTAATATACTATCAAAGGAGACAACTGAAAAGTAAGACATCAAGTGAGAGGTAATATACTATCAAAGGAGACAACTGAAAAGTAAGAAATCAAGTGAGAGGTAATATACTATCAAAGGAGACAACTGAAAAGTAAGACATCAAGTGAGAGGTAATATACTATCAAAGGAGACAACTGAAAAGTAAGACATCAAGTGAGAGGTAATATACTATCAAAGGAGACAACTGAAAAGTAAGACATCAAGTGAGAGGTAATATACTATCAAAGGAGACAACTGAAAAGTAAGACATCAAGTGAGAGGTAATATACTATCAAAGGAGACAACTGAAAAGTAAGACATCAAGTGAGAGGTAATATACTATCAAAGGAGACAACTGAAAAGTAAGAAATCAAGTGAGAAGTAATATACTATCAAAGGAGACAACTGAAAAGTAAGACATCAAGTGAGAGGTAATATACTATCAAAGGAGACAACTGAAAAGTAAGACATCAAGTGAGAGGTAATATACTATCAAAGGAGACAACTGAAAAGTAAGACATCAAGTGAGAGGTAATATACTATCAAAGGAGACAACTGAAAAGTAAGACATCAAGTGAGAGGTAATATACTATCAAAGGAGACAACTGAAAAGTAAGACATCAAGTGAGAGGTAATATACTATCAAAGGAGACAACTGAAAAGTAAGACATCAAGTGAGAGGTAATATACTATCAAAGGAGACAACTGAAAAGTAAGACATCAAGTGAGAGGTAATATACTATCAAAGGAGACAACTGAAAAGTAAGACATCAAGTGAGAGGTAATATACTATCAAAGGAGACAACTGAAAAGTAAGACATCAAGTGAGAGGTAATATACTATCAAAGGAGACAACTGAAAAGTAAGACATCAAGTGAGAAGTAATATACTATCAAAGGAGACAACTGAAAAGTAAGACATCAAGTGAGAGGTAATATACTATCAAAGGAGACAACTGAAAAGTAAGATACTATCAAGTGAGAGGTAATATACTATCAAAGGAGACAACTGAAAAGTAAGACATCAAGTGAGAGGTAATATACTATCAAAGGAGACAACTGAAAAGTAAGACATCAAGTGAGAGGTAATATACTATCAAAGGAGACAACTGAAAAGTAAGACATCAAGTGAGAGGTAATATACTATCAAAGGAGACAACTGAAAAGTAAGACATCAAGTGAGAGGTAATATACTATCAAAGGAGACAACTGAAAAGTAAGACATCAAGTGAGAGGTAATATACTATCAAAGGAGACAACTGAAAAGTAAGACATCAAGTGAGAGGTAATATACTATCAAAGGAGACAACTGAAAAGTAAGACATCAAGTGAGAGGTAATATACTATCAAAGGAGACAACTGAAAAGTAAGACATCAAGTGAGAGGTAATATACTATCAAAGGAGACAACTGAAAAGTAAGACATCAAGTGAGAGGTAATATACTATCAAAGGAGACAACTGAAAAGTAAGAAATCAAGTGAGAAGTAATATACTATCAAAGGAGACAACTGAAAAGTAAGACATCAAGTGAGAGGTAATATACTATCAAAGGAGACAACTGAAAAGTAAGACATCAAGTGAGAGGTAATATACTATCAAAGGAGACAACTGAAAAGTAAGACATCAAGTGAGAGGTAATATACTATCAAAGGAGACAACTGAAAAGTAAGACATCAAGTGAGAGGTAATATACTATCAAAGGAGACAACTGAAAAGTAAGACATCAAGTGAGAGGTAATATACTATCAAAGGAGACAACTGAAAAGTAAGACATCAAGTGAGAGGTAATATACTATCAAAGGAGACAACTGAAAAGTAAGACATCAAGTGAGAGGTAATATACTATCAAAGGAGACAACTGAAAAGTAAGACATCAAGTGAGAGGTAATATACTATCAAAGGAGACAACTGAAAAGTAAGACATCAAGTGAGAGGTAATATACTATCAAAGGAGACAACTGAAAAGTAAGACATCAAGTGAGAGGTAATATACTATCAAAGGAGACAACTGAAAAGTAAGAAATCAAGTGAGAGGTAATATACTATCAAAGGAGACAACTGAAAAGTAAGACATCAAGTGAGAGGTAATATACTATCAAAGGAGACAACTGAAAAGTAAGACATCAAGTGAGAGGTAATATACTATCAAAGGAGACAACTGAAAAGTAAGACATCAAGTGAGAGGTAATATACTATCAAAGGAGACAACTGAAAAGTAAGACATCAAGTGAGAGGTAATATACTATCAAAGGAGACAACTGAAAAGTAAGACATCAAGTGAGAGGTAATATACTATCAAAGGAGACAACTGAAAAGTAAGACATCAAGTGAGAGGTAATATACTATCAAAGGAGACAACTGAAAAGTAAGACATCAAGTGAGAGGTAATATACTATCAAAGGAGACAACTGAAAAGTAAGACATCAAGTGAGAAGTAATATACTATCAAAGGAGACAACTGAAAAGTAAGACATCAAGTGAGAGGTAATATACTATCAAAGGAGACAACTGAAAAGTAAGACATCAAGTGAGAGGTAATATACTATCAAAGGAGACAACTGAAAAGTAAGACATCAAGTGAGAGGTAATATACTATCAAAGGAGACAACTGAAAAGTAAGACATCAAGTGAGAGGTAATATACTATCAAAGGAGACAACTGAAAAGTAAGACATCAAGTGAGAGGTAATATACTATCAAAGGAGACAACTGAAAAGTAAGACATCAAGTGAGAGGTAATATACTATCAAAGGAGACAACTGAAAAGTAAGACATCAAGTGAGAGGTAATATACTATCAAAGGAGACAACTGAAAAGTAAGACATCAATTGAGAGGTAATATACTATCAAAGGAGACAACTGAAAAGTAAGACATCAAGTGAGATCAAGTAATATACTATCAAAGGAGACAACTGAAAAGTAAGACATCAAGTGAGAGGTAATATACTATCAAAGGAGACAACTGAAAAGTAAGACATCAAGTGAGAAGTAATATACTATCAAAGGAGACAACTGAAAAGTAAGACATCAAGTGTAATATACTATCAAAGGAGACAACTGAAAAGTAAGACATCAAGTGAGAGGTAATATACTATCAAAGGAGACAACTGAAAAGTAAGACATCAAGTGAGAAGTAATATACTATCAAAGGAGACAACTGAAAAGTAAGACATCAAGTGAGAAGTAATATACTATCAAAGGAGACAACTGAAAAGTAAGACATCAAGTGAGAGGTAATATACTATCAAAGGAGACAACTGAAAAGTAAGACATCAAGTGAGAGGTAATATACTATCAAAGGAGACAACTGAAAAGTAAGACATCAAGTGAGAGGTAATATACTATCAAAGGAGACAACTGAAAAGTAAGACATCAAGTGAGAGGTAATATACTATCAAAGGAGACAACTGAAAAGTAAGACATCAAGTGAGAGGTAATATACTATCAAAGGAGACAACTAAAAAGTAAGACATCAAGTGAGAGTAATATACTATCAAAGGAGACAACTGAAAAGTAAGACATCAAGTGAGAAGTAATATACTATCAAAGGAGACAACTGAAAAGTAAGAAATCAAGTGAGAAGTAATATACTATCAAAGGAGACAACTGAAAAGTAAGACATCAAGTGAGAGTAATATACTATCAAAGGAGACAACTGAAAAGTAAGAAATCAAGTGAGAGTAATATACTATCAAAGGAGACAACTGAAAAGTAAGACATCAAGTGAGAGGTAATATACTATCAAAGGAGACAACTGAAAAGTAAGACATCAAGTGAGAGGTAATATACTATCAAAGGAGACAACTGAAAAGTAAGACATCAAGTGAGAGGTAATATACTATCAAAGGAGACAACTGAAAAGTAAGACATCAAGTGAGAGGTAATATACTATCAAAGGAGACAACTGAAAAGTAAGACATCAAGTGAGAGGTAATATACTATCAAAGGAGACAACTGAAAAGTAAGACATCAAGTGAGAGGTAATATACTATCAAAGGAGACAACTGAAAAGTAAGACATCAAGTGAGAGGTAATATACTATCAAAGGAGACAACTGAAAAGTAAGACATCAAGTGAGAGGTAATATACTATCAAAGGAGACAACTGAAAAGTAAGACATCAAGTGAGAGGTAATATACTATCAAAGGAGACAACTGAAAAGTAAGACATCAAGTGAGAAGTAATATACTATCAAAGGAGACAACTGAAAAGTAAGAAATCAAGTGAGAGGTAATATACTATCAAAGGAGACAACTGAAAAGTAAGACATCAAGTGAGAGGTAATATACTATCAAAGGAGACAACTGAAAAGTAAGACATCAAGTGAGAGGTAATATACTATCAAAGGAGACAACTGAAAAGTAAGACATCAAGTGAGAGGTAATATACTATCAAAGGAGACAACTGAAAAGTAAGACATCAAGTGAGAGGTAATATACTATCAAAGGAGACAACTGAAAAGTAAGACATCAAGTGAGAGGTAATATACTATCAAAGGAGACAACTAAGACATCAAGTGAAAAGTAAGACATCAAGTGAGAGGTAATATACTATCAAAGGAGACAACTGAAAAGTAAGACATCAAGTGAGAGGTAATATACTATCAAAGGAGACAACTGAAAAGTAAGAAATCAAGTGAGAAGTAATATACTATCAAAGGAGACAACTGAAAAGTAAGACATCAAGTGAGAGGTAATATACTATCAAAGGAGACAACTGAAAAGTAAGACATCAAGTGAGAGGTAATATACTATCAAAGGAGACAACTGAAAAGTAAGACATCAAGTGAGAGGTAATATACTATCAAAGGAGACAACTGAAAAGTAAGACATCAAGTGAGAGGTAATATACTATCAAAGGAGACAACTGAAAAGTAAGACATCAAGTGAGAGGTAATATACTATCAAAGGAGACAACTGAAAAGTAAGACATCAAGTGAGAGGTAATATACTATCAAAGGAGACAACTGAAAAGTAAGAACATCAAGTGAAGTAATATACATCAAGGAGAGAAGTAATATAGGTAATATCAAAGGAGACAACTGAAAAGTAAGACATCAAGTGAGAGGTAATATACTATCAAAGGAGACAACTGAAAAGTAAGACATCAAGTGAGAGGTAATATACTATCAAAGGAGACAACTGAAAAGTAAGACATCAAGTGAGAGGTAATATACTATCAAAGGAGACAACTGAAAAGTAAGACATCAAGTGAGAGGTAATATACTATCAAAGGAGACAACTGAAAAGTAAGACATCAAGTGAGAGGTAATATACTATCAAAGGAGACAACTGAAAAGTAAGACATCAAGTGAGAGGTAATATACTATCAAAGGAGACAACTGAAAAGTAAGACATCAAGTGAGAAGTAATATACTATCAAAGGAGACAACTGAAAAGTAAGACATCAAGTGAGAGGTAATATACTATCAAAGGAGACAACTGAAAAGTAAGACATCAAGTGAGAGGTAATATACTATCAAAGGAGACAACTGAAAAGTAAGAAATCAAGTGAGAGGTAATATACTATCAAAGGAGACAACTGAAAAGTAAGACATCAAGTGAGAGGTAATATACTATCAAAGGAGACAACTGAAAAGTAAGACATCAAGTGAGAGGTAATATACTATCAAAGGAGACAACTGAAAGTAAGACATCAATTGAGAGGTAATATACTATCAAAGGAGACAACTGAAAAGTAAGACATCAAGTGAGAGGTAATATACTATCAAAGGAGACAACTGAAAAGTAAGACATCAAGTGAGAGGTAATATACTATCAAAGGAGACAACTGAAAAGTAAGACATCAAGTGAGAGGTAATATACTATCAAAGGAGACAACTGAAAAGTAAGACATCAAGTGAGAAGTAATATACTATCAAAGGAGACAACTGAAAAGTAAGACATCAAGTGAGAGGTAATATACTATCAAAGGAGACAACTGAAAAGTAAGAAATCAAGTGAGAAGTAATATACTATCAAAGGAGACAACTGAAAAGTAAGACATCAAGTGAGAGGTAATATACTATCAAAGGAGACAACTGAAAAGTAAGACATCAAGTGAGAGGTAATATACTATCAAAGGAGACAACTGAAAAGTAAGACATCAAGTGAGAGGTAATATACTATCAAAGGAGACAACTGAAAAGTAAGACATCAAGTGAGAGGTAATATACTATCAAAGGAGACAACTGAAAAGTAAGACATCAAGTGAGAGGTAATATACTATCAAAGGAGACAACTGAAAAGTAAGACATCAAGTGAGAGGTAATATACTATCAAAGGAGACAACTGAAAAGTAAGACATCAAGTGAGAGGTAATATACTATCAAAGGAGACAACTGAAAAGTAAGACATCAAGTGAGAGGTAATATACTATCAAAGGAGACAACTGAAAAGTAAGACATCAAGTAAGAATCAAAAGTGAGAGATATACTATCAAAGGAGACAACTGAAAAGTAAGACATCAAGTGAGAGGTAATATACTATCAAAGGAGACAACTGAAAAGTAAGACATCAAGTGAGAAGTAATATACTATCAAAGGAGACAACTGAAAAGTAAGACATCAAGTGAGAGGTAATATACTATCAAAGGAGACAACTGAAAAGTAAGACATCAAGTGAGAGGTAATATACTATCAAAGGAGACAACTGAAAAGTAAGACATCAAGTGAGAGGTAATATACTATCAAAGGAGACAACTGAAAAGTAAGAAATCAAGTGAGAGTAATATACTATCAAAGGAGACAACTGAAAAGTAAGACATCAAGTGAGAGGTAATATACTATCAAAGGAGACAACTGAAAAGTAAGACATCAAGTGAGAGGTAATATACTATCAAAGGAGACAACTGAAAAGTAAGACATCAAGTGAGAGGTAATATACTATCAAAGGAGACAACTGAAAAGTAAGACATCAAGTGAGAGGTAATATACTATCAAAGGAGACAACTGAAAAGTAAGACATCAAGTGAGAGGTAATATACTATCAAAGGAGACAACTGAAAAGTAAGACATCAAGTGAGAGGTAATATACTATCAAAGGAGACAACTGAAAAGTAAGAAATCAAGTGAGAAGTAATATACTATCAAAGGAGACAACTGAAAAGTAAGACATCAAGTGAGAGGTAATATACTATCAAAGGAGACAACTGAAAAGTAAGACATCAAGTGAGAGGTAATATACTATCAAAGGAGACAACTGAAAAGTAAGACATCAAGTGAGAGGTAATATACTATCAAAGGAGACAACTGAAAAGTATCAAGAATATCAAGTGAGAAGTAATATACTATCAAAGGAGACAACTGAAAAGTAAGACATCAAGTGAGAGGTAATATACTATCAAAGGAGACAACTGAAAAGTAAGACATCAAGTGAGAGGTAATATACTATCAAAGGAGACAACTGAAAAGTAAGACATCAAGTGAGAGGTAATATACTATCAAAGGAGACAACTGAAAAGTAAGACATCAAGTGAGAGGTAATATACTATCAAAGGAGACAACTGAAAAGTAAGACATCAAGTGAGAAGTAATATACTATCAAAGGAGACAACTGAAAAGTAAGACATCAAGTGAGAAGTAATATACTATCAAAGGAGACAACTGAAAAGTAAGACATCAAGTGAGAGGTAATATACTATCAAAGGAGACAACTGAAAAGTAAGACATCAAGTGAGAAGTAATATACTATCAAAGGAGACAACTGAAAAGTAAGACATCAAGTGAGAGGTAATATACTATCAAAGGAGACAACTGAAAAGTAAAAAGTAAGTAATATACTATCAAGACATCAAGTGAGAGGTAATATACTATCAAAGGAGACAACTGAAAAGTAAGACATCAAGTGAGAGGTAATATACTATCAAAGGAGACAACTGAAAAGTAAGACATCAAGTGAGAGGTAATATACTATCAAAGGAGACAACTGAAAAGTAAGACATCAAGTGAGAGGTAATATACTATCAAAGGAGACAACTGAAAAGTAAGACATCAAGTGAGAGGTAATATACTATCAAAGGAGACAAGAAAAGTAAGACATCAAGTGAGAGGTAATATACTATCAAAGGAGACAACTGAAAAGTAAGACATCAAGTGAGAGGTAATATACTATCAAAGGAGACAACTGAAAAGTAAGACATCAAGTGAGAGGTAATATACTATCAAAGGAGACAACTGAAAAGTAAGACATCAAGTGAGAGGTAATATACTATCAAAGGAGACAACTGAAAAGTAAGAAATCAAGTGAGAGGTAATATACTATCAAAGGAGACAACTGAAAAGTAAGACATCAAGTGAGAGGTAATATACTATCAAAGGAGACAACTGAAAAGTAAGACATCAAGTGAGAGGTAATATACTATCAAAGGAGACAACTGAAAAGTAAGACATCAAGTGAGAAGTAATATACTATCAAAGGAGACAACTGAAAAGTAAGACATCAAGTGAGAGGTAATATACTATCAAAGGAGACAACTGAAAAGTAAGAAATCAAGTGAGAAGTAATATACTATCAAAGGAGACAACTGAAAAGTAAGAAATCAAGTGAGAGGTAATATACTATCAAAGGAGACAACTGAAAAGTAAGACATCAAGTGAGAGGTAATATACTATCAAAGGAGACAACTGAAAAGTAAGACATCAAGTGAGAGGTAATATACTATCAAAGGAGACAACTGAAAAGTAAGACATCAAGTGAGAGGTAATATACTATCAAAGGAGACAACTGAAAAGTAAGACATCAAGTGAGAGGTAATATACTATCAAAGGAGACAACTGAAAAGTAAGACATCAAGTGAGAGGTAATATACTATCAAAGGAGACAACTGAAAAGTAAGACATCAAGTGAGAGGTAATATACTATCAAAGGAGACAACTGAAAAGTAAGACATCAAGTGAGAGGTAATATACTATCAAAGGAGACAACTGAAAAGTAAGACATCAAGTGAGAGGTAATATACTATCAAAGGAGACAACTGAAAAGTAAGACATCAAGTGAGAAGTAATATACTATCAAAGGAGACAACTGAAAAGTAAGACATCAAGTGAGAGAGTAATATACTATCAAAGGAGACAACTGAAAAGTAAGAATCAAGTGAGAGGTAATATACTATCAAAGGAGACAACTGAAAAGTAAGACATCAAGTGAGAGGTAATATACTATCAAAGGAGACAACTGAAAAGTAAGACATCAAGTGAGAGGTAATATACTATCAAAGGAGACAACTGAAAAGTAAGACATCAAGTGAGAGGTAATATACTATCAAAGGAGACAACTGAAAAGTAAGAAATCAAGTGAGAGGTAATATACTATCAAAGGAGACAACTGAAAAGTAAGACATCAAGTGAGAGAGGTAATATACTATCAAAGGAGACAACTGAAAAGTAAGACATCAAGTGAGAGGTAATATACTATCAAAGGAGACAACTGAAAAGTAAGACATCAAGTGAGAGGTAATATACTATCAAAGGAGACAACTGAAAAAAGTAAGACATCAAGTGAGAGGTAATATACTATCAAAGGAGACAACTAAGAAAAGTAAGACATCAAGTGAGAGGTAATATACTATCAAAGGAGACAACTGAAAAGTAAGACATCAAGTGAGAGGTAATATACTATCAAAGGAGACAACTGAAAAGTAAGAAATCAAGTGAGAGGTAATATACTATCAAAGGAGACAACTGAAAAGTAAGACATCAAGTGAGAGGTAATATACTATCAAAGGAGACAACTGAAAAGTAAGACATCAAGTGAGAGGTAATATACTATCAAAGGAGACAACTGAAAAGAGACATCAAGTGAGAGGTAATATACTATCAAAGGAGACAACTGAAAAGTAAGACATCAAGTGAGAGGTAATATACTATCAAAGGAGACAACTGAAAAGTAAGACATCAAGTGAGAGGTAATATACTATCAAAGGAGACAACTGAAAAGTAAGACATCAAGTGAGAAGTAATATACTATCAAAGGAGACAACTGAAAAGTAAGACATCAAGTGAGAGGTAATATACTATCAAAGGAGACAACTGAAAAGTAAGACATCAAGTGAGAGGTAATATACTATCAAAGGAGACAACTGAAAAGTAAGACATCAAGTGAGAGGTAATATACTATCAAAGGAGACAACTGAAAAGTAAGACATCAAGTGAGAGGTAATATACTATCAAAGGAGACAACTGAAAAGTAAGTAATATACTATCAAAAGACAACTGTAAGAAATCAAGTGAGAGGTAATATACTATCAAAGGAGACAACTGAAAAGTAAGACATCAAGTGAGAGGTAATATACTATCAAAGGAGACAACTGAAAAGTAAGAAATCAAGTGAGAGGTAATATACTATCAAAGGAGACAACTGAAAAGTAAGACATCAAGTGAGAGGTAATATACTATCAAAGGAGACAACTGAAAAGTAAGACATCAAGTGAGAGGTAATATACTATCAAAGGAGACAACTGAAAAGTAAGACATCAAGTGAGAGGTAATATATATCAAAGGAGACAACTGAAAAGTAAGACATCAAGTGAGAGTAATATACTATCAAGGAGACAACTGAAAAGTAAGAAGAGTAATATACTATCAAAGGAGACAACTGAAAAGTAAGACATCAAGTGAGAGGTAATATACTATCAAAGGAGACAACTGAAAAGTAAGACATCAAGTGAGAGGTAATATACTATCAAAGGAGACAACTGAAAAGTAAGACATCAAGTGAGAGGTAATATACTATCAAAGGAGACAACTAAAAAGTAAGACATCAAGTGAGAAGTAATATACTATCAAAGGAGACAACTGAAAAGTAAGAATCAAGTAAGATACTATCAAGTGAGAGTAATATACTATCAAAGGAGACAACTGAAAAGTAAGACATCAAGTGAGAAGTAATATACTATCAAAGGAGACAACTGAAAAGTAAGAAATCAAGTGAGAAGTAATATACTATCAAAGGAGACAACTGAAAAGTAAGAAATCAAGTGAGAGGTAATATACTATCAAAGGAGACAACTGAAAAGTAAGACATCAAGTGAGAGGTAATATACTATCAAAGGAGACAACTGAAAAGTAAGACATCAAGTGAGAGGTAATATACTATCAAAGGAGACAACTGAAAAGTAAGACATCAAGTGAGAGGTAATATACTATCAAAGGAGACAACTGTAATATACTATCAAAGGAGACAACTGAAAAGTAAGACATCAAGTGAGAGGTAATATACTATCAAAGGAGACAACTGAAAAGTAAGACATCAAGTGAGAGGTAATATACTATCAAAGGAGACAACTGAAAAGTAAGACATCAAGTGAGAGGTAATATACTATCAAAGGAGACAACTGAAAAGTAAGACATCAAGTGAGAGGTAATATACTATCAAAGGAGACAACTGAAAAGTAAGAAATCAAGTGAGAGGTAATATACTATCAAAGGAGACAACTGAAAAGTAAGACATCAAGTGAGAGGTAATATACTATCAAAGGAGACAACTGAAAAGTAAGACATCAAGTGAGAGGTAATATACTATCAAAGGAGACAACTGAAAAGTAAGACATCAAGTGAGAGGTAATATACTATCAAAGGAGACAACTGAAAAGTAAGACATCAAGTGAGAGGTAATATACTATCAAAGGAGACAACTGAAAAGTAAGACATCAAGTGAGAGGTAATATACTATCAAAGGAGACAACTGAAAAGTAAGACATCAAGTGAGAGGTAATATACTATCAAAGGAGACAACTGAAAAGTAAGACATCAAGTGAGAGGTAATATACTATCAAAGGAGACAACTGAAAAGTAAGACATCAAGTGAGAGGTAATATACTATCAAAGGAGACAACTGAAAAGTAAGACATCAAGTGAGAGGTAATATACTATCAAAGGAGACAACTGAAAAGTAAGACATCAAGTGAGAGGTAATATACTATCAAAGGAGACAACTGAAAAGTAAGACATCAAGTGAGAGGTAATATACTATCAAAGGAGACAACTGAAAAGTAAGACATCAAGTGAGAGGTAATATACTATCAAAGGAGACAACTGAAAAGTAAGACATCAAGTGAAGTAATATACTATCAAAGGAGACAACTGAAAAGTAAGACATCAAGTGATATAATATCTATCAAAGGAGACAACTGAAAAGTAAGACATCAAGTGAGAGGTAATATACTATCAAAGGAGACAACTGAAAAGTAAGACATCAAGTGAGAGGTAATATACTATCAAAGGAGACAACTGAAAAGTAAGAAATCAAGTGAGAAGTAATATACTATCAAAGGAGACAACTGAAAAGTAAGACATCAAGTGAGAGGTAATATACTATCAAAGGAGACAACTGAAAAGTAAGACATCAAGTGAGAGGTAATATACTATCAAAGGAGACAACTGAAAAGTAAGACATCAAGTGAGAGGTAATATACTATCAAAGGAGACAACTGAAAAGTAAGACATCAAGTGAGAGGTAATATACTATCAAAGGAGACAACTGAAAAGTAAGACATCAAGTGAGAGGTAATATACTATCAAAGGAGACAACTGAAAAGTAAGACATCAAGTGAGAAGTAATATACTATCAAAGGAGACAACTGAAAAGTAAGACATCAAGTGAGAGGTAATATACTATCAAAGGAGACAACTGAAAAGTAAGACATCAAGTGAGAGGTAATATACTATCAAAGGAGACAACTGAAAAGTAAGACATCAAGTGAGAGGTAATATACTATCAAAGGAGACAACTGAAAAGTAAGACATCAAGTGAGAGGTAATATACTATCAAAGGAGACAACTGAAAAGTAAGACATCAAGTGAGAGGTAATATACTATCAAAGGAGACAACGAAAAAGTAAGAAATCAAGTGAGAAGTAATATACTATCAAAGGAGACAACTGAAAAGTAAGACATCAAGTGAGAGGTAATATACTATCAAAGGAGACAACTGAAAAGTAAGAAATCAAGTGAGAGGTAATATACTATCAAAGGAGACAACTGAAAAGTAAGACATCAAGTGAGAGGTAATATACTATCAAAGGAGACAACTGAAAAGTAAGACATCAAGTGAGAGGTAATATACTATCAAAGGAGACAACTGAAAAGTAAGAAATCAAGTGAGAAGTAATATACTATCAAAGGAGACAACTGAAAAGTAAGACATCAAGTGAGAGGTAATATACTATCAAAGGAGACAACTGAAAAGTAAGAAATCAAGTGAGAAGTAATATACTATCAAAGGAGACAACTGAAAAGTAAGACATCAAGTGAGAGGTAATATACTATCAAAGGAGACAACTGAAAAGTAAGAAATCAAGTGAGAAGTAATATACTATCAAAGGAGACAACTGAAAAGTAAGACATCAAGTGAGAGGTAATATACTATCAAAGGAGACAACTGAAAAGTAAGACATCAAGTGAGAGGTAATATACTATCAAAGGAGACAACTGAAAAGTAAGAAATCAAGTGAGAGGTAATATACTATCAAAGGAGACAACTGAAAAGTAAGACATCAAGTGAGAGGTAATATACTATCAAAGGAGACAACTGAAAAGTAAGACATCAAGTGAGAGGTAATATACTATCAAAGGAGACAACTGAAAAGTAAGACATCAAGTGAGAGGTAATATACTATCAAAGGAGACAACTGAAAAGTAAGACATCAAGTGAGAGGTAATATACTATCAAAGGAGACAACTGAAAAGTAAGATCAAGTGAGAGGTAATAACTATCAAAGGAGACAAAAAGTAAGACATCAAGTGAGAGGTAATATACTATCAAAGGAGACAACTGAAAAGTAAGACATCAAGTGAGAAGTAATATACTATCAAAGGAGACAACTGAAAAGTAAGACATCAAGTGAGAAGTAATATACTATCAAAGGAGACAACTGAAAAGTAAGAAATCAAGTGAGAAGTAATATACTATCAAAGGAGACAACTGAAAAGTAAGAAATCAAGTGAGAGGTAATATACTATCAAAGGAGACAACTGAAAAGTAAGACATCAAGTGAGAGGTAATATACTATCAAAGGAGACAACTGAAAAGTAAGACATCAAGTAATATACTATCAAAAGACAACTGAGTAAGACATCAATATAATATACTGTCAAGGAGACAACTGAAAAGTAAGACATCAAGTGAGAGGTAATATACTATCAAAGGAGACAACTGAAAAGTAAGACATCAAGTGAGAGGTAATATACTATCAAAGGAGACAACTGAAAAGTAAGACATCAAGTGAGAGGTAATATACTATCAAAGGAGACAACTGAAAAGTAAGACATCAAGTGAGAGGTAATATACTATCAAAGGAGACAACTGAAAAGTAAGACATCAAGTGAGAGGTAATATACTATCAAAGGAGACAACTGAAAAGTAAGACATCAAGTGAGAAGTAATATACTATCAAAGGAGACAACTGAAAAGTAAGACATCAAGTGAGAGGTAATATACTATCAAAGGAGACAACTGAAAAGTAAGAAATCAAGTGAGAAGTAATATACTATCAAAGGAGACAACTGAAAAGTAAGACATCAAGTGAGAGGTAATATACTATCAAAGGAGACAACTGAAAAGTAAGAAATCAAGTGAGAAGTAATATACTATCAAAGGAGACAACTGAAAAGTAAGACATCAAGTGAGAGGTAATATACTATCAAAGGAGACAACTGAAAAGTAAGACATCAAGTGAGAAGTAATATACTATCAAAGGAGACAACTGAAAAGTAAGACATCAAGTGAGAGGTAATATACTATCAAAGGAGACAACTGAAAAGTAAGACATCAAGTGAGAAGTAATATACTATCAAAGGAGACAACTGAAAAGTAAGACATCAAGTGAGAAGTAATATACTATCAAAGGAGACAACTGAAAAGTAAGAAATCAAGTGAGAAGTAATATACTATCAAAGGAGACAACTGAAAAGTAAGAAATCAAGTGAGAAGTAATATACTATCAAAGGAGACAACTGAAAAGTAAGACATCAAGTGAGAGGTAATATACTATCAAAGGAGACAACTGAAAAGTAAGAAATCAAGTGAGAGGTAATATACTATCAAAGGAGACAACTGAAAAGTAAGAAATCAAGTGAGAGGTAATATACTATCAAAGGAGACAACTGAAAAGTAAGACATCAAGTGAGAGGTAATATACTATCAAAGGAGACAACTGAAAAGTAAGAAATCAAGTGAGAGGTAATATACTATCAAAGGAGACAACTGAAAAGTAAGACATCAAGTGAGAGGTAATATACTATCAAAGGAGACAACTGAAAAGTAAGACATCAAGTGAGAGGTAATATACTATCAAAGGAGACAACTGAAAAGTAAGACATCAAGTGAGAGGTAATATACTATCAAAGGAGACAACTGAAAAGTAAGAAATCAAGTGAGAGGTAATATACTATCAAAGGAGACAACTGAAAAGTAAGACATCAAGTGAGAGGTAATATACTATCAAAGGAGACAACTGAAAAGTAAGACATCAAGTGAGAGGTAATATACTATCAAAGGAGACAACTGAAAAGTAAGAAATCAAGTGAGAGGTAATATACTATCAAAGGAGACAACTGAAAAGTAAGACATCAAGTGAGAGGTAATATACTATCAAAGGAGACAACTGAAAAGTAAGACATCAAGTGAGAGGTAATATACTATCAAAGGAGACAACTGAAAAGTAAGACATCAAGTGAGAGGTAATATACTATCAAAGGAGACAACTGAAAAGTAAGACATCAAGTGAGAGGTAATATACTATCAAAGGAGACAACTGAAAAGTAAGACATCAAGTGAGAGGTAATATACTATCAAAGGAGACAACTGAAAAGTAAGACATCAAGTGAGAGGTAATATACTATCAAAGGAGACAACTGAAAAGTAAGACATCAAGTGAGAGGTAATATACTATCAAAGGAGACAACTGAAAAGTAAGACATCAAGTGAGAGGTAATATACTATCAAAGGAGACAACTGAAAAGTAAGACATCAAGTGAGAGGTAATATACTATCAAAGGAGACAACTGAAAAGTAAGACATCAAGTGAGAGGTAATATACTATCAAAGGAGACAACTGAAAAGTAAGACATCAAGTGAGAAGTAATATACTATCAAAGGAGACAACTGAAAAGTAAGACATCAAGTGAGAAGTAATATACTATCAAAGGAGACAACTGAAAAGTAAGACATCAAGTGAGAAGTAATATACTATCAAAGGAGACAACTGAAAAGTAAGACATCAAGTGAGAGGTAATATACTATCAAAGGAGACAACTGAAAAGTAAGACATCAAGTGAGAGGTAATATACTATCAAAGGAGACAACTGAAAAGTAAGACATCAAGTGAGAGGTAATATACTATCAAAGGAGACAACTGAAAAGTAAGACATCAAGTGAGAGGTAATATACTATCAAAGGAGACAACTGAAAAGTAAGAAATCAAGTGAGAGGTAATATACTATCAAAGGAGACAACTGAAAAGTAAGACATCAAGTGAGAGGTAATATACTATCAAAGGAGACAACTGAAAAGTAAGACATCAAGTGAGAGGTAATATACTATCAAAGGAGACAACTGAAAAGTAAGACATCAAGTGAGAGGTAATATACTATCAAAAAAGACAACTAAAAAGTAAGACATCAAGTGAGAGGTAATATACTATTAAAGGAGACAACTGAAAAGTAAGAACATCAAGTGAGAGGTAATATACTATCAAAGGAGACAACTGAAAAGTAAGACATCAAGTGAGAGGTAATATACTATCAAAGGAGACAACTGAAAAGTAAGACATCAAGTGAGAGGTAATATACTATCAAAGGAGACAACTGAAAAGTAAGACATCAAGTGAGAGGTAATATACTATCAAAGGAGACAACTGAAAAGTAAGACATCAAGTGAGAGGTAATATACTATCAAAGGAGACAACTGAAAAGTAAGACATCAAGTGAGAGGTAATATACTATCAAAGGAGACAACTGAAAAGTAAGACATCAAGTGAGAGGTAATATACTATCAAAGGAGACAACTGAAAAGTAAGACATCAAGTGAGAAGTAATATACTATCAAAGGAGACAACTGAAAAGTAAGACATCAAGTGAGAAGTAATATACTATCAAAGGAGACAACTGAAAAGTAAGAAATCAAGTGAGAAGTAATATACTATCAAAGGAGACAACTGAAAAGTAAGAAATCAAGTGAGAGGTAATATACTATCAAAGGAGACAACTGAAAAGTAAGACATCAAGTGAGAGGTAATATACTATCAAAGGAGACAACTGAAAAGTAAGACATCAAGTGAGAGGTAATATACTATCAAAGGAGACAACTGAAAAGTAAGACATCAAGTGAGAGGTAATATACTATCAAAGGAGACAACTGAAAAGTAAGAAATCAAGTGAGAGGTAATATACTATCAAAGGAGACAACTGAAAAGTAAGACATCAAGTGAGAGGTAATATACTATCAAAGGAGACAACTGAAAAGTAAGACATCAAGTGAGAGGTAATATACTATCAAAGGAGACAACTGAAAAGTAAGAAATCAAGTGAGAGGTAATATACTATCAAAGGAGACAACTGAAAAGTAAGACATCAAGTGAGAGGTAATATACTATCAAAGGAGACAACTGAAAAGTAAGACATCAAGTGAGAGGTAATATACTATCAAAGGAGACAACTGAAAAGTAAGACATCAAGTGAGAGGTAATATACTATCAAAGGAGACAACTGAAAAGTAAGAAATCAAGTGAGAGGTAATATACTATCAAAGGAGACAACTGAAAAGTAAGACATCAAGTGAGAGGTAATATACTATCAAAGGAGACAACTGAAAAGTAAGACATCAAGTGAGAGGTAATATACTATCAAAGGAGACAACTGAAAAGTAAGACATCAAGTGAGAGGTAATATACTATCAAAGGAGACAACTGAAAAGTAAGACATCAAGTGAGAGGTAATATACTATCAAAGGAGACAACTGAAAAGTAAGACATCAAGTGAGAGGTAATATACTATCAAAGGAGACAACTGAAAAGTAAGACATCAAGTGAGAGGTAATATACTATCAAAGGAGACAACTGAAAAGTAAGACATCAAGTGAAGTAATATACTATCAAAGGAGACAACTGAAAAGTGACATCAAGAGAGTAATATACTATCAAAGGAGACAACTGAAAAGTAAGAAATCAAGTGAGAGGTAATATACTATCAAAGGAGACAACTGAAAAGTAAGACATCAATTGAGAGGTAATATACTATCAAAGGAGACAACTAAAAAGTAAGAAATTAAGAGAATAGTAATACACTATCAAAGGAGACAACTGAAAAGTAAAACATCAAGTGAGAAGTAATATACTATCAAAGGAGACAACTGAAAAGTAAGAAATCAAGTGAGAAGTAATATACTATCAAAGGAGACAACTGAAAAGTAAGAAATCAAGTGAGAAGTAATATACTATCAAAGGAGACAACTGAAAAGTAAGTCATCAAATGAGATGGAATATACGATCAAAGGAGACAACTAAAAAGTAAGACATCAAGTGAGAGGTAATATACTATCAAAGGAGACAACGAAAAAGTAAGAAATCAAGTGAATAGTAATATACTATCAAAGGAGACAACTGAAAAGTAAGACATCAAGTGAGAAGTAATATACTATCAAAGGAGACAACTGAAGTGTAAGAAATCAAGTGAGAAGTAATATACTATCAAAGGAGACAACTGAAAAGTAAGAAATCAAGTGAGAAGTAATATACTATCAAAGGAGACAACTAAAAAGTAAACATCAAGTGAGAGATAATATACTATCAAAGGACACAACTAAAAAGTAAGACATCAAGTGAGATGTAATATACTATCAAAGGAGACAACTAAAAAGTAAGAAATCAAGTGAGAAGTAATATACTATCAAAGGAGACAACTGAAAAGTAACACATCAAGTGAGAAGTAATATACTATCAAAGGAGACAACTGAAAAGTAAGACATCAAATAAAATGGAATATATGATCAAAGGAAACAATTGAAAAGTAACCCCTAAAGTGAGATGGAATATACGAGTGTAGGAAGAAAGAGAACATTAAGTGAGATATGAGACACAATCGAAGGATAGGAGAACATCAAATGAAATCAGAAGCATGATTAAATAAAAGAAGTGAAACCAAACAACAACAAACCTTTTTAAAAGAAAAAGCGAAGAAGTTAGAAATACTATCAGTCTGCTCCTTTCGCGTATCATATTATGAGGAAATATAACCATATTAAAGTTGCCTGGCCTAACAAATCCCGAGATTAATAATTCGAGTCCTTAGGTGCTTTGTAAAATTAACAGTCAAACCCCTCTAGTGAATAAAACAAGATAGCTCTAAGATTTGGCGGTGGGTGATTTTAACTAGCTACCTTTCTTCTAATCCCTCAGCTCAAAATTAGGAAGTATGTATAGCTTTCCGTGGAAACTGTAAAAAGAAAATACTGTAAGGTGATCTGAGTTGTAGCTTTAATCTTCTCTCTCTGTGTAAAGTAGTATTGGCAAGGCCAGGTGGTTAGGGCGCTCGACTCGTAATCTGAGAGTCGCGGGTTTGAATCATCGTCAAACCAAACATGCTAATAATTTCAGCCGTGAGAGCATTATAATGTCACAGGTAATCCTACTATTTGGTAGTAAAAGAGTAGTCCAAGTGTTGGCAATGAGTTGTGATGACTAGCTGTCTTCTTTGCAGTCTTTTACTGCTAAATTAAGGACGGCTAGCGAAGATAACCTTCTTGTAGCTTTGCACGAAGCTCAAAAGCAAAGAAAACAAACTAACTCTCTGTAAAAGGTGAAAAAATACAACATACATAGTTTATCTTTCTAATTATATACAAATTTTCCACTTGTGAGCTTTTAACAAATGATTTTAAAACACTGCTAGACATCATTGATCCTTGATCAGTTATTACGTCTTTGAAGGTGTTGACATGAGATTCTTTCATTGGATTTTCTGCGAAACGAAATCTCGTATCGACCTGACTATCCTTTTGTAGGTACATATTCCTCATTGTTTCGTCTAGCTAGATAGATGGCGCTAGAACAAGTGTCGCCTCAGGCAGAACTATTACGTGTAATGAGCTCAATTATTGGAGAAGTAACGTATAACAATAACTCAAGGAAATTTTGGTCGCATCTTGGCTTAAAGTGCAAGACCTATATATTTAAATAATCAAGTTACAAAAAGCATCCTTAATACTCCAAATATTTATAAGACAATTTTCATTTTAACCGGCGCAACGCCTTCACTTCATCTTTAGGACATAAAGCTGTTTGATATTACAATACAATTTTTCATGTACTGGCACTGCAATTATTGTAGTATTAAATAGGTTTAGAAAAATTAAAATAACTTATAATAATTGGAACTATTCTACTATCAAACAGTTTTATGTACTAGTCGTGAAGAAACCGCAGAGGCGAAACGTCGGTCAAAATAAAAGTTCTCTTTAAATTATCTGGAGTTTAATGGCCAATTTGTTTATAATTTGATTTTAAGAATGTGAAAAAAATTCTAGCATGTAGTACAAATTCTTAAGAACAATGCATGTATACCTTTGTGAATAGCTTTACAAATGCCAAACAGTTCTGTCAGTATTTTATTTATATTGTTATTTGTATTATAAAAGTCATTTCTTAACTCACTAAAATCTTGAGACTTATGTGTGAGAAATACTGCACATACTCAAAACTTAAAACAATTTAAAGGGTAATTAAAATATAGAATCTCTATAACTTAGCAAACCCTTAGCCATTATGTTTAACACTTGCTCTGCTAAATATTTGCGTTTCCAACAATTAAAGCAATGTTGTAACACTACTAGAAATCGAAACTTTTACATTTCTGTACTCAGTTTCAGCTAATTTTAAAATGTTTAGCACTATAATTGCATTATTGCATCAAATGTTGTTTAAATTTTGGTTTAAAGCGACAATAATGAAAACAAATCTGTAAAATTACAGTTACATTTCCGTATTTTTTCTCGTTCTTTAAAGTATTATGAGCCACTTTAATGATTCATAATAAGGATCACCCATTTTTTCTTTTCTATTATTTTTTAATATTGTTCCGTTAGCCTACAACAAAAATAGCTACGATTATTGTAATATAACCAAGAAATTATTACTAAACGCATCACTTTGCATTTTAGGTAGTTTTTAAGTTTATTTCGCTACCTAGCAAATAACAACGGTTATATAGCCATTGGCATGTAATCGATTTAATGCAGTCTGTGGTTTATATAGAACTTTATAATCTAATATATGTGCATACATATATAGCTGCATGCAGGTTGTGAATGTAATTTAATGTTTATATGGAACGCATGCCACATGTGCCACAGTGATTAATAGCTTATTGTTATTATTAATGTGATGTATCATTTTTTTATAGAGAGTTTCTGACACAACGCTGCTGACACGATCACGGCTTATAGCTTTTTATTTACCGCTGCAGGAACAGTTTTGTCCATGTTACACAAACATCCAAGACGTTACACAAACGTTTATGCTGTCTCTCACAATAGAAACCTTTAAGCCGTAGTTTAAAACCAAGCTCAGTTTCAAGTATCAGATCGGTAATCATGCTGGTGGTAAGTGTCGAACTGTAACCAACACTGAGTGATTGCGAATTTTATAGATATTGCAAATAGGGTAGCCATTATTGACACTGACTATAAGGAGTGACAAGAATCGTGCGAGCAGGAGACAGTGAAAATGATGGCGATTCTGGGCAAAAGTTGGGCAGAAATTGTGTAGCTATATATTTTATTTAGAAAATATTTAGTTTCAAATACTGTATGAAGCAGCAACGGCCTGGCAGAGCTTAGGGTGATTGAAATGTCACGACCAAAAACCTCATCAGAAATGAAAAGGGGGGGATGTATGTTAATATAATCAATTCATAATTGTTAATTAATACGTCTTTGACCTTGTACAGCGTACAGGATGTCACTTTAAGAGGAAATCTGGTCAGCTGTAGCAAAACTGTGACTGACCTTAATATGTCCAGCGGAGAGAAGGTAAAAGGAAATATAACAACGTTAAGAAATATTTTACAATGTGTATTTGTGTACATATTCCATTGTATCATGACACATTTAATTACATTTACATTGAATATCTATGTATGCATCTATACAATGTGAAAAATTCATATGGCTATCTACATATTCGGCTTTACAACGTAAAAACAATACAAAGCCTGCATGTATACATACAGATATAAATAGTAGCCAACTTGCATTGCATGTGTATGCTTGTATAAAACTCATGCGGTTGTAAAATCTAGTCTATTCTGGTATAGTTCAGTAGTCCTTCCAATCCAATGTTTACAGACTCCCCATACAGTTACAGGGTATAAATAAAGTAGTCAGATATATATACTTTACAATCATAAGCACAACTCGTGTTATGTTGATTACCATGCACCATAGTGATCATACATGCAAGTAGCACTGTTAATGATAACATTGTATCAATGATATCAGGAACAATAGCCATCCAATCTACATGAAGCTAATCCAAAGTTTGTCATTGTTTCCCGAGAGAACATCGTACACCAGCTACGTATTTTGTTGAACTGAATCTTTCAGATAGGACAGTATTGTTATCATACAGATTTATGTCTATGATGGACATAAAAAATAAAGAAATAGGACATTAAAAATCAAAATAAGGACTTGTAGCTTTAGAGAATAATATCTGGTTGTTTTTTCTTTTGAAATAAAGCACAAAGCTACACAATGGGTTATCTGTACTCTGCCTACTAGGGGTATCAAAATGTGGTTTCTAGCTGTGTGAGTCCACAGACATGCTGCTGTGCTACTGGGAGGGGGGCAAAATAATGTTAACACTATGTATCAAAAATCAAGTTTGTTTACTTTTTTGTGATTGCATTTAAACTTTAAGTTACAAGTTTTGTTTGTCTAATGTTTTAAAGATCCATATTCTATCTTTCCAAATTAACAATTTTTAATACTACATGTATTTTATATTCAAAAATACCAAGTATCTCGATGAATAATTTGCTCTTAAAAACAAATTTACACAATTATCTCTCTGTTTCTGCCTCCCGTGGGTTTTGAATGCCGATTTTTTGCGTTATAATCCTTAAAAATTACCGTTGAGCCACCAAATAGAAAAAAAATGTCCAAACGAAGCAATGTAACAAATCTGATAGGATAAGCTAACATAATCGCACAGTGAAAAGTTTATTTGAAGTTAAGCACAGAGGTACACAATAGGCTATGCGTGCTTTGCTCACAATATCTACCAAAGCCCGGAGTCTAGCGTTTTAGGTCCGAAGGCATACCGCTGTGCTATAAGGTGGGGGAACACCGAAGGATAACGTTTAACACCACAACATTATATTATTAAAATAACCTTGATGTTCAGTATGAATATTTAAACATGATTTGGTGGCAATGTCTAGTTACGGCCTTCTATACGAAGATGTCCAACTGATGTATAAATGTTTGGAACAAAATTACAACATAAGAATTTTTCTAACTGATGTTCTATGTAAGTTCTTTGCCAACAAACTCCAACTCCTAGTACACCATGTACTATCTAAAGTTTCCTCTTACCATATGTCTGTATTCTGAAAGTTGAGAAAGACCTTCTTCCCCAGATTCAGCTTTGGCATATTAAATTATTGTATTCCTGAGACGGCTGATATGGGTATTAAAACTTTAATTACAATAAAGTACAGAACAACATCTCAACCTTCTAAGGTCATCTTCAGGTTAACAAAGAGTTTGCAACAGACCGTTGCTGGACACGTCTTAAACAGCAATGGTCAGTTACAAACTCTCTTTGTTAACCTGAAAATGACCTAGGAAGGTCGAAACGTTGTTTTGAACTTTATTTTGATTAAAGTTTTAATATTCACACCAATCGACTTACGAATACATTTTTACTTCAAGTGAGTTTCTCATTATTATGAATTAACTAAAATCTTGTTGCAAGGTAGGGACTGAAAATCAACGCTGCTTCGCTAATGGATTGCATACAAACACGTGAAGTGTCTTTAAAGTCATATACATTTGGAACACTAAAAACCATTTAAAACCTAGAGTCAGAGGTATTCAGCAGAAGTCTTTGTCTACAAAAACTGTGTTACTTGGCAGTTCGATTACGAGCCAGAACGTAATAATAAATTTTTCAGTGTTGAAACTGGATATACAGACTCTGAACGTCTGGATGAAGAAAGTCTTCCAAAAACAAATGCCCATTATAATCTCAATAACTGCAGACTTCCTTCCAACTAAGATTGTTTTAGTTAGTTAAATACTCACCAGATTTCCTTCAAACTAAGTACTGTTTTATTAAGTTAAATATTCACAAGTTTTTCCAAACAAATATGTTTTAATTAGTTAAATAATTGTCAGACTTCCCTCCAACTAAGATTTTTTTAGTTAGTTAAACACTCCCCAGATGTCTTTCCAACTAAGGTTGTTTTATTTAGTTAAATAATCCCTAAACGTCCTTCCAACTAAAATTGTTTAGTTAGTTAAATACTCACTAGACGTCCCTCCAACCAAAATTGTTTTAGGTAGTTAAATACTCACTAGACGTCCTTCCAAGTAAAACATTTTAATCACTATAATAACTCACAAACTTCAATCCGTATTAGTATTTTACATTCCAAATTGTAGTTTTATGTGTATGAACGTGTTTCTTTAACTGTTCATTTTCCACAAATATTAATGATGAAAATTAACTTTAATATTAATGAATGTCTGCGAAACTAACTATAATACAACTTTGTGTGGCGAAACTGTTATAATACAGCTTGTATCGTGAAGCTTGGTATCAATATAATACAGCTTGTATGGTAAAGCTGTGAATAATAATAAAAAAATGTATCACAAGCTGGCTGGTATGGGTATTAAATCTTTTATTAAAATAAAGTAGAGAACAACGTTTCTCCCTTCTTATGTTATCTTCAAGTTAACGTACAGGTTATATGGGGAAGCTGAATATAACACAACGTGTATGATGAAGCAAGATATGGTACAAACTGCTTGGTAAAACAGGATATAATAAACTTTATATGGTGAAGCTGGGTACAATGTAACTTCATATATTGAAGTTGGATAGTGTGCTAGAATTGATATAGCTGGTATGGTAAAACTAGGTATTACAAAGTTTTGTTTGGCGAATCTAAACATGATGAAGTTTAGTTTGGTGAATCTAGGTATGATAAAGTTTGGTGTGGTGAAGCTAGGTATAATACAGGTGGTATGGTGAAGCTAGGTATGATACAGCTGTTATGGTGAAGTTAGGTAAGATAAAGTTTGGTATGTTGAAGCTATATATGATACAGCTTGTATGCTGAAGGTATGTATGATAAAGCTGGTATGGTAAACATAGGCATAATAAGTTTTGGATTGGTGAAGCTAGAAATGATATAGCCGGTATGGTGAAACGAGGTTTTATAAAGTTTGGTTTGGTGAAGCTAGGTATGGTAAAGTTTGGTATGGTGAATCTAGGTATGATAAAGTTTGGTTTGGTGAAGCTAGTTATGATATTGCTGGTATGGTGAAACTAGGTGTGATAAAGTTTTGAATGTTGAAGCTAGTTATATAAAGCTTTGTATGGTGAAGCTAGGTATGATAAAGTTAGTAATTGTGAAGATAGATATGATAAAGTTTGGTTTGGTGAAGCTAGGAATGATACAACTGGTATGGTGAAGCTAAGAATGATAAAGTTTGGTTTGGTGAAGCTAAGTATGATAAAGTTTGGTTTGGTGAAGCTAGGTATGATAAAGTTTAAAATGGTGAAGATAGCCATAATAAAGTTTAGTTTGGTGAAACTAGGTATGATAAAGTTTGGTATGGTAAACCTAGGTATGGAAAAGTATGGAATTTTGAATCTAGGCATAATAAAGTTTGGTATGGTGAAGGTAGGTGCGATAAAGATTGGTATGCTAAAGCTAGGTATGATAAAGTTTTGTATTGTGAAGCTAAGTATAATACAGCTGGTCTATGATGAAGCTAGGTATTATAAAGTTTGGTATGGTGAAGCTATGTGTGATACAACTGGTATAATGAAAGTAGGAATGATTCAGCTTCTATTGTAAAGCTAGGTATGATACAGTTGGTATGGTGAAACTAGTTATTATAAAGTTTGGATTGGTGAATCTAGCTAGTATGATATAGTTTGGTTTGGTGAAGCTAGATAAGTATGATAAAGTTTGGTATGGTGAATCTAGGCATGATAACGTTTGGTTTGGTGAAGCTAGGTATGATATAGCTGGTATGGTGAAGCTAAATTTGATAATGTTTGGAATGGTGAAACTAGGTATAATACAGCTGGTATGGTAAATATAGGTATGATACAACTGGTATGGTGTAGCTTGTTATGATAAAGTTTGGTATGGTGAAACTAGATATGATAATGTTTGGTTTGATGAAGCTAGGTATGATAATGTTTGGTATGAAAAATCTAGGCATGATAAAGTTTGGTTTGGTGAAACTAGGTATTAAACAGCTGGTATGGTGAAACTATGTATTATAAAGTAGGGTTTAATGAAGCTTGATAAGTATGATAAAGTTTGCTTTGTTGAATATAGGCATGATAAAGTTTGGTTTGGTGAAGCTAGGTATGATACAGCTGGTATGGTGAAGCTAGGTATGATAAAGTTTTGTATGGTGAAGCTAGTTATATAAAGTTTCGTATGGTGAAGCTAGTTATATAAAGTTTCGTATGGTGAAGCTAAGTATGATAAAGTTAGTAATTGTGAAGCTAAATATCATAAAGTTTAATTTGGTGAAGCTAGGAATGATACAACTGGTATGGTGAAGCTAAGTATGATAAAGTTTGGTTTGGTGAAGCTAGGTGTGATAAATAATCAGTGATGACGAGAAACCCACTTGTTGAGAAATTTATATGCAAAAACGGCTCGTTTGGGCTAAGAAAACACTTTACATAGAAGAGCGAACAACGTTTCGACCTTCTTCGGTCATCGTCAGGTTCACAAAGAAAGAGGTAACTGACCGGAAGCTGACCACATGTTTGAAAGGGGGTTGTGTAACTGTGTGTCGAAATGTAGAGGGCGGTATTAGCTTCTAAAGGTGTGATAAAGTTTAAAATGGTGAAGATAGCTATAATAAAGTTTAGTTTGGTGAAGCTAGATATGATAAAGTTTGGTATGGTAAACCTAGGTATGAAAAAGTATGGTATTTTGAATCTAGGCATAATAATGTTTGGTATGGTGAAGGTAGGTGCGATAAAGATTGGTATGCTAAAGCTAGGTATGATAAATTTTTGTATTGTGAAGCTAAGTATAATACAGCTGGTCTATGATGAAGCTAGGTATTATAAATTTTGGTATGGTGAAGCTATGTGTGATACAGCTGGTATAGTGAAAGTAGGATTGATTCAGCTTCTATTGTAAAGCTAGGTATGATACAGTTGGTATGGTGTACCTAGGTATGATAAAGATTTGTATGGTAAATTTAGGCATGATAAAGTTTGGTTTGGTGAAGCTAGGTATGATACTGCTGGTATGGTGAAACTAGGTATTATAAAGTTTGGATTGGTGAATCTAGCTAGTATGATATAGTTTGGTTTGGTGAAGCTAGATAGGTATGATAAACTTTGGTTTGGTGAAGCTAGATGTGATGCAGCTGGTATGGTGAAACTAGGTATTATAAAGTCATGTATGGTAAAGCTGGATATGATAAAGTTTGGTATTGTGAAGCTAGGTATAATACAGCTGGTGTATCATGAAGCTAGGAATGACAAAGTTTGGCATGGTAAAGCTATTATGATAAAGTTTGGTATGGTGAAGCTATGTGTAATACAGCTGGTATGGTGAAGCTAGGTATGATACACATTGTATTGTGACGCTAGGTATGATACAGTTACTATGGTGAAGCTAGGTATGATACAGGTGGTATGGTGAATCTAGGTATGATACAGCTTGTATGGTGAAGCTAGGTATGATACAGTTAACATGGTGAAGCTAAGTATAATTTAGCTGGTTTATGATAAAGCTAGGTACGATAAACTTTGGTATGGGGAAGCTAGATATGATAAAGTTTGGTATGGTGAAATTAAGTATGATAAAGTATGGTATGGTGAATCTTGGCATGATAAAGTTTGGTTTGATGAAGCTAAATATGATAAAGTTTGATTGGTGAAGCTAGGCATGATACACATTGTATTGTGACGCTAGGTATGATACAGTTACTATGGTGAAGCAAGGAATGATGCAGCTGGTATGGTGAAACGACGTATTATAAAGTTTGGTTTGGTGAAGCTAGGTATGGTAAAGTTTTGTTACTTGACGCTATGTATGATATAGCTGGTATGGTGAAGCTAGTGATGATAAAGTTGGTATGATGAAGATAGTTATGATGCAGCTTCTATTGTGAAGCTAGGTATGATACAGTTAATATGATGGCAGTAGGCATCATAAAGTTTGGTATGGTGAAGCTAGGTATGACAAAGTTTCGTTTGGTGAAGCTAGGTATAATAATGTTTGATATGGTGAATCTACGTATGATAAAGTTGGGTATATTGAAGATAAGCATGATGAAGTTTGGTTTGGTAAACCTAGGTATGATACAGCTGGTATGGTGACGCTAGGTATAAAACAGATGGTGCATGGTGAAGCTAGGTATGATACATTTGTTATGGTGAAGATAGGTATAATAATGTTTGGTTTAGTGAAAATAGCTTTGATAAAGCTAGTAGGTCCTAAACTAGGTATGATAATGTTTGGTATGATGAAGCTAGGTATGATAAAGATTTGTTTGTTGAAGCTAGGCATAATAAAGTTTGGTATGGTGAAGCTAGGTATGATACAGCTGCAATGGTGAAGATACGTTTGATACAGCTTATTTTGTGAAGCTAGGTATGATATTGCTGGATGGTGAAACTAAGTATTATAAAGTTTGATTTGGTGAAGTTTGCTAGATATGATAGAGTTTGGTTTGGTGAATATAGGTATGATAAAGTTTGGTTTAGTGAAGCTAGGAATGATTCAGATGGTATAGTAAAGCTAAGTATGATAAAGTTTTGTATGGTGAAGCTAGGTATGATAAACGTTAATATGGTGAAGATAGGCATAATAAAGTTTGGTTTGTGAATCTAGGTATGATAAAGTTTTGTTTCGTGAATCTAAGTATGATAAAGTTTGGTACGGTGAAGGTATGTGTGATACAACTGGTATAGTGAAGGTAGGTATAATTGAGTTTCTATTGTGAAGCTAGGTATGATACAGTTGGTGTGGTGTACCTAGGTATGATAACGATTGGTATGGTAAATCTAGGCATGATAAAGTTTAGTTTAGTGTGCTAGAATTGATATAGCTGGTATGGTAAAACTAGTTATTATAAAGTTTTGTTTGGTGAATCTAGACATGATGAAGTTTGATTTGGTGAAAGTAGGTATGATACATTTTGTATTACAATCAAGGTATGATATAGTTTGGTATGGTGAAACTAGGAATGATACAGCTGCTATGGAAAGATACGTTTGATACAGCTTATATTGTGAAGCTAGGTATGATACTGCTGGTATGGTGAAACTAGGTATTATAAAGTTTGGTTTGTTGAAGCTAGCTAGTTATCATAAGGTTTGTTTTGGTGAAGCTAGTTAGGTATGATAATGTTTGGTTTGGTGAAGCTAGGTATGATAATATTTGATATGGTGAAGCAAAGTGTGATAAAGTTTGGTATGAACAAACTAGGTATGATAAAGTTTTGTATGGTGAAACTAAGTATCATTCAGCTGGTATGGTGAAGCTAGGTATGATACAGCTTGTATTGTAAAGCTAGGTATGACACAGTTAATATGGTGAAGCTAGGTATGATAAAGTTTGTTATGGCGAATCTAGGTATGATAAAGTTTGGTTTGGTAAAGCTGGGTATGTTACAGCTGGTATGGTGATATAAGGTATGATAAAGTTTCGTTTGTTGAAGGTAGGTGTGATACTCAGTGATGTCGAAAAAACCCTCTTGTAGAGAAATATATATGCAAAAACGGCTCGTTTGGGTTGAGAAAATATTTTACACAGAAGAGCGAACAACGTTTCGACCTTCTTCGGTCATCGTCAGGTTATATATTCAAATATCTAACACCGCCCTTACACTCTAACACTCAGATACACAACCCCATTCAAACAGGTGGTCAGCTTCCTGTCAGTTACCTCTTTCTTTGTGAACCTGACGATGACCGAAGAAGGTCGAAACGTTGTTCGCTTTTCTATGTAAAATATTTTCTCAACTTAAACGAGCCGATTTTGCATGTATATTAGGTGTGATACTGGTAATATGGTGAAGCTAGGTATGATAAAGTTTAGTTTTGTGAAGATAGGTACGACACAGCTGGTATCGTGAAGCTATGTATGATAAAGTTTGGTATGGTGACGTTAGGTATGATAAAGTTTTGTTTGGTGAATCTAGTCATGATTATGTTTGGGTTGGTGAAGCTAGGTAGGATACAGCTGGTAGAGTGAAGCTACGTATGATACAGCTTATATTGTGAAGTTAGGTATGATAAAGTTTGTTTCGTGAAGCTAGGTGTGATACAGCTGGTATCGTGAGCTAGGTATCATGAAGTTTGGTGTGGTGAAGCTAGGTATTAAAGTTTGGTTTTGTGAAGCTTGTCATGATAACGTTTGGGTTGTTAAAGCTAGAAATGATACATCTGATATGGTGAAGCTTGGCATGATACAGCTTTTATTGTGAAGCTATGTATGATACAGTTAATATGGTGATGCTAGGTATTATAAAGTTTTGTATGGTAAAGCTAGGTATAATAAAATTTGATTGGTGAAGCTAGGTATGAAAAAAATGGGTATGGTGAATCTAGGTATGATAAAGTTCGGTATGGTGAATCTAGGCATGATAAAATTTGGTTTGTTGAAGCTAGGTATGATACAGCTGGTATGGTGAAGCTAGATATGATAAATTCGGTTTAGTGAAGCTAGGTACGATATAGTTTGGTATGGAGAAGCTGGGTATGATACACCTTGTATGGTGAATCTAGGTATGATACAGTTGGTAATGTGTAGCTAGGTATGATAAACTTAGGTTTGTTGAAGCGTGGTATGATACAGCAGGTTTGGTAAAGCTAGGTATAATAAAGGTTTGTTTGGTTAAGCTAGGTATGATAAAGTTTGGTATGGTGAAACTAGATTTTATAAAGTTTGGTTTGGTAAAGCTAGGTATGTTACAGCTGGTATGGTGAAATAAGGTATAATAAAGTTTGGTTTTGTAAAGATAGATATGATGAAGTTTGGTTAGGTAAACCTAGGTATGATACAGCTGGTATGATGAAGCTATTTATAATACAGCTGATGTATGGTGAAGCTAGGTATGATACAGCTTGTATGGGGAAACTAGGTATGATAAATTTTGGTTTGGTAAAGCTAGGTATGTTACAGTTGGTATGGTGAAATAAGGTATAATAAAGTTTGGTTTTGTGAAGATAGGTATGATAAAGCTTGGTTTGGTGAAGCTAGGTATGATAAAGTCTGGTATGGTGAAGACAGGTTTAATAAAGTTTGGTTTGGTGAAGCTAGGTATGATAAAGCTGAGTATGGTAAATCTGGGCATGATAAAGTTTGGTTTGGTGAAGCTTGGTATTATAGAGCTGGTATGGTGAAACTAGGTATTATAAAGTTTGGTTTGGTGAAGCTAGCTAGGTATGATAAAGTTTGGTATGGTGAGGCTAGGTATGATACAGCTTGTATGGTAAAGCTAGGTATAATACAGCTGGTGTATGGTGAAGCTAGGTATCATAAATTTGGTATGGTGAAACTAGATATGTTAAAGTTTGGTATGGTGAAGCTAGGTATGATACAGCTTGTATGGTAAATATAGGTATCATACAGTTAATATGGTGAAGCTAAGTATGATAACGTTTGGTATTATGAAGCTAGGTATCATAAAGTTTGGTTTTTTGAAGTATTGTATGGTAGAGCTGGTATGGTGAAGCTAGGTATGATATAGTTTGGTTAGGTGAAGCTAGATATAGTACAGCTAGTATGGTGAAGTTTGATATAATACAGCTGGTATGGTGTAGCTAGGTATGATAAAGTTTGCTTTGGTGATGCTAGGCATTATAAAGTTTGGTTTGGTGAAGATAGGTATGATACAGTTGGTATGGTGTAGGTAGGTATGATAAAGTTTGGTATGATAAATTTAGGCATGATAAAGTTTGGTTTGGTGGAGCTCGGTATGATACAACTGGTATGGTGAAGTTCGGTATTATTAAGTTTGGTTTGGTGAAGCTAGCTAGGTATGATATAGTTTGGTATGGTTAAGCTAGGTATGATAATGTTTGGTTTGGGTGAAGCAAGGTATGACACAGGTGGTATCGTGAAGCTATGTATGATAATGTTTGGTATGGTGAAGCTAGGTATGATAAAGTTTGTTATGGTGAATCTAAGCATTATAAAATTTTGTTTGGTAAAGCTAGGTATAATACAGTTAATATGGTGAAGCTAAATATGATATAGCTGGTATGGTGAAGCTAGGTATGATAAACGTTCATTTGGTTAAGCCTGGTATGATACTGCTGGTATGGTGAAGCTAGGTATGATAAAGTTTGTTATGGTGAACCTAGGCATTATAAAATTTTGTTTGGTAAAGCTTGGTATGATACAGTTAATATGGTGAAGCTAGATATTATACAGCTGGTATGGTCAAACTAGGTATGATACACTTTTGTTTGCTTAAGCTTGGTATGACACATCTTGTATGGTGAAGCTAGGTATGATACACTTGGTATGTTGAAGCTAGGTATGGTAAAGTTTGGTATGGTGAATTTAGGCATAATAAAGTTTGTTTGGCTAGCTTAATGATAATGTTTGGTTTGGTGAAGCAAGGTATGTTACAGCTGGTATGGTGAAACTAGGTATGATAAAGATTGGTATGGTAAAACTGGGTATAATAAAGTTTGGTTTGGTGAAGATTGGTATGATATGGTTGGTATGGTGTAGGTAGGTATGATGAAGTTTGGTATGGTAAATTTAGGCATGATAAAGTTTGGTTTGGTGGAGCTCGGTATGATACAACTGGCATGGTGAAACCTGGTATTATTAAGTTTGGTTTGGTGAAGCTAGCTAGGTATGATAAAGTTTGGTTTGTTGAATCTAGGAAAGATAAAGTTTGGTTTGATGAAGCTTGGTATGATACAGGTGGTACGGTGAAGCTATGTATTATAAAGTTTGGTATGGTGAAGCTAGGCATGATAAAGTTTGGTTTGGTGAAGCTAGGGATGATACAGCTATTTTTGGTCAAGCTATATTTGATACAGCTTGTATGGTGAAGCTAGGTATAATACAGCTGGTGTATGGTGAAGCTAGGTATGATAAAGTTTGGTTTGGTGAAGCCTCGTATGATACAGCTGGTTTGGTGAAGCTATGTATGATAAAGTTTGGTTTGGTGAAGCTAGGTATGATACAGCTTGTATGGTGAAGCTAGATATAATACAGCTGGTATGGTGAATTTAGGAATGATAAAATTTTGTATGGTGGAGCTAGGTATTATAAAGTTTGGTTTGGTGAAGCTAGGCATGATAAAGTTTGGTATGATAAAGTTTGGTTTGGTGAAGCTAGGGATGATACAGCTATTTTTGACACAGCTTGTATGGTGAAGCTAGGTATAATACAGCTGGTGTATGGTGAAGCTACGTATGATAAAGTTTGGTTTGGTGAAGGTAGACATGATGAAGTTTGGTTTGGTGTAGCTAGGTATGATAAAGTTTGTTATGGTGAATCTAGGTATGATACAGCTGGTATGGTGAAGCTAGGTATGATTAAAGTTGGTTTGGTGAAGCTAGATATAATACAGCTGGTATGGTGAATATGTGTATCACAGATCTAGCTTAGTTAAAAAAATGTACGAAGCATTTTTATTTAATTGTTCTAACATTCGCTTTTTCCTGGGTCGTTCTTTTTATATAACCTTATACATGGAATTCCTAAGAATAATAATTGCAAAAATATATAATTCGTTTTTTATTAGTCTCAGAGGTGCTGTATTTCCTTATTTTAAAATTTGGCTTGTGAGACCTCTATCTGCTCTAGTTTGTTTTTATTGACAATCCGTTGTTAGACTGGATTTCTTTCGAATTTTCTTAAAGTGTTTCAAAGGAGATAAAATTGCAGATACGTTGATTTCCCTTGACATATAAAAAATATAGTTCTGTTAAGCATCGAACAAGACACGAGAAATTTATTATGATTCCTATGTTTGAGGGTCTAATACCTTAGAGTTTGCAACTTACGATACTATAACACGCAGCAGAGAATTTGTTGGACGTTCCAACTTAAACTATTTGTCTTTCTTTCTATTTAAAACATAAACATAATTCCTTTTCGGAGGTTCTCTAGACTTAGAGGTCATTTGCATATATTTATAGAGTTGTTTGGCATAACGATGAACTAAAGTAAAATTGCAGTTTTCAACTTGAACTACTGCTTATGCTGATATGAACTATAGAGCTAGAAGAGAGCCTCATGAGCCCAATATGTGAATACTCTTCTAGAATCAATGTTCCAAATAAACTTTTACAAATAATCTTACGTCGATTAGGTAGCGGTCTAAAAAAATAACAACACAAATGTAAGCAAATGTTTAATGCACGGGAATTTATGATCCGAACATTATAATGTATCAAAGCAAAAACGAAAATTTTTCGTGTTCAAACTAAACGAAATGCGAAGTTAAATTTTCTAACCCTTTATTCACTGAGGTTGATCTTGATTGAAAACTTCATAAAACGATTTTTGTAATTTTTTTTAGGAAAAGCTTCTATCAGCCTTACGATCCTAAGGTTTATTCGAGTGTAGACCATAAGATTAAACTAGCTATTATATAAGTTTTTATACTGTATTTTGTCAAACCAGTACATATTTAAACAGTTGTAATAAGTTTTACTTTGCTCTGTTTATTAAATATGCATTAAAATAATTTACGCATAATATGGGTTATTCGTTAAATTTAATATTTTTGTATATACTTGAATAATCTATTTTGCGATTTATTCTAATGACCAGAATAATTGCATTCTCTTGCCGTTTGATATTTCTTACATTTTTGTTCATAGTAAATCAACTAACTCATAAAGCCTTAATGGCCAGTTTTGATGTAATCTCCCTCTTCACAAAAGTTCCAACCACTGAAGTCTACAAGATAGTTCAGAACTTTATATCCAAGACTCCAACCCATTGATACACACCCCCAGCAACCAATTAGCAACTCTGGTAGAATTCACTACCACCAAAACTAACATCATGTTCAATAACCAAAACTACATACAAATAAATGGCCAAAGTATGGGAAAACCCGTGTCACCAGTTCTGGCCAACATTTTTATGACACAAATTGAATCACAAACAATCAATTTAGCTTTACACCCACCACTATACTGGTACAGGTGTGTTGATGATACAGTTGCTCGATTCACATCTACAGAACACACACTTAATTTTTTTCAATCACGTTAACTCGATACAACCCAACATTAAGTTCGCCTGTAAACAGGAAAAGACTAATCAAATAGTATTTCTTAAGCTCAAAAATCACTAGAATTGATACACAATTTAAAACAGAAATTTACAGAAAAATCACACATACTGGATTATACATTTCCTGGTAGTCAGCGGATGAAACAAAACAAAAACTCAACATATTAAGTTTTGTTTGTTTTTGTTTTTTTAATTTTGCACAAAGCTACTCGAGGGCTATCTGCGCCAATCGTCCCTAATTTAGCAGTGTAAAACTAGAGGAAAAGTCATCACCACCCATCGCCAAATCTTGGGCTACTCTTTTTCCAACGAATAATGGGATTGACCGTAACATTATAACGTCCCCACGGCTGAACTGGCGAGCATGTTTGGGGCGACGGGGATTCGAGCCCGCGACCTTCAGATTACGAGCCGAACGCCTTAACCCACCTGGCCATGCCTGGCCAACATATTAAGAAACCAAATAAACACAGCCACAAAACTCACCCGATATAATAAACGGTAAAATCAACTAAATAAAACAACATTTCATCAACATCAACAAATGTCCTCCAAAAACCATGGAAAAAAACTATACGAACACATCTAGACCAACAACAAACAAACACTAATAAATCCCAATACAAAACCGTATACAGTGGTATCTCGGTTCTCGAACGACTCCCTTCTCGAACAATTCGGTTTTCGAACATACTGTTTGAGAAAAAATGTCTCTGTTGTCGAACATAAACTCGGTTCCCGAACCAAGCTGTCGTGGCCCGAAACCCCAAAATAACGCGAACAACCCTTCGACCATTTTCGGCCCACGCCAAGCTTGCCCAAAACATTTTACCCGCACCTGTCGCTCAGTCCACACCCCCGCTAAAATCTGCTGTGAACGTTCTCATTTTTCTTTTTTTTATATAAATATTCTGATTAAATAAGCCACCATGGGGTCAAAGAAGGATAATGAAAGTGGCAAACCAAAAAGAAAAGTTGTTAGAGCCACAATAAAGGTGAAAAAAAGATCTCATAGCGAAGTATGAGAGTGGTGTTCACGTGTCTGACCTTGCTACACAGTTTGGTATGGCGAAGTCTACAGTCTGCACCATACTGAAAAATAAAGAGGCCATCAAAGGAGCTGATGTTGTAAAAGGAGTAACAGTGCTTACGAAACAAAGATCACAAACAATGGAAGAGGTAGAAAAACTGTTGTTGATATGTGTAAACGAAAAACAGTTAGCTGGTGATAGCATTTCTGAGACCATCATTTGTGAGAAAGCAAAGCAGTTGCATGCTGACCTCCTAAAAAACACCCCTGGAACGAGTGCTGATACAAGTGATGCCTTTAAGGCTAGTAGGGGGTGGTTTGAAAAATTTAGGAAGAGAAGTAGCATACATAGTGTGGTGAGACATGGGGAGGGTGCCAGTTCTATCAACATTTTAAAATGCAGGCAGAAACAAACCCCATTCGACAAGTTTTTAGTGATAAATAGGTCCAGTGAGTCTCAAGCAGATTGTAGCGGTGCAAAGAGACAGAAAAGAGAAAGAACCCCAGAAGTAGATTTACCTGACGTTTTTATGGAAGGTGACTCCCCTTCCAAACAATAATAACCATCTTACTCTCCACGTTCCTCACCATCTTTCACTTACGCCATCAGCTCTCCTTAGCACAGGTAAAGTGCAGTTAAATTTTCATTTATTGTTTTTTTATTGTGTTTACAGTTTTTGTGATTGCCTTTATGGATGTAAGTATTATTATACAGGTATAAATAAGCAATATTTTTACTTGAAATACTTCATAACGCGTCATTTTTGGAGGTCTGTAACGGATTAATTTAATTTAAAGTATTTCTTATGGGAAAAATTGATTCGGTTTTCGAACAGACTTCTGGAACGGATTAAGTTCGAGAACCGAGGTACCACTGTACTGCTGCAAACCACATATTCCCGACATCAGCAGAAAAAATAACCAACATTTGGCAAAAACTAGTAACAAAATATGACATTCTAGTTAATACCAAATTTATTCAAAAACCAGGCACAAGACTAATGTCTATACTATGTAAAAAGTACAGTGACAAACACAACACCAACATAATTTATAAAATACAATGTGATAGCTGCCACGACTTCTACGTTGAAGAAACAAGCGGAAAAATTAAAACTAGCTTCAAAGAACACAGTGGCTCAGCGATATCTCTGAGGACTTACAACGCTAAAAACCGGGGTTCGATACCCGTGATGGGCAGAGCACAGCTAGCCCATTGTGTAGCTTTGTGCTTAATTTTAAACAACAACAACAAAGAACATAAAAACACACTTTTACATGCTTTTCAATACTCCAAATCAAATAAACATAACCATAGAGACACAAAGTAGGGAAACAAGTAAAGAAACACAAAATGAAAGAAGCCTTACTTATACAACAACTAAAACTAAAATTAAACCAATATGAAGGAACACCTTTATATCTGTACTAATTAATAAACTAACATCCAACTACAATGCCCCCTACCATCCCGTACTCGTTTATATTCTCGTTCCTAAGACATGCTCGGCAAAGGTCAGTTGCAAACTCTCTTTGTTTACTTGAGGATGACCTAGGAACATCGAAACTTTGTTCTCTGCTTTAATAGTTAAAATATTAATACCCAGACTAGCCGTTCTGAAATACATTTCTGTTTGCTTTACAAGACTAGTCAGACATTTTGTATAGTTGAAAGTTCAAGTAATTCATTACATTTTTATCCTAAATAAGTTTTTAGTAATTCAATTTAATCAATAATTTCACATTCTCTCCTTTATTTTTACGTATGTTAGAGATGGTATACATTTGTTTTATAATATTGTAATAAAATATTTATAATGCACCTTATATATTTAACTCTGGATAAATACTACACAAATCAGCTTCTTTTAATAACTTTATTACAAATTATTTTTTATTTCACTAATATTTAGTGCAGGGGTTCCCAACCTTTTGGCACTCGCGACCCCTTACCTAAAAGTTTGAAACCCATGTGACCCCCTACTTAGGACTTACTATCAGCAGCTTAATTTTTCTTTTATTTTCTGTGAAGGAGAGGGAAAGAAACATCTAAAAAAATATTTAAAAATTCTGTAATTATTTATTAGCAAATTAAATCACATTGGTCCAACCTGAATTCACAAAAAGAACATATATTTCTTAAAATAATATTAACATAGGTTTGAACAGCTATCCAACCCAGCTAGTGAGATGTCTGATGTTGCCTTTCAGCAGCAAGCTTTGAAATTCGTGGTCGAGCGTTTGTTAGAGCCAGTCTCATGTTATCTCCAACATCCAATCTGTTCCTATTCTTTGTTTTTATATTGACAAGAGTGGAAAATCCTGCCTCACACAAGTATTTAGAAGCAAATGGAACAAGGACACGTAAAGCTATCATGCTGACTTTGGAGTATGATTGATACATAGTGCACCATAACTGAGTCACGGATTTCACCTTTAAGAGATCACCTTTAAGAGAGCTGAAGAGTCGTTCCTTAGACCCAGAAATTCATCTTGGATATCATTTGGGATGCTGGATACATCAAGTTCAGTACAAAATGGGTTCCTTACTAGGGCCTCCTGTTCCTGTGATAGCTCAGGGAAGTAACGCTCGACTTCCTTTTCTAGAGACTGAAGATGTTTGGTAATCTCATCCTTGAGGAACTGGTCCAGTTGGATCTGAGTCTCATCCGTCACTCCATAAAGTTTTTCAAACATAGCGATGTTTCCAAGATTGGTTTTCCGACGCCAGTTCTGCAGTTTGGAAACAAAGGCCCGAAGACTATCTTGAAAAAGAAGAACATGTGTTTCCCTTCCTTGAAGCTTCAAATTGAGCTTGTTCAGTTGGTCAAAAATGTCGGCTAGGTACGCAACCCTTTTATTCCATGCTTCATCTTCTAAGTGAGCTACAAGATCTTTCCTTTCTCGAGTCTCCAGGAATAGCTTTCATTTCAGAGACACGATTAATAACGTTTCCTTTCGACAACCAACGTACTGCTGTGTAGAAGAGAAGGACTTCGTGGTCAGCATTCATGTCTTTGCATAGTTCTTTGAATAGGCGAGTGTTGAGCGCTTGAGTCTTCACATAATTTACAATTTTGATTACAGATTCAAGCACTTCCTGCAGAGAGGCAGGGAGAGTCTTACTGGCGAGAGCATATCGGTGAATCATGCAATGAATGCCCTTTGCTTGAGGTGCTAGCTTCTCAACTGGAATCCTGATTTCGATCCCAGCATAGCCGGTGCCCCATCCGTACAAACCATACACACGTTTTCCCATTGAAGATCTTCGTCTTGAAAAAAAGTTGAAACTTTTTCCATGACATCATCAGCTTTTGTTGTGGTTTCAAGTGCACTGCAGAATTAAAGAATTCGTCTTTAATGTCACCTGAATTAATGTATCTCACGAAGACAAACAACTGAGAACATGAACTTACATCTGTCGACTCGTCGAGCTGAAAGGAGAACAAAGGGGAACCCTTGATTTCAGTCAAAACCTGTTCCTTCACATCCATAGACATTTTAGAAATGCGCCTATGTATAATATTATTTGACAGGGATACTTGCTGCATCTTCTTTGCACTGGCTTCTCCAAGAATAAGATTTACTGCTTTCATCATGCAGGGTTTAAAAAATGTTTCTCCAATCGTGTGAGGCTTTTTTTGTTTAGCAATTTCGAATGCAATCTCATATGAAGCTTCCACTACGGCTGCACTCTGCTGCTGAAACGACCCACTTCTATCGATTCTTTGGCTTTTAAGACACCGTTCATGCCGTTTGAAGAAATCCAACCTTTCTTTGCGTGTTCTGGATGTTTCATCTCGAGATGACGCTTGAGTTTTGATGGTTTCATTGACTCTGCACTCAGGACAGCATGGCACAAAACACACTGTGGTTTCTCGATGCCGTCGTTGACGAGCACAATGGTGAAGCCAATGTTGAGGAAGCATTCTGAGTATCTGTGCCGTTTAGCCATGGACACAACTCACCTCTACTGCTTACTTATCTCCTTGTTAAAATAAAATAAAAATGTTGAATAATGAACGCTTCGGCAACTGTAGATCTTACACTGACTACTTGTGGGGGGGTGCAGGTAGAGTAATGATGGGGTAAGTATTGGGAGGGAAGGGAGCGTGGCCAGTCACGCGATTCGTCATCCACCAATCAGCAACGGACATGTGACTCACGTGTCGACAGCGAGCACACACACATTTAATCACAGCTAAACAGACACACAAGCATACGTACATGCGCGTGCACTCACATACTCGCTACTCACTAGTACACACATACATACAGTTGCAGACACATACACATTTACACAGGCACGCATACATACACCCATAATATCACCTAATGACATTGAACTAACGTAGCACACGTTTTGCTTTGCACCGAAACAAAAAAATGTAAGAGCATGAAAATGTAATTGATGAAATAAAATTAATGTTATCCCAAGCTACTTCTAACAAGGCTACGCGACTCCCCTGCCAATCTTTGCGACCCCCTGCCAAGGCTCGCGACCACCGGTTGGGAACCACTGATTTAGTGCATCATAATTATTATATATATATAACAATATTTTGAGGTTAACATCTAAATTTCTAGCAATATTATCTGTAATTCTCATTTTTTATAACTGCTATTTTTACGGAGTCCAAATGATCCGTACCAATAAAATTACGATCAAAATATGAATATTTTTAGTAGTAGTAGAATTTATATTAAAATAAAACCTAAATTTATCTATTTTTATAGGACGCTATTTTCAAATTTTATATTTATGCCACAGCTCAATAGGAGAGAGGTACGTTTGAAGACTTACAACGCTATAAATCGGGTTTCGTTACTCAAGATGAGCAGAGTACAGACAGCCCATTATGTAACTTTGTGCTTAACTTGAAACAAACATTTATGTTTCCTACAATATTCACATTTTTCGTGTGATTTATAGTTCGGAATGTTTTAATTTGTGAAATATACTGAACCTGATTATTTCGCGTGTTCATGATATATATATATATATTTATTACTTCAGCCCCTCAATATTCTGTAATCACATTTTATTCACTTATTTCATTACTTAAAAATAATGTTATAATCTTTAGCTTTATAGTATTTTTAAATATTTATGCACAAGAATAAGTTTAAGTCCGCATTCTTTACTCAAATTTACATAAATATTATAACACGTGCTTTCTGTGTGATTAAGTGTAAATATATAACAAAGAAACTCAAGACCCGAGATGGCCAGATGGCTATGGCACTCGACTCTTAATCTGAGGAGCTCTGGTTCAAATCCCTGTCTCACCAAGCATGCTCACCCTTTCAGCCGAGAGTAGCGCTTTTATGTAACGGTCAATCCAACTATTTGTTGGTAAAAGAATAACCTAAGAGTTGGCGGTGGGTGGTGATAACTAGCTGCCTTCCTCCTGGTTTTACACTGCTAAATTGTGGATGGCTAGAGCCGATAGCTCTCACGTACCTTTGCACGAATTCCAAAAACAAAAAAGAAAATAATCATTTTTCACTTTTGTAGTACGTCAGAAGAAAAATGTTGTTGTAAGAATTATTGATTCTGGAATTATCGTATTTAATAAAAATATTTAGTTTGTAATACTTCGAAAACCTATTTTACAATTTACATAAATATTGTTCAAGTTCAATTCTTATCAACTTATTTTTTAGATTTTCTCGCTGAGAAGTTTGCTTTCTTTAATCCAAATAAAGTTATAATCCTTATTTTTGGTAGTTGTGTGGTTTTTTAATTTTCTTTTTTCTTTTCAGTTATGATGTTATAAGATGTTCATATGCATAAACATAAAACCTTCTTAATAGTGTACGTTGTGTTTTCCTGTTTATTTTATATTTATACTTCAATGTATGAAAAAACAAGTAAACAACATACTGATTAAGAAAACCATTTAATAAACAGTTGATTATAAACACCCGATAACAAAAGTATTAAGAAAAATAATAAAATATTAACAACGAAAAACCTAAACCTGAAAGTAGAATTAAATATGTACTTTTTCTATGCTATTTTAAAGTAGTTACCATAAACATTTTGAAAACAAAATATATTAGTTTAAATGATATATTTATGTATTTAAAATCCAAAATGACTGAAGTCGTTAATACATTTTTTATTTATTTTCAATTTAATCTTTAAAGGAAGTTTCGTTTATAGATAAATAACATTGTTACTTGTAGTAAACTTTGATATAATTTCAAGAGCTGCAGCAAGTATTTTGGTGAGAAAACAGTTAACGAAACCTGATTTAAAGTTAAGAGACAGAATTTTAATAATACCCTTCAAAGACATGATAAAAAGTTTTCCAATTCGCGCATTCTTGCCATTAATCTCAAGCAAAATATGAACTAACATCTAAATTACCCAGTATTCAACAGTTAACTTAGTCAAACATCTGTGTAATGAGTAGAAATATGATCCACAAGTTACAGAACCCAATATTCAACACTTAGCCAAATGCTGAGTAATGAGTAGAAATATGATCCACGAGTTACAGTACCCAATATTCAACACTTAGCCAAATACCGAATAATGAGTAGAAATATGAACAATATGCACATTTGATGTTAAGATAAAGGACATATAATTGATTGCCAAGTGGAAACTAGTCCTGTTTTGAAAAGTCTGGTTATTTTCTGGAGTTCGCAAGCAACTATTTTAATGTATCTCAGACGGCTGGTGTGGGTACTAGCACATTCCAGCCGGTATGAGATACATGTGTGTGTGTTTTCTTATAGCAAAACCACATCGGGCTATCTGCTAAGTCCACCGAGGGGAATCGAACCCCTGGTTTTAGCAGCCTAAATCTGTAGATTTACCGCTGTACTAACGGGGCACCTCAGATACATTTTTATTTCAAGTGAGTTTCTCGTCATTAAGAGAAACTATTTTAATGTGTAACGATATATTAACACAAGATATTTACAATTTGTTTTAAAAATAAACTATATTTTATCTTTTTATTTTGATTTGGCTCTATCGTTGTAAGATCATAATGCTTGTTCGTACAACAGTCATCAAGAGAAAAAGTAAACCATCCGAAAGCCAGATTTTGATAAATAGTTCGTACTGCTAAAAGACGTGCAGAATTACTAAACCATGTCCTAGGTTTTGTCTGAGCTAAGCTGCTAGACGAATGAGCTCTGTATAAAAGGTATTTACACTAAGAAAGTTGGAGAAATTAAAACACGAATTTCCAACCTTAACAGCACCATATAGACATTTGATCTAAGCAACCAGCCAGCAGCATCTACTGAGGCATCAAATATAGGATTAATGTGAAAATAAAAATAAACAGTAATTTAAAAAACGCTTCTTAATTAATGAGTCGATTAAGCTATTCCAACATTTTTTTATAATTATTTAGAAAGAAAGAATTAGATAGCTCGATGTGACTTTGCTATAAGAAAACACAAACACACGCAGACAATGCTAGGCATTAATATTAAATGCATTTTAAGATATAATAATAGACAACTATGTGTTTCCTTATAGCAAAGCCACATCGGGCTATCTGCTGAGCCCATCGAAGATAATCAAACCCCTAATTTTAGCATTGTAGATCTGTGGACGTACCGCTGTACTAGCGAATGGCGCTATACAAAAGGGAAGCAAAAATAAATAATCAGAATTTCAAGCTGCATTATTGTTAAGTAAAAAAATGCAGCATAGTAAAATAAACCTAATTAAGAAAAAATTATTATTCTATCAATTGTAAAATAACTAACTTTTCTACAATTCTTTTAATCAAGATCTGGGGAATAAAATATTAGTTTTAATATAAGCGAATGTTTATTTTTTTAAAAATCCATAGAGGTTTACATCTTTCAGAAAATTGAATGCTAAAAAAGAGCAAAATTGTTATAAGGAAATCAAGTCGTTTAATTACTTAACGTGCATTGTTCAGAGTACATCTAACCTTCTTGTTCTAATTCGGATGTTTTACCCTATTACACAGCTTTCTTCTTGTACATGGTGATTGTACGTCTAAACTTCAAGTTTCTATTTTCATGGCCAAGTGGTTGGGGCACTCAACTCTCATGACCGCGATATCGCATCTCCGTCACATCTAACATGAACGCTCTTCCAGCCGTAGGCACGTAATAATGTAACGGGCAATCCCAATATTCGGTGGTAAAAGAGTAGCACCAGAGTTGGTATTGGATGGTGATTCCTTTCCTCTAGTTTTACGCTACTAAATTAGGTGCGGCTATCCCAGATAGCCCTCGTGTATATTTGTGCAAAAATCCTTAACTCACAATTTGTTTTTATCCGCCGCTTTCACTGCGTACGTCATACGTCCCTTATGTGAAGGTGTGCAAAACGACGGTTTTTTGTTGATGTACGCGTCTATAGTCTGTTAGCTAAACCTGTAAATTTATATGCAATACACAAATAAACCGACAAGTTTTGGTTTGTTTGTTCTTGAATTTCTCGCAAAGCTATAGGAGGGCTGTCTGAGCTAGCCGTTCCTAATTTAGCAGTGTGATTCTAGAGAGAAGGCAGCTAGTCATCTCCACCCACTGCCATTTCTTGGGCTCCCTTTTTACCAACAAATAACGTGATTGAAGGTACATTATAATGCTCATACAGCTGAAAGGGAAATCATGTTTCGCGTGACTGGGATTTGAATCCGCGACCCTCAGATTACAAGTCGAGCGCTATAACCAGTTGACCTTGTCTGACCCCGCCCAAGCTCCGCAATCTGTGTATAACCGTTCCTAACCCTAATTCGAACTGATACTCTATGATACACTTAAAAAGCTAGTTAAAAAGCATCTTTGCACTGCAAACTATTACTCGACTCTATTGATTGAATAGTACGATTTGAAAATAACTCTTATAGTTCACCGAAAGTGCAGATCGCATTCTTGCAACAAAGGGACGCATACCATGAACTAACTAACTGATTTACAGTCTGGACACGCAAACCAGTAGACTACTACCGCCCCTGTTAATATTATTTCCAAGTTATTTTAATCAAATTACCATATTGTATTTTAACCATTCGCTACCAGCATGTTCCACATATTTCATCACATTAAGTGATTTTGTTTCATTTACGACTCTTAACATAAAGAAATAAACAACACTACTGGCGAAATAGGTTATTTCGAATGCAAGGTAAATAGAGGTATACATCAGTAGTTTGTGTAATTCATTTAGAGACCTACGAGCAATTTGGTGCAAAAATAGAGTGTAAAAAAAGTGTTAAAACCCAGATGGAGTCTTGATTGTATTGGTGATTTTAGGGTAAAGATTAAATATCGTAAGGTCCTCTTACCTTTTAGTTTCTTGAACTCTAAAGTGACGTCATAGAAAAAACTCTTCTTTTTTTTCTGACAGTAACCTTCTTCTCTGTTAATTCTTAAAATTTTGCTTTGCACCTTATTAAAACAAGGAAACGACTTTCATATGAAAGTAAAGATATATCTGTTGTGTGCCCACCACAGGAATCGAAACCTGATTTCTACTATTACAAGCCCTCAGATAAGCCACTGAAAGGTGACTAATATGAAGACGTTTTCTGGGTTGTATATCAAAAAATACTCTAATTCCTTTTAGACTGCATTCAAAACTAGTGTATTTAATTAAGTGCAATTATTCAATACAGCTGCTTCGTTAATTTTATTTACCTTCATTTTAATTAGTGATTCTTGATAAACCTACACATAAATGTAATGATCGGTAAAATTCAAGCAAAAAAAAACTTTATTTTGTTTTGAGTTTACTTTCTGATTGGGTGTATGTATTACAATTAACAGCTTTTACAGTAAGAATAACAACAAACTATACCCACTGTGAAAGTTATTAATTGCAATAACTATTCTAAGTATACTGTCTCGTTTTATGTTTCATATTCTTAAAGTAAAAGTTCAATAAACTTTTTTCTCTTAAGAAGTTACATATGATATGAGAATGTTTGGTTTTTTCATTTTACTAAACGGGAAAGGTATTTCAAATAACCATTTTTTTCATGTGAAATAAATCTAAAAGCAAAGGATAATATTTAAACAAGTCTCTTAATTACGACCAGTGGGCTAGTTCTATAACAAGGTTTTGGATTTCGAAGGTGGCAAATCGGATTCGAACCATGCGATGCCACAAAATATTCTCTGTAGTTTAATTTAAGCTGTGGGTGAGTTATACGAGTGAAAGTCAACTCCTTAACATGAATGGTGGATGATAGGGTGTTTCTTATTGACTGCCTTCTCTCTTAACAATAGTTGAAAACGATAGATGGCAGTAAATACCATTAATATTTTACCACAAGTAAAATATTTAATTCTCTACAAAATTACAAAAAATAAAATTCTCTTTTAATGTTCACAACATACATAAGTTACGTAATTGTCATTTTACCTTTCTTTGAACAATAACTTGTGATTTCCTTTTTTTACTAAACGAAAACAAGTACTTAATCTACTATAATCACAAAAAATTAAGAAATTGTCTTTCATTTGATTTTAAAAAGCTGTTTTTGAAAACACTAATCTTATTTTAATCATTGCAGGACAAGGACATGAATATTCCTCATCTGCTGGTTGATTCTCATTATCAGATGTCTTTTCAGGTTGATTTGACCGCTGTGAATCTTGCAATAAAATCCGAAGACCTAGGCTCCTCCGATTTAGACTGATTTGAGCATATGTTTGCATGCTTTTTGCCTCAAATCTGAGATCATATGGCTTAAATCTTAGAACTAGGCCCGGCATGGCCAAGCGTGTTAAGGCGTGCGACTCGTAATCTGAGGGTCGCGGGTTCGCATCCCGGTCGCGCCAAACATGCTCGCCCTTTCAGCCGTGGGGGCGTTATAATGTGACGGTCAATCCCACTATTCGTTGATAAAAAGTAGCCCAAGAGTTAGCGGTGGGTGGTGATGACTAGCTGCCTTCCCTCTAGTCTTACACTGCTAAATTAGGGACGGCTAGCACAGATAGCTCTCGAGTAGCTTTGTGCGAAATTCCAAAAAGCAAACAAACAAACAATCTTAGAACTATATACTATATGCATCAGGCCACTAGACCTCTTTGAAGTTCTTTAAGGCTTTTAAAGTACAGAAATGTTTACGTTATGATGATTAGCTGAGACAAGATACAAATAGCTTTCGTTACGTCAGACTGAATCATTTTTCTTGTTAGAGTTATTACACTCACGTTCCAAATATTTTCACAGAAGTAGTTTAACTGGCCTACATAACTTCTTTCTGTTTCAAACCAACTGAGTGCTTTTCTTTGCTCCTTAATATCAATACAACTTCTGCACCATTTCAAAAGTAGGATGTTTCATCTTCATCATGTTCTGAGAAGATACTACTTCTCGTTTGTAAGATGTTTATGGCTATCGATGTGTTCCTTACATGTCTCGAGAACATCGAGAATTTGCTTCTTTTTAAAGCTGGTTACGGGAGGAGTTGGTAACTTTACTGATAGGCACTTCTTAAGGTTACTGAAAAAAAAAACAATACAAAAAGCATTCTTGGGACCTTGATTCACGGGTTGGAGATAAATTTTGTGGTAAGGTCCAAAAGCAAGTCCCAACATGTTTCTCTGAAATTTTCTAAAAGGGCATTCATTGTCCAAGACCAGTATTTTCAGAAAATAATAACTTTGTATATGCTTTACAAAATGAGCAAATAAACCTTAGTGTTTTAATGTGAAAATACACAATAGATACTGCTGTCATACGAGCAGAAAATTGTTCTTTAATGCAATTCATGTTTTCAGACAAACAGCATCGCCAAAAGAGAGCAGAGCTGATGATATGGTATTTCTGTTTCTTACAAGAGAAGAATGTCACGAGTCCGACTGCTAACTTGACTAACCCTTTCATAGAAGAATATAAAGAGTTGATTAGCATTATAATGTAAACAGTTATACCAGAGACGATCAAACAAGAGATATACAGAAGGAATGAAATTGCTAAAGAACAGTTTTCCAAGTTAGTTGTAGAAGTTCATAGCGGGAAAAGTAAATTTGGAGCCTGTAAAGAGAAATTGCAATTACAAATGTGTAGGGCATTGGCAGGAGAAACAAAATTCGCTGTGGTGGAAGACAGGTAGCTGTTTTCGCAGATACTCATAATATCAAAGACCAGACATTAAGTAGACTTAAAAACTCTTGGCTAATTTAACTGTGGAGTTTCCATCACTGTTTGAAGCTGATGGCTAATTAAGAGTGACTCAATGCCTGATTTTAAAGAAGCTATTTTGATGAAATATTAGAAGTACAGACATCGAATAAACCGCACTGAATCAAATCGTCCTCTGAAAATGCAGAAAATTTCGTAAGCAGTATATATGTTCTAAACATTACTTATTTTACAGTACTTGCTGGAAGACTGAAGCTTCTTACCACATTATAGATACTTCAAATATTGCTCAAATACACATAGACACTTCAAACATTGTCTAATACATATGCAGTGTCTTCTATTATATGTAAAGAGGAAAGAAGATATCACCACTTACCTTACAGAAAAGTATTTCAACGTGGACAGAAATGTGGGAGACATCTAGTTACAGTCTAGGGACACCATGACAAAACTATTTATATAAATTCTGATTATCTTGTTAGTGAGTGAGATGACGCACAGACAAAATTACTTGTTTAAGATTGTTGACTGAAACATACAATCAAAGATTGTTAACTAAAACACACAGTCAGAGATTGTTGACTGAAACATACAATAAAAAACAATTCACAATTGAAGGTTGTTGACTGACACCCACAGCGAAAAACAGTTAAGTGAAGCCTATACACGAACGATGTGTACAGCCGAAAACACATGTAATCAAGTTCTCCACATAAAATACACAAAATTAAGGTGATCAGATGTTCACAAACACTTAAGACGTACAACTATTTACACACGCTCAATTATTAAGTGTTGCTTTAGTCAAAGATAGAATCAGAATTTTTTTAGTAAAGTCGTTTATTGAGGATGATCAATCATAGGCAAAAATGCAAATTAAACAAAATTAGGGCGTTCAACTAGACTCACAGACTATCAAAGTTTGCATCAATACCCATTCAATTTCAAGACGCTCAGCTGAGAACATTCAAATTTAAAGCGGACCGGGTGAGACCTGTGATTATTGTACCAGGATTGTGAATCCGAGATTCATGGTTCGCTACCTGTTGCCGTAAAAAAAAACCACTTTAAGATTTGAGTACTCCGTAAAAGTGACAGCCAACTTCCAGCAAACAAGAATGGCCCAACAGTTAGCGGTGGATGCTGTTGACTCTGTACATTATCTTTTATCTATCAATGTCATAGATTTGTGTGGATTTGTGCGAATCCTTGAAAGAAGCAAATAAACATATTTCAATCTAACACTTCAGCTTACAAAACCTGTAAAATACATTTGCATCATATCGGATGGGTGCCTAATCTCTTCAATGAGTGCGAGTAATTAGGATTATAACCGTTAGTTATTCTTAAATAATTTTGAACTTCTTACGTATTCTTTAAACGTATAAAACTCGCCTTAAGACGACGCTTTTTTCTCAGTGTCATTTTTATGACCACTTGGTGTCCGATACTCAGTAATGTATCTACGAATTTGAGAATCTCTTTCAAAATTATTCCAAATTTCGAAAAATAAATGTTCATCCGAGTAAGATGACTGCTTTTATGTCAGCATTTTGTAGTGGAGCACTCCTCACCATCTTCTTCCAAATGTCGTTTTTGTCACGTGTTTAACAACAGCAACAAAATTCACACCTTTAGATCGACGCAAAGAAATGAAGAATAGAGAACCACTAATATTTAGAGAGTGGGGGGTAGAATCATCAACAACTCGATATATTGGAGGAGAAATTACTTAAGAAAGACGTACTTCGGGTTGAAACAGCTGACTTGCGTCTCAAAAAAATAATTCTTCCAGTTGTTTGACGATTTTCTATTATCAAATATCCGAGTAAGACAGCTGCGAGACCAGCTACGATGACTGACCAGCTGACGGAAAGATTTCTTGGTGTGCTGGAACAACTAAAAAAACGGGAGTTTTGGAAAAAAATGTATTAAATCGTTGGAAACAAACTTATAATCAATCTTGCCATATTTGTCAGTGTATAAATAAATTTGGCAAGCACTTAATTCCGACTGAATCAAATTAAACGCCCTTTATTGTGTGCATTTGACTGTCCCAATTATTAGTTTATCCAGTTGGCTGTCGTAATTTGTATTTTGGCCCATGACTGGTGATCCTGAATGAATGCTTTATTAAAATTTTTCTGATTCCGTTAGACTAACTCCACACTTTAATAATTTAGCGCGAGCCTATACAAAGCCCAGCAAGTGTGTGTGTGTACAGCCTTGAGTGTATATGTACAGCTGACCGCTTTACACTTATCTATTTTATGTGAACGACTTGATTATGTGTTTTCAGTCACACAAATTGATCATATATATGCTTTACCTAATTGCCTTTGGTGTGTGTTTCATGAGAATCCTGAACTACTAACACATTTAGATTTAATTAAAATAAAGTTTAGATTTTTACACCTTGCACGCTCAAAAATTATAAATAATTTTTCACCGTTCCCCTCCCGCTCTTGTGGCGTCCAGAGTGCTTCTGTCGGCCCTTGAAAATCCGAGGAGAGAGTGTGATTTTCGTGCCGGACCGTACCCATATCCCCAACAGGTCTCCAAGGTGAACAACCTCTAGTCAATAGAACAATGTCGGTAAGGAAAGTCAGCAAAATGTATCTGTAACCTTGGGACAAGAAACTCAAGGTTCCCGACATAATGATCAGATGGATCTCGAACTTTTTGACCAATAGACGGGCTTTCAGGCCCATTCATGCTTAAGGCTGGTGTACCACATGGGTCCGCTATAAGCCGCTGTTGTACATCACATACGTCAATGATGTCCTGTTCCCCGAACTCCCGTACACTCACGCGCCATAATATGCAGACGACATTGCAGTTTGAAGCACATTAAGCGATCATTCTCTAGTAGCGGCTAGTAGAATTCAATCTTCGCTTGACAATATAATGACTTGGTATAACAGGTGGCGTGTTGCCTTAAACCTTAACAAAACTCAAATAATTATATTTCATCGAAGCTTCAAAACGAAAAAGAAGAATATTACAAAGACCAAACCTACTCTATTAGACACTAACATTAAATTCACTAAATCGGTTAAATTCCTCGGAGTCACTTTTAACAGGGCACTACACTGGACAAAACACTTCTATAGGATTTGCAAATCAGAGAAACGAGAAACTCCGGGTCACCTTCCTCAGACGGATGATGGCACTTATAAATGAATCTCAACAGACACCATCACAATCGTTTATAAAGCGTGTATTAGGCCACTCATAGAATATGGATGCTGGTCACATGCACTACGTCCAGTCACCTCAAGAAACAATTACAAAGTATACAATACCAAGCAATCCGTACAGCATACCGGTTGCCGAGGTATACCCCCTCAAGCTATTTAGATTCCCTAAACATTCTTCCTAAACTTAGTGAAAGAATCCAAAATTTAGCTAAAAATACTACCATCCAGCCAAAACAAGAAACACACTAACGAGACAAGTCCCAACACTCGCTGAAACACGCGCGCCCACCAGTCTCCCTGTTACATAGGTAATGTTTAGTGTCTTAACTACATGTGCTCTTTCTTTCCTTTTTTCAACGAAAGGAACCCTAACCACCACACCCATTTTAAGCATACAGCTCAGGCACTCCCTGAAATAATCAGAGCCCAGGGAGTGAAAGTGGACTTTCTCGGGGTTCTCCTGTTTCCTCCACATCAAAATCTTAGCGTAGGATCTACGGATCTCCTGCTGCCCTGAAGGACCGACTCTAACTCCCATATCAGCCGTTGATCTCTCTGACACTGACTAGTCGGTCTCTGTCGTTTGTTTTTCTGTTAATGCTTGTTTCCCCGCAAATTTCAAATTAATGTAATTTAACCAAACATGTCGGGTTCTTTTTTCCGGGTAGCAAGATTTAAAATTTTTCTTGTGCGGGGTGATTATATATGTTCCCAAGCTTAAGCCAGTGACACATAACTTAAGCCAGGGATACATAACTTTAAACCGAAATACCTGTCACGTTTTTTCTTCTTTTCTTCCCCCATATCAAAACCTTACATGGACTTGTCGTTAAAGCGCTCGACTCTCAACCGGAGGATCGGAGTTTGAATCTTCCTTCACCAAATTTAATCGTCTTTTTAGCCGTGGGGTAGTTATAAAGCGACGTCAAATCCCACTATTCGATCATATTAGAGTAGCTCAAGAGTTGATAGGGGAAGCTGCTATCTAGCTACCTTCCCTCTAGTCTGTCATTTATAAACTAGATAACCCTCGTGTTGCTTTGTTGGGAATTCAAACCAAACGTTTTCCGATGTCAATTTCAGGTCCTTTCTACGTATTTTATTGTTTTAAACCTTTATTTAATGCAAGAAAAAGCATCTTAGAAAATTCTTTTAAAAACCCACTTGGTAATTTTGTAAAGTTTCGTTCAGGTATCTTCATAGGAAAAAAACAAGAAGAAAGTATTCAATTCATTCACTCGAATATGTACATTCCATTCCAGTGCATTTTATACACATCTTTTATATATATACATATTTCATCAGTGGAACAGTTTCCTGTTTCATTTGTGCTTTTACAGGCATTTCTGAGTGGCTACAATAAATAACATGTGAATGAAATAACTTGACTGAATTTAATGGATGGATCTAGTGATAAAAGATATATAAGCACACAGTTTTACACTAAGAAAATGCACATTCACTTAACTGTCTTTATGTACACGTATAGCAAATAATAACCATAGATCAACGGGTGAAATTTGAAAGAAAAATAATAATAAATTCCTCACTGACTATCCATACAAAGTTGCAAGTGAAACCTTGTCCCTACATCAATATTCAGATTGGTATATTTTAACTAAACAGCTAAGTTAATAAATATATCATTTTAAACAGCTATACTAAAAGATTTCATCGCTCACGTACGTCAGATGATCAAAGCCAGAGAGAAAATTGTACAGGGTATAGAAATAACAAAACACTCATTTCAAATATTAAAAGCGGGTTTTTTTCTTACCTGGTGGATGAGGGGGGGGTGTGGATAAGACATACAATGTAGACAAATCTAAAATGAACCTAAAATTAAATTAATAAACGACATTAGCTGTGGGAGGTGGGAAGAACAACGAAATTTCAAGGGACCGGCCTCCCTGACCTCACACACACAAACCTACCTCCGGCCATGAGTAGATGTGTTTCATTGGCTTATGGAGCTATTTGTAAAGAGCCAATTGCTACTAATGAAACAGAAAAAAACAAAGAGATATAAATCAATAATAATAAAAAACAGACCATTAGGGATAACATTATATATATACGTATATATGTAGAATTTGTTTTCCAAGCAAAAAATAGAAATAACAGTTTACCCCCCAGAGCTGCTGCGTATTCATTCAAATAGTTTGTTTAAAATTACTTAATAAATAATCAGGTAAACCAGCTAAAATAATGTTTATAGTAACGTAACGTAACATTCTAAACTTCTTGACTTGTGAAAAGTGTTTGTAAATCAGATGATTTTGTTTCTCAAAGTCCGTAATTTTAATCTACTTTTTCATTATTTTACAGTTCCAATTTATCTGTCGTAACCCAGAGAAAGAAAGCTAAAATAGCAGCCAATAATATTGTTATACACATAATTTCAGTCACTGAAGTGAAATTTCGTAGTAATTACGAACGCACTTATTACAGCATGTCTTGCAACAACAGTTCGTACAATAAAATTAGACATTTACGAACTAATATCTAATGGCTTTACTTGCTTGTCAAGTAGGTAATATGCCAAACGTTTAACTATCACATGCAAAAAAGAAATACTTCAGTAACTTAGTAAAGCTTTTAAATAAGCATAAAAGCAAATATTTTCTAACCTATCTGTCACAATACAAGTAGTGAAAGACAATTCTTCCGCTAATCAAATAAAAAAAACAGATTGAAATAATGTGTCAAGAGTGTGAGATATTGTGAGATATACCGCTGCAAAACACAAAACTAGAATCATTAGTGTATCTTATATAAATGTAAATTACAGCTCCCACTAATATCCTTCAAGGCCCAGCATCACCAGGTGGGTTAAGGCTTTCAACTCGTAATCTCAGGGTCGCGGGTTCGAATCCCAGTTGCACAAAATATGCTCGCCCTTTCAGCCGTGAGGACATTATAATGTGACGGTCAGTCCCACTATTCGTTGGTAAAGAGTAGTCCAAGAGTTGGCGGTGGATGGTGATAACTAGCTGCCTTTTCTCTAGTCTTACACTGCTAAATTAGGGACGGCTAGAACAGATAGCCCTCGTGTAGCTTTACTGTCTATTACTTTTTTTTTATCAAGTTCTTACCTAAACCACTAATCACAAGCAAAACAAAGCTTTGAAGTGTCAAAATATTCAAATCTTTTGAAGATTTATTTTGAAGTTCTACGTGTTCTTACTTGTCGGCGCTACACTGATAATGATGTTTCATTATTCATGTCTTGTTTCTGCGTGTTTCAGATCTTGATACTGATAATGATGTTTCATTATTCATGTCTTGTTTCTGCGTGTTTCAGATCTTGATACTGATAATGATGTTTCATTATTCATGTCTTGTTTCTGCGTGTTTCAGATCTTGATACTGATAATGATGTTTCATTATTCATGTCCTGTTTCTGCGTGTTTCAGATCTTGATACTGATAATGATGTTTCATTATTCATGTCTTGTTTCTGCGTGTTTCAGATCTTGATACTGATAATGATGTTTCATTATTCATGTCTTGTTTCTGCGTGTTTCAGATCTTGATACTGATAATGATGTTTCATTATTCATGTCTTGTTTCTGCGTGTTTCAGATCTTGATACTGATAATGATGTTTCATTATTCATGTCTTGTTTCTGCGTGTTTCAGATCTTGATACTGATAATGATGTTTCATTATTCTTCTGAATAGATATTTCCAACGTTTCCGTAGCTTTGCCGTAGAAATTTTCCTTTAAAAATATACCGTTTGCATTTTCTTTACAAATCACGTATTTATATTTTTATATTTCTTTGTGTTTATGTTGAAAGCACGAAAATGGGCTTAATATATTTTATTTGGATTTGTTTTCAAAAATATAATTTCGTTTTGGCTGACAATCTTAGTATTTCAATTAGATTTCAATATTTTGGTTTTGTTTTCTATCTACACACAAATATGAATATTTTCGTAATTATTGAATTATTTGTTCTGTTAATGAAAAGGTAATTCTTAAATAGTTCTTAAATAATTTACAAATATTTAAAAACGCCCTGTTTTCGTTTTCGATTTCACTTATACTATTCTATATTCTGAAGGAGTCCTAGTCAAAATTTTTAAAATTCTTTGAAGGATTTTTAAAGCAATTCGGGTGTTCGAACCATTGAGGAAGTAGGAAGCCAACCATAGTCACGTGTATGACGTTTTGCACCACGTGCATGGCCTCCCACACATAACTGAAATTATATTTTTAAATTACCGTCAATTTTTATCTCTCTTCTGTAAATATAACAAAAAATAAAAATATATATTTGTATATTTGGGAGAACTGTAAGGTATTCTACTATACTCCGGACCAGCGAAATAGGGGGATATCTGAGAAATCTACCCAGGGTTTGCGCAAAATTTACCGAAATGGTTCGCTAATATAGAACGATATAAATTCTATATAACTGTCCAAGATATGCAGAAAGTCCATAGAAAATGGCCTGGTAGCATAAGAACAACACTTGGTAATAGGAAGAAACAAATACACTGGTTTATTTTTAGTCCCCGAGAAGCTGATATTATTTAACCCTTCATTCTCAAGTTTTTAATTTTTTAATTCCTTTAAATTTTTAAATTTTATTTATAATCACCTTAACAGTGTATTCATTCCACAGTCTGCCTGCATTGACCCATTTTATATTATTTTATTTTATTTTATTTTTTACACTTTGAATGATGGAAATGTTACTTTTACTTTTCAATTATCCATAAAACTTTTTTTTGAGTAACAAAACATATTTCTTTATTATGTATCGACTCCAGTTCTCAAATGTATCTTCGACTCCGTAAAGACGTCATCGTTACTTGCGCCCAATAATTGAAGTTTTGTGTCGACGAGAATCGGATGTATCCAAGACAAACTTACAGTGCAATTAATATTATTAACTATAGGGTATATGCTTTCAGAAGGTTCCGAAATTAAATTTATAGTAACACGATAAAGCTGTATACAAATAAATAAATATATATATATATACATATACTAAACTCCGCGTGAAAGGGAAATTAGTATAACTTTAGATAGTAGCCACTTGACTAACAACCATACGCAGCCGTAACGTTAGAAACTTTAGCTGGGATTTGAGCCTCATTTAATTGTATGAAACTACAGTTCTGTGGTGTTTCATTTACATACACAACGTGTACATTAACTTTAATCTCATTTCAATGTAAATTTGTAAACTGATGAAACCACAGTTAATATCACAGCAATCTTCAAAGAATAATTTTGTAATACTTTTAAAAAAGGATCTTCTTTCTTTGTTTGTAATTAAGTACAAAGCTACCCAACTGGCTATCTGTGCTTTGCCCACAGGTATCGAAACCAGGATTATAGCGTTGTAAGTTTGCAGATACCGTTGTGTCACTGGAGGAGGCTGAGGGGACGGCTCTTTGGTAAGTAACATGTTAAGCTTCGCTTTTCTATGAAAGAAGCTAAAATACTTGTAAGACCAGTTGCAAATATGGTCAATGGAAAGCGAACCCAAAATTACCTAAACCTCACATCTCATTTGGTGATATATGGAATGTTAAAAAAAAAAAGATTGAAACGGATGTGACGTCATAACTACAGATGCATATTTATATTACAGTAATGTTGAATGATGATTAAAGTTTGATATCCTTTACCAAAAATTCTTGCCCTTTCAGCCTTTAGGGCGTTATAAGGTGACAGTCAGTCCCAGAATTTGTTGGTAAAAGAGTAGCTCAAAGTTGGCGGTTGACGGTGTTGACTAGCTTCCTTTACTTCTAGTTTAACACTTCTAAATCAGAGACGGCTACTACAGATAGTCCTTGAATAGCTCTGCGATAAATTCAACAAACCAACGAACAAGATGATTTGAACACACTAAGCAACCATGTTACCATCTGGTGGATGTTTATAAAAAAAATAAACCTACGTGATGGAATAATTATTTGTTTCTTGAACATTTTAAATAATGGTTCCTCTAGACCATGTGAACAAAGTCAGGTAAACTGGCATGATGGTGTTAGGGATCTAGTAACCTAAGATATAAAAACACGTATAATTATTCCTTTGTACAATAATTGCAATTTTTTCTTTCTTACCTAGGAAGGTCGAAACGTTGCTCTCTCTTTATCTATAAAAGTGTTAATTCAGCTGTTCTGAGATACATTTTTATTTCAAGTGGGTTTCTCTTCATCACGAAGCAGCTAAATGTGTTTCGAAATGTTGTGAAAAGAACAGATCCATAATCACTGGCCTACTGAACAGTAAAATTCCTTCATATACATCCCTTACCTAACTTCAGAAAAATGGGCCCGTCTGTTTAAACACTCTGTTGTTCCAATGATCGGGGAACATAGTTTACTTGAAGTTACCGCTAAGTTCGATAATTCCTTTCTTAAACCTCGTACAACGTGTTACTTCTAGGTTCTATTGGTACTTCACCAGTATAAAAAGGCCTACATAATAATGAATAATATCCATATTACAGAACAAAAATTCTGAACAATCATGTTCCTACCTATTGAGCGTTAAGTCTAAAAGATGTAAGAAAATTAAAAACTTTCATTAAGATGAAACATAATACGTGTTATAAGTGGGACTGGTTTATAGGCCTGATATTCGACTTTCGCATATCCGTCTGCAACTAGATGCTTATTCCTTATATAAACTCTTGTATAGAGAATACTGTAGGATTAAAAACAAACTCTGGAACTATCCATGATGTATTTAGTCTTAGAACAATTTCGACAACACGTTATTGTTCCTTTCTCTACAGATTTTCATATCTTCTCTTAGAGACAAAAACAGATCAATAGACATGCTTAGGGAAATTAATATTATTACTACAATTTAACCCGCCGCCAATTTGTTTTTATTCGTTTAGTTAAAAAAACAGATGATTTTATGCGTTTTAATCATATAAAAGAATTTTCAACTAACTAGTCACGACACGGTTAATAGAAGGTATTGTGGGAAAAGTTCTACTATAATATGGTTAAAATGAAAATATTAAAATCTCCGATGTTTCACCAGGTTAAACTGACATCAAAGGACTGGTCCATAACTTTTCACCAGTTTGAACTGACATCAACCGGTCTCTAACTTTTCACCAGTTTAAACTGGCATCGAGACATCGGTCTATGACTTTTTACCAGGTTAAACAAACATCATGACATTGGTCTCTAACATTTCATCAGTTTCAACTGGCATCATGATATTAGTCTCTAGCATTTCATCAGCTTAAACTGACATCACAAAACTGGTTCTCAAAAGCCGATGTTACCAATCAATATTTAACGTTTTATCAGGTCACAAGATCGTCTTCAACTTTTCATAAAATTAAAATTGTCTCTTGTTTTAACTCAAAATTATATTGTGTAATTTGAAATACGTTTCTTCGTAAAAATGGCTCTCAAATATACAGAAGTGATAATACACATCGATACAAAAAGTAAGAGACAGATAAGAGACAATACATGTTGAGGAGGAAACTCGCTTTTCTTTTTAATTACGAAACCGTTTCGTACGATGTTTCCCTTTACAAAAAACAAAAATCATCAACTTAATGGAAAATTAATAAGAAAGTCTCGTCAAAACACAGTTTAATAACATTACGTTTATCTTTAACGTGTATCATTTGTCTTAACTGTTAATTATTTTTCACTCTCGTATAGAGATTTTAAAAAACTGACAAAAAACTATTCCAATGGCATAATTTCTACGATATTGTCATGATAATATTGTCATGTACGAGCAGAAGGCTGGGGAAGGGGTCAGACACCGATAGATACAGCTATGTTATGGAACTGAGAAACATCTTCGAAGATGAAAGATTGCTATGATTAAATGAAGTAACGCATTTGGTAAGATAAAGGATGGGACAATACACGTGATTTACATTGTTTTTGTGATAAAACAAGATAAATCCTTAACAAAGATGGAGGATATAATTTTAAGTTTGCTTTTGTTTGTTTTTCAATTTTGCGCAAAGCTACACGAGGGCTATCTGCGCTAGCTGTTCCTAATTTAGCAGTGTAAGACTAGAGGGAAGGCAGCTAGTCATCACCACCTACCGCCAGCCCTTGGGCTTTTCTTTTACCAACGAATAGTGGGACTGACCGACACATTATAACGCCCCCACGGCTGAAAGGATGAGCATGTTTGGTGCGACGGGGATTCGAACACGCGACCCACAGATTACAAGTCGAACTGCTTAACCAACCCGGCCATGTCGGACCTTGAGAGTGAAGGACTGTTTTCATACAAGATTTACTCACTTCTCTGCAATGTATTTGCACATCTTTATGCACGCTCTTTTCTAGAAAAATTAACAGCAGCTGGAGATAAAAAGTAGACTATTCTAGTGTTTTATTTAAGGTGTAGAACGCTTTAGGTTGCCAAGCTTGCGTAATTTTAATGTTATTATCATGTTGTGTGTTGTTGTTTTCTTATTAAGCACAAAGCTATACAAAGGGCTATCTGTGCCACTGAAGAGTGGGGGACGGTATCATCATACACATGTTACTATAAAAGCTCAATCTGTTTTATATTAATTACACAAAAACTTGTTCTGCATATCTCCAAAATTTTCCAACTTGAAAATGTCCACACATTTCTAGAAAGTACATTACTGAACACACGCTTTCAAAACATAACTAGATATCTCAGTTACCTTTATCTACTTATCAGTTTAAACTGTTCAGTCGAGAAATGGTTACCGTCTGCAACATTAAACTGTAAGGCCTTCAGAATGATTTATCATCATTTCAAATCTTCACAGGTATCAAGAGATGTTCGTCTAGAACCAGTTTTCAAGGACAGTTGTAAAGGGAAGATCTAATGTCGTAATATCAGCGATTCGCTAGCGCAATAATCGACCCCTTATCACCAGCAGCAAGCATTAATAAAGACGAAACAGGCACCTAAGCATGGAAACCCATCAAATAAATTTTGGAATAAAGATTTAAATATCCTCGAAATTATCTGGATCTTTAATTAGGTTTTCTACTGTTTAATTACTAATAAGCAGGGAACTTATTTTTAACTGTATAGAAATGTTATGGAGTTGAGAGACATTTTAATAGACCTGTTATGTGTTTTAGGCTTAACTACAAGAGTTAATCACTTGTACACATTTATAAAGAGGGTACTTTTGATAAACAAGTTATCACGCCCGATGGATCCATTGTACTTCTGAAGACGTATGACTTAAGAAGCTTCAAAAAGTGTTGAAGCAATATTTTAATCGAAAAGTACATCGATTGTCTCTTCGTTTAGCTGTGCTTTTGTTTGTTTTGAATTTTGCGTAAAGCTACACGAGGGCTATCTGTGCTAGCCGTCCCTAATTTAGCAATGTAAGATTAAAAGGAAGGCAGCTACTCATCACCACCCACCGCCAACTCCTGGGCTACTCTTTTACCGACGAATAATGGGATTGACAGTCACATAATAACGCCCCCACGGCTGAAAGGGCAAGCACATCTTGATGTGACGGAGATTCGACCCCTCGACCCTCAGATTACGAGTCGAGCGCCCTAACCATCTGGCCAAACTGGCTATGTTACTCATAAGTCAAAGTTATTGATAATTCCCACAAAACAGAAACAGAAAGAAATTTCTCCAACATTTACAAAAAAAAGACATTATTTATCAGGTCTTACTTTTAAAATCTTTCAGGTTTTATCAGGCTAACGTACTAGGTGTTACAGTCATCAGATGCAGAAGTTATGTCCTTTATTTTTATGCGCAAGGAAATAATTTGAGACTCAGGTTTTCCATTTCTCACGCGACCAGATGAGTAATTTACCAAATAGCGCATTTTCATAAACAAATTACCGTTATATTCATACCTTTATATGAAAGAGCGTCGTAACATTTTAATTTGTAATAAGATATTTTTCACTCTGTAGAGATGCTCTTTCGTAACTTGTCGAAAACTTTCCACGCCTTGATACCGTTTCCCTCTTCCTTCTAGAAATGATCTTTTAGACATTATAAAGATTCCATTGCTGAATAAATCATATGTGCTTACTGTAAAAAAAACCAAAAAACTTACAGATGTCCTCCGGCGGGAAACTTACAGATGTCCTCTGGCGGGATCAATGATAAGACTGAAGGATTAAGATGCTAAAATTATGGTTTCTATACGCGCGGTGGTAAAGCACAGATAACCAGTCGTGCATTTTTACTCCTGACAACAAACAAATAAGCCTTACAGAAATAAAACCTGTAGCAAGTGTTATTTTAAGTTTTTCTTTTTTGCGCTGTCCGTAATTGTGCTGTAGTGGACTAGCTCTTTCACAACGGGTCAAGGTTCAAATGTCATGTCATCGCATTTGTTGACTTGCATTCAAAATTTTAATGAAACATTATTTTATGAATTTATGTGAATAAGTCTAGACTAAAATTCTAGATTATAATTCAAACTTTAATATTATATATGAGTTAATTTCTCGATTTAAAAGTAAATATAAAAAAAACAACACATATAAACGTGGATTTTAGTGAGTCACGCGTATATTATATGCAACACTGTTTAAAATCAGATGATTTTTATGTCAAAATACCAAGACTATAGTTTCGTATAAATTAAGAACTCAAATAACTAATATCAACGAGCTATAATATGAAATAAGAACTTCATATCTTTTTATTTTGCTGAGATGTGGCTGATGTACTGAATCGAACATGGTGGGCCCGTTCAACTCTTTTCATTTTTTGGAACGGTCCCTCATGTACACTTACTTCAATATATAACATGTGAATAACCAATCAACAGCTTGAAATATCCCCAAAGTGGTTTTCTCAGCCAATTTAATATTTGAAAAGGCTACCATGTTCTTTCGATCCAAGTTATCGAGGAGATGCGCTGTGTCCCTAATTTAGCAATGTAAGACTAGAAGGAAGGCAGTTACTAATCACCACCCACCGCCAACTCTAGGGTTAGTTGAATTGACCGTCACATTATAACATCCCCATACTCAAATCGTAATATGAGGGTCGTGGGTTTGCATTTCGTCGCACCAAACATACTTGTCCTTTTAGCTCTGAGGTATATTAATGTTACGGTCAATTCCACTCTTCGTTATTAAAAGAGTAGCCCAAGGTTTGACGGTGGGTGATAATAACTAGTTGTCTTTCCTCTAGCCTTTCACTACTCAATTAGTGACGGGTAGCGCAAATAGCCCTCCTGTAGCTTTGCGCGAAATACAAGCGTTAGCTTAAAGCACAAACAAACTATTTGGTCTATTACTTTAAATTAGAAACGGACAGTGCAAATAATATCCCCCCAGAAGATTTGTTTAAAATTCCAGAAACAAAAATTAATAAAAAGGCATTTACTAAATATTTTAAAGATTATTTTATTCGTACTTGCCAAATCACAGAATTATGATAGTTCTTGTTGGCCCAGTAGGAAGGTAGCTGAAATATTTCCTGGCTAATATTCTTCTATACGTGATAAACGTTTCCTAGTGTTCCTGACAACTGGCACATGAAACACAAGGAATTACACTATGTAACACAAATTTTGTTCCTGGTTTGTTTGTTTTGGAATTTCGCACAAAGCTACTCGAGAGCTATATGTGCTAGCCGTCCCTAATTTAGCAGTGTAAGACCAGAGGGAAGGCAGCTAGTCATCACCACCCACCGTCAACTCTTGGGCTACTCTTTGACCAACGAATAGTGGGATTGACCGTCACATTATAACGCCCCCACGGCTGGGAGGGCGAGCATGTTTGGCGCGACTCGGGCGCGAACCCGCGACCCTCAGATTACGAAGCGCACGCCTTAACGCGCTAGGCCATGCCAGGCCCCAACTAATAAGAAGGAGAAAATACTACAATGAACTAAATGCATTCGCATTCTTCAGTTACCGCTAAATAACGGTGTCAGTTTCTGATACCAGGTGATGGGTACCAGGCTATAAATACTTTTATATGTAGTTAATTAATGCCTATCATATATAAGCATACGAAACACAAAGATATAGAGAAACTCCACGTAAATGTAAATATTCTTATATATCATCATATGTTATCGAAGTAGATCTATAGCATGATGTACCTGTAAACTTAGAACTGCTTCATAAAATTAATTTGAATTTTTAACTTAAAACTGTAAAATGTTTATATGTGTGTGTGTAGTATATTCAAATGATATCATGATCCACACAGATGTAATTTAGAAACTTGTAATTGTGCCTCTTATTCAAAAATCCAGACATCGGACAGAAACGTAAATATCTAATGGCATAGAGTCAAACCGTATCATAAGACCCCAAATCAGTTAAAAAGAATAGAAAATAGTCACGAGCTATGTCAAAATACCAAAAGATATCAGGAGATACTAAAAGGTCACGATACTAAAAGATGCAGATAACAAGGTGATGCGATTGTTTACACAGTGAAGAGAACATTATAACAGATATAGTGTGACGTCAGATATACGAATTTATCTTTGTTATATCGCTGCAACTGTAAACAGTGAGCTAATCACTTTACATAATGGCGCTTAGTTCAGCAAGTGAATATAATTAATACCTGAGCCCTTCGATACTTAATAACACTCCATAATTGCGGAATTGAATAAAAACAAACAAAAACGAATACAGTAGTACGTTGCACAAATTACTACCGTGGTTTCATCGATATCTTCAGGCACAGCACATGACAGTAAATACACACATGTAACATAAATATAAATGTTTTTAGCGCCGATTCTTCATGTTTCTAGCATAAAGAAACAATATTTCTAAATCAACTGATTTACGTTTGTAAATTACGTTTGTTTAACATCATTTACAAGTCTTGAAACTTCTCTCTCTTATACACTATAAACTTCCGATTTATAACATTTGACATAAATTAACGACTTTTTTCAGGAAGTCACTACAACAACAGGATCTGGCCGGCTTATCGAAAACAGCAGTATTTGTACAATAATAAGCCTTCAACTTACCATCGTATCAGCTCAAAATAACATCTCTTAATCTTCTGCCCTAAGGCGGATGGTTGCCTGCGGTTAGCAGGAGATCTGGTCCCCGAAAAGGACACAGACATAGTCTCGTAATCCCGTTGGATTTCTCCATCCATGTAGTTGTTATCCGTCAAACTTCTCACACAGCAAGCCTCTCACTGTTTTGATTGTATGTTTCGCGAAAGGATAACTACATAGTCATCGACTCTGATAACTAGTGCCCTCTAATGACGAAAGTAGATACTAATCGATTTTCTTTCACAGTAACGCGTGAAATATAAATACATGCTTTATCTTCAGTTGCTACATTGTCCTTCTGTATATATTTGTATTTATAAAGCGTCACCAGCTTCACAGACGGCGTAAGTAGGTTATATTAATGGCATTTACGGTCGTGAGCATGTAAATGTTTTGTGATTATAAAGAAGCCAGAAGATAAGTCATAACTTTAATAAATTCCTTAAACTGTCATTCTTACTTTTTTTTTCAGTTTATGACTGAAGGAACAGCTAACTTAAAAGCGGTTCTTTTCTATTTTTTTCTTTCAACATGTCTCTGCATTCTGCCATCTTTTTAAAAGCTCATATCTGCACAAAACAAAAATTTGAAATGATTAACTGGTAAATCTTTCATAAAAACACGAGAAGTGATGAACTGGTAAATCTGTCATAAAAACACGAGAAGTGATGAACTGGTAAATCTGTCATAAAAACACGAGAAGTAATGAACTGGTAAATCTGTCATAAAACACGAGAAGTGATGAACTGGTAAATCTGTCATAAAAACACGAGAAGTGATGAACTGGTAAATCTGTCATAAAACACGAGAAGTGTGAACTGGTAAATCTGTCATAAAACACGAGAAGTGATGAACTTATAAATCTGTCATAAAAACACGAGAAGTGATGAACTGGTAAATCTGTCATAAAAACACGAGAAGTGATGAACTGGTAAATCTGTCATAAAAACACGAGAAGTGATGAACTGGTAAATCTGTCATAAAAACACGAGTAGTGATGAACTGGTAAATCTGTCATAAAAACACGAGAAGTGATGAACTGGTAAATCTGTCATAAAAACACGAGAAGTGATGAACTGGTAAATTCATCATGAAAAGAGGAGAAATGATGAACTGGTAAATCGGTCATAAAAACTGGACACGTGATGAAATGGTAAATCTGTCATAAAAAACAGGAAAATTTATGAACTGGTAAACCGGTCATAAAAACTGAACAAGTTATGAAATGGTAATCTGTTATAAAAGCACAAGAACTGTAGAAGTGGTATATCGGTCTCCAAAATAGGAAAAATGATGAACTGGTAAAATCGGTCATAATAACTAGAGAAGTAATGCAGGTAATACTAAGAGAAACAGCCACAGATGTCTCTGTATGTTCCTCTACCTTCCTTACAGTTTTGAAGAACTTAAACAGAGAACTGTTCTGTTGTAATTTTCTGCATTAATATGAACTACTAAACTCTCTCTACACGAACTCATTCAAAAACCTTATGAGTGAAAGCACAAAACGGAATGTGTTAATGTGCTTTTAATGTTAATGAGCAAATGTGCTTATATCTTGAATTAAATATTGTATTATTGAATAATAATAAAAATCTTGAATATTTAGAAATTGATTTCCATATACATATACACAATGCGTGTGAGAAATGTGTGTCTGTGAGGTATAAATAATTCAGCAAGCGTTACATAATTCCAATTGATCAATTTCATTTGATACAGGTATACCTGAGACAGTAGTTGTTTAGTGGTCATTTACAATTATAACTCACCAAATGCACTACCAAATATTTTATACTAAACTCGAACTTCCATCTTCAAATTATCTTCACCACTTGCCACGTCATATATCAGAACTTCATTAACTTAATTAAGTCTTAGGATATCTTCTAGTGTTTTTTTTTGTTTGTTTGTTTCTTTAGAATTAAGCACAAAGCTATACAATGGTCTATCCGTGTTCTGCCCACTACGGGTATCGAAATCCGGTTTTTTGTGTGTAAGTCCGCAGACATACCACTGTGCCACTGGGGGGCTATTTTCTAGTATGTTAGTTCTCGGTTGAGGATTTTGCAATGGTTCCCAAATCATTGTGTTAAACAGCAAACGTCAGGAAGCCTTTAAAAGCACGAGGAAAGATTGTTGTCACGTTGTAAAAGTTTTGTGACTTTTGAACAAATATGTGAGTGAATGACAGATGGTTGAAAGAAAACAGAAAAATCAGAAAGATAAAAAGAACCAAGAAAAGCAAGATTTCAAAGGAAAACAGACAGGTAAGAGAAGTAGAGAAATACAGTTAAGGATGGAGAGATAAAAAAAAATAGGAATAGGAAGATAAAAGTATTCAAGGAAGAGAAATAAAGAGCAGCCATGGATAGAGAGATAAGAAAGCAACTAGATATAGAAAGGAAACTATGTAAGAAAAGGCAAGAAAGTAGCTTAATGGAAAGATAAGAAAGCAACTCGGGATAATAAGGTAAAACAAGGTAGAGAGATAAACAGAAGGTATAAACAAACAAATATAAAAAAGCCAATAGTGATAGAAAGCTAACAATAAAGAAAAGAAGAAATTAGTTCATTCCTAAAAAAGGAGAAGTAAAATGGATAAGGCAACAAACCCACGGATAGAATCAACAAAAATGTAGAAGGAAAATATCCACATAAATATCAATTTGAACGACGTGTTGCTTGAGGCAAAGATAACATAAAAATAACATAAAAATCAAACTCTTATTTAGTTATTTTTTAACTCTTATCGACACATGAGGAAGAAACAGGTTTCATCTAAACTCTTGTGTCTTATAGACTGACTCTAGTATCTTGGTGTACTCTAGGAATTTTTGAAGGAGTGTGGACCCTAGGAAAGAAATATTGAGGAGAAACCGATTTCAGCTAGACTCTCGTCTCTTCTGAAGTGACGCTACATGTACTCTAGGGGTTTTGAAGGAGTGTAGAACCTAGAAAAGAAGTATTGAGGAAGAAACTTGTTTCAGCTAGACTTTTCTCTCTCGTCGAGTGACGCTAGTAACTTCAGTACTCTTTCCGGCTTTCGAAAAAGTGTTGGAACCTATGTCGAGCGAATCTATGTGATGGTTAATTAACAAACTGTTTCCTCGTTTCACCTAGACAACGAAACTGAAGATAAGACAATCACGCAGAATGACGTGGCGTCAAATTGAAAGTTGCGAAAAGCTAAAGTCATAAACTATTGAGATGCAAATACTGGCCGATAAAGTTTTGTTTTCTATCCTATCTTAATGAAGCGGAGACAAGTTCTGAACGTGCAGAAGTGAAAGTCAGTTCAAAAACTGACTTGTACACGCAAGGTCTGTAGCAGGACCTATATCCGCCCAGAGAAGAGGCCATAGTCGCGTGATATATGACTCACCCGATTCCGTAAAACTACTGAAGATAGTTGTGCATATATGAATATTTTATTAGATTCGCCCTCTGGTGGGAGCGATTCCCTTCGATAAAAGATTATTCTTCACATTTCGGTATTTTTCTACGTATCAACCCGCTAATAAAACTTTACACATCAGTTGCTAGAATAGCATGCATAAGCTACGTAGAATAAAGACAAAACTTACGTACGAAGCGTTTATTTTAAGGTTAAAATTTAAAAGTAAGTAATTAAAATTTGAAAAAAAAAAGTTGTCAAATGAATAAATAACACTCCAGGAAAGTTAGAATATATAAACGCCAACTATCCATAAGATAGTTCTACCTTTTGAAAGTTTGTGTTTATTTTGTTTGTTGTTGTTTTTCTGTTCTTTTTTTTTATAAGTATAAATTCATGCCGCTAAATACTAAATTCTGGAAGCAACATTATGGAGGTTTTATATTTTCCTAAGCCTAAAACATCAGTAACGTATAGAGCAAGCCTCGTTCTCGAAACAGGTGGCGTAAATTCCAAACAACATCTTGTAAGTTAGAATTAACAAGAGCTGACATTATTTCGTAACATAGACAACCGGTATTCTCTTTCGAATATTTTAGTAACATGACAATATTTCGAGGCACATGTAATAAAATAGAACAAAAGAAATTATGTGCATATTGGGTAAACTTCGACCACTGGTTTAAAACTTTTTTTTTCTTAAAGATTCATGCTTTCTTAATATTATCTGAAAGTTTTCACCATTTGCTGAACATGTTGTCAGCTTACGTTTATTATTTTGACGGTTATATGTTTATAAACAATTAAATGAGAACGTGTAGATGTTCAAAGAAATAACTTTTCAAAGTTCTAAACTTCTTCTTTTCCTTACATTACTTACATACATCATCTCATTTCCTTTAATGTTTTCCGTGCTTAACGAACTCTCTGAGTATGAATGTTATGGTCAATACAGTTTACAATTTGTTTTGTTTGTAGTTGAATTCCGTGCAAAGCTACACGAGGGTTATCTGTGCTAGCCGTCCCTAATTTAGCAGTGTAAGGCTAGAGGAAAGGCAGCTAGTCATCACCACCAACTGCCAACTCTTAAGCTATTATTTTACCTACGAACAGTGGCACTGGCCGTCACATTATAACGCCCCAACGGCTGAAAAAGAGAGCATGTTTGGTGTGACGAGGATTCGAACCTGCGACCCTCAGATTACATATCGATTCTGGCCATACCGATCCTAAAGTTTATGATGGTTTGTAGCCTTATTTCCAAGCACGAGCTGTTAGGGTTCGTTTCAAAAATTGACTGTCTCTACCTTTGACTCAGTGGTGAGATTTAGAATCTGTATTCGGGGTTCACTCTCTGCTTTGAGCACAGCACAGGTAAGGAAAGAAACACAACAACGTGGAGGTAATATATTTATAACATCATGTTATTCATTTAGCCTGTTTTAACTAATATTTATTGTTATTATATTATATTAATTCACATTGTATGTTTGCCCACAATCTCTTCCCATAGTTTTGGAGCTACTAGGACCAAGCTTGTCACAGGAACTCTGGGTCACCAGATGTGTACTTATATGGTATAGTCTTCTGGGAGGGAGACTCAAGCACGTCCGGAGGGTTATCCAACAATGATAAGTTCTGGTTAAAGATTTGAGACACTGCTGGACTCAGACACGACATCGTATTCCCGTTCACAATCTAACGGGACTACGCCCTGAGGTGTCACGATTGGGAGTTGTTTGTTTCGGATAGGATCCCTCTTGGCGTAGCTGTCTGTAAAAGTAATTGGGGATAATGGAAGTGTCTGATCAATACATGAGGTCTCTGTGAACCATGATGGGAGCATTGAATCATGGGTACATTTTATGCTAATTCTTATATTTCACGTTATTTATAGAGCGTTTTTCAAGTTTTTTATTTAGTGTTTTTTAGTCACATTTTTAAGTTTAAATGTGTTCATTATACCATAGTGTAAAACAGTCTTTCTCTGTTAATTAAGACAAAATTATTATAGCTATTTTTGAACGAATTGAGCTTCATTAAATATATTTTTAAAATAATAGCATTTGTACAGCACGTACAGGGAATCTTTGGCTTTATAACAAACACACAGTACCCTAGAACTAATTAAATAATTAGCATAAATGTCTTTTCGTCTTTCACCAAAATAAAGCTACTGTGCTAATAAAGTCAGTAATTAACATTCGGTAATCACGTATGAGGTTTATTATGTATTAACATCATTAACTCAGACTGTTTGAGAGTCCAATTATTTTATGATACAGTGTGTGTGCGCGTGTATGTATGGAATGGGTGGGTGTAAGGCTTACCAAATGTTATGTGTTCCTTGTATTGCTTAATGATTTCATAGCTCTATAAACCGATCTCTTAGTAAATTAATATGAAATACATTTATTAAGAAACACACATCAAGGATATGTTTTTGTGTTCCTCGCCGCCTTTGAAACTAGCAGGTCAATTAGTTGGAGTTTTTCTTGACGTCTTGTGGACTAAAAGACATTGGAGATACAACAGTATTGACTTGTCAATTGGCAAAATATTTAAGTATTCTGGAAAGTTGTGTATGTTTTGACTAGTAGACTAGTTTAACTGGGAATGTTCAAACTTTAAATTGCCGTTTGTAATAGGCTTATTAAAGTCAGGAACAGTTATTTATAGTACAGGTTAAAATACTGTTAATTCAACTGAAATAATTACTATTATAAATAGTTAATTAACTTAAATTAATTATGAGGTTAAAGAAGCTCAATGTAGTAAATGTAAATTGAAAAAAAAACGAGCAAGTTTTTATTTGAAGCATTGTTTGTTTTAGAGCAAAACCCCATTTGACTATCTGTTGTGTCCACCGCGAGGAATCGAAACCTGAATTTTTGTGTTATAAAGCCATAGATTTACCGCTGCCCCACCGGAGGACTTGAAACGTTGTGATGGGTCAGTTCGAATAAATATGATGGATAAATTTCAAACGTTGTTACAGAATATGTTGAATAAATGTGATGGGTAAATTTTAAAGATTGTTATGTGTCATTTTGAATACCTAATTGATAAACTTTAAACATTGTGATGGACCAGTTTGAAATAACTTGTTGAGTTATTTTCAATCAATGTGATAGTAGGTGAGTTTGAATCAGTGTACTGAGTTAGTTTCCAAATGTGAACTTAACCCGTAGGGACATTAAATGTTTCTTTATACATTGAGTGTGTGTTTGTGTTTTTCTTATAGTAAAGCCACCTCGGGCTATCTGCTGAGCCCACCGAGGGGCATCGAACCCCTGACTTTAGCGTTGCAAATCCGGAGACATACCGTTGTACTAGCAGGGGGCATTTATACATTGAACAAGACAGATGAGTGCGTGTGTAGAGAAACTGTAAAGACCTCTTTTCATCCATAAAACATAGAAAAGGTGAAACGGAAAGAGACAGATTTGTAAGGAAAAATGGATAAAAAAATAAACATAATAAAAACGAAAGTTTATTTCGGTTTCTACGTCAACTATATCATGACTTTAAGTTACACGTAGACTCAAGACTCCATATTTCCTTGTTTGTTTCAGTTGCGATACCACGCTAAAGCCAGTGTGTGACCAACGAGCGTCAAGCGGCTCACCTGTAAGCCTGAGGGCTCACTTCGCTCAGTAACGGATTTAGATACTCGAGGTGGGCATAACACAAATAGCCCCTTGTCTATCTTTGTGCTTGGAAACAAAACAAACATCTAATCTATGAAAATAGTTAGTTATTTCTTGCAACGAAATATGATTTGATGGAACGGGCTAAAACGGTAGAACTTAAAAAACTAAGTATTACTGAAAAATGTGAAGTGAACGGAAAATCGTCACTGAATAAAGACGATCTTAGGCCTACTTACAAATCAGAACAAAAGCTCGAAAAACCTCTTTCTAAATGGTAAAGAAGGTGCCGAAATGTCATTCTTGATTCTGTTAATTAATAATTCGTTACTAAAATGGTATTCGTTGATGTGATACAAGCAATTGAAACAACGTGTTCTCTAAGCTTTTTGGGCCGCGCGTGGTTAATGGTTAGTATGTTGGGTTGTTGGTCGCAAAGTTTTGGGTTCGTGAATTGATTTTGCTGAACACGTTCTACACTTTAGGTGGTAGTTACGTATATAAATGTAACAGTTAATCCCAATACTTGGTTTAAAGAGCCATACAAAATAGCAACCGTTCTTCCCAACTGGTTGCCTTTACTCTATTTACATAGTTCATAATTTGAAACCGCAATACTAGAGGTCTCTCACAAAAACATTTGTTAAGGTACTGCGCAAGCTAGAAATACAAGTTCTATGAGAATTTTACATTTAGTGAATGATTTAATTATATAATGTAATAGTATGTCGCGTAATATACGAGCATCTGCCAAATTTCTGGTTTCATCAGCCTAAAATTGTTTATACAGAATACGCCAAAAAAATCCTTACTTTCAACCTGAATGGTAGCTTATACGACACGTAATTGCCAGTCATAGATCCCATGATTCGGGTATAGCCATTTATATTTACCAATAGCCCAGTAAATGTGAAGCAATCACATAATACCTTAGTATACAAGTAATAGTTCCATATAATACCTTAGTATACAAGTAATAGTTCCACCAGACATTAATCATAAAACTACACAGTTGGCTATCTGTGCTCTGCCCATCACAGGTACCCAAACCCTGTTTCAAGCGTCGTCAGAGATATCTGTTAATATAAATAAATGCTATAGAGTCTAAGTTATATGTTTTTGTAGATGAAAAACTTTGGTTAAAGATACTCTTTGCTATCGATAATCGTAATGTATATTTTTGTTCATATATATTACTGTAATCTAATAAAACAAAACCTCACTAAATATATTTGCCCTATATAATGCTGAAAGAAGCCTCAGACACAGCTAAAGACCTTGTTCGTCATGTGACACAGTACAGTGAAACCATGCTGATTATATATTTGTTAGTCTAATTATTTTTCTCTCCACTTGTCAAGTATTTTCTTGGCTCTCATTTCATCATAAAAAAGAAGAGAACTAGAAACAGTTGTTTATGAAAAGAGTGAACCATCGCCTTCGCAGCAGTAGAAAAAACAATCCCTCTTAACTTTGATTATTCTATTTGCTGCCACCTGGTGGCAGTTTAAAAGAGAAACTTAAGAACAGTTTTCTATGAAAAGAGTGTCTGTAAGAATCCTTATTTTCGACAGCAGCGGAAGAAAGAAAACTATTAATTTTGTGTACTGATACCTGTTAATAAATTTGTAAAGACTGTGTTAAAGTCATAGGTCTTAAAATAATGGTCCTACGTTTTGTAAAATAATTCAGTATTACGAATGAACGAAACTGAGTACTTTTTCTTTCATTGCGAGTGTTTCAGAAATTTCCAAAACGTTCACCAGTAAAGACCACGTGAAACATTTAACTAAAGCTTACAACAACTATACGAATGGACTCTGTAAGTTATTCACTTTTTAAACAGCCTATTAAATTACAACCTTCAAATAAATAATTCAAGAGTAAAAAACACGCATATTGTATAAAAGCTAGGCGGTATGGCATCCTCCACAAATTTTATATTTCCCCTCTTTATCACTCATAGATTTAGTGTTATTTTTACACCAAAATCTAAAATACTATGTCCTGTTATTTAATAAAAAAATCACAATACCTGATTTTTTCGTCCATACGAATTTAAACGCTTACACTTATTATCTGACAATACGAGAGGATATAAGCTTCGTGTTAATATTTATACGTGTTGATATAGCTTATAAACACATGTCATTAATTTCATTTTATTCATTTATAATTATTGTCAGTTTAAATCTCATATCCACTCCAGTATCTTCTTTAGTTAAAGAAAGTTGTAACCAGACGTGGCATTAGAATGTTAGTTCGTGTATTCGTATTGCTGTTTGTTTGTTCTTTTTAATCTCAGTTTAAAGAATCTTACACAACCCGATATGTGACATAATCCCCGTATATTTTTATGTTTACAGAGAGACATGTAAATTCATGTCCACAATCTTCAGTTCTTGAGCTTCTCCTTTCTCCTGCAGGGATTACACTTCCTACAAATATTATATACGAGGCAAAACGATTTCGGAACTCCTACCACGTTGACCGAAGATGTAATGGAAAGTAAACACTCCGCGTAAAACCGACATTCGAATACTAACCACCTATCATCCAGTATTTACCATATTATCACGTGTGTGGACATACAATCGACAAATAGATCCGTTTTAGTATTTCATGCTTCGACATCCAGTCTGTAGACTTACATCTGCGCCACCGGGGAGAGTAGTTATTTAATTATATAAAGTTAACATAGTAATTTGAAATACAAATCTTAGTAGCGCTATTAAACAGTTATCTATGGATACTAAAAATGTGTTTTATGCTTAATAGTTAAAATATTTGCAAGCAAAATATCATAAAAACAAACTAGAACATCAAAAAAAAAACATTAACAAAGAAAAAGAACATATGACACAAACAGTTATATCTCGTTAATGAACTGACGATATTGAAATGCACTGCCATCTAATGGTAATTTTAGATGGCATTCAGGGTACATCATATATTACGAATAAAAGCACGCCATATTCTCACTAGTATTATGGAGTTAGACATTTTTATTGTATGCTATTTCTTGCTCTTATACAATAAAAATTTACTTCTTAATGTATGGTTTATCTCAAGCAATGTTACTTTCACATGTGAATGCTGTTTGTTTGTTTTTTAATTTTAAGGTTCTTCAACTTGAATTCTGGCTTATTGGCCCGGCATGGCCAAGCGTGTTAGGGCGTGCGACTCGTAATCTGAGGGTCGCAGGTTCGCATCCCCGTCGCGCCAAACATGCTCGCCCTCCCAGCCGTGGGGGCGTTATAATGTGACGGTCAATCCCACTATTCGTTGGTAAAAGAGTAGCCCAGGAGTTGGCGGTGGGTGGTGATGACTAGCTGCCTTCCTTCTTGTCTTACACTGGTTAATTAGGGACGGCTAGCGCAGATAGCCTTCGAGTAGCTTTGCACGAAATTAAAAACAAAAAATAAAGCTAGCGAAGATAGCCCTTGTGTTGCTTTGTGCGAAATTCAAAATAAACCAAACTAAAAAAGAATCTACATTTGTTGTATACAAATGTTTTATGGTAGAAAATTCATGGAGTGTAGTGCCAAATGTAACTGATGTAGGTTAAATATCTGATAAAACAATTTTCAAAATTCATGGTACCAAGTGCAAAAGGAAGATTCTGGTGTCTTTGCAATGCATACAAGTTTATTAATCAATAGTCAACCCTAAGATTTAATGTGCATTAGAAATTGTACCTTGGATAAGAATATTTTATCCTTGATTGTTCAAATTTAAGACCAGTGGGTGGTGATGACTAGCTGCCTTCCCTCTAGTCTTACACTGCTAAATTAGGGACGGCTAGCACTGATAGCCCTCGAGTAGCTTTGTGCGAAATTCAAAAAACAAACAAAAAACAATCTCTCTTATTAGGATGGAAACATGATTCTAAAAGAAACTAAAAGTATTCCATGCATTGATCTAGTTCTTTCCCGCGTGTGAAAGCTCTTCTCCGAAACAATTCAATTTGAATGTGTTTTGGAGAGCTGTGTCATGTCTCAACATTTATCTCAAAGCAATTAGCTTTATGTTGCGCACGACGATATGATTGCGAGCATATAACGCTAGAAACCAGGTTTCAATACCCGTGGTGGGTAAAGAACAGATAGCTCTTTGTGTGGATTTGTGCACAATAACAAAGCAAAAAAAAAACAAGTGTTAAGTTACCATTTCATTTTTAAAAGAATTGTTTTTACACGTGATTATTTTTGTGTTTCATTAAATTTGATATGAGAATATTCGTTAAATTATAAAAGTGCTTGTAATGTTCTATTCCTCGAATAATTAACGAATACACTAATATCAAACAGTTATGAAGGTTAACCGTAAAGAAGCCGCAAAGGCGAAACATTGGTTTAAATAAAAAATATATTATTTTATATTTAGCTGGAGAATGAAGGTCTTTATTAACTTTTATCAAAATGTCACACTTTCTACTTATAAGACATTGTCTTCAACTTATAGAGAGTACCCTCACTGGCACAGCGGCAAGTCTGCGGATTTACAATGCTAAAGTCACGATTTCCCTCAGAAGACTCAGCCGATGTGACTTTGTTGTAAGAAAATATACAACTTACAGAGATATTTTTTTACGTCACACTTTCTATTTACAGGAGGTATAGTTTCCACATTCATTTTCAATAATTTCAGAGTACAACTTTCGTGTTTATTTTTACCATCGAATAAATTATATAATGCCGCAATTTTGGTATGATGTATCCTAAGTGAATAACTTTTATTTTCTTTAAAGTTTTTCAACTTAAGGAAGTTGTCGTTAATGTTTCTCGTTTCTTCTGTTTTCAGATAACTCTTTTTTTTTTTTTTATTTTTTGAGGTTTTCGCTGTTTTTTTTTCTCTCTCCTTACTTCTTGATACAGACTAGTTTTACTTCATGATCAAAAAGGAAATAGTATTTGAAAATAATTCATTTATTCTATGCGCTTTTCTTTGGTGTGCTAGTAGTTCAACTACCTGGGTTAGAGAAGCGGGATAGGAGGCATTAAAGGTTATTGGTTAACCCATGTGGTATTATTTTATAACCTGCTCACTGGCTTAAAGAAACAAATGTTCTGCATTAATTAAAAAACAACTGAAAGAAGATAGAAAGATGAATATCGAAATTTAATTTCGGCGAAGCTTTTTTCGAAAACTTAAACGTGCGATTTGAGGTTACATTTTATTAATGGGAGAACATGATTCCAAACACAATATTATCACGCTTCTGTGCAGTAAATGCCATATACTTTTCCGCTGACTGCAGACCATTTGTACTGCAATGTAATGCCTAACTGTCGGTAAGACTTCCTCTAACGTGGAAAAAGCACGGTTGAAAACCTCCCCTCTCGATTTTATTTTCTATACAAGCGGAGTTCTTCAAAAAGAGTGAGTTTACAACTGCAAATAACGTTCAAGAATAACGCAAGCCTGTCGTTAGGTTTAACGATATTTCCTTCCTGTAGAAGATATGTCACATAATAACACCGTAATGCTTCCTGTAGAAGATATGTCACATAATAACACCGTAATGCTTCCTGTAGACGATATGTCACATAATAACACCGTAATGCTTCCTGTAGAAGATATGTCACATAATAACACCGTAATGCTTCCAGTAGACGATATGTCACATAATAACACCGTAATGCTTCCTGTAGACGATATGTCACATAATAACACCGTAATGCTTCCTGTAGAAGATGTCACATAATAACACCGTAATGCTTCCTGTAGACGATATGTCACATAATAACACCATAATGCTTCCTGTAGACGATATGTCACATAATAACACCGTAATGACATACATGCGTGTATGTCGTTCTTTTCCTGTCTTTTTTCCTCTTCCTTAAGTCGATTTACAACGAGTAATATTCCGTAAATAGAGTTCAGTATTTTGCTTTGTATTTTGACACATTCCGAGTTGTTTAGACAACCTGTTGAATTAATTCTTATTGGAATTTAAAAACTAAATGAAAAATAACTCCAAAACATCAAATTGAAATTGAGAAGAAATGAGCCGAGTTTGGCAGGTTTTTTTTTGTCACCATTAAAATGTCCATCCTTCTGTTTCTCACCACTACACTGAAAATTTCAAATATTTTTCAATGCATTCAAGTGTTAATAATATTATGTTTGATGACCCACTTGTAGAGAAGATATATATAATATTATGTTTGATGACCCACTTGTAGAGAAGATATATATAATAATATTATGTTTGATGACCCACTTGTAGAGAAGATATATATAATAATATTATGTTTGATGACCCACTTGTAGAGAATATATATATAATAATATTATGTTTGATGACCCACTTGTAGAGAATATATATATAATAATATTATGTTTGATGACCCACTTGTAGAGAATATATATATAATAATATTATGTTTGATGACCCACTTGTAAAAATATATATATAATAATATTATGTTTGATGACCCACTTGTAGAGAAGATATATATAATAATATTATGTTTGATGACCCATTTGTAGAGAATATATATATAATAATATTATGTTTGATGACCCACTTGTAGAGAAGATATATATATATATAAAAACGGCTAGTTTGGGTTCAGACATTTTTTACATAGAGGAGCGAACGATGTTTCGACTTTCTTCGGTCATCGTCAGGTTCACAAAGAAAGAAAGAGGTAACTGACGGATAGCTGACCACATGTTTGAAGGGGTTGTGTAACTGAGTGTAGGAATGTAGAGGGCGTGCTTAAATGTTTGAGTATTAGTTTGTATATTGTGTATATCAGTAATACTACATTATTATATTCTGTGTTAGTATCAGTACGTATCCACGTTCTATGTCAGTCGCAAAGTGTTTTATTTTGTATAGCATCAGTAGTATATCATCAGTTGGTAAGTTATTTATACTGACAGTAATATGTGCAGATGTTGTAGGCGAAACGTGGTTGTTATTCCTGTTATGCTATTAAATATTTTTTTATCTATAGTTTGATTACCCTATTTAATTCTACGTTAAGTTGTTTTTGTTCAGGCCCTCTAAAGAAAGCATACTATTTTTTATAATTGTACTCGTTCCTTTAATACAACTTTATAGTTATAATTAGATTTTTTTATTTTCTTTGTTAATTGTTTATTTGTTGTTTTTTAATTTCGCGCAAAGCTTCACGAGGGCTATCTGCGATATCCGTCCCTAGTTTAGCAATGTAAGACTAGAGGAAAGGAAGCTAGTCATCACCACCCACCGCCAACTCTTGATCTACTATTTTGTCAACAAATAGTTGTATTAACTGTCACATTAACGTCCCCACGGCTGAAAGGACGAGCATGTTTGGTGCGGCGGGGTTTCGTACCCGCGACCCTCAGATTACAAGTCGAGTGCCTTAACCACCTAGCCATGCCGAGCCATATTTGTTTTTAATCTCTTGTAATAAGCAAGTATAAAGTTGTATGTATACTCACGAGTGTCAGACAAACCTAAATCATCAAAAGATCTTTAACACAATGTTGCAAAATTGGTTATTCAGAGCAGCACCTTCTCTAAGGGTGTAACGTCTCAAACTTGGAAACATATACCACGGAATATTTGAAGTTGAATTTTCATTTTATTTTCCTAACGTTTTCAAAAATCGTAATCAATATTTACACTCATTTTGTTGTTTTGTTGTTATGTTCTTTCAAGTGATCATCAGATACATTTTAGGGATATAAACTCACACATGTACGTATATATATATATATACATACATACTTACACACACACATGTACGTATATATATATACATACATACTTACACACTCACATGTATATATATATATACATACACACACAGGTGTATATTTATATACATACACGAACACACACACACATATATACATAGATACACACACATATATATATATACACATTGTCACACACACATGTATATAACATATATACTCACACACACATGTATATAAATATATACATACTTACATACACACACATGTATATATATATACATACATACTCACACACACAGGTATACATATATACTCACACACACACATTTATATATATATATACATACTCACACGCACACACACATGTATGTAAATATACTCACACACACACATTTATATATATATATACATACTCACACACACACATTTCTATATATATATATACATACTCACACACACACACATGTATATATATATATACATACTCACACACACATGTATGTAAATATACTCACACACACACATTTATATATAAATATACATACTCACACAGACAGGTATATGTATATATACTCACACACACATTTATATATATACATACTCACACACACACCTATATATATACATACTCACACACACATATATATATATATACATTCTCACACACACACCTATATATATACATACTCACACACACATGTATATATATATACACACACACACATATATACATACTCACACACACACACACACATATATATATATCCGAACAAATAAAAAAGCATCCAAAATATTTCTCCAGTTCCTGTAGGTTTTCATCTATAAGTTGTCGAATTTTTACAGGTTCTTGTTCAGGTTCAGTCAGTTCAACATCTAGTATCACTTGAACAACGATCAAAATCTGGAAAGCGTGTAGCTGGAACTCTTCCCACCCTCCTTCTCCTTATAAAAGAAAATTGATATTTTGTAGTGTGCTTTCTTCTTCTTTGAACGGATATAACAGTGTTACAATCTGGCCAATAGGGAAATTGTCGGATATAGTCTAATGTTATAGTCTGATCGATAGGAAAATTCTCAGATATAAAATAGTGTTTCTCAGATGTCTACTCTGCGTACAATTGAAATAAAACAAACCTACATATATATATATTTACAACTTGCTTTCTTTGTACATTCTCTAACCTTATCGTTTGATGACCCATTTTACAGACAGTTTAATTTACATAACAAAATAATTATAATAAAAGTTCACTAATTTTACAAACATCGTCGTGAGTTCAAAACCACAAATCTCTCTTTCCCTGCTACTTGTCAAGTTGTGTCCTTATAACTGTTAGAAAGAAAGACAGAAGTAATTTGACTTGACGCAGGGACCTCTACAACGTGAGCTCAGAACCAACAACGTTTGAGAATTTTTTCTGTTGGTATTGGTGGTTATTAAGCATAAAGCTACACAAGAGACTATCTGTGCTTTGCGCATCACGAGTATCAAAACCTGGTTTATACTGGTACAAGTCAGCAGACATACCACCGTACCACTAGGGTGAGTCAGTTTATTGTGATTTATAATGCTTACCAAAATAAATTATAGTTATGTTGATTAGTAATCTGTGTATTAATTAATAACTCGTTTCTTTTTCTGTAATTAGCTTCATTAATATCATTGGCCATATTGTTTCAAGATTTTTGTTGTTAATATTATTATTAATTTGACATTTATGAATATTATTTTGCATTGTTAGCTTAGAGCTATATTGATCGAGCTTCTGTCAGCTCGTGAGATATTAGAATTACGGTTTATAATATCGCTGAGAGTGAATGTAATACCTAGCGTATAATTTAATGAGTTCTAATTATTTTAGTTTATAATTTATTAGCACATTCATTTATGACTAATTATATTCCTGTACAATACTTGCTTATTAACTTATAAATTATTTTTCGACTCTATCGATATAGTTAGCTAGTTTTTTTTAATCTATCTGTCTGTCGTAAAGCACAAAGCACCACAGAAGGCTGTCTGTACGCTGCCATCCATGGGGATTTAAACCAAAATTTTAGCATTATAAGTTCACTGACTTAGCACTGAGCCATGAAGTTTGAGGGGATGGTAAATTTTATCCATGAGGAATGTTAATTTTTAAGTAGTACAAACCCATCTAAATTCGGATTTAGATAAATAAATTAGGGAATATTAGGCCCTCTTTGTCTTTTGTCTACTATTAATAGTATTATGATTCTTCGATTGAAAATACATTTCGTAAGAAAAGGTTGTTATAGAATTTTTCGAGAAAGTTTTAACACACTTAATAGTGTCACCTCATTTGAAATTGCCTTTTCTAGTGATATGAAGAGAAAAATTATAGACATTGTAGTCAGTGCACACTTTAGCAACACGTGTCTGAGTCAACGTGGTAGATATTGTAGTCAAAGCACATTTTAACAATGTGTGTATTAGTTAGCGTTGTAGATATTTTGGTCAGAGTACATGTAGACAATGTATGTGTGTGATAAATATTGTAATCAGTGCACATTTTCACAATGTGTGTATGAGTCAGTGTGATAGATATCGTAGTCAATACGCACTTTCTTCAATGTATGTGTGTGTGTGTCCTGATGAAAGATACTATAGTCAGTATACACTTTATGCAATGTGTGTTTCGTGATGTTGTTACAGTTAGTTAAGATACTGGTTCAATGTCCAAGGTGTGCGTTACAATGATATTATGTATACACTTTATGCAATGTGTGTTTCGTGATGTTGTTACAGTTAGTTAAGATACTGGTTCAATGTCCAAGGTGTGCGTTACAATGATATTATGGTTAGTAATAAACTCACTAACTCCTTTAAATGTACAAGTATATTACAGAACAAAACGTCATGACACAAGGATGTTAATTATATAAAATGCCAGAGTTAAGTTAATAAAAACATTAAAATTTTAGACGTAAAAATTAGGGCAAATATTACAATTTCTATTTATTAAATAAATAAAAACTGAACTAGTTTTATAAAAATACAAACTTAGCGACAGTAAAGTTGTTGCTTTATTTTTAGCTAGAATGGATCAGCGAGTACGTACTTGAATTATCTTAAGAGTGGCTGTTATCTCTTTTGCCATACGATACAATCGATCAATGCTAACGAGGTTTGGCATCATCTGCATTGCTTTCTTCCGCCTGGTCACAGTTGTGGCCAGAACGATTCATTTCTTTGATAAGCTTTTCCTTTGTTGCGTCTGTTGTTTGTTTATCCACGCTCGTGGAGACTAATTGCCTGGCATCTACCAATTAGGGTAACAACGTGTTTACAGCAACTTTATGTACTGGTGAAGATAAATTTCGCCAGCTGGATTACTCTCACTTTCTATGTTTTAACAGGAGTTTTATAGAACGTTTGATACTGGTATTACTTGTGTGTATATTGAATATTATAAATGTAAGTATAAAAATCGTGATAGGCAAACAGTGTAGAGGCGTATTTATTGAACACCTTAAGTGTAGCTGAATCTAACATGATATTCTAGTTGCGACTAGTGCAAATACGAATATATCATCCTAGTTGAAACTAATGTGGTTTGAAACTTTTGTACTATCCTTTTTAAACTAATATAATATCTTACATGAAAATAATGTAATATTCCAGTTGATACCAGTGTAATATCCTGTTTAAAATTGATTTAATATATATTTGAAACTAGTGTGATATCCTACTTGGTTACAGAGTAATATTCTAATTGAAACTAGAGTAATATCCTAGTTGAAACTACTGTAATATCTTAATTGAAACTAGTATAAAATCCTAGTTGAATCTATGTAATAATCTTAATTGAAACTATTATAAATTCCTAGTTAAATCTATGTAATATCTTAATTGAAGCTATTATAAAATCCTAGTTGAATCTATGTAATATCTTAATTGAAACTATTATAAAATCCTAGTTTAACCTATGTAATATCTTAATTGAAACTATTATAAAATCCTAGTTGAATCTATGTAATAATCTTAATTGAAACTATTATAAAATCATAGTTGAATCTATGTAATATCTTAATTGAAACTATTATAAATTCCTAGTTAAATCTATGTAATATCTTAATTGAAACTATTATAAAATCCTAGTTGAATCTATGTAATAATCTTAATTGAAACTATTATAAAATCCTAGTTGAATATATGTAATATCTTAATTGAAACTATTATAAATTCCTAGTTAAATCTATGTAATATCTTAATTGAAGCTATTATAAAATCCTAGTTGAATCTATGTAATATCTTAAATGAAACTATTATAAAATCCTAGTTGAATCTATGTAATATCTTATTTGAAACTATTATAAAATCTTAGTTAAATCTATGTAATATCTTAATTGAAGCTATTATAAAATCCTAGTTGAATCTATGTAATATCTTAATTGAAACTATTATAAAATCCTAGTTTAACCTATGTAATATCTTAATTGAAACTATTATAAAATCCTAGTTGAATCTATGTAATAATCTTAATTGAAACTATTATAAAATCATAGTTGAATCTATGTAATAATCTTAATTGAAACTATTATAAAATCCTAGTTGAATATATGTAATATCTTAATTGAAACTATTATAAAATCCTAGTTTAACCTATGTAATATCTTAATTGAAACTATTATAAAATCCTAGTTGAATCTATGTAATAATCTTAATTGAAACTATTATAAAATCATAGTTGAATCTATGTAATAATCTTAATTGAAACTATTATAAAATCCTAGTTGAATATATGTAATATCTTAATTGAAACTATTATAAATTCCTAGTTAAATCTATGTAATATCTTAATTGAAGCTATTATAAAATCCTAGTTGAATCTATGTAATATCTTAAATGAAACTATTATAAAATCCTAGTTAAATCTATGTAATATCTTATTTGAAACTATTATAAAATCTTAGTTGAATCTATGTAATATCTTATTTGAAGCTAGTCTTGATTCTGGTGCAACATTATAGTTAATTCTAATTCTAATGTAATATCCTTTTTGAAACTAGTGTAATATCCTAGTTAAAATTAGTGAAATATCTTTGTTGAAAATAGTGTAGTATCATAGTTGAAACTGGTGTAATGTCCTACTTTAAACCAGTGCAGTATCTTGGTTCAAGTTAATATTATCTCTAATCTTATTTAGTTGACACTGTACGTAACTACAACAGTAAACATACCTTAACTGGTTCATTAAATAGATCGTTAAGGAGAACTATCTTATTTAGTTGACACTGTACGTAACTACAACAGTAAACATACCTTAACTGGTTCATAAAATAGATCGTTAAGGAGAACTATCTTATTTAGTTGACACTGTACGTAACTACAACAGTAAACATACCTTAACTGGTTCATTAAATAGATCGTTAAGGAGAACTATCTAATTTTGTTTTCAGTTTTTGGAATTTCAAAATTTTATGCGTCACCTAGAAATTCCGCAAGGGACGAATTGTATTATAACTTTACGTATATCAGTGTTAAGTCTGGATGTCAGTAATATACTTTAGTAAAAAGTGTTTACATATTCTCCTAGTTCATATGATGAAATATACTAATATGCGCAGCAAACGTAAGATTTTACAACTTGTTTTGGGGAGACTGCATTAATGAAATCCATAAGATGTTAATCAACTCAATGAACACCCTTGTAGGTTGCTAAAAAATAAGTAACATCTTGATTCAAAAAATCAACTAAACATGTGTCGTCTCGTTATACCAAAAGTCCATGTTCGGTCCGTTTCCTTTCTTGAATGTGGGTCAGAGATAAGTGACTTACAACTCTAAAATACAAGGTTAATTTCCCGCAGCGGAAAGAGCACTGATAGCCCATTGTGTAACTTTATATTGCAAAATAACACCTCACGCTTCGACCATCTCGTCTTACCAGGATAAACATGTCAAAAGGTCATGCTGTAACCTCCTCCTCTTATTAGGGTCAACGTGTCAGAAGCTTGTGCTAATACCATCTTCTTTCATTTTGATATGAACATCTAAATAATTAATAAACGTGAAGATTACAAAACAAGATATTTTTCTCTCAAAAATATAAATGTTTGCCTTAAATCCACATTCAAGACTGCCGACAATTACGTTATATATTTTTGTATGCTAACATACAAATAACGAATAGAACGAATTTGATACAGTATTGTACAACTCTGTTATTGCTCAATAAACATTAAGTTCATAATATATAGTAAAGGTTTATATACAATATTGTATGTATATGCTGTGTGACAGCACTAAGGCTAACTATCAACAAGATAATATTTATTTAAAAAAATTATTCCTTTTCTATGCTCCAAGTACGAGTAAACAGGGACCCATGAATAATTGTGATATATTCACGTTTCATACATACAAGTCATATTGTATACTGTGTGTTTTCACGGCACATGCGAATGCTCCTGGTTTTTAAAAAAGTGTTTTAACATAAATGTTTATACTTTTGACTGAGCACCTTATACTCTTCGTATATATTTTTTTCCAAGAGTGATCTACCTATACAATACTTTCAAAAAACTTTTTTTCTTAGAACAGTTGTACGCATTTCGATCGCTGATAACAAACCACAGTTGTTCGGAAGATGTCCCCCGCTGGGACAGCGGTAGGTCTTCGGATTTACAATCAGGGGTTCGATTCCTCTCGCTTGACACAGCAAATAACCCGATGTGCTGTAAGAAAGACACACACACAAAGACGATCAAAAATAACAATTTAATTTATTTCTAATCTATTTCTTATTTACTTAATTCAAAGCAGAAGAAATATTAAGTTGTTAATGATTCACATGAAGGAAAAGGGCCAATGTAAATGACTATATTATAAACTTCCAGTGGATAAATTAGCTTGTTCGCGAAGAAATAGTTTCCACCGATCCAGTTTCGCTTTCTAGCAGCTCTCTTCAACATCTAACAGCAACACGAAAACAACAGCTGCAAGGCATCAATATGCTTCTTGTCACTCGCGCACCTGGTACTAACAGCTTGTGAGCACGTGCTGTTTCCCATAAGGAGATGTGCATTTAACTGCGTTTCTCTAAGCGTCTCCTGCACGGTGATATCCTAAACGAGTATGTTTTTTTTGACATCTTTTTATCATCAAAGTGAGGGATAAAAAGAGGTTATTTAGCACGTAGGTATCGATATTGGATGTCCTGTTTAAAAGGCGCATTATAATTCATTTTGCGAAATAAATGACGCGACCAGTAATACTGCCTCGTCTACTTACGATTTATTTATGAAACTGTCTCGATTTTTGTTTGTTTGTTTGGAAATTTCGCACAAAGCTACTCGAGGGCTATCTGTGCTAGCCGTCCCTAATTTAGCAGTGTAAGACTAGAGGGAAGGCAGCTAGTCATCACCACCCACCGCCAACTCTTGGGCTACTCTTTACCAACGAATAGTGGGATTGACCGTCACATTATACACCCCCACGGCTGGGAGGGCGAGCATGTTTAGCGCGACGCGGGCGCGAACCCGCGACTCTCGGATTACGAGTCGCACGCCTTACGCGCTAGGCCATGCCGGGCCTGAAACTGTCTCGAAGAAAACATTTACTGTTAGCCCTAATTACGTCGTTTTCTACTAATAATAAAGAAAAAAAATGTAAAGTAATTTATTGACCTATTTGGGCTTAAGTTATTTTGCCTTTTACACAGTTCCTTGATGGGAAAGCGGTAAGTCTCTTGATTTAAAACGCTAAAAACAGAGGTTCGATTCTCTTCAATAGACATAGCAAGTACTCTAATATGACTATGCTATGAAAAAAACATACACACACACTCCTTTTATACAATAAATTAGCAGTAAGTTTACGAACTTATAACACAATAAAATCCGGGGTTTGATTCTTCTTGGTAGACAAGAGTGCACGTAGCCCAAAGTGAAACATTTTGCTTAAAAAAAAACACAAACTGAATGACCATAATAGTTAGTACTTATTTTGTCGCGTAGCTACACAATAAGTTGTCTACAGGAAATCGAACCTCGAATTTTATCGTTATAAACCTTAAAGCCTTCCGCTGATCCACCAGAAGACAATAGAAATTACTGATATTTTATTTTTAATTTCACACTTTTATGATAATGTTATCTACCTTTCTAATGTAATAAGTTAATAAGTTAAGAAGTATGGAAACAGACACATTATAACCCACAAAATAAACCAATAAATCCTCCAGTTACAGACCATACTTCTTACCTTGGCCACTTATGGCCAGGTGGCTAGGGTGCTCGACTCGTAATCTGAGGGTCGCGGATTCGAATCCCCGTCACACAAAACATGTTCGTACTTTCAGCCCGGGAGAGGAGCCGTTATACAGTGACGGTCAATCTCACTATTCGTTGGTAAAAGAGTAGTCTAAGAGTTGGCGGTGGGTGGTGATGATTAGCTGCCTTCCATCTAGTCTTACGCTGCTAAATTACGGACGGGTAGCGCAAACAGACCTCGCGTGACTTTGCTGTTATATTATAACTCGAATGTGTGCAAGTTATAATGAATTTAAGTTATTATAAGTTTTCCTTATAATGCTATGGAATATACTCAAGTATATTTTAAATGAGTAAAAAAGTTACTAGTTTTGGCCTTGAAATAGGCATGTTTAATTTAACACCAATGTTTTTTCGTACGATCTTAGTGCAGATTTTCATATGGTAGTGGGGATTTTATATTGTTGGAAATAAAAGAGTTGGTGTGTAGAAAAGGTTATAGTCAAATTCCCACCTATCGGTCACGCTAAGCTCAAACTTACGAACACCTGGTACTTTTTTTTGACATCCGAAGATAAGTAAACAACATTAGTAGATGTGTATTGAAGTTCTTCATGAAATTACCTAAAAAATATGGATGAAAATATTTCGATATGCTCTTTTTTTTTATAACTTTAATTTGATTAATCCCATACATCCTTATAAGGCGATTTTCAACTGAAGGTCCAGTAATCGATTTCTTAGGATTTTCAGTAGGCTCCACTGTGGCAATCCCATGATTCGGATTAAATCTGAACAAAGCCTTTTTTGTGTGTGTGGTGGTGTTTTGCTGCTAACTAGATACCTTCCCTCTAACCAGATGGAGATGGTTATATCCAAATCCGACAGGGATTTGTGAAATAATCGCTTAGCTCATTTACGAACGAGGTGCCGTTCAAATAGAAAATTTGAATTTGTAAAGTAGCGTCAAATACCACCATCTTGGAAAAGTGTCTTTATGTTATTTATATGGAGGTGTAAAGAGAAAGAGCACACTAAACCATGAGAAACTCAGACTGATGAACAAGCAGAATGTGTTGAACGCTGGTTTACTTAACCTGAGACGCAATTCATATCTGAAACTCTTTCGAAGCAAATAGTCTCGGTGGATGGAAATCAATAACCTTCCTATCAGGTATCTCCTAACCACCATAGAATACTTCAATCATGAGTGTTTTTATTAACTCAGTATAAAAGTACTGAAACGGATCACGCAATTTTCATGCGTTCGAAGAATTACGTGAAAAGGAAAATTTGATACGAGATAGCGATGCTAGTACACAACAGACAAAGATAAGGATGACCAAAAAAAATGGAAAATCGAAAATTGAAACTGATAAGGAAGAGAAAGACACACAGAGAAGAAAACAGAGAGAGTTTGGATGAGAATAAATAGATGGAAACGACTAAAGTTTATAACGTCACGCGCGACCTCTACCCGTGAAGATGCTAAATTTTACAAGCAGTTTATAGAGATTTTGGTCACTTACGAGTTCAAACCTTAGGAGTTATTAACGCTATAAAATCACTGGCACCACTTAAGAATACGAGGTTGGAGGTCATTTTTTCGCTAGATGTGTAAAGTAGATCTTTATAACAACGAGTTATGATATTCATGTTTATGTTTTGTTTGTTGTTTTTTTAAACTGGATTCATTGTTAAAATAGTGTTAATTTACGTCATCTCTACAATCTGTTGGTTCAATATGAGTATTTAAGAAATTGTGTAAAGAATAGACTTTTATTATTGCCTAGGAAACAATAACCTACCAATTACACCTCTTCAAAAAGAACAGATTTCTTCACACATACAAAAAACACTTTTACCATCTTCAACTAAAATATAATACCCGGTTAATAAATTTTTAAAAAATGGGTTGCTTGTTACCAAGTGTTAACACGGTAATTCCTTGTTCCTACATTACTCGAGTCGTGTATCATCTTGTTGTATTATATTTCTTCACACATACAAAACTGTTTTCCATCTTAAACAATACAGTACTCGGTTGTTGCTACATTACGCGAATCTCGTATCGCGTGATTGTATTCTAGTTCTTCAGAAATACAAAACCGATAACTTAAAAAACACACAAAGAAACAGTAAGAACTGATATTCATAATGTCACTCCTGTATTTTTTATACTATCATATATCAGCGTATTCTATAATCACTCTTGTGCACAGATTTTCAAAAATAAGTAAGAACTTCACCGTTTAAAATTGCATAATATTTTACTGCATAAAATTAAAAGCAAAATGTACAATTAAAACTCTTTATGTTTCGTTGAATTTTTCCAACATCATTAGGATGCTTACCTATATAAAAATGAAATTTCCTGTGTTTCTTCTGGCCTCCTGAAGATGGCAAAACTTTTTCCACTGAAACATGTAACATTTTCATTGTATACTTTGCTTTTAATTTTATACAAAAATTACTGTGCTTGCAAGTGAATTAAAGATGCTCCAAGAACTTCTGCAATAGAACTAATGTCGAAAGCTCCTTACAACATGAATAGATAAATAATTAAAAGTGTCCCATTGTTGTAATTCAATAATCATCGGATAAACAGTTCACGTTATATGTAGTTACAAACATATACATACTACACTGTGTGTATGTGTCTGCTAATAAACAAGGCTTTAACAAGTTAGCATCGACGGTGCCATTAATCATTTTAGAATTACGTTTTTTAGGAAGAGTGTAACATTTTTATATCATGTTAAGTATGAGTCAAAGACGTTGCAAAGGTTATTTTGATCCACGAACCACGGATGGATCGCTTAAGATCTAAAAATGCATTTAATCTTACTGTTCCATACAACCATTCGGTGGGTCGTGCTAGAATTTCAGAAGCATAAAATGTTTGACATATGAATCTATGTATAATATTTTTTTTTCTCTTTTTCACATATTTTTAATATTTTTCTATAAGATATGTTGAAACATGAGTTCTAACCAATCTGATGTGCCAGTAAATATTTTTATGCTTCTAAAAAAAGAAAATCAAGATTAGATTATTTGGAAATTGAGGAAAATTCATATACTGAAAATAAAGATTTTGAAGATTGAAATTATGAACTTTCTCTGAATGAAACTTCCGACTCAGAAGACGAAAAACCCTCACATTTGAAGATTCTGAAAATACAGAATATGACACCGAAGCTGAAACTAATGGGATGGATGCCTAGCAGCACACTTCGTCTTATAGGTGTCACCCACTGAACAGTTCCATCCAAAAACTTTTTCATTTATTGCTCAAAATTCTGAATCACACACAAATGCTATAGGCTAATGAAACATAAAAAAATAGAGAAAAATAGGTGGACTTAGTAAATAAATGCTGTTCTGATGTCCCACTCTCATCTGTATATGTAGTCGTTGTGTCCCAGTCAGTATGTGGCCCTTCAAAACGAAAATAGAGCACGACTTCCCGGTGGGTTTTACTGGAAGACTATCACGGCCCACCTGTGGATTGTGTGGGAGCCAATGTGTTAAATGGACCGTGATGCACTTTCCAACATGAAAGAAACCGAAGCCGATTCGTATACTTTATTTACTTTCACACCATTTCTCTTTTAAACACATTAAGTGTGTAAATGGGTGAAGTGATATTTCTTTACGTTAAACACATTAAGTGTGTAAATGGGTGAAGTGATATTTCTTTACGTTACTTTACAACTTAACTCCGTGTCTTTATTAATTTATTTTTTATCGTGGAATTCTTTTAAATGTCAACTCCTAAAAACAATGAGAAATGTTCATAAGAGAACAAAATGAGCAAAATCATACAGTAGAGTAATTAAAGAAGAACAGTACAGAGTGTTAGATCTTTATGGAGTAGAATGTAGGTTCAGAGTATTGGATCTTTATGGAGTAAAATATAGGTTCAGAATGTTGTATCTTTATGAAGTAGAATGTAAATTCAATGTTGGATCTTTATGGAACAGAACTTAGGTTTAGAGTATTGGATCTTTATGGAGTAAAATATAGGTTCAGAATGTTGTATCTTTATGAAGTGGAATGTAAATTCAATGTTGGATCTTTATGGAACAGAACTTAGGTTTAGAGTATTGGATCTTTGTGGAGTAAAATATAGGTTCAGAATGTTGGATCTTTATGAAGTAGAATGTAAATTCAGTGTTGGATCTTTATGGAGTAGAATGTAGGTTCAGAGTATTGGATCTTTGTGGAGTGAAATATAGGTTCAGAATGTTGTATCTTTATGAAGTAGAATGTTAATTCAATGTTGGATCTTTATGGAACAGAACTTAGGTTTAGAGTATTGGATCTTTATGGAGTAAAATATAGGTTCAGAATGTTGTATCTTTATGAAGTAGAATGTAAATTCAGTGTTGGATCTTTATGGAGTAGAATGTAGGTTCAGAGTATTGGATCTTTGTGGAGTGAAATATAGGTTCAGAATGGTGTATCTTTATGAAGTAGAATGTAAATTCAGTGTTGGATCTTTATGGAACAGAACTTAGGTTTAGAGTATTGGATCTTTGTGGAGTAAAACATTGCAAAACGTTGTTTGTTTTTTTCTACTGAAATACACCAATATAGGTTATGGTGATTTTTCTTTCCTCTAAATTAGCTTTTATCCACCTGCTAATTTAACCTTATATTTTATCTACAAATAGAAAGACATAGATAAAAGGCTGACGTGTTTTATGACATGTTTTTTTTTTTTCTCTGGGAAAATCACTGTTGAATACCCTTGATCCCTTAATTTCTCTCCTCCAGACACTTCGTTGTGTGGAACATGACTTCTACATTATAAGATTCATGCTTTTTTAATGTTTGTAAATACTCACAAAAGAGACTTATCAAACAGGGTACGTATATCTGTTGTTAGTCTTTGTTACGCGTGTTTGGAAGTTGAAGAAAAGTTGTTCGAGTTCTTAGACTTTTAAAATACACAAACAAAATACATTTAATATATAGTTTAATTAATATTATAAAATGATGTCTCACCATTTTCTTTTACTCGGCAGTTAACCTTTTCTGTCTAATTCAATTACGCATTTCAAATCACTTTCTATCATCTCCAATTACAAGTTTTCAATTTGAGTCTTAAGTAATGTGTTCGCACCCAGAAGCATTTTGAAAACAAAATTACACAGCTTTTAATTTTTTATGAGTTTAAATGTGAAATAGTGACGAACACGAACTTTTTTAAAGCAAGAACAGTTCCAGTTCATCAGATGATTAGATCTCCATCTTTTCCTACTAGTTACTGACTTCCACATGTTGGCAGAATTAAAAATTTTAGTTTTAGATTACTCATGAACCTTACAAAAAATGAAATAAGATGCTCTTGAAGAGAGGTAACTGCTTAATAAGATGGGGTACAACTTCATTATTTTTTGTTCGGAGGGATACCAACAGAAGAATAAAACGATTAAATTATCTTCAGTTAAAAGTTTATTGTGTCCAGTTAGAAGATCCCCCACCCCATTAAATAGTACATCAATTTAATTCACAAAATTTTTCTTTGATGAAAACATACTTCAGACTTATTCGGAAGACTTTCCCTTCATACCTAATTACATTTGTATCAAGCATTTTCTTTGCTGTGGACACCAGCTTTCCGTTTGTCGTTGTCGTTGTTGTTTTTTGCGTAAATAATAATTTACACATTCGTATCTTCTATGGCAGTGTGTTGTTTAATATTTTAAGTAATTTGCTGATTTCTAATTAACTAAATCTTCTATACACGTTAAAGTTCATAAGTCAATGTTAAAGTTCGGATCGTCCTGTGCAAAATAATAGATATACTCTAGTTGTCAGAGTATTTTAAACCGACAGCAATATAATTAAATTATTCACCTCAAAACGGACGTGTGGTTAAAAATAAAATAAAATAACACGCAAAGATAAATGTTGCGTATGATTTTTTTCTCCCGGTCTAATCAGGCTTTCGATAACTAAGTTGTATCTTAGAAAGAAATCATCTCCGGAATTGAATGTTTGTGAACTGTCAAAAAATCTAGAAAAAACAACAATATACTTAAAATACAGTTTTTAAAAAAATTACGCTGATTTTAAACAAAGACCAAACTTCAATGTAACTAAAGGATTAATAAATAGTTCCAAGTTTCTTCACCCTATACAAGCAGGAATACACATGAATAAAATATATGAATATATTTATATGTACGTGTATATGTGTAGGTTTATATTTGATCCTTGTTTTAATGAATAATGTATCAACGTGAATATGTGTGTAACACACATATGCTTATATACGTAGCAGTAGCGCCCTTACATTGCGACTCACCGGCGCTTGTAGTATAGAAAGAGTAAACTTTTTATGGTTATATTTGTATCTGGTTCTCCACCAGTCACATTATGCTTGCCTTAGAAATCCCGTTAATACTGTATAGGCAGGCTCCTTCACCAACAGTGGAGCTATAATTAAATACGACCTCGCACTACCTCTTCTTACTGAAGTGAATAACTTAGCTTTTAAAAAGGTTTAATCCAATATAATGCATAACAGAAATATTCTAAGTTTGGAAGAGTAGGATATATGTTGGGGGTGTGGTTAGTTATGTTTCGATTAGTGTAGAATTAGGACAAATGTATAATAAAGAAAAAGAAATATGCATCAATATAATGGCACGAGATCTAAGTAGATTGAATACTAACAAAAAAATACCATTATTTTTTCATGGTTTCCTCTTAAAAAGAAAACAGAAGCCACAAAACATGTTCTTTGGTGGCTGTTGTTGTTGTTGACACTGTCATATAACGTGAAAGAGCGACGCCTGCGTTGAGAATAACAATCTCATTGCAAAGATGCAACTTGTACTATGGTTTAATTAACTACCTATAACACATCTCTTTGGATTATAGATTAATTAACTAAATATAACATGATCACAATTTAATTAAATAAATACTTAAAACACACCTTTTTGGATTAGAATTTAATTGAATAAGTAGCTGTAATAGATCTGTTTTAGTAGAGTTTAATTAAATAGATACCTATAAACTGATCTGTTTAGATCTGTTATAATTAAACATAACTTAATACTTAAAGACAGTAAGAGACCTTTGATCCATCTAGGCTGTCCCATCCACTAAACTACAATTATTCGGAAAACTCGGAGTCATTCATATACTTATCAAGCTTTCTCTTAAATTAACTTAGATTTTACTGCCTCTACCACATCCGGAGATAACCCATTGCAAAAACCAACCACCCTGATAGAAAAATAAAACTGTCTTAGCTGAAGACGACTCCTATCGCGCAAAAATTTATACTTGTGTCCCCTAGTCCTACCGTTCTTATTGTTAAATATGAAACGAGACGACGCTTCAACAATATCAGTTCCATTTACAATCTGAAATCAGATTCTCTCTAGCTTTTTTTTTAAAACGAGTAAACAGTTTCAGAGACCTTTACCTCTCCTAATATATCAACTGTTCCATCCTAGTAGCCCTTCTCTGAATTCTACCCAGTGACCTGTACAATAAGATTATAACCTCTTTAGCCTTGTATTCAGCATCACTGAGGATAGGGCCCTCAGGTCTGACAGGAGTTGTTAATAAGTGGTGTTTGACTTGCTTCCCATCTACCCTATTACTTCACAAATAGAGACTGCTAACTTTTTTTTTTCTGACAACAAAGCTGTTTTCCTAAAAGAACGACAAAGAAGAAACGAGAAATTTGAAGCTCAGCTACCACTAGAGTAGATCTGTGCGAAATCCAACAAATAATATTTTAAGGCTGTGGTGATGGGATTCCTTCCGTTTGGTTAGGAACGGTTATTGTTTAGCCCACTGTTTGCATAAAGTATTGCTGAACGTTAAAAGCGCTAAAATGTGTAATTATTAATTATGGTAAAAGATATGAGGTGGCGTTGTTGGATAAAATAGGCACTTGTCAGATGTGTATTCTCCGACAAAAAAAGCATCAGGCCTGGCCTGGCTAGGTAGTTAGTACGTTTGACTCGCAGTAAGATGGTCGTGGGTTTGAATTCCCCTCCCATCAAACATGCTTGCCCTTTCAGCAGTGTGTGCGTTATAATGTTATGGTCAATCAAACTATTCGTTGGTAAAAGAGTAGCCCAAGAGTTGGCGGTGGGTGGTGATGACTAGCTGCCTTCCCTCTAGTCATACACTGCTAAAATAGGAACGGCTAGTACAGATAGCCCTCGAGTAGCATTGTGCGAAATTCAAAAAACAAACAAACAAACAAACACTGAGGATAAAACCTAAAATCCTATTTGCCCTACCACTACCAACAGCACACTGCTTGGATGGCTTAAGAGACTGATCAACTATTGCTCCAAGATCATTTTCTTTCATGACACTCTTAAGGTTATTCCCATAACCTTAAGGTCTCCTCTTAAGGTTATTCCCAATTCAAATTATGATAACCCACGTGCATTATCTTGCATTTATTATAATTAAAACCCATCTGCCATTTATTTGCCCACCTCACTAAATGATTTAAATCTTTCTCCTCATAGTCAGAAACACCCAAGACCTTAATAATTTACTGACTATTCATTCACCTACATCATTAATAGAAGTCAAAAAGAGCAATGGTTCTAAGACATCAGTCTTAGTGTACCCCGCCTGTGGCATTAACCCCGTTTGAGTGAATTCCATTTGTAACAACACTCTGCTTTATTTTCTTCTGTCCAACAACTTTTATATCCAATAAGCCAATTTATCCCTACGCTTAGGGAGATATAGTTTACAATCCTTTTATGTATCACTTTGGCAAATGTTTTCTTGAAATCCAGATACACCAAATCTACACCCTCACCCTCATCTACATAAGCAGTAATCTTTTCGAATAATGTAAAAATATTTGTAAGACAAGATTTCTCCTCAATGAAACCATATTGACTGTCAAATAAAATCCTAAACTTTGGAAAAATGTTTTTTTCAAACCATCTTTTATCAGAGTTTCGAAACCTTTTCCTACAACTGATATAAGACTAACAGACCTATAATAACCAGGTCAGTTTTCATCACATCCTTTAAAAAGAGGAGTTACAGTAGCTAACTTATAATTTTCTGGAACTTGCTCACTATTCAAGGACTGACAAAAATAGTAGCGACTTACATATCTAATATTTAACCTCCTTCAAAACACTCGGGAAAATATTTAAAAAAGCAAAATGTAATAACCCAGCCATCTCATAGTCTTCATCTACAAGCCTTCTTTTATAATCCCTCAAAGGTCTTACTAGCATTCTAACACCCTTGAAGTTTTATAAAGAAATCCTTACTGTTAAATTTTACATTTTCAGACAACCATTTCTCATACATCCTTTTCGATGTCCCGTTTGATCAATTTAGTCGATCTCCTATTATCGTCAAACCAGTCAATTTAAATTTCTAAAATTTCTAACGTTTTTCTTTAATTTTGTTTTTATACTTTTTGTGAGCCAACTTGGTTTTTGCTTGCAGTTACCCTTTTCTTTCTGTAAAGAATGTGTTTACCCTCAATATTTAAAATGTTTCGACATCTTATCAGTGTCTTCAAATAACTCAGTTATTCAATTCACAACAGGTAATTCTTGTTGCATCACTTCCAAATTTGTTTTAAAGTTAGAACTAAAATATCGTCATTCCTTATTTCATATGCAACAACAAATAAAAAGAACATAATGGAGCAATAATTACTTACAATCAGATGTTCACCAGTTTCCAGCCCCTTGACAAACTGATGAAGAAAGATATCCTGAACTGTTTCTAAAAATCTTTCTCCCTCATGGTTCAGCTCTAACATCTCACAATATATATGTCAATAAATAAAATCACCTATAATTATCACTTTATTAACAGCTGACATCTTAATCTCATTGTAAGGTTTCTTATTAATTTTATCAGTATCATTTGGGGTGTGCGACAAATTTCCATTAAAAGTATTTTCCCTTTACATTTCACTAACCTTGCTAATATCTTTAATATACTAAATTTCAACACATTTGATATATGAAGCCTATAACCCTGTATTTCAAAGAAATTTTTGTCATTAAAAACTTCTATTTCTAACACTACTCTAAATCTATCTATTTTATTTCTTGAACCTCTAGCATTACACAAGTAACAATTAAGTCTACCCTGATAACTAATTCCGTATTCTCTTCCTATGCTAAACTTTTCTTTGCATTTAGTTTTCCCTGGTTCTTGCCACTGTTTAGTCCTAATTTAAATCTTCTCCACTGAAGTGATCTCACAAGTCTAGTCAATCTACTCGTACTTATACATTAAGTTAAGCCTTGCATTGAGCCCTAGTGATCTACTTATAATTTCATCCCCCCACAGTTAATTTTGGGTAATATTCCTGACAAAATTAAGTTGCGGACTTTTACTTTAAAAGCCTTTATCAGCTCTTATTAATTAGCACCTCTGACCTATCTTTCCCTACGTCATTAGCCATTACACAACAAAAACCAAGTTTCTACTAGCGCCGTTTATTATATCTTCTGCACTGTCCGTTATATCCTCCAACTGTGCCCCTGGGTAGCATAATATGATTCTCTCTCTATTTACGGCACATGTATTATTCTATCCACATTCCTTGTCAAAGAATCATCTATAACTATAACCATCTTATCATTTACATCCTTCTCTGATCCGTTTGTTTTCCTTCCCTCCAATAGTTCCATTCCCCAGTGGTACAGCGGTATGTCTATGGACTCACACCGCTAAAAACCGGGTTTCAACACACGTAGTGGGTAGAGTAAAGATAGCCAATTGTCTAGCTTTGTGCTTAATTCAAACAAACCAAAATCCAGCAGTTCCTCGTCTGCAAAGATCAAGGGATGAAACATGTTGCTCAATAGAACAGGCTCGTAACAATTAAATCTACTACTTTTAGTTCTAATAGTACTGATATATCTACTACTTTTAGTCCTAATAGTACTGATATATCTACTACTTTTAGCCCTAACAGTACTGTTTCTAAATTCGTGAAACTCATTGCTGGGTGATATTTACTTAAGCAAATACCTATAGCACACGTATAACATAAAAAAAAAAAACAAATTATAATCCTGTAATTTTTTCTTACTGTTGGCGTGTTAGTTACAACTTAGTTATCGTTGTTATAGTAACAAGGGGGTTATTCTGTACTCGTGCGTGTAATTACGTGTGCGTGGGTATGATTGTTTTATGCACGTGTGTAATCAAACGAAAACCTTTAAATTAAAGTTACTCTGTTTGTTTTGGAATTTCACACAAAGCTACGCGAGGGCTATCTGTGCTAGCCGTCCTTAATTTAGCAGTGTAAGACTAGAGGGAAGGCAGTTAATCATCACCACCCACCGCCAACTCTTGCGCTACTCTTTTACCGACAAATAGTGGAATTGACCGTCACATTATAAACCTTTACATACCTTACGAATAATGCACCTACTTCCTAATTAAGAGAGCTGTTTCTACTTCCTACAGTTTATATATCTTACGTATAATGGACACAATAAACCACTCACATACTTCTCGTCATAGTAACCAGGCAAACTGCGAACATTATCAGCCAGACAAATTATTTTCATTATGTCACCTAGGCACATCATTCTCATTATGTTAACCTGCTACATTGTGGACACTATCAACATGCCCACTGCTTATCACTATGTTAACCAGCTATACTGTGAAAACTAAAACCCAGCCACATCCTTCTCAATATATCAGCTAGCCACAATGTGGACAATAGAAACTAGCCACATCATTCTCATCATGTCATCCAGTGATAATATGTACACTATGAATCAGCCAAATTCTTCTCATTATATCAAGCAGCAGTAATGTGGACACTATAAACCAACAACATTATGTTAACCAGCCATAATGTGGATACAATAAACCAGCCACATCCTTCTCATTGTGTTAACCAATCACACTGTGGAAACTATAAACCAGTCATAATGTGAACGATATAAACCAGACACATATTTCTCATTGTGTTAACCAATCACACTGTGGAAACTATAAACCAGTCATAATGTGAACGATATAAACCAGACACATATTTCTCATTGTGTTAACCAATCACACTGTGGAAACTATAAACCAGTCATAATGTGAACGATATAAACCAGACACATATTTCTCATTGTGTTAACCAGCAATAATGAAAACACTATAAAACAGCTACATCCTTCTCATTATGTTAACCAACCACACTGTGAAAAATATAAACCAGCCGTATTCTTCTCGTTATTTTAACCAGCCATAGTTTGAACACTATAAACTAGTCACATCATTCTCATTATGTTAACCAGCCATACTGTGGAAACTATAAACCAGTCACATCATTCTCATTACATCAACCTCCCATAATGTGTACACTATAACCAGTCTCATCCTTCTCATATTGATAACCAGCCACACTGTGAACACTATCAACCAGCCACATCCTTCTCGTTATGTCATTCAGTCATAATATGGACACTGTCTATTAGTGCCATAATGTGCACGCTATAATCCAGCTATGATGTGAACAAACAGACCAGACATATCCGTCTTTTTATGTTAACTAGGCATGCTGTAAGCACAATAAATCACCACATCCTTCTCTTTTTTTGGATCAGCTGGATTTCTCTGTCTCTAGGAGATGCACAGAAATTTCAACATTATCTCAGCTATATTAAGAACCATTCTTGATTTGCCTCTCTAGGGTTTTCACATTTAATTTGGAAGGAAATAAATTATCTATTAATGTTTTCTTCCTGATTATGAATTGTTTATTCAAATTAAGGCCTAGACGTTGAGTTGTCTATATTGTCATTAACCTGTTCGATCTTCACGGGTAAGTAAAACTATTGAGCTGCAAAACCAATGTGTTAGTTATGTTATAAATTTTAGTCGAATTTAATTGTTAGCACAGACGTAAATAACCCCGAATTTTATGCACCTTTTTACCATATAAAAGCCTATCAAAGAGATAGTGTTCCAGAATCAGATCATGCAAAGTTTTATGTGTGTGACACCACATCATCGACATCATTATGACGTCAAGTGAGCTGTGAAAGATGTGTATCAATTTATATTTATAAATCATACGATTTCAATGTTTTCTAACTCCAAGCATATAGTTGAAAAAATAATTATTTTTACTATTTTCAAAACATAAAATAAAAAAAGCTGCGAGGAATTGTCCCAATCCTTCTCCGGTATAATTTTACGGACTTGTAACACAAAAATCAGGGAGTTGCTCCCTTGTGGATGATAGTGCGCAGGTACCCTATTATGCAGCTTTCTCAATAAAATAAAATAAAGACAAGATTCCAACGTTCTGTATGAAAAGCTACTCTTAATAAAAACTCATCAAACACCACAAAAACATCCAAGTTTATTTTGTTTAAATAAGATAACTAAGAGAATATAAATAATTATTATAGATATAATTATTTGTGAAGTTTAGAGTTAAGAATCCCAGAGGGAGATAAGATTTCATATCGTGATCAGTTTTACGGTGTAAATATTTTAAAGCATTTTTCTTTTTTAAATCCCCTCGGTGTGGATTCTTGTACGTGGTGAGGGGACCTCCCAGGGAAGGTTCTGTTCTTTCTGGTTACCTCCTCTGGGATCTAAACATCCACCCACGTGTTTGCCGTGCGTGGCGACCCGTGAAGAGGAGGAGAAAATCCTGGTGGTTAAGGAGTTCAGCCCTAACACACCACTTTGGCCTTCAATTCCTGTAGACGAGCGGCCTTGGATTGGCCCCCCTTGGGTCAATCGGCTGGTCCACTCGGGCTATGGTCAACCAAGTACTAGTGTTGGATGTTCTCAACAGGTGTTGTAGACATTACATCTGATGTTGGTGTTTGGGTATAATGCTCACAAAACCCTGGCATTGCTGCAGTGTCCTCGTTTGACATTGTAGTGTATCCTCTCGTAGGGCTCCATGGTGGGTGGGGTCAGTGGGCACCGAAATTTCCCTTTCTTTATTATGGATACTCCAATTAAAAATCTTAATAAAATATTGAAAAACAGTCTATAAATAAACGACCACATTTTGAAGATACTGAGCAGCAACCCTCACAATCTGTACAACCTGTTGTACCTCATTTTCTTATGTTGCATTCACTTTCAGACAAACCTTTAGGGAAAATGTCTCCCTTTTTTCATTCAGAAGGGACTAAAAGGACTTGATGGCTCTCCAAAGTCAGTCAAAAATCTTTGCTCTGGTGACATATTGGTGGACAACATCCACATCTCAACACAGTGAAATCCTCTTGCATTCAAAGGCAATTGGGATATACCTCTTGAGATTACGTTTCGTGCTACTTTGAATTCATCACGAGGAGTTATTGTTGAGAGGGATTTGAAGAACATCCCAGAATCAGAGTTTCTCCACCCAAGGGGTTTCTGCAGTGAGGCGTATATCAACCCGCAAAGATGGAATTACGATGCCAACCAATATCCTCATTCTCAAATTTACGTCACCACATCCGCCAGTCACCATAAAGGCACATTATCTTAATTGCAAAGTATGGCCATACATTCCAAACTCTCTCCGACCTTTCCAGTGTCAGCAGTTTGGTCACTCGAAAACGTCATGTTGTGGTTCCTTAACGTGTGCTCGTTGCAGTGGCAAGGACCATGATGCCTACGAGTGTGAAATGGACACTCATTGCACCAATTGCAATGGCTCTCACCCATCCTACTTTTCTTTTTGCCCTAAATGGTTGGAGAAAAAGAGGTGCAGCATTTTAAAACAATTCATAACATTACTTATCCTGAGACTCGAAAATTGCTGTCTGCCTCCTCATCTCAGACGTATGCTGCTGCACTTCGTTCCACAACTACAGTGGGAATGCAGACAGATCTCTGTGTCTCCAAAAGAATCGTTCTCTAAACAAATGAAAAGTCTTTTGACCTCCATAGTTAAAAACGTCTATAAATCAACTTCAACACCTATCTCTGTCCCTTACGTACATTCCAACAAATTTCCTTGGATACATCTTCTTCTCCCACCCCAAGATGCAAAACAATCATTCGTTCACGTTCTCAGTCACTGGAATTCCCTTCCAACAGCAAAGACGTGCCAAATCGACCCAGGGCAGGTTCCATGAAGGTCGATAGACCTCCCTCGAACGAAGACAGTAAGGAAAAAAGACGTGGTTGTAAAAAGAAGAGTTCTCCACCCAATTCCCCTATACTCACTGTTGCAAACAGGCTCTATGTCAATGACATTCACATCTCATGTCAGTCGTCGAACATGAGATATATTGAGCATCAGCTACAGACTGCCCTTAATCGTTTACTGAAGTGGACCACAGCAAACAGCTTTAACTTCCCTCTCTAAGACCATTTGCATGCACTTTTGCCGCCAACGAGATATTCACCCTGATCCTAAACCCCGTATTGGTGAAGTTTTGCTGCCTTTGGTCACTGAGACGAAATTCTTGAGGCTTATCTTTGACCATAAGCTGACCTTTATGCCACAGCTACAGATCAAATGTACAAGAGCACTAAACATCCTCCGTGTCCTCTCTTCCACCAATTGGGGAGCGAATCAATGTTCTATGTTAAAGTTATATCGTGCTTTTATTAGATCGAAACTCGACTATGGATCACTGGTCTATGGCTCTGCTGGACCTTTGGTTTTAAAGATGCTGGACCCTATTCATCATTAAAGACTTCAGCTCTGCACTGTGGCTTTCTGCACCTCCCCAGTTCAGAGCTTATACGTAGACTCTCATGAACCTTCTTTACACCTTTGCAGTTTGCAACTGTCTTTACTATATGCTTCAAAACTTCGTTCCTTTCCATAGCATCCACCTGGAGTTGTGTTTTCCTTCCTCGGTGAGCCATACTTTTTCAGAACAGATGGTCTGCATTGCTCCTTTTGGCCTTCATATCCAGGCACAGCTGGATGAATGAAGTCTGTCCTTGGATAACATTCCTGCATCCACTGGTCAACCCATCCCACCATGGCTTCTTACAGTTCCCAATTGTGACCTATCTTTAAGTCATCTGAGAAAAGTAGACACTCCTGATTGGAAATACTGTCTGCTATTCGCTCAACATCTTTCGAACCATCGTTCCATTCCTATTTATACAGATGGTTCTAAATCAGATGACTGTGTGAGCTCTGCCATGGTTTGTTGTGGTTCGGTGGTTGCACGCAGAATACCCTCTACAGCTTCTGTGTTCACTGCTGAACTGTACGCCATTTCTCTTGCCCTGGATCCCATAGAAGCTAAGCAGTAGTCAAACTGCACTATTTATATGTATGTGTTTTCTTACAGCAAAGCCACATTGGGCTATCTGTTGAGCCTTCCTAGGGGAATCGAACCCCTAATTTTAGCGTTGTAAATCCGCAGACATACCGCTGTACTAGCGAGGGGACACTATTTATATTGACTCGCTTAGTTCTCTACTGGCTCTGGAATCATTTCACGTTGGTTCACACCCTATTCTCGCCGATTTTCAAAACCGACTGGACTATTTCTCTTTAACATCTACTTCTATCCAGTTTCTCTGGATATCGAGCCACGTTGGAAATTGCGGGAACGAGCTCGCCGACACTGCAGCTAAGTCTATCTGCTTTGGCACTATCACCGCTCTGCCTGTTCCATACACGGACAATGGTCCTGCATTCAAGGCTCGACTCCGTGCCAGCTGGCAGTCGACTTGGAGTAAACAACACGAAAACAAGCTTTTCTAAGCAAAACCCTATATTGAACTTTGGCCGTCTTGCTTCCGTAATGTTCGAAATGAGGAAGTTGTTCTAACTAGACTACGCATTGGTCACAGTTTTTTAACTCATCATTTTCTTTTATCTGGAACTGTTCCACCAGTGTGTAGTTTATGTAACACTCAAATTACTGTAAGCCACATTTTACTTTCCTGCCATCGTTACGACTTTCGACGACGGCACCATTTCAACCATGTTCTGTCCCAAGATTTGTCCATAACGTTAGACAATGTTATTGGTGATGGTGACACTGTCCACCTTGGTAATGTTATTAGTTTTTTAAAGGCCATTAATCTCCTTAATGCCATTTAAGTTTTTTAATTTATACATTACATCTTTTTTTAATGTGGCTCCCTTTTAAAAATCACAGTTCATCTAGTTTGATTTGAAATTAGAAACTGGCCATAACATTAAATAACTCGAAACCACGACTGGAAAGGCCAACTTCAAGTGACTGACACTGCTGTTTGAACTACCTGTTAGTCATCCTGGCGAGTTATTATTATACTTTTGCTACATGTCTTTTAAAACCTTTTTTACTACTTTCCTTTTCGAAAATGGCCATAAGAAACCAGGACTGGAAAGCCCAACTTCAGGTGACTAACGCTGCTGTTTGAACTACCTGTTAGTCATCCTGGCGAGTTATTATTATAATTTTGCTATACATCTTTTAAAACCATTTTTATTTATTTCCTTTTTGAAAATGACCATAACGTCAAATAACTCGGAACCAGGACTGGAAAGGTCAACATCAGGTGACTGACGGTTTTTCTACTTACCTGTTAGTCTTCCTGGCGAATTATGATAATTACAGTTACACTACAGAAAGTCCTTTACAACTTGAATTACTGTATTTTTTCTCTTAACGTTGTGGACTAGATGTAAACATTGGTTTTATGCTATTTATGTGTTTTTTTTAAACTTTGTTTTGTTTTACCTTAATTTCCTTTTACGAATTTTACTAAATTTACTTTTAACTTTTTACCAGATGTTTGGTGCAAATAGTCTAGCTGCTTTGTGCCATAAAACTCTAAATCAACCAACCAACCGACTTTTTTTAAATAATTATTGCCACCTATATTTCAACATGAGAAAAACTTTCAATTCGATTTTATTGTCAATCTAACATTGTCCAAAGATGGCCTGCTCGTTCGTTTTGGCTGCAGCCTCGCAGTTTTAATTCTTTTAAAAAATTCCACTGTAAAGCCGAACACGACATTGAATGTGTTTAGTTTGATTTGATGTTACAGAGTAGACGTTCGTCGGAAGTTAGTTTATTTTTATTATTTTGGACAAAATTGGTTCCATTCTTTAAATGTATTCTTCTAATCATTAAGTGAGTTTGAGAAGTTGAAGAATAGATATAAACAAAATAACAATATGTCTACTAGCGAGAGATGTATATATATATTAGTGAAATTAAATAATCACATCCAAATGAAGCTAAATAAATAAACAAAATCATGAGAAAGGACTGCGTTAAAAACAGCAAGTCCCAGCCTCTGTTTAATTATATTATAACTATAAATTTTCAAGCTATAAAAACACATTAACATGAAATAAAATACGCTGCATATTTTTAAAAAGGGTCCTATGGTACAAGCTACAACATGGGATTATAAAATGTATCGTGGGTTTTGGAGGCGACTGAAGAAGTAGGACCCACATTGCGGTGGGGATACACCATCTATCAGTCTTAACCTCTAATTCGCTTGTCTCACATAAGAAAATTAGAAATTAAAAGAGCGAGATGTGGGTGCTCAAGTCCACAATGTCCCACATCTATATCATCCACCACCGCCTGCAGCAGTTGTGGAAAGGTGACTGCTCTCCCAAGTTAAAATAAGATAAGTACCCACATCTCGCTCTCCTAGTTTCTAATTTCTTATGAGACTAGCGAATTGGAGGTTAAGACTGATAGACGGTGTATCACCACCGAAATGTGATTTCTATTCCGCAGTCACCTCCGAAACTTAGGATACATTTTATAATCAACTTGTAACTTGTACCTTAGGATTCTTTTTTTTAAAAAAATATGCAGAGTGTTTTATTTCATGTTAATGTGTTCTGTTTATAGCTTGAAATTTTATACTTATATATATACATATAAACAAACTACCTCACGTGATTAGAGTGGACTATACTAAAGATCATGTACTGAAACCCCAAGGCAAATGGAGAAGAATTTCCCGGGCTGAATCTTAGAAGTAAAAATTATGTTTTTGGAACTTAAAGCTATCGAATTTTATCCACAAACAATCTGCACTAATGAGATCATGCAAACAAATCGCAATCAGTCGTACAACACAAACACTTCTTTGACTTTTAAAATGGGTATATTTGACGAATTGTTTCCTAAGCTCATATATTTGGATGGAATCTAACATTACAAGTTAAGAAAATATCTGAGGCACGAAAATAACATTTTAGTTTTTTCGAGCGGTGTCGCTGTCAAGAGATGCTGCAAGGAATTGTGGGAGACATCGACCAACATAATCTTTAATTTCCTCCTCACCTTAATCCGTAGAAGGGATGAATATTACATGAAAAGAAAATTTAGAAGCGTAAGGGAATAAACTGAATCTGAAAGTCATATATTTTCATCGACTTTATTTGGGCTTAGTTTATTCGTTTAAACAGTATGGTTAAGTTGTTCTAGAAACGTAATAAAAAATAAATATTGTAGAACTCATGAAATATGCGAGCTGGTTAATTAAAACAAAAAAAGTGTTTGTTTGAAGTTAAGTACAAAGCGACATAATGAGCTATCTGTGCTCTGCTCACCACGAGTATCGAAGCTTGGATTCTAGCGTTGTAAGCCCGCAGTGCCAGTGGGGATAAAACAAAAAAAGTGAAAAACACGAATATCACAGAACATTTGCAATATTACAATAATAAAAACTCTATTTCTGTTCAGGTCAAAATTATTTATTAAATATTTAAAGCTCCAAAAATGTTTTGTCACGCTAATTAACAGGAATTCGAGGGAACGTATAATTACGTTTCAATAATGATTTATCTTCATTATTTGTTATAGGAGCAAATATGTGGAAAAAAGTCATATATGATTTATTTATCGCTATAAATACATGTCTGTATTTCGTTACTGTGCTTTTCTTAGTCATTGATAAAAGAATTTATATGCACCTCAGAACGGCTGGTATAGGTATTAACACGCTTATTGATAAGCAGAGTGTGTTGTGTGTTTGTGTGTTTTTCTTATAGCAAAGCCACAGCGGGCTATCTGCTCAGCCCACCGAGGGGAATCGAACCCCTGATTTTAGCGTTGTAAATCCGGAGACATACCGCTGTACTAGCGAGGGGCGATAAGCAGAGAACAACGTTGTTCTTTGCTTATCAATAAACGTGTTAATACCTATACCAGCCGTTCTGAGATACATTTTTATTTCAAGTGGGTTTCTCGTCATCAAGAAAAGAATTAGTAGTTTTAGGTGTGAGTGTTTTCATAGTTTCATTTTAATTAGTAACAAAGTACGTTCTTGAGTGTCTCAGCCACAAGTCTGAGGGCTTATACTATTAAACCTTAAGTTACGATACCTCTCATAAGCACATAGCAAATAAGTTGAAAAACATTATTACTATAGTTGCGTACTGACAGATAAATCTGATACGAATAAAGAAGATCATAATGCACTACTCGTATTTGAGTGATACGTAATACCTTATAGCCGCTGATAAAGGTAATTCAATGAATTTTGTTTAGTGTCTTTTCTCGTGTCAGCCCACGGTTGTTTACTTAAACGAAAACAGATGGCACCACAATCCAGGTCACTGTTCTTTCAAGGTCGAATTCGATCGTAAATCTTAACTACTTAGGTTCCAATTTTTTAGAGACTGAAAGAAAGATTAAAAGCAAATTCCAACACGTATTTTTATGTAATATAACTTAGAATTCAAATAAACAGATGCTACATAGCTATACTCCCAAATAGTGGAAAGTTTAGTATTATAATTATAGTTGTATTTGAAAAAGGATATTGAAAGAATTACATTTTGTTTTCAGAAATGGCATTCTTGTTGTTTGTGTGTGTGTGAGTATATTAAACAACGTTGCTCACCCTAGTTACTATTATTTCTCTCTCCACACACAACTCCAGAGGCTTTCGGTCACACAATTAAGAGGATATCAGAACAATAATTAAAAGTTGATGTCATTCAGTTTGTCTTTGACAATCTTACACGTGTTACAAAGACTCATGACAATGTTCTAGTTCACTCCTCAACTTTTCAGCTCTTTTGATTGTATTACCTGGTTAATGTCGTATTTTGTTACTTTTTATTTTTTAATCTTAACTTTCTTTAATTTCTATTAATACAACTTATGTATAATTGATGTAAAAGAAAAAAAGTGGCGATATGTTTATTTGTTGTAAGTCAGAAAGCTACACAGTGAGCTTGTTGTGCTCTGACCAACCAGGAGATCGAAACCCTATTTCTAGGGTGAAAATCCTAGACTTATCGCTGGGCTACCGCGAGGATCTGAAGATCTTATGTTACCCAAGCTTGGAATATTGTGAAACAGGCCTAATTTAGGTCGTACTTAAAACAGCATACGTTTAAGTGCATATTGCTTCTATCTATCCTAGCGTTTTACAGAAACACTTATCATTTTGACCGAGGAACGTTTTATTTGTTTGACATGTTCTTGAGCTTGCTATCTAAGCAGTTACGTGATGTGCGATATTCATTTATGTACTTTATAAGCGCTTACACATTTTCTTCTTTCATCGAGAAGACAGTACCCCCTTGCCCGACATTTCCGTTTTAAGTAAACAAATTCTCATTGGTTGCTTAAAGTATTGTGTAAACCAATTAAATGTGCTTGTCGGTATTATTTGCAGTTCTTGAAAGCTGTTAATTTCACCGCTTGTAAACAGTCGAATTTCGGATGAACGCCAAAGTGTAAGTGTAAAGGAATTTTGATTAACAAGAGGATAATTATTTCGTATTCAACACAGTAGTATTGCTTACATTCTCGACTTGGTTTCGAACATGCTAGGGTAAACAAAAAGATTAAATAAAGTTCATACAACAAATCAGTATTTATAATTTGTCATGAAACTGGAAGATAACATTTTACGGTTGACACTTTTAGACTTTGTTACTTATAAAACAAAGCTTAAATTTATAGACCAGTAATTATAATTTGTCAGGGAAAATAACATTTTACAGTTGACACTTACTTACAGAAGATGGGGTATCAGTTCATGTTCTAAATATCATAAGTTTAAAAAATGTTCATTTATATTATTTAAGACTTGTTAGTGTTACCTACGCCTAATCCTGAGTAGTCCTGAGCTACTTGCGCTGTACAATATTGGTCATTACTAAGATTTTCTAACATAGAAATACCGAACGTAACCAAGATGACCTACCTATCAAGGTATTAGGTTACTTTTTTATTCAACCTTTACCAACACTAATAAAAAATAAAACGTGCTCGGTATAGATCAAAATAGGATTTGTTTCTGTTTGTTATTAAATAGAAACCTGCTCAAATGAATTATCTGTGCTGTACCCACAGAGGATATCGAAAACCAGTTTTTAATACAATTAAACCTCAAATTTACCTCTGAGCCACCAGGAGGCAAATATAGTTTCTATTACCCAGGCTCAACGATGAAAAGTGGTATTCTTCGAAACCGGTATAAATCAGTGACAAGTAGTAAATATTCGCGATGACGAGAAACCTACTTGAAGTAAAAATGTATTCTCAAAACGGATTGGTATGGGTATCAGTACTTTAATTAAAGTAAAATGATAATTGGGCTTCATATACATATTTCTGGTATTTCAGAAATTTTCGGTTTGGTTTGGTATGAATTTCGCGCAAAGCTACGCTAGAGTTGTTTGCATGAAGCCTTTTCTAATTTAACAGTGTAAGATTAGAGAAGGGAGCTAGTCATCACCACTCGCCGCCAACTATTTTACCAACGAATAGTGAGATTGACCGTAACAATATAACGCTCCCACGGCTGAAAGGGCGAGCTTGTTTGGTGTGACGGGAATTCGAACACGCGACCCTTGGATTACAAGTCGAGTACCTTTCCCAATATATAGTGGTCCTAATGTTTTTAATTTTAATATGAGATTTTTGCAATGGGTTAAACCCAGATACAGGTGTTATTCTAACCCAATAACAGTGCCTACCTACTTTTGGCTAGAGAAAATTGGAGCTAGGCCTAAAACCAAGAGAGTAAAAATATGAAGAATGTTGATTAAATTCTTACAAATTACACAGTACAAAAATATTTATTTTCCAAAGCTGGATAGAAGGATTATAATGTAATTAGGAACGTTAAATTATTCTACGTAACGATTAAACGTGGTTAATTACGGATACAATATAAACCCTCAGTGACGACTTTCAATCATCGAGTCACGTGGTTATCCAAATGGAAACTCGTTTGCGCTCCAGTCATTTTTGTTCAAATACAGTTCCCACAAATTCAGATTATCGACGAAACAACGTTCATTAGTAATGTTTGCCCACGTCGGATAACGTAAGTGTAGATTAGGTTAAACAAGTATTAAGTTAAAAGATTTAACTGCTGGTTTATAAATAAAAAAAATACCATAGTGAATTGGTTAGCAAATATCGGAATCTCTGCAACCTGAAGCAAATATGACTTTCTATTTTTACTCTTCCAATTTTGACGTCTTGAGATTTTCACACAGTTTAAGACAAAAAACTGTATAGTATATATTATCGTTTTTTATTCATTTAGTAGAAAATATTAGGTTGAGGAATAATTCGTGAGCGTTTTTAAATAATTTCATTCAAGCATTACATGCAAGACTATACAATACTTCAATGCATGAACACATTACACCCAAAACATTTATTATGATACTTTATTTCATGTAATACCTAGGTATATAGTATGCATTGTTTTAAACGAAATTGCAAGAAATTAAATGCGAAAAGCAGATGGTGTCGAAAATGCTCGATTTTGTCCACTTGACATTCCATTTAATGAGCTGAAAATGAAAGCAAAAATTAAAGACATATGAAAATCAAACACACCATCTATTAGAGCAAAAATTTATCTACCAAATGACATGAAATATTTTGCGAAAGCGTTTCATTTATGAATATATTTTTTTTAACTTGAAAAAACGCTCACGAATTATTCCTCAACCCAATACAATATCTAATATAGTGCATTTATTTCCAGGACATGATACTTTCAAAGACAAATTAAATCACGCGGAATGACGTTTCAGAGGAGGAAATGTCTTCAGAAAAATAAATTATCACGTTTAGCAAATTCTTTTAATGAGATACTTCTTCTAAAAGACACGAGAGGAGTGCTTATGAAAGGAATACATTTAATTTTAGATCAAGATCAATGTCTGTTTCATCAAAAAAATTCTCTGAATAGAAGCATAAACCTTTCTTTTTCCTTTTGTTTTCAAACAAACATATTATCTTCTTGTTCATATGTTTATATTTTTGTTTTTTAATAGTTTTTACCATTTTAGATGTGTTAAAATTTCGCTGAAAGCTACACAAATGCTATCTGAGATAGCCATCCATAATTTAGCAGTTATATACTAGAAGAAGGGCAGCTAGTCAACACCATTCACCGCCAACTCTCGGGGTACTCTCATACCAAAGAACAGTGGGACTAACCTCACGGCTAAAAGGGCGAGCATGTTCGGTGATTGGTATTCGAACCCTTGCGAGTCGAGTACCCAAATTACAAGGATTATAAACCCTTTTTTGTACAATGATTGAAGGTATGTGTTGAGATTTGAGTTTAATATCGTATGTTTTCTGTTGTGAGTGTTTTGTTTTGTTTTTATGAAAGTAATCGTAACTAAACTACAATATAAGATTTTTACATTCATATAAGAGGACAGTTCAATTTCTAAACCATCCTAAATTTCTGGTTTTTGTTGAGTGATTTTACGGCACATCTAAGACCACAGGAAAAAAATCTAGTGTGTAAAGACGCTCCAGGCTGTTTACTAATGTGATAAGGATTATCGCATTCGCCTTCTGAACTTCTAGGGTAAGAGATGCTGTTTATAGGTTAAACTCAGGTATGAGTCTATACAGAAGGTATTAAAACACAACTTTGATTTGGTAGATATTTAACATAAAAGTAGGCCTAGTCACATTGACAAATTTATAATACTCACAATATTATTCAAAACTAGGACAAAAAAAAGAAGAAAATATAATCGAAACTCTTTTCAAAGGCACATCTTTCTGCACCAAGGACAAAATTTCGCCCCTAATGAAGAAGGATCTACCTTTCGAAGGCACTCGGGTTTCTTAATTTTGTCTTTCATACACGTTTTAACCAGAAGTGTGTTTTGTTGTTTACAAAGAATTATTCAAGAACAAGTTTTTTTATTCTTTGATTAGATATGTCATAAATAATAGAGAAGTATAGAATGAATGTAATTAACAGCATCTTCGTTATTATTTCAGTGTCATTAACTATAACATTTGTAAATGCTACTAAATAAACTAGGATAAAACCAATGTAATTAACCTTGAAGTGACAGTACTGTTGTCCAGAAAGTATAGATATATAGTTGTGGGTGTTATAAATACTTAACTCCGCTCAGAAGGCGTATACAAAACTGTATTCTGTCCCGACAGGTTCTAACAAATGTTAAGAGGGATGATTTAGTACATGAGAAACATTTTTGAGATGTTTGTTTGTTTATTTTTAAATTCTGCGCAAAGCTACACGAAAACTATCAGCGCTGGCCATCTCTAATTTAATAGTGTATGACTAGTGGGAAGGCAGCTAGTCATCACCACCCACTGCTAACTCTTAGGTTACCCTTTTACCAACGAATAGTGGAATTCACGATAAAATTATAACGCCCCCACAGCTGAAATGGCAAGCATGTTTGGTGTGACGGGCATTTGAATCCGCGACCCTCAGATTACGAGCCAAGCACCCTCACTACCTGGCCATGCTAGGCCAAATCTTTAAGATCTGGAACAAGCATTTGTAAACCCTAAATATAGGGACTGGATATCTCGAGAAAAACACAGAATATCTTGTCAATAAACAGACAGGTAACACTAACTACGATTCAACTAATGTGGGGCGCGAAACTACGACAGAGCTCTAGGTTTCAGAGCTAACAAGCCGGGTTCGAATCCATGCGATACCACAAACTATTTGACCGCACTTTAAGCTGAGGGAGCATTATTATCATCAGGCAATCTCTGACGTAGAACCCAAAAGGTTAACAAGAGGTAAACTTAAAAATACCTCGCAGTGACACATAGAAATAGAATAGCGGGTTTCCTCTGAAAAGGAAGAAAGGACTGTCCAGAGTAGGGTTAGCTGGAGAAGAATCGTTGATGATTTGAAAAGCATCTCGAATTGGAACGTTTAGCCTATTTCTAACAAAGTTCTGTTCAGGTTAAAAATCACCATGTCAAATAACTTGTACATATATATCTAGGAACGGAGCGGTATTGTATCCTTGACAAATAATTAACTTTGTTTTTTTTCATGAAATTCAAGGTTAATTATTCATGGAATAATTTCTTGTTCATTACTGTTACCATAAGTTTATGTCACAAAAATATCTCACAAAGTATCCCCCACTGGATTAACAGAAAGTTTTCATGAATTTACAACTCTAAAATCCGGGACTCAATTCCTTTCCATCGATAGCCTATTGCGTAAGTTTGCGCTCAGAACAAACCCCACAAGTTATTATATAATTTATTTCGGCTTGTTTGTAGTTAAGCCTAAAACTTCACAATGAATAACCTGTAAGCTTTCAGAAATACCGCTGTGCCACTGGGATCATGCATTTTAAATTGGTTTTAAAATATCAAATGTTTTCTCATGATTTAAAGTTTAATGTAATTAAAACGTATGATGAGAATAAAACAAGTCTGGCGTGAAGAATAAATTGAAAAGCATATTTACGTTCTCGACTAAAACGTTAAGAAACATCTGTTGACGAAACGCACTAGTTTGTCAGCCAATAATAACGCAGGTCGACAGTATGATTGATAGTGAGTTAGCAGTTCGTTTTTGTTTTTTTGTTGTTTTTTTAAGACCAACTTTATTAGTTTGACATTTTTTCTTTTGGAATGCCATAAATCACTTCTCTTTCAAATGTTGTCCGACAGCTTAGTTTTTCACATTTTATGCCACAGTAATTATTCCTTCGTTAACCAAGTTTCATTTTTGTTTCTATAAAATAAATTGAAATTCTAAAGTTTCGGAAAAACAAAATAAAATGCAATCTTATGAAAACTGAAAGAATGGTCTTAAATTTGAACAATCAAGGATAAAATATTCTTATCCAAGGTACAATTTCTAATGCACATTAAATCTTAGGGTTGACTATTGATTAATAAACTTGTATGCATTGCAAAGACACCAGAATCTTCCTTTTGTACTTGGTACCATGAATTTTGAAAATTGTTTTATCAGATATTTAACCTACATCAGTTACATTTGGCACTACACTCCATGAATTTTCTACCATAAAACATTTGTATACAACAAATGTAGATTCTTTTTTAGTTTGGTTTATTTTGAATTTCGCACAAAGCAACACAAGGGCTATCTTCGCTAGCTTTATTTTTTGTTTTTAATTTCGTGCAAAGCTACTCGAAGGCTATCTGCGCTAGCCGTCCCTAATTAACCAGTGTAAGACAAGAAGGAAGGTAGCCAGTCATCACCACCCACCGCCAACTCTTGGGCTACTCTTTTACCAATGAATAGTGAGATTGACCGTCACATTATAACGCCCCCACGGCTAAAAAGGCAAGCATGTTTGGTGCGACAGGAATTCGAATCCGCGACCCTCAGATTACGAGTCGAACGCCTTAACCACCTGATCATGCCGGGCCATCTTCGTTAGCCATTCCTAATTTAGCAGGGATGGGCTAGAGGAGAAGCAGCTAGTCATAATCACCCACCGCCAACTCTTAAGATACTCTTTTATCAACGAATACTGAGATTGACCATAACATTATAACGCACACACTGCTGAAAGGGCAAGCACGTTTGATGGGAGGGGAATTCGAACCCACGACCATCTTACTGCGAGTCAAACGTACTAACTATCTAGCCAGGCCAGGCCTGATGCTTTTTTTTGTCGGAGAATACACATCTGACAAGTGCCTATTTTATCCAATAACGCCACCTCATATCTTTTACCATAATTAATAATTACACATTTTAGCGCTTTTAACGTTCAACAATACTTTATGCAAACAGTGGGCTAAACAATAACCGTTTCTAACCAAACGGAAGGCATCCCATCACCACAGCCTTAAAATATACTCTTCAAAAAGAGAAACGCAAAAGGCAAAATATAAGACAAATTGTTAAGAAGTTTATTCCGGGTAGTTCTGTATGACATGTGTGAAACTTTGCACATTCACTGCTGAACATCCAAAGTCTGCAAAGGCGAAGTCCACGCTCACTAGGTGAAGTTTAACGTCACTCAACGTCAATGAAGAGTATGCCCCCCGTGAGCATCAATAATTGCTTGGCATCTCCTGCCCATGGATGCGATGAGATGACGAATCACATCCTGTGGAATGGCTGACCACTCAGCCTGCAAAGCTGCTACAAGCTTAGGTAAAGTCTGCGGTTGAGGTTGTCGCCGTCGCAGACGTCGGTCCAACTCGTCCCAAAGATGTTCGATGGGGTTTAAATCTGGTGATCTGGAGGGCCAGGGAAGAACGTTGATGTTGTGGTGTCTCAAGACAGTGGTAAGTCGGGCTGTGTGAGGACGGGCGTTGTCATGTTGAAAAACATCGTTGATGTTCACCATGATGGGTTGCACATGGGGCCTAAGAATCTCGTAGACGGTTGCGTACGGTCTGATCGGAAATCCTACGCAGCCCTGGTATGGTTGAGGCAGTAGACGTCGCAGTGGTGGTCCTATCCCAAAGGTGACGTAACCGGATGTAGCGATCTTGTGCGGGCGTGGTCACACAAGGTCTGCCAGATCGTGGACGGTCACGAGTTGATCCATGTTGTTGGTGACGATTCCATAGCCTTGTGATGGTGCTTGGGTGGATATTCACAGCTCTGGCAACATCTGATCGAGATTCGCCTGCTTCCAACGACCAATGGCGTTGTGCTTCACTCAATCTTGGCGTAACTGTATTGCGTGTCGGTGGCTTAACACTGAGCTATGGAAACCGAGAACCCGTCACTTTTATAGGGATTTTGCACATGTTGGTCTTGTAGAACATGCAGATCTCTCAAACAAATTTATTAGACACGCATGCGTTGTGGCGAAAAATCCGATGTTTTCTTCCGTTTTCAAAGTGCACAACTTTTATTGTCATTTTGGTCTGACAATCAGTGCCTTAACACGTGTAACATCACATACTCTGAGCTTGTAACGTTATTACATATATTTCTCTTTAAAATAACAAAAATATCCCTTTTGCGTTTCTTGTTTTGAAGAGTATATTATTTGTTGGATTTCGCACAGATCTACTCTAGTGGTAGCTGAGCTTCAAATTTCTCATTTCTTCTTTGTCGTTGTTTTAGGAAAATAGCTTTGTTGTCAAAAAAAAAAGTTAGCAGTCTCTAATTGTGAAGTAATAGGGCAGATGGGAAGCAAGTCAAACACCACTTATTAACAACTCCTGTCAGACCGAACAATAGCATTTGACTGTCACGCTTATAACCGCCTCACTAGGCTACTCTTAACCGAATAACAAGATGTCGCTCTTATTATTTCAATAGCACCACGATACAAACCCAAGACCCTCGAATTCCCAGTACGATACGTTAACCACTAATCCGCGCTCAAGCTCAATTTTTTTTTAATAAAGGGAATAATTACATAATAAACTTAGCTTACGCCATCTACGGCTCAATTAACAGCTACATTTTATGTCAAATTGTTTTATGTTTATAAAAGTTGTTTAGTCGTAATCGTAAGCTACGAAACTAAAACTTCAAATATAATTCGCTAGATGCCACTTTACATGAAGTCAAGATGGCAGCACAACTGTTTACGTAGCACGAAAATCAAGGACAGGAATGAACATTAAAGTTGTCTTTATAACTCGTTATTTTCGAATTTTGCAAATTGTGTATCATTAGGTACATCTATTTCCATTTGTGTAAATACGAACGAACACCTTCTTAAGAGGTTAAAAAAAAAACTCAAGATAGGTAAGTGAACAGAAGCTATTTATACGCCATTTTAATTTCAGCCTAAAAGACATATTACGGAATGTTTATGATATTTGCACCATTTACTGCGAAATACTAAAACTTAAACAAATTAATATTTCAACTTGAGAAAAACGTAAGACTGAATAAGTACACTCAAATACACACAAGTACATACATATAAACGAAAAACAGAAATTATCTATACAAGTAGTGTAACCAAGTCCACGACTATGACGAGAAGCGCTGTTTTTTCCTGTAAACAGGTATGACGTCACTGGGTAAGTGTACACTTCAGTGAATCAGTACCCTCTAATCTTCTGTTTCGAGTTAGTCATGATAGATACAGTCAAATAATTTTTTGAATAATAAAATTCTTCGGCGTGCGAATAAATAACACGCCGTCAAAGTTGACGCTCAATTCCCACACCAAAAGGAGGAGCAGACGTGTGATGATGAAACTAAATTTCGTTTTCAAACAGAGGCGACAAATAGCCGTAACTTTTGCAAGCGATACAGGATTATATTGAAATATTACATAAAATACAAAAATATAGTCAGCAGAAGATATTTCTCGCAGATGTTTTACCCTTGCTAGTTTTATTTATCAAATAGTCATACCTGCACATAAATGCATTAATTTGAACAATCTACAAAACAAAGGCGAATACAAATAAGTATTTGTTTTAAAAAGGGTTTTTATAAGGAAAGAAAACCTAAATAAATATACATGCTACAAGTGCAGGCATTATTTACCCTTGGTCTTGTCTGTACGTCTACATTTACTTGCCAAAATACAATTGTATAAAAATAACAATGCAAATTAATTCAGGTATATGAATAATGTTATAGCATTTCGTCGAATTCATTATTCGATATTATATAGTGTACCAACTTTTTAATGAGTGTCCGGGAATTTTTTTTCATCAGAGGTGAACTAGAAAAACATATGTGACTTAATGCTTTATTTGATTGGCCGTACCATCTGCTGTGTGGGCTGTTTATTTGGTTTGTTACGAATTTCGCACAAGTTTACACGAGGGCTAGGTGCGCTAGCCGTCCCTAATATAGTAGTGGGTGATAAATTAGAGAAAGGGCAGCTAGTCAATCACCCACCACCAACTATTGGGCTACTCTTACCAACGAATGGTGAGATCGATCTTAATATTGCATCACCTCTAAGGCTGAAAGGTCAAGTTTGGTGATAGAGAAGAGTTGAACCTGCGAACATTATTTGTAAGGATTGAATTAATTTAATACGCCCTCGGTTAAGTCTGTTGAAGTCAGGCAAACATCTTCAATTTCTACCTGTAATGACAAACCGATAGTATGTTCTTACTTTAAGCACCCGAGGAAAAGATTACGTGTTCATTACGTTTTGTTGTTGTTGTTTTTAATTCCATTTGGTTTTTACGTTATTTCCCGCTCTTTTTATGAAGAAAGACAAATTACTAGCGGTTACTAAGATGCAATTTCAAGATACTTCAGGTATTAATGAGAAAATACTTTATAAATGTATTCTCAAGGCAGTTGGTTAATCTGAAGATGTCCTAAGAAGGAACAAACGTTGTTCTGTACTTTATTTTAAAGTTTTAATACTCACACCAGCCGTTTTGACAATACATTTTTCTTCATGTGGGTTTCTCATCATGACGAATAGTTAATAAAATGTTATTTAGTAATATTACTTGCATAAAATAGCGATGCTCTAATCTTTCGTCACTCACAAAAGCTCCTATGTTCCAAGAAATTTCCTCCACAACTCTCACGTGCTAGTTATTACAGATACACCACTGAGGGTTTGTACCATAAACAAAACTCCCTTAAATAGGGAGTCTGCAAGTGGTATCCGGGCACGTGTGCAACGTTTAATCTAGATTTGAGTGGCGACACAAGTGAAAGTTTAAAGATATCGCCTCAAGGACATATGGCAGGAACACAAAATCCAGTGTCTGATCCAGAAACTAAATCTCTTATTACATCCTTATTATGTCTTGGGTGATCTTACTTGATGGTTTAAACAACACACCATACAGACAAGGTTAAACATGCCAAACACCTTCCAATTTAGGTCCTTCTAGCGCTAAAATTGGGAGCTCAGGAACAGTCATAAACACAGAGCACGAGTCAATATAGTATAAGCATCGTTATATTCATTACAACACAATCATTTATCTCAGCAAATATTTGAATAAATACTTATAAAATGTTTGTTGAGGCATCTTCTAAGTTACTTTTTACAAATGAAGTACACCAGCCTGTAACAAAAAGACAACAGCAACAAAAAATACTATGAATGAGATTTATTTCCCCAAAATTTCGAACTTGTCTTAGAGCATACTCCTTAATACAACAATTAATGTGTTATAAACCATGGAAAATTTTCAGGACAACAGTGCTTTTGGTACTTTATTAACTCAGCAATGCCAAAAACAATTTATTATAAAGAAATACTTGAAGTTTTTGTTTCTTAAATATAAAATATAGCAATTTTACTTCTTTAACATCTTTCAAGTAAAGTTCTTAAAAATGAAGTACTCCAACTTCTAATAACACAAAAACTATGAAATCAGATTTCCTAAGAATTAAAACTTGTGTTGCAATATACATCTAAATACAATAATTATTGTATTATAATCATGAGCCATTTGTATGGTAACAATACTCTTTGGTACAACTATGCCTACTTAGCAATACCGATAACACCACATGCCAGTCGTCCTCCAGCATTTCCTGTAGTCTTACTGAGTTCATGACCACCTTTTCCTAGATCATCTGGATCAGCATGGACCTATTAACAGTCCAAAAATGTTGCAGTTTAAATGTTGAAATTTCACTAGGCCTTACACACCAACAGTCCTAACATTTGTGATAAATGATACAAAATGAAGATTCTCCCACCATTCTGCCAACCAATACTCAAATGCACATAATTGTTTGCTCCATTTCCCAAAACCATTTCCTTTTATTCATCCAAATCATGTAGTTCTAAACTAAAAGTTTTCAAACAATCTTGCTGGCCCTTCTAAAAGGGGCTTAACTTGTGTAAACTTTTATTTAATAAAATACTGTAACACATAATATTGTAATAAGTCATGCAAACTGAAGATTCTCCCCCCAATAATCCATTAAAAAAAATATATCACAGAGTATTCAAGATTCAGACAATTAGAAAAAGAATCAGTGATGACAAGAAAACCCATTTGCAGAGAAAATATATATGTAAAAATAACTGGTTGGGGTTGAGAAAATTTTTATGTACAGGAGACAAACAACGTTTTTCGACCTTCTTCGGTCATCATCAGGTTCACAGAGAAAGAAAGAGGTAACTGACTGATAGCTCACCACATGTTTGAAGGGGGTTGTGTAACTGAGTGTAGGAATGTAGAGGGCATGCTTAGAGATTTCATTATTTTATTAATATAAGTATAAAGGTGTTCCTTTGTATTGGTTTATTTTGAGCTTGAGTTGTTGTATAAGGAAGGCTTCTTTAATTTTGCATTTGTTTCTTTATTTAGTGTTTGGGTGTTTTCTATGATTATGTTGTGTTTATTTTATTTGCAGTGTTCGAAAACGTGTGAAGGTGACTTTTTATGTTCTTTGAATCTGGTTTCCATTTTTCTACTTGTTTCTCCAATATAGAAGTCATGGGAGCTATCACATTGTATTTTATAAATAATGTTGGTGTGATGTTTGTCAGTGTACTTTTTACATAGTATAGACCTCAGTTTTGTGCCTGGTTTTTGAATAAATTTGGTATTAACTGGAATGTCATATTTTGTTACTAGTTTTTGCCAAATGTTGGTTATTTTTCTACTGATGTCAGGAACATATGGTATACAGCAGTATATGGTTTTGTGATTTTTTAATTTGTGGGATATATTTAATTTTGTTAGTTGATTTTGTTTTCTCTCTAGGTGTGTGCATATAATGTTTTCTACAGTTTGTGGAGGAAACTTGTTGATGAAGTATTGTTTTGTCTAATTCATTGTTAATTTAATTTTATCTGGTGAGCATAGTTTTATGGCTGTGTTTATTTGGTTTCCGAGTATGTTGAGTTTTTGTTTTGTTTCATGTGCCGAGTCCCAAGGAATGTATAGTCCAATATGGGTGATTTTTCAGTGGATTTCTGTTTTAAATTGTGTGTTGGGTCTTGTAATTTTGAGGTTAAGAAATGATATTTGATTGCTTTCTTCTTGTTCACATGTGAAGTTAAATGTTGGGATATATAAAGTTAATGTGATTAAAAAAATTAAGTGTGTGTTCTGTAGATGTGAATCCTGCAATCATGTCATCTACATATCTGTACTAGTATGGTGGTGGATGTAATGCTGCATTAATTGTTTGCATTTCAACTTGTGTCATAAAAATATTGGCTAGGACTGGTGATACTGGGTTGCCCATGCTTATAGGTCATTTGTTTGTATATAGTTGTGGTTCTTGAACATGAAGTTTGTCTTCATTGTGGTGAATTCTATCCCATAAATTAAAAAAATCACAAAACCATATATTCCTGACATCAGCAGAAAAATAACCAACATTTGGCAAAAACTAGTAGCAAAATGTATGACATTCCAGTTAATAACAAATTTATTCAAAAACCAGGCACAAAACTAAGGTCTATACTCTGTAAAAACTACACTGACAAACACCACACCAACATTATTTATAAAATACAATTTGATAACTGCCACAACTTCTATATTGAAGAAACAAGTAGAAAAATGGAAACCAGATCCAAAGAACACAAAGTAACCTTCACACGTTTTCAAACACTGCAAATCAAATAAACACAAAATACCCATAGAAACCACCCCAATACTAAATAAACAAAATAAACACAAACAAATGCAAAATTAAAGAAGCCTTACTAATACAACAACTCAAGCCTAAAATAAACCAACACAAAGGAACACATTTATACCTATATTAATAAATATATTCAAACATCTAAGCATGCCCTCTACATCCCTACACTCAGTTGCACAACCCCCTTCAAACTTGTGGTCAGTTATTGGTCAATTAGCTCTTTCTCTCTTTGTGAACCTGACAATGACCAAAGAAGGTTGAAATGTTCTTCGCTCCTCTACATAAAAATTTTTCTCAACCCAAATCAGCCATTTTAACATATATAATTAAAAAAATAACTGTAGTATGTGAAACAACCACTTCTTTATAACAGAACACAATATTAAAAGTACTCTCCTCAACTTGTACTAGGTTATATTTTTTATTGATTGAAGTAATTTTTAAATGCAGTACTGAGAAACTGGAAATTACAAATATTATTTGATACCACTAGTACATAAAACAATATGGTTTATACAAGTAAAATTTATGAAAATTGAGCACTATACATTGAATCATCATTTAGATGCAGTGAACTTCATATAATAAAACAGCTAAATAAAAAATTCCCATGCAGTAATCTCCAGAAAAGAATTTTTTTAGAAAATGTGAACATTTTCTAAATTTTTTAATGTATGAATAACACAATCAGTGATTACATGTACAAACAGCCACCTGCAGCAGCATTTGTGTTGGAAATAAAAATTATGCCTCCATTATAACAGTAGTTATAGTTTGTTGAAACATCAAGTTCTTCAGCATAAATAACATTTATTCAGACTTTACCTCTTTGACCTTTAACTGTTAAATAGGAATTTATTTAAAATACCCATCACAAAAATATTTGTTACCTTACAAAGTATGACACACAAATGTTCCATTTACCTAGTAATATTGATGTTTTTTTTCTATTATCTAAAATTAAACCAGATATTTTATCTACCTTATAAACAAATATAACTATCACATTGCTTAAGTTTTGTTACAGGAGGATGTACTTACAACTATCGAACGACCAACTACAGACAGCTGTCCAATGAGAGAAATCTGCTTGTCTATAATATCTACCTTGGCCACACCATCACTACTAGCTTCTACATTACCAAGGTCTCCCACATGTCTGTAGAAGAATATTTATCAATAGAAAATCCTGAAGTTATTTTAACTTTTTAATTCAAAACCAAATTCATTATTTAGAAAAAAAAATTAAACTGTCTTTGTAGACAAGTCATGAGGCATGGAAGATTAGGAAAGAAAATTAAAGGCATTCTCTTATAAGAATGAGGCTTTGGCTTCAAATTTAATGAATGATTATTTTTCACACAAGGAAAATACCCAGTTTCCTGCAGGAAAAACATAACATTCCATGTATGCACTTTTCCTGATCATAAGTAATGAAGAAAAATATATTTAACTTTTCTGCAGTCTTGACAAAAATACATATAGAAACCTAATGAAGTAACCATCAAGTGTAGATAATTTCACATTTAAACATAACCAATGCAAATTACCTAATTAAACACAACCCCACCTCTGACATTCAGTTTAAATAGAAAAAAAAAAAAAAAAAAGAGTCTTTACAAAGAGGATAATCCAATTTAAATATATACCTATTTTCATCTGTCGGGGCACCATGTTCCTTACCAAATGGGTTGAAGTGGGCACCAGCACTGATGCATCCTGTGAAAAAGTAAAATCATGCAACAAGAAGAAATATACTTAAAAGTTAGAAAGAACATAGTGCAATTATAAAACTAAAATAACTACAGTTTTTCCTTGGAAGTGAAGCAAGATTTAAATGCAACAAAAAATGTTCTAGAAACTTGGGAAGTTCTTTAAAATAAAGAAAAAAGTATACAAGCTGATAGAAATAAAAGGTGATTTAACTAACAGAGGGAGAAGATAAATTATAGTTGCATAATCAAAATTTGCTTTACACAATAAACCAAAATTTCCTAATAACTATCATTTATTCATATGAACACTAATTTTATATCTCAAACTTTACTTGAGAAATTAAAAGCCTACATACTTTCACATACTTCAAACATTTAGAAACCATCAAAATACAACAAGAGACTCCTAATCTCAATCAAAATAAGAAGGGAACAGAATTAATGGTAAAAAAGAGGTTAAAGCTTATGGAAAAAAGAAATTGAATTTTACAACTGGTTAACTTTTTAGACTGATTTTTAATGGCATTTGTTCAGAATATTATAAATGCAACTTTTGGCTGCATTTATATTCCAAACAACCTGGTCTCTGTTCTTTATAAATTAAACATGGGATCTACACTGCTAAGACATCTTGAACATATTTTACAAAAGGAAGTGGAACCAAACGCTCAAAACATATGTTTTATCATTATCAACAACAAAACTTTAAGTTTTCTAAAAATTAAATTCAAATTTCAGTAACTACAAACAAAGTAAAATTAGGGTTTCAGACAATTTTTTATACATTTTGAAACTAATCTTAAGGAGGATGTATAAATATAGCTAAAGAAGTTATATTTGCATAAAGGTATTTACTCCTTTAACAGTAAACTTTATTCATTAAATTATTAAACTGACTTAATACCAGATCTTGATAAATAAATATTTAATTTCTAAAGTACCCAAATTTAGGTGTTCAAAAATTTCATACCATTTGTATTGTCACCAAATTCATGAACATGAAATCCATGCAGACCCGGTGTAAGTCCCCTTATTTCTCCAGTTACTGAAGTGGGACACGTTGCATTCTTTAGAATAATACAGAAGAATCAAACTAACAACAAAATATACACGTTTTCGTTCAAGCCTATTACTACCACACTTTCACTGGTTCTTCACAATCTTTGACGTTTAAATAACAGCATGAAAGTACCAACGTCAAATTAAAAAACAAAGTAACATACAATTATTTATATAAAACTGATTTCATGCACTTATTTGAACACACATAATATCCGAAAGAAAAATATTTTATACCATATATCATCAACTTTAAACTCCATTGTTTTATATGCAAAAAGTCAACGGAATCCTTTTCCTAGACTTAGTTCTTTAAGAGTATTTTGCGGCTAATCGATTTATCGAAGGACGATTATAACAAATTTATAAACTTTACAATAAAGGAACTTACCTCTTGCGAAAAGTGCACAGTTCCCTTTACACTTTCACCAACTAACACACAGACTGCTTTTGTAGCCATAACTGTACTTCCGGAAAATTAACTCAAAAATAAAATGTTATCTTTGTTTCTCAAATAATACAGAAGAAAAAACAGCCTAACGTTAACACTGTAATACAGAATAGACAAAATGGACTTCACGCCACCCCGAATTAATGAACTGAGAAACTGTAAAAAATGTAAAAGGTGAAACGATGCTGTATTTTATATTACAAAAATAACTAAAATTCAGCAAGATATATTTTTTCAGTCAAAAAACATACCAAATATTTAGTAAATATTTTATTTGAAAACCATCTGAATTTCTAAGTGATTGTGAACCATGAATATTTTAATTGATCATAATATTCCAGATTCTCCTTTTTAAACTTAGTGAAGTACGAGGATTGTTTGACAAGAAGTTCACAGCAGTGGCGGCGTCGATTGTAAAAGTGTTAATCGCTTGTAAGAGCGAAAGAAACTGTTGCGATGGCAGTATTTTTAGGAGAGGTAAAAGGAGGCAATAATTTTGTTTATTCAGAATAGATTATCGTGATGAATGTGAGAAAATATAACTTCATTCAATTGAGAGTATTTTATTTTACTTTAAAACTGTTACTGCAATTAGAAGGAGTGTAATGCTTTTCAAATATACTCCATTCTCCCTCTTGTTCCAAGATACTTTAACAAGAAAGTATACTGAAGTTTAATTAAGCATTTAGTCATATACTCGAATATCGGTATAAAAATAACTTATTTGTATTGGTAAACAAAGCTGATATAAAGTTAAATTTTGTAATGACAAAATTATGTTAGTTTCTTTAGGGTGTCCCCCATTCTTTACAATTTAACAATGTGGGAACTTAAAACACATATAACCAGACCATATCATTTAAATACCTATCAACCCTTCTCTTAAATTCCCTTAAAGTTATTGCATTCACTACAACTGAAGGCAATCCATTCCATATGTCGACCACTGTGTTAGGAAAATAAAATTTTTACAATTATGAAGATGGCTGTTACATTGCCAAAATTTGCATATCCCCTTGTCCTGTCCTTACAAATAAGTACATAGAAAGATGGTGCATCAAATAAATGCCCTTAACAGTCTTAAACATATCCCTTTTCACTTTTTTTTTCAATCAGAAATAATTTCAAAAGTTTTAATATATCCTTGTATTATAATTTTTGTGTAACAGGTAGCATCCTAGTAACCCTTTCTTACAATTCAATGTTCTTCCTAAGGTAAAGTGCTCATGACTCACTTTAAATGATATAACCCAAAATCCTATTTGCAGCACCACTAGCAGAAGCACAGTGATTAAATAGTATAGAAAACTACTTGACCAGAACACCAGACTTTTTCTCCATAACATTGTTCAGTTCATTCCCATTAAATTTCAAATTATAATTTAAATTATGATAGCCCCTTGCATTACTTTTGTGATTCCAAGTAAAATGGTTTTTTAGAAGAGCAGCCTGTTAGACCTAGTGACTGGAACTTTGAGGGATACTGGGCTAAAAAAGAATATTATTCTATCAGATCTACAACTGGAAACTTCAGGAAGAAGTGACTCAACAAAAACACAAAATATAATGTAGTTCCAAAAGCAAAATGGGGGAAAGTATCTAGCTGTGCACATTGAACTGATAAGAGCAAGGTGAAGATTTTTAAATTAAAGTTAATGATGAAATAAATATTGAAATCTAAACAAAACTACAAAATCTCGGTGAAAGTAAACAATTTCAACTTCACAAACTTTAATTTGAATTGTTGTAACAACAATGAAGTTAAAAATAACAAACCACTTTAATGTTGAACTAAAATTTAAAAAATTCTAAGAATTGAAACTACAAAAAGTAAATCAAAAGTTTAAGATGTAAAACACAAACTGCAATAATGTCTTATATAAATCTTAATTACCATAAATTCACCTCATGTATAAGATCTGCATACAGTGAGAGTTGGGTTTTAAGGCATGGCTATTCCTAACCCTTATCCCAGTTGTCAATATAACTATTTTTGGATGTCATGTTCTATCTTTCCTGCAAGAAATTCAGTTGATTGCCAATTAATGAACTCACATTTTGCTTGCTTTCCAAATAGAGAGTTACTGTTACTTAGTGAATCTGTGCATCCATACTGAACTGTCCAAAAACCTACAATTGAAAAGTACGTCTGAACTAAAGGGGTAGGAAGCACATAGCATCTGTACGATATATTACATGTATTCACCAAATATTCTTAAATCTGTAAAGAAGTATCCTTCTTTTCATAGCAAGCAGCAAAGATGTTAATATCAGTAATATTAAGTAATTTGTTGACTATTCCTTCATCTATGTCATTGTCATCTAACATTGAGCCCTGAGATACTCCACTTCTACCATTAATGCAGTTTGGCTGAACTCCATTTATGTAACTCCTATGATTTCTTCCATCCAACAATTTTTCTCACCAATGAGCCAATTTATTCTCAACACCTATAATTTTTTAACAAGCTTTTTTCATGGTATCTTGTCAAATGCAGTCACCACCCTTTTTTTTCCTACAAGGAACATACATGTTACATATTTAAAACATTTATTTTTTTTCCAGATTTGATCAGTAGCTCCAGTTATCAGTTTTCCAATTCGTAATGGATAATTATTCTTGCATATTTCCAATATTTCCAAAATTACTTTTTTTTAAAATTTGAAACCAAAATATCATTATTCTCAAGCTCCAAGTGTGATCAACTATTCCTCAGTGTATACCCTCTCAAACGTTTTTATGTTAGTATCTAACAATAAATCTAAACTTGCATAATATTTAATAGATTCCCAAATATTTATTGAAGAAATCCATCCTGAATAGTTTCTAAAAACCTGCTTCCCTGCTGGCTTGACTTCTCACCTTCCTCAGTTTATGTGCCTGAAATTAAAATACATCATAACTTTGATTTCACTAACAGCTAATATCATAATGTCACTGTAAAGATTCATCTGGTGGTTTATGGCAGATATCAACTAAAAGCTTTATTCCCCTATATCCATTAACAGAAACCCAGTTAGATTCAGTTTCTTTGCTATTATCATTGATGTTTTCAATTTCAACAGGATGTAACTACACATAAAGCCATTCTTCCCCCCCCCTTCTTACAATTCAATGTTCTTCCTAAGGTAAAGCTCTCATGACTCACTTTAAAAGATATAACCCAAAATCCTATTTGCAGCACCACTAGCAGTAGCACAGTGATTAAATAGTACAGGAAACTACTTGACCAGAACACCAGACTTTTTCTCCATAACATTGTTCAGTTCATTCCCATTAAATTTCAAATTATAATTTAAATTATGATAACCCCCTTGCATTACTTTTGTGATTCCAAGTAAAATGGTTTTTTAGAAGAGCAGCCTGTTAGACCTAGTGACTGGAACTTTGAGGAATACTGGGCTAAAAAAGAATATTATTCTATCAGATCTACAACTGGAAACTTCAGGAAGAAGTGACTCAACAGAGAGTTCAACAAAAACACAAAATACAATGTAGTTCCAAAAGCAAAATGGGGGAAAGTATCTAGCTGTGCACATTGAACTGATAAGAGCAAGGTGAAGATTTTTAAATTAAAGTTAATGATGAAATAAATATTGAAATCTAAACAAAACTACAAAATCTCGGTGAAAGTAAACAATTTCAACTTCACAAACTTTAATTTGAATTGTTGTAACAACAATGAAGTTAAAAATAACAAACCACTTTAATGTTGAACTAAAATTTAAAAAATTCTAAGAATTGAAACTACAAAAAGTTAATCAAAAGTTTAAGCTGTAAAACACAAACTGCAATAATGTCTTATATACATCTTAATTACCATAAAGTTTTGGCTTGCAGGGCTGAATCTGAACTTAAATACATAAATGAAATTCACCTCATGTATAAGATCTGCATACAGTGACAGTTGGGTTTTAAGGCATGGCTATTCCTAACCCTTATCCCAGTTGTCAATATAACTGTTTTTGGATGTCATGTTCTATCTCTCCTGCAAGAAATTCAGTTGATTGCCAATTAGTGAACTCACATTTTGCTTGCTTTCCAAATAGAGTTACTGTTACTTAGTGAATCTGTGCATCCATACTGAACTGTCCAAAAACCTACAACTGAAAAGTACGTCTGAACTAAAGGGGTAGGAAGCACATAGCATCTGTACGATATATTACATGTATTCACCAAATATTCTTAAATCTGTAAAGAAGTATCCTTCTTTTCATAGCAAGCAGCAAAGATGTTAATATCAGTAATATTAAGTAATTTGTTGACTATTCCTTCATCTATGTCATTGTCATCTAACATTGAGCCCTGAGATACTCCACTTCTACCATTAATGCAGTTTGGCTGAACTCCATTTATGTAAATCCTATGATTTCTTCCATCCAACAATTTTTCTCACCAATGAGCCAATTTATTCTCAACACCTATAATTTTTTAACAAGCTTTTTTTATGGCATATTGTCAAATGCAGCCACCATCCTTTTTTTTCCTACAAGGAACATACATGTTACATATTTAAAACATTTATTTTTTTTCCAGATTTCATCAGTAGCTCCAGTTATCAGTTTTCCAATTCATAATGGATAATTATTCTTGCATATTTCCAAAATTAGTTTTTTTTTAAATTTGAAACCAAAATATCATTATTCTCAAGCTCCAAGTGTGATAAAAAAATTAAACATAATGGAGTAATGATCAACTATTCCTCAGTGTATACCCTCTCAAACGTTTTTATGTTAGTATCTAACAATAAATCTAAACTAGCATAATATTTAATAGATTCCCAAATATTTAGTGAAGAAATCCATCCTTAATAGTTTCTAAAAAACCTGCTTCCTTGACTCCTCACCTTTCTCAGTTTATGTGCCTGAAATTAAAATACATCATAACTTTGATTTTACTAACAGCTAATATCATAATGTCACTGTAAAGTTTCATCTGGTGGTTTATGGCAGATATCAACTAAAAGCTTTATTCCCCTATATCAATTAACAGAAACCCAGTTAGATTCAGCTTCTTTGCTATTATCATTGATGTTTTCAATTTCAACAGGATGTAACTACACATAAAGCCATTCTCCCCCCCCCCCTCTTTATTGTTGGAAGAGAAAGCAGAAAATCTGTTATTGCTGTCAGGTCAGACTGGGTACATGTTAATAGTGGAATGCTGCAGGCTCAGTATTTGTGCTTTTACTTATTCTGAAGTACATTAAATCTTTATTTCTAGCTGTATTGAGGTATTATGAAACAACTTGAATCAATTTGTAAGTTAGACAGCTGGTCTGTAACTATAGTAAATGTAAAGTGATACATCTGGTTAAAACTTGGATCATATCTTTAATGTAAAGAGGAACCCATTCAATAGAACAGAAGAAAAGTATAATGATGGATAACCCACCCAACATCAGAACAGAGTTTCATTGATATAACATGGCTTGAAGAATTTTAGGATGTATTTGTAGAGCTGTTGAAGATCAGAAGAGAGAATACCCCCCCCACCTTTATCAGTTACACCTCATCTGGAATACTCTAAGTTTTGATTTCCTTATATAAGAAAGTGTATAGGCTTACTTGAAAATGGTGTAGAAAAAAAAAAAGTGCTGGTTGGATAAATACCAGAAATGGATTATTTTACAGCAGCAGACTAATATCCCTATTTTCTTTCAGGAAAAGAATGATAAAAGCTGATCTTACTAAATTTTTTAAGATTACTTGGAGAACTAATTAGAAAAAGGACCTCAATTTTTCTTTTATGTTAGAGTATGAAGACAATAGGATTAGGAAATAAGAAAAGACAGACTAGGATTATTGTAAAAGTAGTTGTCTTATGTAGTGCGTTACTATCTTCAGCATTGTCTTCAGTGGCACATTCAGTTGATAAGAGAAAATAAAGAATTTCTGAAAAATAAATGATGAGTTTAACCAAAAAGCCTTAAACCACAAAATCAAAATGATTCCTTGTCCATATTTAACTTGAGGATTTTTAAGCCTTTTTTAGTTTTACAAGTTTTTCAGTGTTAATAATGCAGTTATGGCATACATTTTTGCAGTTTTTTGTGACAAAGTCATTCCATCCATTAAGCTACCTGTGAAAAAAAAACAAACTCAAAACCAGTTTTTGTCATTTAAATATTTATTAAGTCTTCCATTAAATTCTCTTAAATTTAATGCTTCAACCATATCTGAAAGCAACTCATTCCAAAGTCTAACTCCTTTTTGGAAAAATTAAACTCTTCCACCCTGCCAAAGATTGCTGCTACATCATCACTATCAATTATGTAAGTCTTTAACATCTCAGCCATATCTCCTCTGACTTTTTATGAAATAAAAATTAAGAAAGAATTTGTCACTGTAATATGAAGGCTTACCATGTCCCTCTACAGTAACAGAATTATTTCAAGTTTCTGATTTATTTTCTGCACTACCACAGCAGTAATGCCTAACATTATCTTGTTCTAGTCACTTCAGTCCTCTCCATGCAAAGATATTTCTGTGCTGTTTTTTGTGTTAAAGTTGAATTATTTAATGTTGGAATATCCTTTGCTGGCCAAACTATTATCTGGACAATCCTATCAGGGAATAGAGATCACAAAGTGATGTGATATCAAATTCCAGTTTACTTTTCTCTTCAGATCTATGTGGCTCTTCACTGATCCAGTAGACAGTCATTAGCTTTGCAGTTACACACATTTATTTTATGTTTAAATAAAGACTGTTTTCACTGGCATCTAAATGTGTCCAATCTGTTTGTCACACAGCTTCTTAGTAGTTTAATTTTTCCAGTAAATCACAAGGTTTATCAATGTTTCTTGTAAGTTTACAAAGTTCATACAAGCAAAATATTGCAACATGCTGGGATAAATCTTACTACTTTCACAGGTTTTATTCTCAGGTTGAACCACAACTTGATCCTATGACTGTACTGTGTTCACAGGTTTTATGCTAAGGTTGAACCACAACCTGATCCTACAATCATGGTGTATTCACAGGTATTATTCTAAGGTTGAACCACTACCTCATCCTACAACCCCACTGTATTCATGGGATTATTCTAAGGTTCAACCACAACCTCATTCTACAACCCTACTGTATTCATGGGTTTATTCTAAGGATCAACCTCATCCTAGAATCCTGGTGTATTCACAGGTTTTCTTCTGAGGTTGAACCACAATCTGATCATACAACCCTACTGTATTCACAGGTTTATTCTCAGGTTGAACCATAATCTGATCCTGCAACCCAAGAATATTCACAGGTTTTATCCTAAGCTTGAACCACAACTTGATCCTTAAACCCATACTGTATTCTCAGTTTCAACCACAACCTGATCCTCGTGTATTCACAGGTTTTCTTCTAAGGTTGAACCACAACTTGATTCTTAAACCCTACTTTATTCAAGGGTTTATTCTAAGGTGAATCACAACTCTAGTGTATTCACAGGTTTATTCTAAGGTTGAACCACAACCTGATCCTACAATCCTTGTGTATTCATAGGTTTTATTCTAAGGTTGAACCACAACATCGTCCTTCAACCCTACTTTATTCAAGGGTTTATTCTAAGGTTGAACCACTATCCTAGTGTATTCACAGGTTTTATTCTAAGGTTAAACCACAACCTTAACCTACAATCCTGGTGTATTCACAGGTTTTATTTTTAGGTTGAACCACAACCCTAGTGTATTTATGAGTTTTATTCCAAGGTTGAAGCAGAACTTGAACCATCAACCATACTGTATTCACAGGTTTAGTCTATGGTTGAGACATAAACTGATCCTACAACTCTACTGTATTCACAGGTTTATTTTACATTGAACCACAACCTGATCCTACAATCGTAGAGTAATCACAAGTTTATTCTAATGTTGAACCACATCCTGATCCTACTACCCAGGTGTATTCACAAGTTTATTCTAATGTTGAACCACATCCTGATCCTACTACCCAGGTATATTCACAGGTCTATTCTAGCATTGAACCACAACCTGATCCTACTACCTAAGTGTATTCAGAGGTTTTATTCTAAAGCAGATCCACAACTTGATGCTACAATCCTTGTGTATTCACAGGTTTCATTCTAAGGTTGAAACCACAACTAGATCCTTCAACCCTACTTTATTCAAGGGTTTATTCTGAGGTTGAACCACATCCTGATCCTACTACCCAGGTGTATTCACAGGTCTATTCTAGCATTGAACCACAACCTGATCCTACTACCTAAGTGTATTCAGAGGTTTTATTCTAAGGTTGAACCACAATCTGATCCTACTACCCAGGTGTATTCAGAGGTTTTATTCTAAGGTTGAACCACAACTTGATCCTTCAACTCTACTGTATTCATAAGTTTATTGTAAAGTTGAACCCTATCTGATCCTACAACCCTACAAGTATTCATGGATAGATAAGTCATTTTATATTTCATCCAAGTTCATTTTACATAAACAATGAACTAGGATGGCAACAACTGGTTTAATCAGCATATGTACCAACCATAATATTACTAATTTATTTAAATACTGTAAAATTTTTATGGATCATTGTGACAACCAGATTTTACAATTGAATATTAGAAAGTGTTTGTATTTGAAGTTTCTGACAATGGCACATGTACATTACAAGTTTAGAAAAAATGTTTATAAGTTTCATCCAAAAAAAAAAGTAACCAGGATATTTTAATCAGATGTTCATAAGTCAGCTTCTAATCAACTTGTTAATTGCATCTGTACAATGAATACCTTTAAAAACTGTATATAGATTTTGAAAGAGACAAAAGCAGGGTAAAAAAATTGAATTTATGTTAACTTATTACAGTCTTCACAATTATGAATACATTAGTTTATTTAAAATCTAATTTTCTGGTAAAACTAAAAATATTGTGAACATAAAAACACTGTTTTAGTTCTTTCTGTTTATAATTTATCATAAAATGTTACAAAACGTAATTCCTTTTATTCCTCCATCACTACACTATTTCAAGCTTTGTGCTCTGCAAACAAAAATTCAACAGAAAATATGAACAAGGTGTGAAAATTTCCATAGCAAATATTAAAATAAGGGAATCCTTCAGTAGCAGGTGTTGGTTGACTAGTGCAAGTTTAATGGGGTAGCAATCCTCCGATGCTTGTGTACAGCAAAGGGAGTAGTTCCCCTAATGTTGTCGTTGATTGGTTCAACATAAACATCAGCACACAATTCTTCGAGAGGAATTTCTTTTGATGATTTTGCAACTTCTACAGCTTTATCAATTTCTTTTTTCACATTCTTTTCTATTTCCTGAGGATAAATAAATTGTCATTTTAATCTTGTTTATAAACAGACATATGTTAGGTTCCAATAACTTTATGAAGCTAAATTGTTATTTATACTTCTACTGGACAGATGGATTTCAGAAAGTATCTATACATTTATGAAACTGCTGTAAGTAATTGTACTGCAGCATAATAAGGTTTTAATTTCATTCAGTAATTGCATTACTGAAACAGAGTAAACTCTTTAGAATTAATTTTGCACTAATAAAACACATAGAATAGTGAATAAGTTTTTTTCTCTAACCTTACAAATACTCTTCAGATGTCCTGAAGCAGTGATGAGATCTTAACTACATAGGTCTCAGTGTGTCTAGTTTTGGTCTCAACACCATTTCTACAAAGTTGCAAGGAACTTTGCACATTGATTTTGTTTGTGAAGTCAGTCTTATAGCAAGTTATCTTGTGTCTAACATTCTGGAACTGAACTAAAGTTTTGCTTGTTTAGAAGTTGATTATTCAGGATTGAAAGACATGAAATATGCCTTAAGGAGGACTGCTTTCATTGATGGTATTATGCCAAACCACTTGAAAGGCAGACCCCACAGCAGCTGTGCTAAATTACCAGGTGAAGACACCAAACTTCCACAAAGTGCTTCTTTTATTTTTTGCTTCACACAGAAAGCACCAAAAAAACCTCAATCGTTCTTGTTTTATCAGCTTTTGAATCGCAAAGACTATTATTCTTGTGCAAAAAGAACACATCAAAATTAATGCAAATAATAACACTTTAAACTACATGACAAATATTAATTAATTTCACAACAATTAAATCCATTTCAGTAAGAAGAAAACTCCTGTCCTTAGTAAATATTTGTTGTGCATTAATTGCTGGCTCAATTATCCAAACAGAAATATACAAGTTAGACATCCTTACCAAGAAATCTATTTAATTCTTGCTACACATTAATTGAATATCAGTTATATTTAAATTACATAAATATCAATTGAATAATTATGTTACACAATTTAGAGCATTGCCAAAAAAGCTATCTACATTTCTTTGTGGTGTGTGTGATCCTAAGGCAGACTAAGTGGAAATATAACACTTAATTGAAGTTTAACTCTTGAAATTGTTAAACTGAAATAAATAGCATGTTATTTTTGTTAGGTAATACATAATCATGGATGCAAACTGGATGATATATTTGTAATGCCAAACAGTTAAAATCCAACAACAAAATGAAATGTTTTAACTGCCTATTTGTATAAATAAAGTTTGACATTATGCTGTTGACTCCACAGATAAAATCGTACTTTTCAAAATATTTTCCTCATACTTGACACTTCATATCAGATTTTGGACTCAGGTATGGAATGTGAAATGAGACAATTTAATAGCAAGGTACACAGGCTCATTTACCATTCCAGCAGTCTTCAAACTTTATAAAGATTTATAGTGTCTTCTTCAAAACTACTTAAATCAACTTATTCACAAGTTCATTCTTGAACCACATACTGATCCCACAACCCTAGTGTATTCACGGGTTTATTCTAAAATTGAACCACAACCTAATCCTATTACTGTACTGTATTCACAGGTTTAATTTAAGGTTTAACCACAAACTGATCCTGTATTCCTAACGTATACAATCGTAGTGTATTCACAAGTTTATTCTAATGTTGAACCACATCCTGATCCCACAAACATTGTGTATTCACAGGTTTATTCTAACATTGAACCACAACCCAATCCTACTTACCCTGATGTATTGGCAGGTTTTATTCTAAAGCAGATCCACAACTTGATGCTACAATCCTTGTGTATTCACAGGTTTCATTCTAAGGTTGAAACCACAACTAGATCCTTCAACCCTACTTTATTCAAGGGTTTATTCTGAGGTTGAACCACATCCTGATCCTACTACCCAGGTGTATTCACAGGTCTATTCTAGCATTGAACCACAACCTGATCCTACTACCTAAGTGTATTCAGAGGTTTTATTCTAAGGTTGAACCACAATCTGATCCTACTACCCAGGTGTATTCAGAGGTTTTATTCTAAGGTTGAACCACAACTTGATCCTTCAACTCTACTGTATTCATAAGTTTATTGTAAAGTTGAACCCTATCTGATCCTACAACCCTACAAGTATTCATGGATAGATAAGTCATTTTATATTTCATCCAAGTTCATTTTACATAAACAATGAACTAGGATGGCAACAACTGGTTTAATCAGCATATGTACCAACCATAATATTACTAATTTATTTAAATACTGTAAAATTTTTATGGATCATTGTGACAACCAGATTTTACAATTGAATATTAGAAAGTGTTTGTATTTGAAGTTTCTGACAATGGCACATGTACATTACAAGTTTAGAAAAAATGTTTATAAGTTTCATCCAAAAAAAAAGTAACCAGGATATTTTAATCAGATGTTCATAAGTCAGCTTCTAATCAACTTGTTAATTGCATCTGTACAATGAATACCTTTAAAAACTGTATATAGATTTTGAAAGAGACAAAAGCAGGGTAAAAAAAATTGAATTTATGTTAACTTATTACAGTCTTCACAATTATGAATACATTAGTTTATTTAAAATCTAATTTTCTGGTAAAACTAAAAATATTGTGAACATAAAAACACTGTTTTAGTTCTTTCTGTTTATAATTTATCATAAAATGTTACAAAACGTAATTCCTTTTATTCCTCCATCACTACACTATTTCAAGCTTTGTGCTCTGCAAACAAAAATTCAACAGAAAATATGAACAAGGTGTGAAAATTTCCATAGCAAATATTAAAATAAGGGAATCCTTCAGTAGCAGGTGTTGGTTGACTAGTGCAAGTTTAATGGGGTAGCAATCCTCCGATGCTTGTGTACAGCAAAGGGAGTAGTTCCCCTAATGTTGTCGTTGATTGGTTCAACATAAACATCAGCACACAATTCTTCGAGAGGAATTTCTTTTGATGATTTTGCAACTTCTACAGCTTTATCAATTTCTTTTTCACATTCTTTTCTATTTCCTGAGGATAAATAAATTGTCATTTTAATCTTGTTTATAAACAGACATATGTTAGGTTCCAATAACTTTATGAAGCTAAATTGTTATTTATACTTCTACTGGACAGATGGATTTCAGAAAGTATCTATACATTTATGAAACTGCTGTAAGTAATTGTACTGCAGCATAATAAGGTTTTAATTTCATTCAGTAATTGCATTACTGAAACAGAGTAAACTCTTTAGAATTAATTTTGCACTAATAAAACACATAGAATAGTAAATAAGTTTTTTCTCTAACCTTACAAATACTCTTCAGATGTCCTGAAGCAGTGATGAGATCTTAACTACATAGGTCTCAGTGTGTCTAGTTTTGGTCTCAACACCATTTCTACAAAGTTGCAAGGAACTTTGCACATTGATTTTGTTTGTGAAGTCAGTCTTATAGCAAGTTATCTTGTGTCTAACATTCTGGAACTGAACTAAAGTTTTGCTTGTTTAGAAGTTGATTATTCAGGATTGAAAGACATGAAATATGCCTTAAGGAGGACTGCTTTCATTGATGGTATTATGCCAAACCACTTGAAAGGCAGACCCACAGCAGCTGTGCTAAATTACCAGGTGAAGACACCAAACTTCCACAAAGTGCTTCTTTTATTTTTTGCTTCACACAGAAAGCACCAAAAAAACCTCAATCGTTCTTGTTTTATCAGCTTTTTAATCGCAAAGACTATTATTCTTGTGCAAAAAGAACACATCAAAATTAATGCAAATAATAACACTTTAAACTACATGACAAATATTAATTAATTTCACAACAATTAAATCCATTTCAGTAAGAAGAAAACTCCTGTCCTTAGTAAATATTTGTTGTGCATTAATTGCTGGCTCAATTATCCAAACAGAAATATACAAGTTAGACATCCTTACCAAGAAATCTATTTAATTCTTGCTACACATTAATTGAATATCAGTTATATTTAAATTACATAAATATCAATTGAATAATTATGTTACACAATTTAGAGCATTGCCAAAAAAGCTATCTACATTTCTTTGTGGTGTGTGTGATCCTAAGGCAGACTAAGTGGAAATATAACACTTAATTGAAGTTTAACTCTTGAAATTGTTAAACTGAAATAAATAGCATGTTATTTTTGTTAGGTAATACATAATCATGGATGCAAACTGGATGATATATTTGTAATGCCAAACAGTTAAAATCCAACAACAAAATGAAATGTTTTAACTGCCTATTTGTATAAATAAAGTTTGACATTATGCTGTTGACTCCACAGATAAAATCGTACTTTTCAAAATATTTTCCTCATACTTGACACTTCATATCAGATTTTGGACTCAGGTATGGAATGTGAAATGAGACAATTTAATAGCAAGGTACACAGGCTCATTTACCATTCCAGCAGTCTTCAAACTTTATAAAGATTTATAGTGTCTTCTTCAAAACTACTTAAATCAACTTATTCACAAGTTCATTCTTGAACCACATACTGATCCCACAACCCTAGTGTATTCACGGGTTTATTCTAAAATTGAACCACAACCTAATCCTATTACTGTACTGTATTCACAGGTTTAATTTAAGGTTTAACCACAAACTGATCCTGTATTCCTAACGTATACAATCGTAGTGTATTCACAAGTTTATTCTAATGTTGAACCACATCCTGATCCCACAAACATTGTGTATTCACAGGTTTATTCTAACATTGAACCACAACCCAATCCTACTTACCTGATGTATTGGCAGGTTTTATTCTAAAGCAGATCCACAACTTGATGCTACAATCCTTGTGTATTCACAGGTTTCATTCTAAGGTTGAAACCACAACTAGATCCTTCAACCCTACTTTATTCAAGGGTTTATTCTGAGGTTGAACCACATCCTGATCCTACTACCCAGGTGTATTCACAGGTCTATTCTAGCATTGAACCACAACCTGATCCTACTACCTAAGTGTATTCAGAGGTTTTATTCTAAGGTTGAACCACAATCTGATCCTACTACCCAGGTGTATTCAGAGGTTTTATTCTAAGGTTGAACCACAACTTGATCCTTCAACTCTACTGTATTCATAAGTTTATTGTAAAGTTGAACCCTATCTGATCCTACAACCCTACAAGTATTCATGGATAGATAAGTCATTTTATATTTCATCCAAGTTCATTTTACATAAACAATGAACTAGGATGGCAACAACTGGTTTAATCAGCATATGTACCAACCATAATATTACTAATTTATTTAAATACTGTAAAATTTTTATGGATCATTGTGACAACCAGATTTTACAATTGAATATTAGAAAGTGTTTGTATTTGAAGTTTCTGACAATGGCACATGTACATTACAAATTTAGAAACAAATGTTTATAAGTTTCATCCAAAAAAAAAAGTAACCAGGATATTTTAATCAGATGTTCATAAGTCAGCTTCTAATCAACTTGTTAATTGCATCTGTACAATGAATACCTTTAAAAACTGTATATAGATTTTGAAAGAGACAAAAGCAGGGTAAAAAAAATTGAATTTATGTTAACTTATTACAGTCTTCACAATTATGAATACATTAGTTTATTTAAAATCTAATTTTCTGGTAAAACTAAAAATATTGTGAACATAAAAACACTGTTTTAGTTCTTTCTGTTTATAATTTATCATAAAATGTTACAAAACGTAATTCCTTTTATTCCTCCATCACTACACTATTTCAAGCTTTGTGCTCTGCAAACAAAAATTCAACAGAAAATATGAACAAGGTGTGAAAATTTCCATAGCAAATATTAAAATAAGGGAATCCTTCAGTAGCAGGTGTTGGTTGACTAGTGCAAGTTTAATGGGGTAGCAATCCTCGATGCTTGTGTACAGCAAAGGGAGTAGTTCCCCTAATGTTGTCGTTGATTGGTTCAACATAAACATCAGCACACAATTCTTCGAGAGGAATTTCTTTTGATGATTTTGCAACTTCTACAGCTTTATCAATTTCTTTTTCACATTCTTTTCTATTTCCTGAGGATAAATAAATTGTCATTTTAATCTTGTTTATAAACAGACATATGTTAGGTTCCAATAACTTTATGAAGCTAAATTGTTATTTATACTTCTACTGGACAGATGGATTTCAGAAAGTATCTATACATTTATGAAACTGCTGTAAGTAATTGTACTGCAGCATAATAAGGTTTTAATTTCATTCAGTAATTGCATTACTGAAACAGAGTAAACTCTTTAGAATTAATTTTGCACTAATAAAACACATAGAATAGTAAATAAGTTTTTTCTCTAACCTTACAAATACTCTTCAGATGTCCTGAAGCAGTGATGAGATCTTAACTACATAGGTCTCAGTGTGTCTAGTTTTGGTCTCAACACCATTTCTACAAAGTTGCAAGGAACTTTGCACATTGATTTTGTTTGTGAAGTCAGTCTTATAGCAAGTTATCTTGTGTCTAACATTCTGGAACTGAACTAAAGTTTTGCTTGTTTAGAAGTTGATTATTCAGGATTGAAAGACGTGAAATATGCCTTAAGGAGGACTGCTTTCATTGATGGTATTATGCCAAACCACTTGAAAGGCAGACCCCACAGCAGCTGTGCTAAATTACCAGGTGAAGACACCAAACTTCCACAAAGTGCTTCTTTTATTTTTGCTTCACACAGAAAGCACCAAAAAAACCTCAATCGTTCTTGTTTTATCAGCTTTTGAATCATAAAGACTATTATTCTTGTGCAAAAGAACACATCAAAATTAATGCAAATAATAACACTTTAAACTACATGACAAATATTAATTAATTTCACAACAATTAAATCCATTTCAGTAAGAAGAAAACTCCTGTCCTTAGTAAATATTTGTTGTGCATTAATTGCTGGCTCAATTATCCAAACAGAAATATACAAGTTAGACATCCTTACCAAGAAATCTATTTAATTCTTGCTACACATTAATTGAATATCAGTTATATTTAAATTACATAAATATCAATTGAATAATTATGTTACACAATTTAGAGCATTGCCAAAAAGCTATCTACATTTCTTTGTGGTGTGTGTGATCCTAAGGCAGACTAAGTGGAAATATAACACTTAATTGAAGTTTAACTCTTGAAATTGTTAAACTGAAATAAATAGCATGTTATTTTGTTAGGTAATACATAATCATGGATGCAAACTGGATGATATATTTGTAATGCCAAACAGTTAAAATCCAACAACAAAATGAAATGTTTTAACTGCCTATTTGTATAAATAAAGTTTGACATTATGCTGTTGACTCCACAGATAAAATCGTACTTTTCAAAATATTTTCCTCATACTTGACACTTCATATCAGATTTTGGACTCAGGTATGGAATGTGAAATGAGACAATTTAATAGCAAGGTACACAGGCTCATTTACCATTCCAGCAGTCTTCAAACTTTATAAAGATTTATAGTGTCTTCTTCAAAACTACTTAAATCAACTTATTCACAAGTTCATTCTTGAACCACATACTGATCCCACAACCCTAGTGTATTCACGGGTTTATTCTAAAATTGAACCACAACCTAATCCTATTACTGTACTGTATTCACAGGTTTAATTTAAGGTTTAACCACAAACTGATCCTGTATTCCTAACGTATACAATCGTAGTGTATTCACAAGTTTATTCTAATGTTGAACCACATCCTGATCCCACAAACATTGTGTATTCACAGGTTTATTCTAACATTGAACCACAACCCAATCCTACTTACCCTGATGTATTGGCAGGTTTTATTCTAAAGCAGATCCACAACTTGATGCTACAATCCTTGTGTATTCACAGGTTTCATTCTAAGGTTGAAACCACAACTAGATCCTTCAACCCTACTTTATTCAAGGGTTTATTCTGAGGTTGAACCACATCCTGATCCTACTACCCAGGTGTATTCACAGGTCTATTCTAGCATTGAACCACAACCTGATCCTACTACCTAAGTGTATTCAGAGGTTTTATTCTAAGGTTGAACCACAATCTGATCCTACTACCCAGGTGTTTTCAGAGGTTTTATTCTAAGGTTGAACCACAACCTGATCCTACTACCCAGGTGTTTTCAGAGGTTTTATTCTAAGATTGAACCACAACTTGATCCTTCAACTCTACTGTATTCATGAGTTTATTCTAAGGTTCAACCACCACCTGATTCTATAACCCTACTGTATTCACAGGTTTTATTCTAAGGTTGAAACCTGATTCTACAACCCTACTGTATTCATAGGTTTAATTCTAAGGTTGAACCACTACCTAATCCTATGACTGTACTGAATTCACAGGTTTATTCTAATGTTAAGTCACAACCTGATCATACAAATCCTACTGTATTCACAGGCTTATTTTACATTGAACCACAACCTGATCCTACAACCCTAAGTGTATTCACAGGTTTATTCTGAAGTTGAACTACAACCTGGTACTACAACCCCACCATATTCTTATGTTTATTCTAAGGTTGAACCATAACCTGATTTTCATAATGTTTTGAATGTGTAATAAAAAGTTTTAAAACTACAGCAGTCATGGGTAATACAATACACACATCCACCCAGCTGCCATGTAAGATGCTTGAATGCTAAACTACTTTACTTTAAATAGCCCCAGATATTAACATTGTAAGTCCATAAGTTACTTCTCACCAAACAATAGACTTTGAGAAAGCCCTTATATATTTCATACAAACTTAAACCTTCTCACAAGTGGTTTATGGAAAATTGTCAATACCCACTGCAGTAAGGCCTTCACTGTATACCACTGACATAAATGTATGGTTCCAGAGCAAAATAATAAAATGCTTATTTTTCTAAGTATTAAAGGTTTCACAAGTTGAAAGATTTTTTTGGGGGGTAGATACTTCACGTTGACTTATGAAACCATATAAAGGAAAAAGAAGGATAATAAAAGAAAAATAGATATGTACATATTTACCTATGTAAATGTGTATACATCTGTTTTATGTTACAGTTTTTGTATTTTCACATGGATGTCATATACAGTACTCAGTGTTTATTATAATAAGATTTTAAAATGTTCACCAAATGTCACTGTGAAATTAATCTCTCAACTTGTAGAAGTGCAATCTACCAAAACTACAACAAACTGGTATTATTTTTAACATGAATTACATATTTAAAAAACTGAACGTTTAGTTACAATTAACCTTGTAAGTTTGTGGAATTTGTCCTTTGCATCCTAAATACTGATAAATACAATACAGTACTTAAGACCTACTTCATTCAGTACTATATATCAATGCTTGTAAACTACTCTGGGAAGACACCTATGAAGACGTTAAAACTACATTTTTAGCTGGAGTTTTGGCTGTAGTCAACTTGCATAATAGACATTTATAAAATAAGTTTTATGGACTTCAAACTGATAGTAACATGCAAAATGTAATTCCAAGGTGTCAAGAAGAGGAAGGAAATGAATCTAAGTTATTTATGCCTACACAGTTACACGATATCAAATGACACAAATCTACATTAAAGCCCATATTACCTTGAGTTCATCATTTGTTGCAAGTCCTGATGTAATAATCTTATCCTTGAAAGAGGTGATGGGATCTCGAGTGTGACGAACTTCTTGAATTTCTTCTCTTGTTCGATAGCTACACACACAATCAAACATGTGTGACACAAACTGTGAAACTTGTTTTGATGAAGCATAATTTAAACTGACAACATTCTTATCCAAGTTGTATAATGAAAGAGTTTAACTGTAACAAAATACATGCGTACATTTTAAAACTAATTATTTGCCTTCAACATAATTAAGAAAGTAAAAAGCGTTTCATTACCCATCATTACCAAAGGCAACACAGTGTCATATTTTCTGAACAAATTAAGACTTTAATATGAAAATTCTATCCACAAGTCAAATATAATATCACTTTCAAACTGGCTTTTATATTAAAACATCTCTTCAAAACACAGGATTGTCAATCTACTTCTTTGTTCTTGAACTGTCCACAAATGAAAGTGGTGATTGTGAGGTCACCTATTCCAGGAAAACAGCATTTTTTTCTGTCCAAATTGAAGCACACACTTTGATAAAATGATTCCCTAATTATCATTAAAATTAGAATATTTTAGAAATTTTTATTTTTTTTAAACTTTATTTCCTCTCTGTTATAGACCATGTAGTGACCATTAATATTGTAATTAATCTTATATTTTCTTACCCTACGACCTAAAGAATATATTACGTAAAAATCAGAAGCCTTTTCCCTATTGGCCCTGGGATAATTTTATAACCACTAATAAGATTACCTCTTATTTTTCACATGAGAAAATAGGAGGTCTTGACCTATCCCTATAACCCACTCTCAAAAATCAATCTGGAAACCCTTTTCTAAAGCTCCTTCAATGAGTCAATATACTTTCTGAAATATGTAAACCAAAAACTGCTAATAGTACTTTTCAAGTGAGACTTAACTGATAGTTTGTATTGAGTAACAACCTCTCTTGACTAGTTATCAATGCGTCTACAAATGCACCTTAACTTCCTATCAGCTTTACTACTAGCAACAAAGCACTGCCTCAGTGTTTGAGTGAATTTCTATGTTATTACTGTGATCCAAATTTTTAACCCAGGTGCACTTCTTAAAATTATCTGCCAAATATATGTCCAATTTCCCAATTGACCTAAGTCATTTATGATACCTTAAAATCCTCAATACACCTAGAGGTACCCGAGATTTTAATGTGGTCAGTAAATTTTACTAACTATTCCCTTATCGATGTCATTAATACAAATCAGAAAATGCTATGGTGCACAAACACTGACCTATGCAGTGCCTCATTATTACTATTTAAAAATCTGATTACAAAATTATGGTACCCCCCCCCCCCTCCAAAGTAAGTAAATCGTGAAGAGGACCTTGAGGTGGTACAGAAATATAACTTTTAATACCAGCTTTTTATACATTTTATAGTTTGAAAATAAACTGTCTAGAAGTGTACTATGATAGGAAAAATGTACTACATTATATTTTTTTATATGCCTTAAAATCACTAATAAAGCCATAAATCCTGATCTTGTGTTTTATTTTATTGATTTCATTTACTGTAGTAGAACTTGATCCTCTCTTGAGTTTATGAAAGTGGATTAAAGCCTAAAAAGCTTGAGAACCCTGACTTGAAGCAACCATTTATTCCACATGCAATCTTTAATTTATTCTTGAGTAGATACACAAATGATTATCATCTGGTTGCCATTCACACCTACAATTTCTTGAATTAATATGATTACTGACCTCGTGCCAGGATCACTCATACTGTGGCCATGATACCGATAAGTGGCACTTTCCATCACCACAGGACCTTTCCCTGCACGACACATGTCTGCAGCAAATTTTGTGGCTTCTCGGACAGCTAGAACGTCCATTCCATCAACCTACAGAGTGAAAGTACAATTTTTAATGACTTAGTTGCTCCTAGTGCCCCTGAAATGAATTTAGAACTCCAGTTTGAAAAACCCATACAAACAATATCACCAATTTTTTTTATTGTATATAAAATATATTTCTGAAATACGACTTCATTTGAAATCTTTACATATAAATAAATATGAACATTAAACCTAAATCACTAGAAAACATAATGGAAAGCTCTGCAAAGATATATAAACTTCAAAACCAAAATACTAGAAATAAAAAAAACAAAACAGAAAATGTTCCAGAGAAACAAATATGAACTTATTTTGAAACCAAGACATTAGAAAACATCACAGAATGCTCTGCACAGAAATATGAAATCAAAACACTGTCAATATTCCATAAAACACTAAACACCCTAATATTAAAGTTTCAAATCTATCAATTTACACATTTTAGGCATCTCAATAGTTACCAATGACAATACTAATTTTGTTCCATAATAACAGAAAAAATTCATAATTTAACAATTAAACATCTTCATCCATGTGTACTGCCCAATACTCAAATGCACATAATTTTTTTGCTTTATTTCCCAAAACCATTTCCTTTCATTCATTGCAATTCCCCAATCCCAGAGTCCTAATCTTGTAGTTCTAAGTTTTCAAACAATCTTGCTGGCCCTTCTAAAATGGGTCTAACTTATGTAAACTTTCATTTAATAAAATGCTAGAAACAGAACATTATCATGTGATGTCACTAATAAAGCCATAAATCCTGATCTTGTGTTTTATTTTATTGATTTCATTTACCGTAGTAGAACTTGATCCTCTCTTATACTACAATGCAACAAACACTTTTAAACTTTTTCTATGATAGCTTACATTTTATGTTACAAAAACTCATTGGACACTAATAACTGAAGATAGGTCAGGTAACCCTAAGTTCAGTTACCCAGTTTGTATGGCAATAAATTTTCAAGAACAACCAAGTTGCATTACAAACTTCAGAATATTTAAATTCAAATATAAATACTGATGACATTACATATCACCAACTAGAACTACTAATGATTTTAGAGGTGACTAACTTGCACCACACTAACTCACCCAGATACCAGGGATGAAATCACCTCGTGTGTAGTAATCCGTGCTGGCAGAAGCTCGGTCTGAGCTTGTCCCCATTCCGAATCCATTGTTTTCACAAACAAAGATAATTGGGAGTGTCCATAGCTTAGCCATGTTAAAGGTCTCAAATACTTGGCCCTGATTAGCTGCTCCATCTCCATACAATGTCACACAGATGTCATCCTTACCTTGATATTTCAAGGCAAAACCAATACCAGCTCCTAAAGGAACCTTTGGTGGAAATAAAAAAAGTACGAGGAATTGTACGAGTTAAGAGACAATAATTCAGAATTTTGTGAAAAATATTTAATAACAAAATGCCCAGTGCATTAATTAATGAAACTGGTAACAGGTCTAAATGACAATAATTTCAAAACAAAAAAGAAACTTAAAGGTTGAATAAAGTTGTTTCCCTCGTAAGTTCATACAGCTATGGCTTCACCTGCACAAATATTCTTCTGGTAACATAATAATAGACAACTTTATTCACATACCATTAAGCTGTTATCAGTAGAAACCAAACTTTACTGAAGCAATGTTGTGACATAATTTCCAATCATCAGTGGCCCAGTAGTACATCTGAAGGCTTATAATGCTAAAGAAAAAGGTTTCAATTTCCATGGTAAGTAATTTTGTGCTTAACAACAAACAACTGTTTGTATACATACTTCAGGCCACTCCTAATATCAAACAGTTATATTATAAGCTGTGTCCTGCTTATTTTATATTCTCTAACCATAAAAAGATTACGACATCACAAACTATGGAGATAATAAACAAACTGACTTTTGTATAGATGGCTAAACACACACAAGAATATTTAACACATTATTTAAATGGGTTTTAAAAACACAAGACACAAGTTCCAGTAACTAAAACTTTCACAAACAAAATGCAAGAAACAGACACTCACACAAACTATACTTACCAATAAGCCAAGAGTTCAGTTGCACACTGTGTGTGTGTGTGTGTGTGTGTGTGTGTGTGCGCGCGCGCTCACTTAAGGCTTTGTTACAAAAATGTTTATGATTTGTAAAATATATAATTATAATAATTTTAGCATTATAAGCTTTTAGGCTTACTTCTCAGCCATCAGCGAGCTGATAAATCTAAATAAGGCCTTGCCTACAAGGAGATTTGTCTAAATACTAATGTTTAACTAAAAACAGTTATATTACTTAAATCACTCCTTCAAACATTTACCCTTAAATGGCAGTCATCATCAACTGATGCTGTTACCTACAACAATCCTACTGTTAATTGATATTTTCACTTTCAGTACTTAGGTTCAAATTTGAAGAAAAATCATATTATTGTATTAGAACAATTTAAAAAAAAAACATATCTTATACCCAGCACATGTACAATAGTCGTTTCTTTAGAGGGAACTTTTCAGAGACTAGCTTGGGGAAGTAAATTTTTTTCATCATTATTATGGTTACCCAAAATACAGCATTTTTGGGTAATCTTTGTGCAGTGTTTCTTGACTTTGGAATTATACTTTTATGTTTAAAATAATGTTTCCTTCATTCTTTGGCTATTCTGTTTAATACTAAAAACATTTCTTTGCCAGAAGTGTCATTCCAATAACATACAGAAAATAATTAAAAACATACCTATATTTAACTTTATTTTCTACCTATACTTTTATTTTTGAAACATATATATATATATATATATTCATCTTATTATTAACCTAATTTTGTTTCATTTTATAAACATACAATAAAAAAAGGGTTTTAAGCTTCTAACCAATTTGAACTGTTTTCTCAGTTTTCATTAATAAAAGATTTCTGATGAATCTACTATCTATTCACATTCTCAAATTTTTGTTTTTAGAGGTTTTACATTCAATCAAAAACAACTTATCAATACAACTTTCTCACAACTGAAACAAACAGTTTGTGCTGTTAACTTATGAAGATAGATCTTACAGAACATAATTACATATTATTTGATGGTTTACAATTTAACACATACTTGTGCACCTACAATCCCATTTCCACCATAAAAATTTTCTGAATACATGTGCATGGATCCACCTTTACCTCTAGCACAGCCTTTTTCCCGACCTGTAGATGAAACAAATAATTCACTTAACCCCTTCTTGGTGGAAGGGTTAAAGTACACATATCATGGATCTTTTAGTGTTACATTCAATATTTTAATTCAACCACTTTATGATAAATGTCCTTCTCATGAAATTTTTATATCATTCCAAAGTTTTATTTTATTCTCTGAATTTTAACTTTTTAACCTAAAAGAATGTAAAAAAACTTACCAATCTTTATTCTTATGTGTCACATGACATGTTTTGAGCTCTGACTCCTCCCCACTAAAATTTTGTGATGTTAAATATATGATGCTGCAGTTTACATCTGATTAGAAACTATCAAGATGTTTGAAAAATAATGGCAGATTTTTATATTAATATTTTAGTTATTTACAGGGATAAGAAACCTATCTTTTTGATAACTTCACATATACCATTGTAAAACTAAAGCTTTCTCCTATTCATTAGTGCATTTACTTTCTAAAACTTTGCTTCCAAGATTTCAGAGCCTTGTAATTAATGACAAGACAAAAAGTTGGGCATCATTTTTTTGCATGAATTCAAATTTGGTTATAAATGCATTACAAAGAGCAAACAATACCAACCAAGAATGGGGTGAAGGAACCACCTCTGAATGTACAGTACAGCATTGGGTCTGACAGTTTTGTAATGGAGATGCAAGTCTTGAAGATAAGGAAGGGCAGAGGATGTCCTTCTGCTGTTAAAATCAACCAACTGAAAGCATTAGTGGAAAGAAACCTGTGCCAAACTGTTCAAGAAATAGCACAAGAATTGGATGTTAGCACTTCCACAATTTTGGATCATTTTGAGCAAATTAGAAAAGTGAAAAAGCTTGACAAGTGGGTTACATGTGAACTCAGTGAAAACAAAACAAAAAAAATCACTGTTTTGAAATGTGCTCTATGCTGATTTTGCACAACAGAATTGACCCACATGTTGATCAAAGTGTCACCTGCAATGAAAATGAAATCCTTTACAACAGCTGAAAGTGATTTGCACAATGGTTCAACTGTGACGAGACTCCAAAATACTTCATGAAACCAAAGTTGCACCAACAAAAGATTATGGTTACTATATGTTGATTTGCAGCTGCTATTATTCATAACAGCTTGCTCAATCAGGGCCAGAATATCACTGCGAAGGTTTGCTGTCAAGAATTGGTAGAAATTCAAAGAAAGATAATGTAAAAATGCCAGCATTAGTCAACTGAAGAGGACCAATCTTGCTTCATGATAATGCTCAGCCACACATTGCTCAAACGATGCTCCAGAAACTCATCAAATTGGGCTATGACACACTGCCTCATAATCCTTACTCCACAGACTTATTGCTTGCCAACTACCACTTTTTCAAGCGTTTGGATAACTTTTTACAGGACAAAATATTCAACAACATAGCAGCACCAAAGAATGGTGATTAAGAATTTTTAAGTTCTAGAACTTCAGAGTTTTATCATCATGGCATAAGTAATCTTGTTTCTCAATGGCAAAAATGTGTAGCTGCATTAGGTTTCTATTTTGATTAATAAAGTTGCTTTTAAATTTTTTTTATTTCTTATTAAAGTCACAATTCTAGTTACCAACATGTTTTTCTGTTCTAAAATGCACATATGGAAACAATGCAATTTTTTTTTTTCTTGTGGACACTTATAAGGAGATTCTATTAGGCTTACTTCCAGCTCCAAGTACAACAAATTTTTGTTTATGTTTTTAATTTATTGTTATACATTTATCAATGAAAGTAAAATTAAATCTTATTAGGCTCAGAAGATACATTAGGTAAAGATGAACTACTCTGTTACCTCATCTCTTTATTCATTAGGAAGAAACTATGTTTGTCAGACAAGTTTATCTTAACCAAGAATAGTGTCAACAAACATTTTGTTACCTAACATGACCTGACACCACTTTGTGACAGATCAGACTGTAGGTCATCAATCTTTATCAGTTTTTGTTGTTTTATGATTTATTTGCCACAAGTGATGGCTGCTATTAAAACAATAAAATGGGCAAAATAAAATGTGAAAAGAAATATGTCAGTGAATATTGACAAACTTCAAACTCAATGTCTTTGATTAAATAATAATCATTGAAATACTGAGATGAAAAGTAATTATTTTAATGTTTTTTAAAAGGTCACTCTCAATGAAATTTTAAAAATATTACATAGTAAAAAAATGATAGAAAAAGCATAAAGTTATACATTTTTTAAATCCAAAACTAGGTACTATATAGTAAATGTTTACTAGCATGCATTTGGGTTAAGTATTTTTACTGTGAAAATGGAAAAGAAATTCATTAATTATGACTCCTCCCTCCAAGTCTAGAAACAAATACTAATAGCACATCAGTTGAAACATCCTGAAGCAAACCCATTCTACACTACAGAAAACACTAACCTAAAAGGGTCAATGTTTTTATAACAGAAGGATATATATTTAATAGATGCATGTAATTATTACATATATTTCTTTACATAGTAATTACCTATAAGTTCTGCCAGGACACCCTCCATACTAACTCCTCGAATCCAGGTCCAACCATGAGCTCTGTAAGCTGTGATCACCTTATCAGTCTTTCTTATTGCAGCTTCCATGCCTACAGCGCAAGCTTCCTACAATGTAACCATACTTTATATATAAATACTCACACTTTCCAAGACCCTTCACCATTTTGTTGCAAACTTAAAATAAGCAGTCAACAAAAACAGCAAAAACACGAGAATAGATGTACACTAAAACATTGATTTCATGAACAAATACATTAATAGGTTTCACCAAAAAATAATAAAGGCTCTTATTTATTCTAACTCATTACATTCCCTCACTTTTAATGAATTTATATTAAATGTTATAATTAATATTAGCTGTGACACTTCACACTATTCAAGCAAAACTTTCACCTCTACACACCTAAATAACATTTACACCTGAAGATGAAAGATCTATCTTTCAATAGTACTTTGGTTATGTTTTTTCTGTTAAATGATTTTTAAACCAGCATTTTCCTAACACCATGAATGTAACATGTAATAAGGCAGTCAATGATGTAATCAACATTAGACTTTCCCATCAACCAATAGTAAGGTGCCACATCCTTCATGTTTACTACTCCCTTTGAACACTGTATATATATCAAAAGCTCATTCTTGATGAGGTAAAAGAAGCACACCACAAAGGAACGATGAATGGTTCTGTGAAATACAGCTAAGGAAAATGAAACTTTAACAATGCCAGTCATCTATCCACAGAAGATATAACTAGTATCCCATATTGAGAAGATAGGGGAGACTGGTGTGTAGGTAACATGAGCTACTTTCTAGGAACATAGTGACATAAAATCCATAGAATTTCCCATTAAAGGGAACCCAGTGAAAGCATGTGTCTCAAGCAGGGAATACCCTTTTGCACAATACAAATAGTAGTTTGTAAGCATATTGTTGAAGGAGTCTCTTACATGGTGATAAAGAGCTGTAGAGATGGCAGAATGGAAAAGCTACTCAATTGGCCTGAATATTTTGGGGAGTCAGTAGATTATAGAAGTGCAGCAGTGCAGCTAGAGCAATAAGTCATACTGCAGAGTAATTAAGAAGTGCACAACATCTAGTACACTATCTCAGAATTGCATCCCAAGATGAATTTAAGATCCATCGAAAAGTTTGTATTACATTTCCAGGTATACACAGTTGCCCAACTTCCAATTCAGGTATGCATCTAGTCAGTCTCACACTAGTGGGATTACATCTACTCAAAGGGGAGCTCTATATACTTGACCTCCCCAATGGCCTGGTACTGGAGAAGTAAGGACAATCCCATTCCACTAGAAGAAGGAATTTGTACAGGAGAGAATACTGAAGAGGACTGAACAGAAATAATCTATCACCTGGATCAGGTATCACACTAAGAGACTGCAATGCATTAACACAAAAAAGAGACAGCAGAAGCTGAGTAGTGAAAGACAGGGAACCACACACAATCCTGTTCTGTGTGTGGAATTGCATTAAAGATTGGAAAGTAAAATATATGAGTTGCCAAATTAGTGTTGCAGAGAAAATCTACATAGAAGACACTTAGAAAAGGGTTTAGTATTTTCTGTTATCCCTAACTCGATGCATAACCCTTCCTACAGTACCTCATTTGGGGGACATCAACACCCAGAAGTAAGAGAATTGTAAGACAATGAATTTGATGGGAGGTGATATGCAATAAATGAAAAAATTCATATTCTAAAAAGAAATAGATAAGTCAGATGAGCAATAAGAATAAAAGGAATCATACAATACATCGAACTGCCCATATCCCAGGAACATTGACGTGAAAAGACTGCTCTGCAAGAAACCAAAGAAATCAAAAATTACTAAAGCATTTAGAACCATCCCACCTAGTTACAAAGACATCAGTGAACAAGTGCACAGGTAGGTACGAAAACAAGAAAAGATTGAGAACAGAGCACAATCTGCTGATCCACCAGAATTTAATGGAGATACAAAAGGACACACACAAAGGTAGAACCTAAAGCATAAAATTTGGATGATTGGTTGATTTAGTGTTTTGACACAAAGCAGCTAGGCTATCTGCACCAAACATCCAGTAAAAAGTTAAAAGTAAATTTAGTAAAATTCATAAAAGGAAATTAAGGTAAAACAAAACAAAGTTTAAAAAAAAACATAAATAGCATAAAACCAACATTTACATCTAGTCTACAATGTTAAGATAAAAACTACAGTAATTCAAGTTGTAAAGGACTTTCTGTAGTGTAACTGTAATTATTATAACTCACCAGGAAGACTAACAGGTAAGTACAAAAACCACCGTCAATCACCTGAAGTTGGCCCTTCCAGTCCTGGTTCCGAGTTATTTGATGTTATGGCCATTTTCAAAAAGGAAAGTAGTAAGAAAGGTTTTAAAAGACATGTAGCAAACGTATAATAATAATTCACCAGGATGACTAATGGATAATTCAAACAGCAGTGTTAGTCACCTGAAGTTGGCCTTTCCAGTTGTGGTTTCGAATTATATAATGTTATGGCCAATTTCTAATTTCAAATCAAACCAGATGAACTGTGATTTTTTTAAAAGGAAGCCACATTAAAAAGGTGTAATGTATAAATTAAAAAACTTAAATGGCATTAAAAAGATTAATGGCCTTTAAAAAACTAAAAACATTACCAAGGTAGACAGTGTCACCATCATCAATAACACTGTCTAACGTTATGGACAAACCTTGGGACAGAACATGTTTGAAATGGTGCCTCTTTGAGAGTCATAACAAGAAGAAATAAAAAGAATGGCTTATTGTGATCTGAGTGCTACATAAACTACACACTGGGCCATCAGTTCCAGATAAAAGAAAACAATGAGTTAAAAAACTGTGACCAATGCATAGTCTATTTAGAACTTCCTCTTTCCGATCCTTATGAAAGCAAGATAGCCAAAGTCCAATATAGGGTTTAATTTGGAAAAACTTCTTGTTTTCTCGTTGCTCACTCCAAGTTGACTGCCAACTAACATGGAGCCGAGCCTTGAATACAGCACAATAATCCATGTATGCAATAGGCACAGCAGTGATAGTGAAAGAGCAGATCGACGTAGCTGCAGTGTCGGCAAGCTCGTTCCCGCAAATACTAACATGGCTCAGTATCCAGTAAAACTGGATAGAAGTAGATGTTACAGAGAAATGGGCCAGTTGGTTTTGAATATCGGCAAAAACAGGGTATGAATCAACATGAAGCGATTCCAGGATCACTAGAGAACTAAGCGAGCCAGTATAAATAGTGCAGTTTGAGTACTGTTTTGCTTCTATGTGATCCAGGGCAAGAGAAATGGCATACAGTTCAGCAGCGAACACAGAAGCTGTAGAAGAGATTCTGCGAGCAGCCACCGAACCACAACAAACTGATTTTGAACCATCTGTACAAATAGGAATGGAAGGATGGTTTGAAAGATATTCAGCAAATAGCAAACAGTATTTCCAATCAGGAGTGTCTACATTTCTCAGATAACTTAAAGATAGGTCACAATTGGGAACTGTAAGAAGCCATGGTGGGATGGGCTGACCAGTAGATACAGCAATGTTATCCAAGGACAGACCCAATTCATCCAACTGCACCTGAATATGAAGGCCAAAAGGATCAATGACAGATCATTTGTTCTGAAAAGTATGGCCCACTGAGGAAGAAAAACATAACTCCAGGTGGGATGCTTTGGTAAGGAAAGAAGTTTCGAATCATATAGTAAAGACAGTTGCATACGGTGAAGGTGCAAAGAATGTTCATGACACTATGTATAAGCTCTGAACTTGGGAAGTGCGGAAAGCTCCAGTACAAAGCTGAAGTCCTTGATGATAAATAGGGTCTAGTATCTTTAAGGCCAATGGCCTGGCAGAACCATAGACCAGTGATCCATAGTTGAGTTTCAATCAAATAAGAGCATGATATATCTTTAGCACAGAAGGTCAATCCACTCCCCAAGTGGTGGAAGAGAGGACACAGAGGATATTCAGAGCTCTTGTACATTTGACCCATAGCTGCTTGATGAGCGGTATAAGGGTAAGCTCACAGTCAAAGATAAGCCCCAAGAACTTTGTTGCAGGGACTAAAGATAGCACAACTTCACCAATATGGTGTTCAGGATCAGGGTGAATACCCCACCCCATTGGTAGCAAAAGTGCATGCAAGTAGTTTTAGAGAGAGAAAAGTTAAAGCCATTTGCTGTGGTCCACTTCAGTAAATGAATTATGGCAGTCTGTAGCTGCCGCTCAATATACCTCATGTTCGATGACTGACATGAGATGTGAAAGTCGTCGACGTAGAGCCCATTTGCAACAGTGAGAGGGAGTTCAGTGATGGCATTAATTTTTATACTGAAAAGTGTGACACTCAGAACAGCCCTGAGGGACTCCAAGTTCCTTTAGAAAAGAATGGGAAAGTGTCGAACCCACACGACCTTAGAATTTCCTGTCTATTAGAAATTTTTAGTAAAAATGGGCAAATGACCACGTAACCCATACATATGGAGGTCTCACAAAATGCCATACCTCCATGTTGTCATTTGAGAAAGGCTTCTCTGATTGACATTTCAAGTCGAATCAGGTGGTCCATGGTGGAGCTCTGTCGTCGGAACCGACACTGGGATAGGCGAAAGGAGATTGTTTGATTCGAGAAACCAAACAAGATGACCATTAACCATCCTCTCTAAGGTCTTACAGAGACAGCTCATCAAAGCAATTGGACTGTAGTTTTAAGGAATCTTGGGATTCTTTCCAGGCTTAGAGAAAGGTAGAACAATAGCCTGATGCCAGGCATCAGGAAAAACATTTTCCTGCCAGATCAAGTTAAAAACAATCAGAAGAATAGCAAGAGAAGTAGGAGATAGATAGAGCAGCACCTTTTAGTGTATATCATCAAGTCCAACCAATGTACTACCAGACCGATGAAGGGTCAGTTTGAGTTCCATCAGTGTAAAGGGACAATTATAGTCATACAGACAATCAGCTCAAAAGGAAAGAGGTGATTGCTCTACCCAAGTCTTGATGGCTAAGAAGGTGAAAAAAGAGGTAGAAGAGCTAGATACCCGGCAAAAGCTTTCACCTAGAGTATCAGCGATGCTCCGGGTATCAGCTACTTCCTGGCCATCAGAAAGCAAGATCAAGAGAGGGAGAGAATTATATTGCCCACTGACCTTTCAAATCTTGTCCCATATGACTTTGGAACTGGTGGTAGAAGATATGCTGGCTGTGAACTTAATCCAAGATTCCTTCTGGCTTTGATGTCTTACCCACTGAGCAGGTGAATGGCACTGCTTGAAAGCAATGCAGTTCAAGAGTGTGGGATATCTACAGAAAGTATCCCAGGCCTGTTTCTGAGCCTTCCATGCCATGTGGCAGGTAGGCATCCACCATTGATGATGATATAGTGGAAAATGTGTCAAGAGTTTAGGAATACACTGAGCAGCTGCTTATATAATACAGTTAGCTGCTGCTGCCACACAGTCATCTGATGATGGCTTACAGACAATGGCAGGATCAAGTTCTGCCAGAGCAGTGAAAAAAGGCTAGTTTGCCTGATCCAGCTTCCACCAGTGCAGGCAGTTTGGATGGCATCGACCACGGCCAGTCTCTCTCAAGATTACAGGAAAATGATCACTGCCTCATGGATTATTGTCAGCCCTCCAAGAAAAACGGAAGAATAATGAAGAGCAGCAAATTGAGAGATCAATAGCAGTAAAGGACTGACTAGGTGCATGGAAATAAGTAGAAGAAACAGTATTGAAAAGAGAAAGGTTGTAATCAGAAATCATATGCTCTACAGAGCGACCCCTCCTATCAATATCAGCACTTCCCCAGAGGGGATATGTCCATTAAAGTCCCCCAGGTTGAAAAAGGGAGATGGCAACTCTTCAGTGAGAGCATCAACGTCTGATTGATCATATGTCTCTTCAGGCAACAGGTAGAGAAAACAAACAATGATGGTATGACCCAAGGAAACACAATGGCTGTGGGTTCCAAGGGTGTGTCAAGTGGCAAAGACAGAGTGGGCACATGCTGATCAACCAACAGTGCCACCCCCTCCATGTACTTGTCCATCACATAGCCTGTTATATCTGGACAAAGAAAGCTGCCAAAAGGTGATTGTATCAGCAGGTTTCAGATGCGTTTCCTGTAGGGAAAGACATACAGGATGGTAGGAAGCAATCAGTGTTTTGATGTCATCCAGATTAGAACATAAACCTCGACAGTTCCATTGTATCAGGGTGGCCATTTTTATTTATGTGTAGGCAAATTGGGTGGAGAACCCTTCTGTTTACGACCACGTCTTTTTTCCTTATTGTCCTTATTCAAGGAAAGTCTATTGATCTCCATGGATCGTGCCCTGGGCCAACTGGGCAGGTCTTTGCTGTTGGAAGGGAATTCCAGTGACTGAAAACATGAACAAATGATTGTTTTGCATCTTGGGGTGGGAGAAGAAGATGTATCCAAGGAAATGCCTGTACCTGGAACCATAGGATGTGGATCTTGGGGTTTGGTGAAATATATGTAAGGGACACAGATATGTGTTGAAGTTGATTTATTAACTTTTTTAACCATGGAGGTCAAAAGACTTTTCATTTGTTTAGAGAATGATTCTTTCGGAGACACAGAGAGATCTGTCTGCACTCCCACTGTAGATGTGGAATGAAGAGCAGCAGCATACGTGCAAAATGAGGTGATGGACAGCAATTTTTTAACCTTAGGATAAATAATGTTTTGAATCATTTTCAAATGCTGCACCTCTTTTTCTTCCAACCATTGAGGGCAAGAACGAATGTAAGACAGGTGAGAGCCATTGCAATTAATACAACGAGTGTCCATTTCACACTCATAGGTATCACGGTCCTTCCCACTGCAATGAGGACACGACAAGGAACCACGACATGGCATCTTCAAGTGACCAAACCTCTAACATTGGAAACATCCAAGGGGGTTTGGAATGTATGTCCATACCCTGCAATTAAGATAACCTACCTTGATGGTGGGAGGAAGACGTGGTGACGTAAATGTGAGAATGAGGACATTGGTCAGCATCACAATTCCATTTTTGCAAGTAGATTTACACCTCACTGCAGAAACTCATTGGGTGGAGAAACCAGCAAGAATCTCCAACTCTGGAATGTTCTTCAAATCCCTCTCTAGAATAATTCCTCGTGATGAATTCAAAGTAGCATGAGGAGTAACCTCAATAGGTATATCCCCAATTGCCTTCGAATGCAAAAGAAATTCACTGTGTTGAGATGTGGATGTTTCCACCAATATGTCACCAGATCGAAGCTTCTTTACTGACCTTTAAGACCCAGCAAGTCCCTCTCACCCCTTCTGAATGAAAAAGGGAGACATCTGCCCAAAAGATTTGTCTGAAAGTGAATGCAATAAAAGAAAATGAGGTACAACAGGTGGTACAGATGGTGAGGATTGCTGCTCAAAATCTTCAAGACACGGTCGTTTACCTATATACTGTTTTTTCAGTATTTTATTAAGATCTTTAATTGGAGTATCCATAATAAAGAGAGGGAAATTTCAGTGCCCACTGACCCCACCTACCATGAAGCCCTACGATGGGACGCACTACAATGTCAAACACGAACACTGCAGCAATGCCAGAGTTTCGTGAGCATTATACCCAAACACCAGTATCAGATATAATGTCTGCAACACCTGTTGAGAACATCCAACCCTGGTACTTGGTTGACCTTAACCTGAGTAGACCAGCCAACTGACCCAAGGGGGCCAATCCAAGGCCACCCATCTACAGGAATTCAAGGCCAAAGTAGCATGTTAGGGTTGGACCCCTTAACCACCAGGACCCTCTCCTCCCCTTCATGGGTCACCCCACACAGCAAACAAGTAGGTCAATGTTTAGATCCCAAAGAAGCTAAACTGAAAGAACAGAACCTTCCCTGGGAAGTCCCCTCACCATGTACAGGAACCCACACCAAGGGGTAAAGCACAGGAAGAAAAGGAGGAACGACAGCTTTGGAAATTAAAAGCTCCGTGTATTGAAAAATGAAGTAGAGTAAAAAAGGTAGAGATCCAATTTAGCAAACAAGGTGATAAAGACTCTCATAATAATCAGACACTGAACGCAATTTATTACTAACTTATAAGCCTGACCAATCAGTGTAAGCGATCAGGCTAGTGAGAATGTAAAAAGTCTTAACAATATTGATTTACTATGGTTGTGCATAAATAGAAACAGCCACCAAAAGAAAGAGAAAAAAATCATCTAAATCTTTTGATGATTGACATGCATACACGAGAAAAAACAACTTAATTACATTTAAAAACATCTATGAGAATGACAAATTCTTTGAGTCTTCTCAAGCATGTAAATTTAATACTACTTAAATGATATTTACTAAAATTATTAACTATCAAAACATTTCCAAAAATATAAAGTAAAACCATAATTTAAATATCCTGCAAGTGTAACAAAGTTTTATAAATCACAAACAAACCTTTTAATTTATTTACCTGACCAGAGTACAGATGACAAAATCCTCGCACAGCCTTTTCTTTGTATAAGCTATTAGCTGCTGCCTCCATCCTACGAATGGTCATCATCTCCCAGTAAAACTTGAGTGCATCTTCCCGTGTACATGTTACATCTGTGTTGGGTCCAGTTTCAAGCTTATGAAGCTTGTATGGCTATGATAATATTAAGTCATGTGAAAACATGTAAAATAAAATATATCACCAAGTTTTCTCTCACTAATTAATCTTTTTGGAAGGCTTTCTTCAAAAAAATTAAAAAAGCTTGTAATTTTTTGTTTTTTCACTGTATAAACATGTAAAATTATTCTCTCTGGCTTAATTTCAAATCTGGCATAACTCCTAAACAAAAGTGTCTCAGTACAAAAATATCTTGACAAACAGGTTTATTTGCAGGACACTACATTTTCAAAAATTATTGACAACAAATTTGCAGCTACACCCAAAGTTATTTGTGCCTAACTATTATACAGAGAACATGACAGGTTAACTAGTAAAATAAATGAAACTGAAAAGGAAAGATGGCTGTGTGTTTTTTAAAAGCAAAGCCACATCAGGCTACCTGCTGTGTTCACTGAGAGGAATCAAAACCCTGATTTTAGCATTGTAAATATAAAGACAAGAAAATGGTGAAATAAGAGACATAACTGGTTATGGTGACAAAAAACAATAATTTTATAGTCTGATCTATGCAACTTGATGAGGAGTTACAGGCAATTACTTCTGTGGTCTTTTGTAAACAGATAACTCACTCTATCATAAAGAAGACCAGACTGCTGTGTCTACAATTCTTTTGTTTTGAGTAAGTGAATATGTAAAGTCAATATCAGCTCAAACAATGCCCAGTAAAAAGAAAATGATACATTCATCTCTACTTCTGTTTTATAAAACTTATTTTAATCTGAAGTAAGAAAGAAAGCTATAAGAACAAGATTGGTTGGTTGGTGTTTTATACCACAAAGTAACTAGACTATCTGTACCAAACAGGTGAAAAGTTAAAAAATTAACACTAATAGAATACATAAAAGGAAGTTAAGGTAAAACAAGATAAAATTTAATTTTTGAATTAAAAACATAAATACCATTAAATCAAATTTTTACATGTAGTCTACAGTGGTAAGAGAAAAACTACAGTGATACAAGTTGTAAAGGACTTTTTATAGCATAATTGTAATTATAATAACTCACCACGATAACTAACGGGTAAGTTCAAAATACAGTATTAGTTATCTAAAGTTGGCCTTTCCAGTCCTGGTTTCAAGTTATTTGATGTTGCAGACATTTTCAAAATGTAAAGTAATACAAGTTTTAAAAGACTTGTAGCAAAATTTTAATTATTTTAACATGCCAGGATTACTAACGGTTAGTTCAAACAGCAGTGTTAGTCACCTGAAGTTGGTCTTTCCAGTCCAGGTTTCAAGTTATTTGATGTTATGGCCATTTTCTAATTTCAAATTGAATTAGATGTACTTTGATTCTAAAAAGGGAATCACATTAAAAAATGTCTAATGTACAAATTAAAAAAAGAACTTAAACAGCATTAAAAAGATTAATGGCTTTAAAAAAACTGAACATATTGGTGCATCAGTCTCAGAAAAAAGAAAAAAATGAGATAAAAAATTGTGACCAATGCACAGTCTATTTAGAACAACTTCCTCTTTCTGATCCCTACGAAAGTATGGTAGCTAAAGTCCAAAAGAAGTTTTATTTGAAAAAGCTTGTCTTCACATTACTCACTCCAAGTCAATTGCCAACTGGCATGGAACCAAGCTTTGAGTACAGAACCATAGTGCATCTATGGAACAGCCACAGCAGTGATAGTGCCAGACCAGACTGATTTAGCTGTGGTGTCGGTGAGCCCATTTCCTGTGAATACCAATGTGGCCTGGTATCCAGAAAAACTGGAGAGAAATAGGTGTCAAAAAAAAAAAAGGCCAGTTGGTTTTGAGTATCAGCAAAAATAGGGTGAGAACTAATATGAAGCAATTCCAGGGCCAGTAGAGAACTAAGTGAGTCAGTATAAATAATGCAGTTTGAGTATTGCTTAGCTTCTATGTGATCCAGGAAAAGAGAAATGATATACACTGCAGTAGTGAACACAGTAGAGGGGATTTTGCACACAATCACCGAACCACAACAAAAGCCCACAAAGTCACCTAATTTCAACCATCTGAATAAATAGGAAGGGAAGGATGGTTCAAACAATGTTCAGCAGTATTACAGACAGTATTTCCAATCAAGAGTGTCTGCTTTTCTCAGATGACTTAAAGATAGGTCACATTTGAAGACTGTAATAAGCAAGGTGGGATGAGCTGACAAGTGGATACAGCAATGTTATCCAAGGACAGACCCAACTCATTCAACTGTGCCTGGATACAAAGGCCAAAATGAGCAATGGCAGATCATCTGTTCTGAACAAGCATGGACCACTGAGGAAGGAAAACACAACTCCAGGTGGGATGCTTTGGTAAGGAAAGAAATTTCGAAGCATACAGTAAAGACAGTTGCAAACAGTGGAGTTGCAAAGGAGAGGTTCATGAGACTATGTATATCCTCTGAACTGGGGAAGTACAGATAGCCCTGGTGCATAGCCAAAGTTCCTGATGATGAACGGGGTCCAGCATCTTTAAGGCTGAGGTCCTGGCAAAGCCATAGACCAGTGATCCATAGTCTAGTTTCAAACAAATAAGAACATGATATATCTTTAGCACAGAACATTGTTCTGCTCCCCAAGTGGTGGAAGAGAGGACACGAAGGATATTCAGTGCTCTTGCACATTTGACTCGTAGCTGCTTGATGTGTGGTATAAAGGTCAGCTTACAGTCAAAGATAAGCCCCAAAAACTTTGTCTCAGGGACCACAGGTAGCAAACCTTCACCGATATGGATTTCAGGACAAGAGTAAATACCCTGTTGGCAGCAAAGGTGCATGCAAATAGTTTTAGAGAGAGAAAAGTTAAAGCCATTTGCTGTGATCCACTTTAGTAAATGAATTAGGGCAGTCTGTAGCTGCCGCTCAATATACCTCATTTCGATGACTGACATGAAATGTGAAAGTCGTCAATATAGAGCCTATTTGCAACAGTGAGAGGGAGTTGTTCAGTGATGGCATTAATTTTTATACTGAAAAGTGTGACACTCAAAACACAGCCCTGAGGGACTCCAACTTTCTGTTGGAAAGAACAGAAATGGTTGAAACCCATACAAACTTGGAATCGCCTTCCATTAAAAAAATTTTAATAAAAATGGGCAAATGCCCACATAACCCATATAAATGCAGGTCTCATAAAATGCCATATCTCCATGTTGTATCATAAGCCTTCTCAAAGTCAAAGAATATTGATACAAGATGTTGTCATTTGAAATAGGCTTCTCTGACTGATGTTTCAAGTCAAATCAGGTGGTCCATGGTGGAGCTCTGTCGTTGGAACCGACACTGGGATAGGCGAAAGGAGATTGTTTGATTCGAGGAACCAAACAAGATGACCATTAACCATCCTGTCTAAGGTCTTACAGAGACAGCTCATCAAATCAATTGGACTGTAGTTTTAAGGAATCTTGGGATTCTTTCCAGGCTTAGAGAAAGGTAGAACAATAGCCTGATGCCAGGCATCAGGAAAAACATTTTCCTGCCAGATCAAGTTAAAAACAATCAGAAGAATAGCAAGAGAAGTAGGAGATAGATAGAGCAGCACCTTTTAGTGTATATCATCAAGTCCAACCGATGTACTACCAGACCAATGAAGGGTCAGTTTGAGTTCCATCAGTGTACAGGGACAATTATAGTCATACAGACAATCAGCTCGAAAGGAAAGGCGAAAGAAGATTGTTTGATTCAAGGAACCAAACAAAACGACCATTAACCATCCTCTCTAAGGTCTTACAGAAACAGCTTGGATTGCAGTTTGAAGAAATCTTGGGTTCCTTCCCAGGCTTATAGAAGGTAGGACAACAGCCTAGTGCCAGGCATCAGGAGAACATTCTCCTGCCAAATCCAACTGAAAACAATCAGAAGAATAGGAAGAAAAGAAGGAGAGATGGTGCAGCATTTCATCATGTACATCATCAGGTCCAATCGATGTACTGCCAGATCAATGAAGGACCAGTTTAAGTTCCACCAATGTAAAGGGATGATTATAGTCATAGAGACAATCAGCTTGAAAGAAAAGAAGTGATCTCTATGCTCAAGTCTTGATGGCTAAAAAGGTGGAGGATGAAGCAGAAGTATAGATAACCGGCAAAAGCTTTAACCGAGAGTATTGGTGATGCTCCAGGTATCAGTTACTTCCTGGTCATCAGAGAGCAAGATCAAGATGGGGGGAAGAATTATATTGCCCACTGACCTATCGAATCTTGTCCCATGTCTTTGAAACTGGTGGTTGAAGACATGCTGGTTGTGAACTTAATCCAAGAGCCCTTGTGGCTTTGATGTCTTACACACCAAGTTTGTGCACAGGCCTGCCTAAAAGCAATGCGGTTTGAGAGTAAGGGACACCAACGAAAAGTACCCCAGGGCTGTTTTTGAGCCTTTTGTGTCATGTGGCAGGCAGGATTCCACCACAGACAGGGTGAGCACATACTGATCAATCAACAGTGCCACCCCTCCATGCACTCATCCATCACACAGCCTATCACTTCTGTACAAAGAGAAACTGCCAAAAGGTAAGCAAGTTTCAGAAATTTTTCCTGTAAGGCAAGCCATACAGGATGGTACAAAGCAATCAATGTTTTATGACATCCAGATTAGAATGTAAACCTCAACAGTTCCATTGTATCAAGGTGGCCATTTTTATTTACATGTAGGCAAGTTGGGTGGAAAGCCCTTCTGTTTATGACCACGTCTTATTTCTTTAATGTCTTTATTCAAGGGAGGTCTGTCAACCTCTGTGGATCCTGCCCTGGGTTGATTGGGCAGGTCTTTGCTGTTGTAAGAGAATTCCAGCAAGTGAGGACATGAATAAATGATTGTTTTGCAGCTTTGGGTGGGAGAAGCAGATGTACCTGAGGAAATGCCCATACCTGAAATCAAAGAAAGTGGATTTTGAGGTTTGCTAGAATGTATGTTAGCAATAGAGGTGGGTGTTGATGTTGATTTATCAACTTTTTTAACCATGGAAGTCAAAAACTTTTCACTTGGTTTGAGAATGATTCTTTTGGAAGCACAGAGTGATCTGTCTGCACTCCCACTGTAGTAGTGAAATGAAGTGCAGTAGCATACGTCCGAGATGAAGTGGTGGACAGCAACTTTCAAGCCTCAGGGTAAGTAATGTGTTGAATCATTTTACAAATGCTGCACCTCTTTTTCTTAAAACCATTTAGGGCAACTATGAAAGTAGGATGGTCGAGAAACATTGCAATTGATGCAATGAGTATCTGTTTCACACTCACCGATATGGTGGTCCTTGCTACCACAACGAACACACATCAAGGAATCACGACATGATGTCTTTGAGTGACTGAACTGATGGCACTGGAAACATCTGAAAGGGTTTGGAATGTATGCCCATACCTTTGAATTAAGATAACCTGCCTTGATGGTGGCAGATGGATGCAGTGACGTAAATGTCAGAATGAGAATATTGGTTGGCATCATAATTCCATCTTTGCTAGTAGAGATACGTCTCACTGCAGAAACTTCTTAGGTGGAGAAACAGGCAAGAATCTCTGACTCAGGGATGTTCTTCAAATCCCTCTCAACAATAACTCCTCCTGATGAATTCAAAGTAGCATGAAACGTAACCTCACTAGGTATATCCCCAACTGCGTTTCAATGTAAGAGGAGTTCACTGTGTTGAGACGTGGATGTTTCTACTAATAGGTCACCAGAGCAAAAATTTTTGACTGACGACTTTGGAGAGCCAGCAAGCCCCTCTAGTCCCTTCTGAATGAAAAAGGGAGACATTTGCCCTAAAGGTTTGTCTGAAAGTGAATGCAATACAAGAAAATGAGATACAACAGGTGGTACAGATGGTGAGGATTGCTGCTCAAAATCTTGAAGACATGGTTGTTTACCTATATACTGTTTTTTCAGTATTTTATTAAGATTTGTAATTGGAGTATCCATAATAAAGAAAGGGAAATTTCGTTGCCCACTGACCCCACCCACCATGGATGAGGGGACGCGCTACAGTGTCAAACAAGGACACTGCAGCAATGCCAGGGTTTTGTGAGCACTATTCCCAAACACCAGCATCCGATACAATGTCCACAACATCTGTTGAGAATATCCAACACTGGTACTTGGTTGACCCTAGCTCAAGTGGACCAGCCAATTGACTCAAGGAGGGGCCACCCCAAGGTTGCCCATCTACAAGAATTCAAGGCCAAAGTGGTGTGTTAGGGTTGGACCCCTCAACCACCAGGATCCTTTCCTCCCCTTCAAGGGTCACCCCACACAGCAAACATATGGGTGGACGTTCAGATCCCAGAGGTAAACTGAAAGAACAGAACCTTCCTTGGGAGGTCTCCTCACCACATACAGGAATCCACACCAAGGAGTTTACAACAAGAAACACTGTCAGTAACACTGATGAGGAAAGCTGGTGTAATAAAATGCACTTGTAACACTAAGAAGTTAAAGGGGTAATCAACTCACTTTACAAGGTGTTTATAAGATTTCACTTAAAATTATGAATTATGTTCAATGGTGATCATATTTTTATACAAAAAGATGTTATGTTGCTGAAAAAGGTTCAGAAAAGAGCTGTCAAGATGACTGTTGGTATGGAGGGGTTATCATAAAAGGTTAAGCTAAAATGTCTTGATATGTTTTCATTGGAGAAAAAAAAACATCTGAAGGCAGTAGGACAAAGGAAGCTGTTTAATAACAGATAAGAATTATAAAGCTCACTGGCAAAGAAGTTATAAATACTCTTTGTTGTTAAATTTTACTAAAGACTTTTGTATTTTTTATTTGGTTTTCCTGATGGGGAATGCATGATCCATCTCTATGCCTTAGTTATGTCCACTAAAAGTGAATATATTGCATTGTTTAAATAAGAGAATGTAATCTTTCTGATAGCTTCCCTTGATTAAATGTAATTTTATTTCATTATTTCTATTCCTATATCTTTTGTAAATTATGCAGAAATAAATATTTAACTCTAAGATGTGTACACCTATAACTGTAATGTTAAGACTAGCATCAAGATGACTTCAGTATTATTAGGGTTATGTGTTAAGAAGTGGGGGTTAGATATTCAAGAGAAGTCCTGAAATGTTCCCAGCACCAACCACAGGGGAGGGAGTGGCATTTTAAATTTACTGTAAACCAGTAACAAGAGGATATATATCAAATTATCATTGACATTTTACTACATGTTAATATAAAAACGAAGTTTTAGTTTCTAATTTATGACAACCTAATTCTTAAATCCATGACACCTGATGTATTATTCATTAGTAGAGTGTTTTTTGTTTGTTTTTTTATGTACAAGCCATAGGCTGTATGGGGATAAGATATGTACTAACCTGAATTGAAAATCTAATAGCCACAACTATTTTGTTTTTACTATAATGATGAAACTCTGAAAGTTCATACATATCTATAATCATTATAGTGAATTCTTCCCCAGGATTAAAATATCACCAGTCTACAAGGGAAGTTAGAGGTTATCCAGTCAACATAAAATGAAATCATAGTCGTATGACAGTTCAAAAACTAAACATCTCATCTTTTCTACTGTACCAAGGCTGCAAAGTTCCAAGGATGAAGTCCTAGTCATTTTGTCCAAACACAGCCATTTTATCTCATATCCTCTTACTTTAGATTGAATAATACCTTTCCTAAACTCAGCAAAAAATAACCATGTAAATTAGAAAGTGTCATGAATAAGAAACTATATAATTTGATATTTTAATTTACAAGCTGGCAACTAGGTCCTACATAATGTGTATATCTGGTTTATAATGAAGGTAGTGAAATTTTACATCATTAACCACGGAATTAGGTGTAATAAGCTAAAAGGTGATACGGAAGAGATCTGGTGTATTCTCAAATAAAATATTAATTCTAGGTATATTCCTAAAAACATAAAAAGGATAATGGAAAGTGAAGCCTAACTGGTTTACTAAATACAGAGAACTCCAAGAATAGAGAATTTTAAGAACTATAACTTAAAGATGTGTTGGAAATTTTATATCTATAGGAGAGTTAGGGACTTGGTAAAATAATATAGGAAATACAAAAAACTTACACAAACAGTTGACTGATAGTGTTAAACTAACAGCAAGGATCTTTTAAGAATGGTTAAAGTAAGATGTTAAATTTGTGACTTGGCCCCTTAAAGGATGCTAATGACAAGTTTTTTGTTGAAGAGATGTGCTGAACTTCTATTTAACAAGAAAGGAAAAACTATAACCAACCATCAACTTTCATTTCCACAAGAGAGGACAAACTATATATCCAACAATCAACTTCTTTTTTTATGAGAAAGGACATAAAATATATTCTAAACCATCAACTTCCATTTTTACAAGAGAAGATATTCTATCCCATCTATCAATGTTTGTTTTCACAGTAGCAGACACAAGTTGTATTCCCAACTATCAGTATTCATTGAAAATAATGGGAATTGACCTGAACCATGTATACATCAGTTTCTTGTTTATAAGCAAGAAACTAAAAACACCAGGGACAGACAAGGATTTTCAGGATTTTAAGCCTCTCTTTCGTTACTGGTAGGTTACAAGTGAGTGATCAGGTGTTTGAGGATTGTAGAATTCCTAATGTTACTGCTATTTTGAAAGGAGGTGGGTAATAGGAGTCACCCTAGGAATTACTAGCCAGTCAGGCTCATTTTTGCAACATTTATCAAAAGAAACCCTACATAAACATTTAATGAAATATAATATAAATAATAGCCAGCACTGATGATTCACAAAAGCAAAATCTTGCCTAGTTATTTTTATTTAAGGATGTAACCTGTTATCTGAACAACAGAAAGGGAATGGACTTCATATACTTTGATATTATGCTCTTACTGTACATACATAAAGGCAATGCAGTATACTGTTCCAATAATTTAAATACTTTTGTTACTGTGCATGGACTGCCAGTTTGTGAATTAAAAGAGATATGTATATTTGTGTATGGTTTGTGGTTACAAGGTAAGTATGTACGTTACTCTTCTGCTGTTCAGACTTTTCAGCAATTTGCATACTTCTCTCTTTAAAGTATTTTCCCAGCAATACAACATATGATTAGAAAATGTTAAAAAGACAATACTTGTTAAACAGACAAAATACAATGATGATAATTCTTGTCCCTCAGGCAAAACTTGTCTCAATACCAATGGTGAAATAAATTACACACCCCTGAGCAACACATCTAAATTTAACATTTTGGCATTTGTAGCTAATCAACAAAGGTTTAAAAGAACTACATGTATTATTTACATCATAACCAAAAATTAAATTTAAACACGAATACTATTTACATCATTAACTAATTTGGGTATCTAAACTAAATCATCTTTAGTTCATTCATATTTTAGTGCAAAATATGCAACAGTCATTCTTGTAGTTTTCCTAACACACAGATGCCCGTATAAGTTACATTTAACAAGTCAATACATCACATACATTATAAACAGTAAATATGCCTTTAAATTTTTATACAATACACATTCTCTGTACCTTGTAGAAAATTCAACAGTTTATATTCTCTATAAATTTCATTTTGCTAAAATATTAAGGTCTTTCCTAAACATAGTTTTTTTTCTCACACAAAAAACAAAGAACACCTGGTCAATTAAAATCTTAATATGATCACACAAGCAGTCTACACATAAACAAAAAAAAAAGGTAATCATTCCTAACCAGACCATTATTTCTTCACAGTGTTTATATCGGTAAACATTTATTCACCTGATCACCACTCTACTTTAATATTTTAATGTTGTTACATCTAACTGATGCAGGTACGCAACATAATATTTCTAATTCACTTTACCTTAGTCTGAAAGGTAGCTTCTGTTACTGTCCCATGACATCTTGCCATTAAACCAGGGAAACTCCCCTGAAATGCAAATTAATGAAAAACAATGAGCAATAAACACACACAAAAAACCATGCAAAAATAAAATTGGCATCGAATTCATGAATAAATTTACTAACACATTATACAAACAAACTAATAATAATTATGTAATTTTTGTTATTTTTCAAGTTATCATGATACATATAACATTGAACTTGTTTCACTGTTATATTATCACAACCACCTTCTCTCTGAGGATTGGTTTATTTGTAACACCTACCTTCCTTCATGTATAAAAATTAATATCATTATATATAACCTACTACAATTAAAATTTGTATATAATATAGCATATAACATTCTGTAAGATATGTAACAAATAAATTAAGGTTCCAATAATTTAAAACCACAGAAACAAATGAAATGTAGATAAGCTAGTACAAAGAAATTAAACACGTACAAATTATTTAATTTGCTATTTCATTACTATTTGTTTCACATAACAGCTAAACAACTAAGACCTTACCCTTACCTGTTTTAACTGAAGTAACAGATTCTATTAAACCACATAATCTATAAAAAATAACTAATCTTGAATTTAAAAAAGTCACTGTTGATTATAAATTAAAGACTACAGACCTTACACTTATTCTGAAACGTTTATATAATTTAACTTTCACTTCATTTCTCTTCCTCTATAACAATATAAACAAGATGAAAAATAAAGTTAACAAACTTGATTTTTTTCCATTGTTATTGTTATCCTTTAATTTTTAAAATATCTTGTTTCCAAATAACAGTTATTAGGTTTCATACAAGAAGCTTTAAATGTTTTATATGAATTTAACACTAGTAACAGATCATAGATGATAGTGTTATTGTTAACACAACCCCGTGTAAAATCAGTAATTGATTATGATTACTAGTAGTAGCATTAGTATCTAACAATAGCTAAGATTAACATCAGTAACATGATAACTTATGTGGCCTAGTTTATAACTATTACTAATCATTAGTCTTCAGATTAACCAAGTAAGATTCGAAGAGCCAACAACTTGATCTCCAAAAAAGTAACTAGTAGTAGAATAACTGCAATTTATTTATTAGACTAAGGGTTATAGCAGATTACATATTCTTTTAGCTTCAGTTAAAAAGAAAACTTTACATACTCGGTAAAAATTTGAAGGTTTGCATAAATATTTCAATGTCTTGTTGAGCATTTTGGTAATTTATTTAAAATTTCAAGTTCTAATCACTATTACACTATCAACACAGTCATAAATCCTACCAGTCCCAATTTGACCCCAATATTCGTACTTTTACCGTCTTAATAATTGCGAGCAATATTTGTAGAGGGCGAGCATCGCTTTCGATATTAAATAATTATAAATGTTCACAATTAATAATTTTCATAACTATAACAAAACCGCAGGTAGCCTATGATCAATAAATCTCTGCTTTTAATTTATTTAAACTTAGTTGTTATGTTTGTTTTTAAAGAAGAACGCATGTGTATGTTATTAAATACATAAAACTACCCACAAATTATCAAGTAACCTGTTTTAGCATAAAGTTACACTTTGGGATATATGTGGTATACGTATTGCAAAGGGCCCGGCATGGCCAAGCGTGTTAAGGCGTGCGACTCGTAATCTGAAGGTCGTGGGTTCGCATCCCTGTCGCGCTAAACATGCTCGCCCTTTCAGCCGTGGGGGCATTATAATGTGACGGTCAATCCCACTATTCGTTGGTAAAAGAGTAGCCCAAGAGTTGGCGGTGGGTGGTGATGACTAACTGCCTTCCCTCTAATCTTACACTGCTAAATTAGGGACGGCTAGCACAGATAGCCCTCGAGTAGCTTTGTGCGAAATTCAAAAAACAAACAAACCCATTGCAAATATACAACCCTGAATTTTAATTTAATAAGCACCCAACTTGATACCACCGATAAATATTAATCCACAATCCTATAACAAAGATCTGGTATCATAAATAATTTAGGTTTAATAATTATAAGGTCATTTATATTCAATTTTTCTATCTATTTGTTGACTGATGTTATCGTTTTGTGAGCGCAAAGCTATATAAAGAGCAATCTGTGCTCTGTCCCCGCCGAAGAACGGAACTTTGGATCGTAGCACATTAAGTCCGTCAATTTACTGTTTAACTTTCTATTTAACTTGACAGAAATACTTAGAATAAAGCTGTTATTAATAAGGTTTTAGAGATTAATATTTATGTTGCTCTTAAAAGAAAATGAAACAAAATAATATAATTTAACGATTTAAGCAAAAACTATAATACTAGGCCAATTTTAAGGGTTTTTTAAAATTGGTCTTCGATTTTACTAGATGAGAATAGATTGGTTGTTTTGTTTTAAGGACTTATGAGAAAGTAAAGAATAATCAAATAATAATGAATAATTTATCAGCTATATCCATTGCCGACGTGGCCCTTCGTCCATACCAGAGACCATCAGGCTGGCTGGTGTACGGCAGACATAGAAGTGTTTGAGGCACTCTTTATGTCGTCAGTTACTTGAATAAAAATTGTTTATGTGTGACCGAGATTAAATTGATAAATTGTAATCTTTATCAACATATGTAAGTCATTATACATCATTATTAGATTTACGATTTTATGAACAGAAAATTATTTATCTATTTCAACATCATTTTTTCACTATTAATATTATTCAAATGATTTAGTTGAATTAACCTTGCTCAACATTCATCTTAATATCAACAATAGTGCCTTTTTGTTCTTTACTTAATTTTGATAATCATGTTAAAATTATTTAGTAAAACTTAACAAATGTAAGAAAAGAAATAAGAAATTAAATGTTTAATTACGTCATTTTTGTTTATCTCATATGACACTTGTTTATGCTAATTGGTTTCCTGTAAGCATCGCAGATCAGAAATAACTTACATAATAAAAGCTTAACGAACTTTAAAATCTTATGATATTTAAAAGGAAAACACAAAATCCAAAACATAAATGAAGGCTGGTGAGTTCCAGACTGAGCAAAACGCGTTGTCGGTAATGGATACTCCGAAAGTAGTGTTTGGAATATTTTTGGTATTTATTTAGTATTAGTTTTGAAAATCCCTAAGGTATTATACACTGCTGGCCAAAATCTTAAGGCCAATGAACATAAAGAAAAAATATGCATTTTGCGTTGTCAGACTCAATCACTTATTTTAGTAGAGTTTCGAAAGATGAAAATAAGAAAAGGGAAAACAAAACTTTTTTAGCACTTAATAGGGAAAATGTGTATGGTCAAAAGTTTAAGACCATACCAAAAAGAAGTTCCAAACAGGATAGGAAATACCCAACAAGAGGTCTCAGTAGTGAGTTGCACGGCCCTTAATGCAAATAACTTCAAACATTCGTTTTGGCATGTCGATATAAGCGTTTGCAGAAGGCTGGCCGGAATGTTATTCCAAGTGGTGAAGATGGCTTCACGAAGATCATGCACTGTTTGGAATTGACGTCCATTACTATAGACTTCCCTTGCCATCCACCCTCAAACATTTTCAATGGGGTTCAGTTCGGACAAACACGCTGAATGGTCCGAAAGAATCACGTTATTCGCCATGAAAAAGTCCTTTGTTTTGCGGGCATTGTGGATTGCAGCGTTGTCCTGCTGAAAGATCCAGTCATTTCCACACAAACGAATGCCTTCAGTCAATAAGGATGCTCTCTCAACATGCCAAAGTAGCCAGCTGCTGTTTGACGCCCTTGTATAACCTGAAGCTCCATTGTTCCATGGAAGGAGAAAGCACCCCATATCATGATGGAACCTCCTCCACTGTGTCGTGTAGAAATTGTCTCCAGTGGGATATCTTTATCGTGCCAGTAACGTTGGAAGCCATCTGGACCATCCAGGTTAAATTTTTTCTCAGAGAACAAAACCTTCGTCCACTTTTCTACGCCCCATGTTTGATGCTTCTCAAACCGATCTGTTTCGTGATGTGGAAGGAGGCGTGGCCTTTGAAGACGTTTACGGTTTTTAAAGCCTTTTTCTCGTAGATGCCGTCTTATTGTTCTTGAGCAGCATTCTGCGTTCGTAAGGGCCTTAATCTGGTTCGACGATCGGCTGGTGTCTTGCCGTCGAATACTTCTGCTCAACGCCGGCGAAATTTTCTCGCCGACCACTTCAAATTCTCGTTCCGTATCTCTCAGAGTCTTTTAAGAAATTTGCAACAACAGTTTTACTACGCCCAATCTCACCAGCGATGGCACGTTGAGAGAGACCTTGCTTTTGCAGCTCGACAATTCTGCCACGTTCAAACTCTGTCAACTTATTAGCCTTTGCCATGTTTTTACCCAATGTAACACAGGATATATAAGTGGGAGATGTTGACAACGCTAATGCTTGAACACAAATGACTAAATTTCATTACGTGTTTACCGATTAACGCTTCGTTTTGGTATGATCTTAAACTTTTGGCCAGCGAGTATTTAGGGTAATTTCATAGTGTTTACATTTTCCCAATTAAAACGTTTTATATTTTTTTCCCTTTTTTATTTTCATCTTTCGAAATTCTACTCAAATAAACGGTTGAGTCTAACAACGCAAAATACATATTTTTTTCTTTATGTTCATTGGCCGTAAGAATTTGGCCAGCAGTGTATATATAATGTAAGTTGAGGACACAATAGGCCTAGCACTAACGTCTAATGACAATTAAATTAATCAGGAATGAGAATATGTTACTAAAGTAGTTGTATGAAAAACGACAAGTTAACAAACAATCAAGAAATAAGTAAAACTTAGCACAGGATATAACAGGAAGAAGAGTTAAGTATATGTTGTTGATGATCAAGAAAATACCAGAAAAAAATGTAAAACTGGCTTTTGATACAATGGTCAGAATAGTAGCCCAAGTATGATATTGAGTATGAATAGCGCAGATAATCCTCATGTAGCTCTGCAAGAAATTCAACAACAGCAAAAAAAAAAAAAAAAACAGTGTAGAAACTGCTAAACTCTCTTTTAAGAAAGTTATTTAAATTGAAAAACCATAAAAGACAGTCATGTTTCATTCCACGATATTATCAATGGTATTAGTAGAATAAAACAAACACCTGGTTAAAATTATTTCTTAAAAATCCAATTAAACAAATTGGATTTTCAGAATATAATACTATCCATAACTAATGCTAAATCAAAGGATTGTTGTTACTTTATATAAGGTTTTTCTGTTCTGAATATTGCATTAAGTTTAATTTGTTTAAAATGCTTTCGTATCTTGTTGGACATGAAATTATTCTATATTGACTTTGACAATATATAATTATATTGGTGCCTGTTTAATTTTTAATTTTTTTTTAATTAGGAAAAAGTGTACAAATTGATTAATTTCTGTAAACCATGAATTATAAAAGAGATATAATATCTTGATTGTGCTGCTTAAAATAGATAAAACCTAGAGGCTTTTGATGACTGTGCTGATTAAAAATGGGTAGGATTTGTTTGTTTGTTTATGAATTTCGCGCAAAGTCACACGAGGGCTATATGCGCTAGCCGTTCCTAGAATAGTGCGATTGACCGTCACATTATAACGCAACCACGACTGAAAGGGTGAGTATGTTTAATTGGAAGGGGACTCGAACCCGCGACCCTTGGATTACGAATCCAGTGCTACAACCGTCTGATCATGTCGGGTACAAAATGGGTGGGAGCTAGAGCGTTGCTTTGGATAATTCTACTTTTGTCGATTATACCATTTTGTATCAGGAACACGTATTATTAGAAAGAGTTAAGTAGAATAAAACAGCATAAATAATTAAATGGGATAAAAATAATTGCCTGCAAGCAGAATTATAAGACCACTAGACTCTGAATGCTGCAGCCACTCCACAAGTTCAACCTCTTATTCATACGACGGAGTGAATGGCATTTTTAAACGCAATTCCCTTGTTTTATGGTAAGATAGACCTAAAACTTTGAAACCTTTTGGTTGAAAAAGATGAAGCAGTGCATATTTCTCTGATTGAATACATATTCAAAAGCTAATATATATATATATCAAGATTGATATATATGTAACTTAAAAATATGTGTTTTGGCTTACGACTAGTAATTTAGAACAGGACACTAACTGAAGAAAATTTAGGAGAGAAGTGAGGAAATGGAGACAGGATTCATAAAGACAAAACGCGTGTTATTAATCTTTAAAAGACATTCCTTTATATAAGTTTATATTCTTGAAATAATGGTTTACTTTCCATTATTACTGTCATTTTATAATTTTGTAATAAAAGCTGAGGAAAATACCTTGCTCTATTACTTTATTTTATTAAATAATCAAAAGATTACTCATGCAGTAAATTAATTGCTGCTGACCATAGGTCATGGTTTATAGACCAGAGTTAATTATCTAGTTTGTTTGTTGAATTTCGTACAAAACTACACGAGGGCTATCTGCGCTAGCCGTCTCTAATTTAGCAATGCAAGACTAGAGGAAGGCAGCTAGTCATCACCACCCACCGCCAACTTCTGGGCTATTCTTTTACCAACGAATAGTGGGATTGACCGTCACATTATAACGCCCCCACGATTGAAAGGAGAAGCATGTTTTGATCCTACGGGGATTTGAGCCCGTGATCCTCAGATGACGAGTCGAACGCTTTAACCCACCTGATCATGCCGGGCTTAATTACCTAGTATTACGCAATGTTTTATAATCTTGAATAACCTGAAAATGAATTAAATTATAATTTAGATTTAAAAATTAAATAAATGTCGATACATATCCAATTTATAATGCTTGCCAACAAGACTAATACATATGGTTTTATTTTTTAATAATACAAATATTTTTAATTTACAAACAATAATATAATTTATAATAACGGCTATTACAAATAATGATCTATATACCAAAGACTTACAAATTTACAAACTATATTGAGTCTTATATCTGGGCTAGAACTTTATTTATATCTTATCAAGGTCTCATAGATACAGTTCACTTAATTATTAGTAGAGAACCAGCTATCTCTGTGTTCTTCGTTTTTTGCTGGCTACATACCGAATTATCTATCGCTGAAGTTATATAATGTTTTTGTGAAAATACTAATGTCGAATGTGAATTTACTAAAGTTAAATGGTTTGTAATGTTCGAAATTTATAGACGTTTCTGATTAAATATCTGGAATTCCCAATTAATAAACGTTATAACAATAATAGTTATAGCTTTTAAGGTTGATGGCACCCCAGCTATAGCAAACCAATAATTATAATATCTTTTGACACGTCGTGTTGGTTATATTTATAGGCATGAGGAGAGTTTCTCGAAAGTTCAGCTTATATAACAATATAGACGATACACCAGTGTTTAGGTACAAACATATATTGTTGCTTCTTACACTGGAGAATTTTTTACAATTTTAGTAGATAGGTAAGAATTTTGCAATACAAATTTAAGAGTATAAGATATTTATATTTCTAAACATAAATTTAACTTATACAAATATCGATATATAAAAATAGATATATGATAGTAAATCCATCACACTAGCTAATTGTTTAGCTAATTTGCTAACTTGTTGTTAACTAACTATCTATCTATATAACTAACTTGGTGGTTAGCTTGATGGATAATTCAATGATTAACTAACTAGCTTAGTCTAACCAAAGTTTTATTTTATATTTTTCTAATGCAAACATTAGTAGTCACCACATAAACCTTTGTTCATGCTAAATTAAACCATTTTTTCCTGAGGTGAGATGAAGCGTTATGTAGCTAGTCAGTTGCCCACAGAACTTCCATAATAACATAACATAATGTTTTTGGACAACATGGGTCATGTTGGTGCATCGCAGCAGTTCCATTTTCTAAACTAATTTAAAATAATTAAGAAACACTTAGAGCCAGCCGTCGTTACTCATGTATTTATCATGCTTTTTATAAAACTCACTTAATTTTACTGCCTCTACAACATCAGAAGGACAATCACCCTATTACAAAAATGATACTGTCCTGGTTGAAGATGATTCCCACTCTGCCAAAATTTATATTTGTGTCCCCTAGTCATTCTCATTGTTAAATATGAAAAAATGATAATGCATCAACACTATCAATTCCACTTACAATCCTAAATGCCTCAGTTAGATCCCCCTAGCTCTTCGTTTTTCAAGAGAAAATTATTTGAAAGATTTCAGCGCAGATCTCCTCATATGGCAATCCTTCGATCCCAAGCACCATTCTAGTAACCCTTCTCTGAACCTTTTCCAACAATTCAATGTCTTTCCTAAGGTAAAGATCCCAAGACTGAACACAATACTATAAATGTGGCCTAATTAGTGACATATACAATGAAATTATAACTTATTTAGACTTGTATTCACTATTTTTGTAGAGACAACCTAAACTTCTATTTGTACAACAGCACACTGCTTGGATGGCTTAAGAGACTGATAAACTATTACACCAGCATTCTTCCTTTCTTTCATGAAAATGTTAAGGTTATTCCCTTTAAAATTATACTCATTATTCAAATTATGATAACCCACATATTATCTTGCGTTTATTATGATTAAAACTCTTTCGCCAGTTATATTCCTAAATAAGCAGAATCCTATTCACAGATAACAACGTACAGCTAAGGCAAGACTTTTCCATAGTGAAACAATGTTGACTCTCAAATAAAATTCTAAGCTTTGTTAAATGACGTCTGTTATTCCACGCTGTCTTCAGTACACATAGACAGCAGCTGTGATTACTGACTGTTCGTTTGGCCAGTCATCGTAACAACTTATGAAAGTGTCTACTTCTTTCATGCTACACTTTTTCAAAGCTTAATATATCAGTAGGTCCTTAATAGTACAGCCTAAGTTTAAGATACTCACTATTTTCCAGTTTAACTGTGTACTCTGATGTCATGTTAACTGATCCCCTAGTGGTGAAATAAAAAACTTCCAGCTCACCACTAACAGAAATTTTAATGGAAGTGTAAGTTTAAAAAATGATCTTACGAAAGCTGTTTCAAATCAAACTAATCTATATATGTGCTTGTAACAGATAAGAGACTATGTACAATTGTATTAATTAAAAAGGGGAAAAAAAGCTTTGTATATTTATGTTGCTTACGATTAAAGACGTTTTATAAAACAACTGAACCGATCATAGCATGCATGAATGTGATCAATTTAAAACAGTTTTATTTGTAGAAACACTGATCACTATATTTGAAAGAAAAACAAAAAAGTGAACAGCTTGTTGTTTAACATTGTGTGATTCCATCTTTGTTTCGATGATTTGATCGCTTTAATTTTGTAATCTTTTTAACATTACATCTATGAGGTTTAATGAACATATACGTAGCCAGAATGAATTCCTTCATTTATGGACAGATGCTGGTAATCTTGGATTATTTTTATTCACTTTCTGTATCTGTTGCTTTAACATGAATTTTCAAACACAATGTGCCATTAGAAAATATTTTATTGTGTGTTTTGTATAATCAAATATATCCACACATGCAAAATACTTTGTCAAAGAAAATAAAAAATACTGATTTTTGTTTGGTAATTTATAAGCTAGGGCTCTAAATGCATTGTGATTTTCACGAGTTTAAAACTACATCCCTCTTGTTATACATTAATACAGCAAATCAAAATAAAATATTTTCATTACTTGATTATTAATCCTTTTATCCAAACATTAATTATTTAATAATCCGCGATGACGATAAAACCCACTTGTAGAGAAAATTATATATTTAAAAACGGCTGGTATGAGTAGAGAAATTACTAGTAGAGGAGCGAACAGCGTTTCGACCTTCTTCGGTGATCGTCAGGTCCATAGAAAACACACAAATACTAAATAAATAAAGAAACATAAACAAACGTAAAATTAAAGAAGCCTTACTTATACAACAACTCAAGCTCAAAATAAACCAATACAAAGGAACACCTTTATACCTATATTAATAAATATAATCAAACATCTAAGCACGTTCTCTACATTCCTATACACAATTACAGAACCGACTTCAAACATGTGGTTACCTCTTTCTTTCTTCATGAACCTGATGATGACCGAAGAAGGTTGTACGCTCCTCTACATAGAGCTTTCTCCATTCATATCAACCGTTTTTTCTTATATATTTTTCTCTTCAAGTGGGTTTTCTCGTCATCACGAGTTTCAGACTTAGTCTTTTCTTTCACAATTTCGTGAAACATCTTTCATGTTGAAAATTACATAATGTGATTTCAATTACTTAAAAGATAGAATTGAAGAACCTTGTGAAATCAAATGTGGTAAATGTCTAATATTACTCTTTTGTATCTTGAGGGTTAATGTTCACACCATATTTTTGAGTGGCCTAAGGTTTGTTTGTAAATATATAAGAATTTTTTTTTTTAATTTCGCACAAAGCTTCTCGAGGGCTATCCGTGCAAGCCGTCCCAAATTTAGCAGTGTAATATTAGAGGGAAGGCAACTAGTCATCACCACCCACCGCCAACTCTTGGGTTACTCTTTACTATCGAATAGTGGAATTGACCGTCACATTATAACACCCCCACGGCTGAAAGGGCAAGCATGTTTTGGTGCGACCGGAATTCGAACTCGCGACCCTCAGATTACAAGTCGAACGCCTTAACTCACCTGGCCATGCCGGGCCACGATTTGACTAAATAAAAAAATAAGTTAGCTTGACAAACACCACACCAACATTATTTATAAAATACAATGTGATAACTGCCACAACTTTTATATTGGAGAAACAAGTTGAAAAATGGAAACTAGATTCAAAGAACACAAAAAGTCACCTTCACGAGTTTTTGAACACTGCAAATCAAATAAACACAACAAAATCATAGAAAACACCCAAATACTAAATAAAGAAACAAACATAAACAAACGCAAAATTAAAGAAGCCTTACTTATACAACAACTCAAGCCCAAAATAAACCAATACAAAGGAACACCTTTATACCTATATTAATAAATATATCCAACATCTAAGTACGCCTTCTACATTCCTACACTCAATTACACAACCACCTTCAAACATGTGGTCAGCTACCGGTCAGTAACCCTTTCTTTCTTTGCGAACCTATGTACACCTAAGAAGGTCGAAACTTTGTTCGCTCCTCTACTAGTGCTTTCTGTATCCATACCAGCCATCTTTAAATATATAATTAATTATTTAATACTTTATGATGAAACAATTAATCACTATAAGATCATGGTAGCGTCTTTGCTTAATAAAAGATGCTAAAATCCGTTTTGAGCTAAGTATTGAGTAATGCGATATCCTGGGGTAAACTTATTAACAATTATCAAATTCCATTTAATAATAAAAGGATTGAGCAAGAATATTGTAAAGTAATCTGAATTTGAATAAAAGACGAAGTTGAAGGCTGTGAGAAACAAACATACAGGACACACGATGTAAAGCGAAAAGCAATCTTTGTTCATAAGAAAGTGAAAAAAGAAATCCAGTGTATGTACTTGCTCAAGACAATAGAGAATTAGTGAACCCGTAAATTAGTCAGCAACTTTATTCCCTCTCTGATAAACTACGTGTGTCGATGACTAATTAGGACTGACTGTAAAACCAAAGCTCATTACGAACAAGTAACTGTTGGGTCTTTCTCTTACTGCATAAAAGTTACACTGACACATCAAAAAGCTGTTTTTTAAAGATTTTTCAGCAATTTTGGAATAATCTAGAGCTCTTGATATTATTTTTTCTTAAGCAATTACTGAAAAACCAACTAAGGATTCTTTGCTGAGAGTGGGCCTTAAGTTGTTAAATTTTGAATAGCTTCTTTCAGCAGTCACTAGCATGGTCAGGACTATCTAATGACATATAGTTTCCAGTATTTACTACATCTCTTAATTTGTTTTTGTTATACGTAAATCTAGGAGCATAAAGAAGAATTAATTATACAGGAACAATGTTTTGTATTTCCTTTATATTACAAGACTGTTCATCTCGAAGTAGGAATTGGAAAGCTTTACAATATCTTAATAAATAATTTTTCTCGTATCCTCTGAACTTGCAATAATTTTATTGTTAGAGCTAGAAAAATGCAATCTTTTCGCAAGTATAAGTAAACCAATTTTTAATTCAAAAGTGTATCTAAAAATCGATTTTTATGTTTCATTGTATAGAAAAATATTTAAGGCTGATATAAATCCATTCTTCGTATAAATTAAACGTATTCAAGAAGCTACACGTAATTAACGTACTTTGAACATTATCAAAACTACAAATAAATTTGGACAAACCACACAGATGCTTATATAAGAATAAAACTAACATAGATGATGCAACCCTGACACTGTGATCATGTGGCGAAATATAATTGATAATTATGTATACATAGAAACGTCACATTTCATGTAATATATATTATGCATACATAGAAACGTCACATTTCATGTAATATATATCATGCATACATAGAAACGTCACATTTCATGTAATATATATCTCTTTATCTCTTCATAAAGCATTGCTATCACATTTATATTTGATTTTTAATCGTGATGACTAAATTTTGTTTTTCACATTTTTTTTCAAGTCTGAAAATAATAAACAACTATTAGTATATTCAGAAACAACGATTTGTAATCAAAGTGACATGGCATCCAAGTTTTCTCCAAAATTTAGTCAGTTTTTGTAAATTAACATCATTTGATTTAAAATTTGCTATTTGTTAATTTATTACGCTATTGACATTAAGTGATCCCCTACACAAAGTGATCCCCTAAATTTTCTCCAAAATTTAGTCAGTTTTTGTAAATTAACATCATTTGATTTAAAATTTGCTATTTGTTAATTTATTACGCTATTGACATTAAGTGATCCCCTACACAAACACTGACCACTATTGATGGAAACGTGTAAAAATTGTCATATTTAGATGATATTTATTACTTCAAATAAACTAATTATTAAAATTTCCAATGAAATTATCTACCAAAGACACGTGGTTTTCATATAGATTATATTTTAGATTTATACCATTGTAAATACGGTTCTGTTGTTTTTAAATCAAAAAAGAACTGATGGTATTTATGCATCATCTTATTTTGTATTAAACGGTGAGAATAATAGGACTAGAGGACACAAATTTTGGCAGGATAGAAATCATCTTCAGCTAAGACAGTTTTATTTTTCTAACAGAATGGTTGGTTTTTGGAATAGGTTGCCTTCAGATGTTGTAGAGGCAGGACATTTAAGTGAGTTTACGTGAAAACTTGATATCTTTACAAATGACAAGGGCTGATTTTGAACTGAACTTTAACTATTTAAGAGTTTGATTTGGTTTATAGGAGGGGCAGCCTAAATGGAACAGTAGGTTCCTTGTTGTTCTTAAATATTGCGTTACATTACAATGAAATAACTAATCTAAATATTTTTTGTAGATATCACACCTATATTAGATTGATCCCTTTATTCAACGAGACTGTTTTTTTTTACTCATTACAAGAAGAGATTGAAATCTCTCCAACTGTTTTTACTCTTGAAAGAAGAAGAACTAGATTAAGATATTAAATATTGTGAAGGGAACTGATAGTGTTGATGCATCATGTTTTGTTCATATTTCATGGTGAAAACTGTAGGACTAGGAGAACTCTAATGTAAAGCTTGGCAGGATTGTAGTCATACTCAGCTAAGACAATTGTATTTTTCTTAAAGAGTGGTTGACCTTTGGAATGGGTTGATTTTCGATGTTGTGGAGACAGTAAAGTCAAGTCAGTCTTAGGAAAATCATATGAATGATAAGGACTAGTTCTGAGTTTTAATTCATTTATATATTAATAATTTTAGTTTAGTTTTGACGATGGGACAGCTTAGTTCGAACAATGAGTTCCTTGGTGTCCCTAAAATTTATATGATGTTAAAATTATCTAACAAGTTTCTGAACACAGGAAAGGATTCTTCCATCATTGCATGTGGGGAGGTAAATAACATTTAAAATGTTTTATTAATAATATGTTAGTTTTTTTAGTAATACGTTAGTAATATGATGTGCTAAAACTATTTTGCAAACTCATATATTAACAAAATCGCTGTCTTTTATCAATACAGGAGTAATATAGGGAACATTTATAAATAAACTATTGAAGGAATAAAATTAAGCTTCGAATAGTTCAAATATAATGGTTTAATATCAATGTGATACAGAGAATTTCCTGTACTTCTTTTTTTAAAGTTATGTTTATTTTTTCTTTTGTAAATACCATGAAAAAGTGTTTACTGAATTTTTAAGATCGTCACGCTAATTACTCTGCGTTTTTTTCTGATAAATTTTTAGCATTGACTTTTACTGTTCGAAAATAGAGGGGTTGCCTAAATATACTCATCAATAGCACTTTCTTATCGAAAAACGTAGTACGTAATACATCTATTACAATCAATTATAAAGATAAGAAAGTACGTTCGTGATTAAAAAATAAAAGGTAAAATAAATTTGATTAAGATGTTCATATTTAATTTAAAATAAATTTGTATCGCTTACAATTACGAAATGCAAATGTTTGCAAATAAGTAAAAAATCAAGAATTAATTTTAAAAGGTATACTTGAAAGTAGATTAGAAAAGTATGTACGTTGACACAAAAATAATGTTGAAAACATAATTATTAATTTTAATCAAAAGCTTAAGCATAAATTACAGCAACACAATACTGAATTGATGGTGAACTTAATAATTTATATTATTGTATTGTTTTTAGTAACACTATAATTTTGGGGTTTTAATAACTAACACAATTATGAATCAACAATGAACATCTATTGATACAGCACAGTTATTCATAGTACAAATTCTAATAAAATTTCTTAAAATTCCTTTCCAGTTCAATGTTTAAAAAACGAGGGATCCTTTACTCTTCGAACACTCATTTAAAACCGAAGAACATCAATAACGAGAAATACACTAAAGATACAGATTTTCGACATCATTATTATTTATTCAGGTCGGAGAATTCTGTGCTTCTAATGCATGTATAGCTGTTTGTAAGTTTTAAATAAATGTTTTGGAAAACCTTTCCAATTAGTATCGAATGTCGTTGGCCTTGTTGGTTACTGGTGAAACGCTCTGGAGTCGTCTGTGGACAAGTTGTCGTTTACAGAAGAAAGAAACTGCTGCTACTAAGTTTTCTAAGCATTCAAAGAGTGCTACCAAAGAAACACCAAGCCACAATCCAGTGAATCCTCCAAGTACACTCAATATCTCGTTAGGCTAAAGAGAGAAAAAATAATGTATTATCAATTGAATATATCGTTAGAAAAATAACTGTCGTTTTGAATTTCGTGCAAAGCTACACCGAGGATATCTGCGTTAACCGTCCTGAATTTAACTGTGATACACTAGAGAGAAGACAAATAGTAACCATTCTTCATCACCAACTGTTGTGCTATTCTTTTACCAACAAATAATGGATTGAGCGTAACATATAACGCCTCCATAGATTAAAAGAGAAGCATGTCCTTTTATCGGGATAAAGAAAGAGATATTATTAAGTTTGTTATTAATGTATTATGATGAAAACAACAATGCAGTCATTTTTATTCCTTCAGAAACAATCACCTTCTGTGTGTGTGTGTGTGTGGGGAAGGTTTATGGTTGTTTTGTGTAATTTATTCCATTGGTACTTTGTAATGTTAGTACATTCAAGATAATACTATTAAACTAAAACTATATTAAGTAAACTAAATATACTTTTTTTTATGCCAAGGTATGATAACCTAATGGTAGGTAGGCTAAAAAACTGCTTATGTAATTAAAAATAAAAATAAACTGAAAACTAGCCATTAATCTTGTCTTGGAATTAATGAATTTAAATTGGGGTTGCAAGCTGGCTCTAAAGTAGAGTTCTGGAATTCAAATATTATCTGCACCTTAAGCTTTGTGTTCCTGTAAGAATGGTAGCCAGTCCCTTAGCGTTGATGGTGGGTGTTAGGGTGTCGCTAACAGATTACCTTTCCTCTATTCAATAATTAGGGACGATAAAGATAGGCCTAAGATTAATTTTTATCATACATAAATAAAAACAAATAAGTGAGAACTGAAATTCATTTTCTCAACGAGTGATGTTAATTACATTTTAATTAAATAAAACGGTTACTTTAATCAAAGTTGTAATATGATATTTACTGATCAACGCCTTAGTATGGTAAAGACGCAAGTTACTTGCATGACAAACGTGTATCTTAAGCTACGATGATATTTTGTTTTTAATTCAAAATTCTATATTTTATTTGCTTACCTCGTACTTAGGAGTGTTCTTGTAAATCAGGTGTTCCAGTGTTTGGTAGTAAACTTTTAACCTAGTCATATTTCCTCTGCAAAATTAATAAGAATAATATTATTAAGTAGTCATTATGATTGTCGTTGCTATAATCATTAAAGCTAATTTTAATGACTGAACAGGGAAGATTATATATTTTTTCGTTGAACATGCAAATATTTGGGTGAAGATGGAGGAGGAATAATTCATATACTTTTCGGGAAATTGAATATTTTACTCTGAAGGTGTTAAAACCTTGAAAAAAAGACAATTAGGGCATTGCTGTTCTTGAAAAGTTAACAAATTTTTACATTTTTTAGAGCAAAGTCATACTGGGCTGTACTGACCACGAGGAATGGACCACCAAATTTTGGTGTGGTAAGCCCATAAACTTACAACTGTCCTACATATAGACAATTTTAATCGGATCAATATTAGTACAGTACGATTGATATCATGGCTGGAACTATTGTTAACAAAGAAACAATAACAACGTTTTTGTACGACAGGGATCTATTAGTCCATCTCGGCTGTTCTATCCTCCAAACTAAATTAAATTAATTGAAAATAAAACAAAAATCTTAAATCCAGCCATTATCATTCATATAATTATCAATAACTCATTTAAATTTACTGCCTCTACAACATCCGAAGGCAACCCATTCCAAAAGCAAACCATCCTATTGCAAAAATGAAACTGTCTCAGTTGAAGACCCTGCCAAAATTTATATTTGTGTCCCCTAGTCTTTCTCATCGTTATATATAAAAAACAAAATGATACATCAACATTATCATCATTTCCCTTTACAATCTTAAATTCCTCAATCAGATATTCCTATATTTCAGCCTCTCCTCATATGGTAGCCCCTCCATCTCAGGCACCATTCCAGTAGCACTTTTATGAACCCTTTCCAACAATTCAATATCCTTCCTAAGGTAAGGAGCCCAAGACTGAACAACATGTTCCAAATGGGGCCTAAGCAGTGACCTGTACAATAAAATTATAAACCTATTTAGACTTGTATTCCATATTTATGTAAATATAACCTAACGCCTTATTTGCCCTACCAGTAGTAATGAATTATAATCTTTATATAAACCAAAATGCAAAAAATGTATGCAGGTTGATTTTTAATTTCACTCTAACAAGGAAGCTTGATCTAATTGGAAGTTAACATTAATTATTTTAGATTTTGAAAAGCATTACTAAGAATTAAAATATCTGAAATATTAAGGTTTTTAAAACGAAATAAAATTTCAAATACTAAAATCTAATCGGTTTGAGTGTCAATAAGCACAAAGTTTTGATATGACGCTGACATAGGACTAACAAAATCTTAATTAGAAACCCGAGTGACCTAATCGGGAATCTATAACAAGAAATATGTACCTGCTTCTTTCAAAATTTTACAAAATTACTCCGAATTAACAATTTAAATATTTTCAAATAAAGAAAAAAAGGACAGGGTACAAACCTTGCTTCATCCATATTCCGAAATCCAAATCGCATGTAATAAGTATTCTGTTGAAGGAGACAAATTAATTATGTTTTTAAATTACATAATATATTTGAATGATTAAGCCTTTTATTAATCTGCCCTGTGTTAACTAAATATAATAAGCGTAAAAAAATACTATTTCCTAGCAACAACTAGATCATGCAAGAAAGCAAAAAGCACGACAATTACGACATCAAATGTTGAACTCAAGTCATTTTCACAAGTTAAAAATGGACGTAGCGCGTATGCCACTATATATGTACGTAACCAAAACTCCTGCGTCGTCTACTGAATGGCACCACAAACAAAAATCCATAAAATATTTCGCACTGAGTATTCAAGATTCAGAAATTTAAAAAAGTAACTGTGGTATGTACAACAACCACTTCTTTATAATAGAACACGATTTTAAAAGTACTCTCCTGACAACAAGAATACAACTTTTACTAGAACTGTATACCAGGGTTTGATTATATCTTTAACGACGTAAGTTTTAAATGCAGTACTGAGAAACTGGAATTCTTATAAATATTATTCGGTGCCACTTTTAATATATCAATGCATTAAACCTTATATCAGAAAAATTTATTAAAATTGAGCTTTGTACCTTGAATCATTTTGATGCAATGAAATGCATATGACTAAAGAAAATCCGAACACTTCACCCGTGCAGTAAAAATAATCCTTTTTAAAAAAATGTACACTTTTCTATTTTTTTTATTTTTGGTTATGAGGTATGAACACTACGATCTATAAGGCAGCGTATCTGCTAGTAAATATAATTGTACATGCAAATTAACCAGTTGCATATTTTTACTCTTGCTTTAAGCTGTATTTCAAATTTTTTAAAAGGGAAATTGTAATGATTATGTACAACTACAGAAACATTGAGATAAATGTGTTTTTTAAGCACGAGTAATCAGTGAAAAGTTAGTGAATCAATTATTGAATACTAACTGAGAATTCAGCGAAGTATTCAGTACGTGAATAATCAGGAACTTGTTGGACGAGTAAAATTAAACAGTAAGTTAGTTAAGTTTGTTACTAATCAATAAATTTCTGTTAAACGAGATTATTGTATAAGGCCAATAGTGGTTTCACTTTTTGTACTGAAAAGTTTGATTATGAACTTAGGTCTACAATTTGTTATAAAAAACATAACCAGCAGCAAACGTTATCTGAATTTGTTTACCTAATTTTACCAGATATTTCAAACTACCCCTCTGATACTACGAATATGTTCAAAAAAAAAAAAAAAGTTAAAGTCTTCTTACTTTCTTAAAGGGCGCAAGCTAAATATTGAGTAAATAAACACTTCGAATTAGTATTATACAAATATATGATCTTGATAATATACGAGAAGTTTAAGGACACGAATATGAGATTTAATAAAATTTGTTTGTGTACGAATATTCGTACACAAACAAATAATATTTTCTATACATGTGTTTTTACCTAAAAGAGAATAATAATCGTTATTTAAGACACCAAAAGTACGATACATTATTGCTAAAGAAAAACTTTTGGTGTCTTAAATAACAACTATTTTTCTCGTTTAGGTAATAAACATATATAACTGTTATCTACACATACCGATAAAAACAAGACACTACAGAAATCATTGCTATTCTTACTGATAAAAACAAGACACTACATAAATATGTAATAGGATGTCACGCCAGAATGATCAAATGTTTACCTGTGGTACGATATCGATGTAAGTTTATTTTCCAACTACCTTAATTTAATTAACACTAGAAACTTGCCACACAATGGTAAGCATTATTTTATTACTAAGTGAAGATGGGCTTGTGAAACGCTGATAACGAAACCTACAGGTATTTGCTATCATCCACAAAAGATATATCGATATGAAAGGGAAAATTAATACTATTTGTCACTAGTAATAAGAACCTACAGACACTATTTACAAAGAGAACATTTAACAAGTGTTTTGTATTAATTAAAACAGCATAAACCTTACACGAGGTTATCGTCAGCTCATTTGTCAAATGATGACAATGGGAAACCACTCGGTAGAAGATGTAAAACCAAGTTCACTTATAAATTAAACTTAATTCATCCTTTGTGTTACTAGTAGAATACAGAACTACACATATTCAATATCATAAGGGCTGAATTAATATTGTATTATTTAACAGCTTTTAAATGGCATCCAAGATGCCAAAAATGGTAAATCGTATTTAGCTTTCCTATATTGTGGTGCTGTATTGCGAAACAAGCCACCTACGGGGGTAGTGATAAATATTGGTTCATGTGTCTCTGACAACTACTTTGAAGTTCAGAATAGAATACTTGTGAAACGTTTCACTACTGGTTTATAAAACGCCGTATCACGGTTCTACCGGTACTCCCGAGTTACAATAAAACCTAATTTGAATTTAGAAAGTATAAAAAAAACCGTGTGAAAATTTGAACTTGCTCATATGTTAATGACAAGCATAATGCTTCATCTATTGTCAAACAAGTTACTTACACGTTCTATTAGACTATTGGCTTTGTCTCTGTCATAGTTTAAGTAACTAACTACGCAGGAAGTATCGTCAAAACTGTTCTTATTGCATAGGAAAATCTTTGTATTATCGACTCTTGTTTAAATAAATATTATTTACCTGGTTATTAATCAGGACATTGAAATAAGAAATAGGACGGAACTGTGAATTTTTCTGTATGCATGTTAAAGCATCTCTCCCTTTTAACCACAGTTGTAGCCTAGAGGAATAATGCATTTTTTGAGTGGCCATACCTTTGCTGTCGACAGTAGTCTCGCCACTCAAGGGTCATCAGCACAGCTTTGTTGAGCAAACTAATGACATACCATTAGGTTTCTTATAACATAACTCATGGTATAACCTAAATTAATTTAACTTACCATATGGTAAAATAAAATGGATTTAAAACCCCATATACATGTTTTTTGTTGTTGTTTTATTTATACAAGTTGGGTCAACAGTGGGAAACTATTATGTAAATGTTGTAGTTATAAATAGTAGAGCCTTTTATAATCAAATTTTCAAAACTGTGACCGTTATCCTATTATAATATGTCTTATGTTTATAAAAATACATGCACCCAACGAAGGGACGACACTGGTGATGTACCCTTCCTCCTCTTAGCCATAAACTTTTAAACTTTGTGCAAAAATATACACCAGGAAAAGTTATATTTAAATAGCTGAATACGTGTTTCTAATCTGAATTATATTAAAATGTTGCAAAATACGCTTATTTGTTTTTATTATTCCCACAATTAACCATTATAATTCAGCTGGAAGACATTTGCAACTTCGCTTAAAAACAAGTTCAGTTCAACTTTCGTTACTGAAATAACACATAGAAAAATAAAAGATGGTAGTAAATAGTCCACTAGGTAATCATATTCCATATACACTCCGGTCTAAAAGATTGGGATGCCGCTCTTTTCATATTTATTTATTCATCGCTATTGTTTAGGAAAATTACCGTTGGATTATTTCAATAGACATTTGCTAGTAATATATAATACAATAAATGTTAACAAACACTTAAAACTCACAAGTTCACCACCAGGCCAGTTGGACGAAGAAATAGTCATACTGTAGTGGACCTTACTGAAAAATAAACAAATAAATGACCGTATTTTGACCATCAGATAGTTTGTTGTTTTTAAAAGTTCATTTCACAACTTATGACAAATGAAAAAAATAAATAAATGTTAAATTAAACAGATTAAAGTTGAATTAAATAGACCAAGGTTTAATTAATATAAAATGTTTTTCAATAGGTTTACTTTCTCCAAAACCCATTTTCTTGTCAATAAAAGGTAACAATAACTTTACAAAATTTGAACACACCAGTGACTTTCAAATTGAATTGAATGTTACTTACTGACATGAGCGTTGACAATCGCATCGAGGCTCCACAGTTTTAATACAGTTATCTGAGAAAAGAGGGCGCTGTAAGCAAAATAATATAAAAAAAATACAAGCAGAAGTTCAAATATGTTTTGTTTGTTTTGAAATTTCGCAAAGCTACTCGAAGGCTATCTGTGCTAGCCGTCCCTAATTTAGCAGTGTAAGACTAGAGGGAAGGCAGCTAGTCATCACCACCCACCGCCAACTCCTGGGCTACTCTTTTACCAACGAATAGTGGGATTGACCGTCACATTATAACGCCCCCACAGCTGGGAGGGCGAGCATGTTTGGCGCGACGCGGATGCGAACCCGCGACCCTCAGATTACGAGTCGCACGCTTTAACGCGCTTGGCCATGCCGGGCCATGAAGTTCAACTAAAAATACGGCGTGTTTTCTTATAGCAAAGCCACATTAAGATATCTGTTGAATCCACGTAGGGTAATCAAACACCTGATTTTAGTATTGTAAAGACTTACTGCTGTACCAACGGGTGCCAAAAATACGCCTCTATTTACAGAATAAGAATATATAAATACAGAATTATAAATAGTATATCATAATTATGTAATTTATGATCATATAATATTACTGTGTAAAATTGACAGAGAATACTAATGTGGACTGTAGATCATATGGAAAACACTATAATTTATTATGTACTGTTCATAGTAAGACTTGAAGCAGTAATACGTGAAAATATTCATTAAATATGTTTAAAATGTGTGAAATTGGTAGATTTAAGAAATACCAGTTAAGACTCTTCTTGGCCACTTGTGTGACGTCATAAATAAATAAATAAATACGTTTAAAAACACGTTTAGAAACATCGGAATATGTCGATCATACTGAGGTTGTAAATCAAACGTAGATAAAAAAAAAAGTTTCCTTAAATGTGTTTAGCTGCATTCGTTTAATTAAACACCACTGCATTCATTTTATTTTGATACATATATAATTATTGTGCTAAATTTAGTTTGAATATCTTTCATTTTTAAACTTGAAAGTTTATACGCCAGAGCTCGGAGTTCGATACGCCACAGAGTGTAGCTTTGCACTCAAACGCAAATATGTGATTCCCCGGTGGGACAGTAGTACGTTTACAGACTTACAACTTTAAACCCCGAGGTGCGATAACTCACGGTGTGCGCAGCAAATAGTCCAATGTGGCTTTGTTCTAAAAATAAACAAACAGGTTAACTCGTGTACTTCCATACATTACATAAATACGTGTTGTGTGTTGTGTTTTGTTTTTTTTAGTTTTTGTATTCATAGACAGTTGTGATGGGTACAACAGTTAGTCTCCAATAATAAAAGTGGTAAAATAATCTAGAGTTCCTATTGTTCTAAAGGTGATATATTCCGAGTCAAAGCTTAGAATTCCACTTACCAAATGCTTGATCTTTAACACTGAAGATTGCTATTTACTAAATGTCTTATGTTTAGCATTGAAGATTTCCACTTACCAAATACTATTTTTAACGTTGCAAATTTACATTTAACAAATTGTCTAATGTTTAGTATTGAAGATTTCCACTTACCAAATACTATTTTTAACGTTGCAAATTTACATTTAACAAATTGTCTAATGTTTAGTATTGAAGATTTCCACTTACCAAATGCTTGATGTTTGGCACTAAAGAAACAGTTTTCAATGTCTGGATCCTTTTGGAAAAACGGCAAGGCACAACCACATTTTTCAATGATAGCCTTTTGTCGACAATTTTCCCTACATCGCTAATAAAAAGCAATAACCTTAGAACACAACTCTAAAGAAATTGGAGTCTTTATTCTAGCAATTAAGAAATCAAGTTTCCACTCCCTCTGGTGTATATATATACATATATCAAAGAGATCTGATCATTTACCAAAATATTTTGATTCCTAGTGTCTCTTGTTATCATGGAAATAAACATTACGATCCGTTCATTACCTGTAGGATATTAATATCACAAATAATGATGACACTCTTTGTTTTGAAATCATTAACAAGAAATCACATCGTGAAGCAGTTAGTAAATAAATTTTCTTGTATTTAGTTCTCCAGAAAATAAACAGGAATATTCTTTGAAATGAGAACTAAGGCATGAGGATGCACGCACAGAAAAATTGTTTCTTTTACTTCTTGTCAGTCAAACTTACTGGGCAGGTAGGTCTTAGGAAATACTTTTATATACATAACTTAAATAGAATAAAAACATGCCACTTAAAAGATTCGGCATGGCCACGTGGCTAGGGCGCTCGACTCTTAAACTGAGGATCATGGGTACGAAACCTCATAACACCAAACATGCTCGCCCTTTCAGCCGTGGAGGCGTTATAATATAATAGTTAATCGTATTATTTGTTCGTAAAATAGTAACTATAGAGTTGGTGGTGGGTGGTGATGACTAGCTGCCTCCCCTCTAGTTTTACACTGTTTAATTAGGGAAAGCTAGCGCAGATTGCTCTTATGTAGCTTTGCGTAAAATTCAAAACAAGCAAACAAAGCCAATTAAATCTATATTATATTCATCAATAAATTGATTTTCTGACCTCTTCTGTGTAGTCTCCTCTTTGTCCAGAGTTAGCGGAATTCAGAACACTAGAATCACTACAGTTGTCACTGTACGGGGCTGCCAAGTAGAAATTGGATATCTAGTACGGGCTGCCAAGTAGAAATTGGATATCTAGTAACCAAAGAACAAATATTTTATTTTTTAAGTAAAAACTATTTGTATATAATGATGAAATATGGTGCTTTTAAATTTTAATTTTATTACGTAACAAATTGATTCAAATCTAATTAATCTCCATGTTGTTTCGAAATGCTAATGAATTCCTAAAATATATGCATACCTTTTGGATGGCAATTGAGGTTTTGACACCAGGGGGAACGTCAATTCCTTCCGTGTCAGGGTTAGGAATTAAGTGGGGTGAATGAATAACCACACGTGCTCCGACACTTCGACTAAAGACTTCGTTTACTTCCAGGTTGAGCTCGAGATTAAGGCCTAATAATAATGACAAATAACATCTAGGAGTACTTAAGTCTGTTTATTAAATAACTTCTCCCGAAGGGGAAACCGAAGGCCTGATGAGATCGCCTGTTTTAACTCCTCGCATAGTAGTATGTTATTTATCAGTCAGTCAGTAAACACTTAAGCGACGTCCATAAAGGGCGCTTTACATTGCAATTTGTACTATCCTGACGTCATTAAAATGCGCGCATGACATAAATTACGAGAAGAATTATGCACTTCGTTGGCTACAACATAGTATGCATACGTGTGTGTGTGTTCCTTATAGCAAAGCCACGTCGAGCTATTTGCTGTGTCCACCGAGGGGAATCGAACCCCTGATTTTAGCGCTGTAAATTCGAAGAATTACCGCTGTCCCAGCGGGGGACACAACACAGTATGACAGATGTAATTTTAAAAGAAGGAAATTAAAATATTTGTTTCCCTTAATTTTGGTTATATATAGTTTTGAAATAGACCACTTTCAGGTGCATCTAGTGACAATCATTTAATTAATATTTCGGACAGTTAGCACACTTAATAGTTTTAAGAAATAAAATTCAAAAATCAGTTTGTAATAAGATAAATTATAATATGAGATAGTGAGAAGACAGCCTTTAGTCCTAGAAAAATGAAATGCCTTTAGCTTCATTGTCGAAATGTTTTATTCATAGTACATATTAAATAAAGAAATACGAAGTTAATATAGTTAAGAAGGTTAAAAAGAAGTCTATGTATTTAAAAATATTTTAAAAACATCTTAGGGTACTCTTTCACCAGTATTATAACGGCCGAAAGGATGAGCATGTTTTGTTGGACGTGGATTCGAACACGCGAACTTCATACTGCCACTCAAGCGCCCTAACCACCTAGTCAAGCCAGGCCTTGTTGATAAAAGAGTAGCCCAACAGTTGGCGGTGAATGGTACTGACTAGCTGCCTCTCCTCTAGTCTGTCAGTGCTAAATTGTAGACGTTTTGTGCAAACATCCCTGGTACAACTTTGAGCGAAATGAAAAATAAACCAAACCACTAAAATACGAGGCTCAAATCCCTGTATTGGACAACGTGTAGATATCCCATTGTCAATTTTGGGCCAGAATAAAAATTAAAGAAACCAAAAACATATAGAAAGATTTTATTGGTCGTAGTTTAAGAACAAAGCTACACAATGGACTATTTGTAACCTGCCCAACGTGAATATCGAAAGTCGGTTTCTAGCGCTGTAAGTTCGCGGACATACCGCTGAAAGCTTTCAAACACAGTCATTTTCATGCATTTTTTTAATTTCTGAAAGATAATAAATACAAGTCTCACTTTAATAAATATCAGTTCCTTTGGAATCGAAAGAATGACTATGTAGCATATTGAAAGCCATTGGATACTGCAATATGAAAAACGAACAATTTTTAATTAATTATTTTGTGAGTTTTATTTTTTAAATCATTGAATAAATAGTACAATACGAAAAATTAAATTAGGCTCATTTAATTCCCTTACAAAACAAAAAGCAAGAGAAGAATTTACTTTAGGAATACAAATTTAACCGTGATATCAAACTGGTCTAACAAACACCAAATATGCTTAACTTTGCTATTGTTTGTTAGCGCAAGTTACAGAACAAGCTATCTGTACTGTTCTCACTACGGGCTTTGAAATTCGATTTGTAGCATTATGCGTTTTCTCTTCCATTGAACCACCGGCAAATTAGTAGTATTGAAACTTGAAGACTTGGGACCCACTATGTTAATACGTATGTGTAATGTGCTTATACCTTACAAATGTAAATTTTATTACAATTTGTCAACAACACTAGGCACTGAAAACACTTTTGTAAATGAAATAATGATGTTTTATATATTAAAATGCAATAAGTTTTCATTTTTCACCTTTCTTACCTGAATGTGATCCAATCCTATTCACGACAGGACCTGTAACACCATCGTCGAGTTGCGAATTGAACGTGTAACAGTTTCCGTAGATAACGTTATAAAAATGGGAAAATCTCATTCCTCTGAAATATTCATTTATTTCTAAAACTTCTTAAAACATATAATTTCCTTTTACATTCAACGTATCAGTAAATCTGTCAATTATTTACACACTCCATAAATGAAAACCAACATTAAAATTTCTTAAAACAATAGATTAAAAAGAGAAGAAACTTCATTTTCACTGGACAATAAATTATTAAAAAGAATTAGTGCTAACTTATTTTTATTGAGGATTTAAATAAAATTATTCTAAGCCTAATTTAACAAATTTATTGGACTAAAATAACTTAACACTGATTAATGTACAACATGCATTAATTACACATGTCGATTTGGGAAACTTGAATCATTATGAATTACAGCGTGGTGTTGCTGATGACAGTATCCTTTCAGCACTGGAAAGGAAAATAATGCATTAAAAATCATGGGAGCCTATATAATCCATATACATTTAGTTTGTTGTTTTCTTAATCCGAAACGGAATTGTTTAGGACGTAAAATAACAATAGCGTTTGTAAAGCTATATATAAAAATAATAGTAATATCTGTTTAACACCTGTGATTTAATAATAAATCATAATATACACCCTTGTGCAAATCAGTTGAAACAAATGTTCATTTTACAATATTTTCAGCATGGCGGCCAGTGTAGGTTTGCTGGACCCGCTGATTTCCTTCAATAGTCATTTTTCACACCGACGGCGTCATTAGCTGTGTTTTGCAATACTGTCGATTTATTTTGAGATATATGACGAAATTTTGAGGAATATTACGTCATTCGAAATTGCATTAGAAGAGTAAGGAAACCAGACAAAAAACAACTTTTTACCAACTCAATGAAGAAAAAACGGTATCAATGGGGGTCTGAAATACAAGAATTGGATGTAAGAACAATGGAGGAAGAGGTTATTCAGTGACGAGACTCATTTTTTCGTACAGGGTCAAAGAAGTCTGCATGTTCGCAGATCTCCAGGTGAGAAACTTCGAGAATTTCACATCAGTCAGTTCGTAAAACATCCCTTGAAGAAGATGTTTTGGGGCTTTCTCAGCTACTATGGCATCGGAGGCTTATATATCGTAGAAGGTATGATGCGAGGACCACAGTACATCGAAGGTATGCAGACAAGAGTCGTTCCAGAATTGAAAAAGAGATTTCCAGATGGATCTGGCATTTTTCAATAAGATCTGGCTCTGTGCCACACATCGAAATTTGTGAAAAAAATTTATGACTACAACGCGAATAAAGATACTGGACTGGACTGGAAACTCTCCGGACATAAATCCTATTGAAAATATTTGGGCGATTTGTAAAGAAAGACTTCAGGGAAAAGACTACTACGAAAAATAAGCCAATTAAGGCCATGATTGAGGTGTGGTACCGCGATCCAAAAATTAGTAAAGATTGCAGTCAACTCGTGGACTCGATACCAAAGCGGAATAATGATCCTTTGAAAAATAAAGACGGTTATATCATGTATTAATTTGTGAGTAATTTTTGGATTCTCAGAAATAAAATGCAAAAAATTGAAAAAATCGTAATTTTCAGTCTTGTTTCAATTAATTTGCACAAGGGTGTATATATATAAAACCAGATACAGAAACTAGCTAGCAGAATAGCATCACTGAAAGAACTCTCGTTAGTTCTCTTGGTTTCAAAGAAACTAAATTACCTAATCATCTTACTAGTTCACTGCTGTTTCTAACACAGTTACTTACTTTATAACATCAAATTCTATCTCCGTGTTACTATTTCGCAGCTGTTAATACGTTACTTACTGGTATTGACATTCATTTTCCATGAAGCTGCAGTAGACAATGAAATCTTTTAGTTGGTGGCCTAGTTCTACTATCACATTTTCTTCTAAGTCATAAATAGACTGGATCCTGGACAACTGCTTTGAATTCATGACCTAACAGACAACAGGGAGCTAAAGTGTTTCCAAAGTCAACAATATATTTAATAAACTACGATGGAATATAAATTATTATTTTTTCCCACTATTTAGAATTGAAATAAAGAAATTATGAAAAAAAAATAAAGTGTTTTTAGTTAACACTCATATCTTTTTTTAAGATTTCAAATACCTTCATTTAAACATAATTACTTCATTCAAACAATTAGGCTTAATACAAGTACCGTGTGTATATCCAGAACAAACATAGATTCTAACAATTAGGCTTAACAGCAGTGTCGCATATATTACTGTGTAAGAAATGAGCTTTAGTCGTTAACAGTCCTGAATAATGGAAGACGAAACATTGAATCAAGTAACCCTAAGTACAATTTCGGCAAGCTTGTAGTTATTTTACATTATAACAACGTCATGGCAGTTGCAGGTCATAATAGATAAACAATATATCAAATCGAATACGGTTTCTTAGATCGGTCAAAAGCTTATTTCTTATACAGTGTGGTGAGAAACTGTTTCTAACCCTTCAAACATGCTAATAATCCTCCAAGGTAATAAAATAATGACTAGATGCTAAATCAGCTTTTATTGTGGATAATTAAAATTAGGAACAGGAATCTTTATGTTATAAAGACAAGGCAAAAATCAGAGAATTAATTTTGCTTATAATTATATTTTCTCCTAAATCTGCGATAACTTCCCAGCATGGCATGTCACCAAGTATTAAATCAGTTTTTGACTTCTCTATCTTAACATTCAGCAATACATTATCCAACAATCAGATGTAACATAGTAAAGTCATGTTCAATGTATGAGACAACCCCTAGTGGAACAATTAACAAATTCAAGGTTGGAGACGCCTTGACCATCCAGAACTTTTAACTAAATACAAAATATTTTTCTAAGTTTGTTGGAAAACTGTATAAACAAAGATATGCTCGTATACCAACTCATACAAAAGCTAAATTTACGATATCAACATATAACAATGTCAATGAATGTTTTCAAGTAAGACATTTGGTTTCGTATTAAAATCTCATCAGTAAATAATAGTTTTTGTTGGATTTCTTACCGTAATGTTCATTTCTTCACAAAGTTTTGGATTAAGCAAGTAGGGCATCAGTTTGCAGAAGAAAGCAGTTTTTCTCACTCTAATAAAAACAAAATATGACCTCATTCACTCTTTTCTTTAACAAATACAGGTGAGAAACAAAAGATATAACCATGTAAAGTTCTGGTTTCTCTTTATATCTTTCTCGTGAAAGGATACCCAAAGTACACATTTACTTTTTTTTTTAATACTTACCCTCTGCTGATAAGGTGTGTTCATAATAATGAACATTTTGTGAGTTTTTACACATAAAATGTAAATAACCAGAAATAGTACAAATATGACCAAGATGCGGATTTCTAAAATATACGTTTATTTTGAAAAAAAATCAAAATTATTCGTCTTATTGGCGTCATCTTGTAAATTCGGTCATAACATGCGAAAATATTTACCATGTATAACGCCTCTTCATTACCAGAGCAGCGGCTTCACTCTTCGTTTCGACAGAAAACAAATCGATGGCAGGTGGTTACACGTAGACTTTGCATTGTTTTACAACAAGTTCAAATGCAAATTTTCAAACTAAAGACACGTTTATCAATTTGTTTTTAGTACTTTTTGGAAGATGTTCTAACGTTTACTTGTTGCTAAGTGAAAGAGTATTTAGGCTTACAACTGATAAACAGGTGAAGGTGAATTTCGGCCAATCAGTGAGAAATAATTATTGACATTTTCTAGTTAAAGTGTCTTGTAGACGTAGACAATCAAACTTAAGTGTTCTAAAAATAAGTCAGATTTCAACAATTCCATTTCAATTTTAAAATATTTTAAATGAAAGCAATCCCTCAGATATTTCTAGCCACCCCCCTTCAGTAGCACGGCGGTACGTATGCGGACTTACAACGCTAAAAAAATGGATTTTATATCCTAGGTGAACAAAGCATAGTTAGCTCATTTGGTGCTTTGGACTTCAAACACATATCTAACCTTGTTACCCTGAATTCTTTACAGTCTTGGGACTCAAAAGTTTTCTAAAATCACTCCAACATTTTGTGAATGTTGGTTTTAGGACACTAACTTCTCAAAGGTAGTAAATGAATTTTCAAAACACCAACTTCCCACTGGCAGAGCTTGGGATTCCAGAAAACTGACTTTCCATTGCCAGGACATGGTGGTTTTGTAAAAACTCCCCAATGGATTTACAGGGCACCAACTTCTCAAAAGAGAGTGGATATGATTCCAGAATACCTAATTCACAATTATAGTAGATGGGAGTTTCTCGACACCATCTTCTCAATGGTAGTGGTAGGAAAATTCCGAAAACGTTTAAATGGCAGTAGATGCAGTTCCAGAACAAATTTTCTAGTTCTAATGGATGACAATTCCCAGGCATCATCTTACCAATGTGTAGCTGTAAACACCGTTGATTGTTTGTTTTTGAATTTCACGCAAAACTACACGAGGGCTATTTGCGCTAACCGTCCCTAATTTAGCAGTGTATTCGAACCCGCGGCTCTTAGATTACGAGTCGGGCGCCTTAACCACATGATCATGCCGTGCCATAAACACTGTTGATGAACTCACTTAATTTCTACTTGTAATCTTCACCACCAATATAAAAATTTCAGTCTCCACTTTACTAGAGCTAGTTTATCTTCATTTTTTATTTTACTAAATTTGCTAAGCTTCCCGAGATCAGATTACTTGTTTTTAAACGACGAAAATGTCCTTAGGAATGTATTTCGTGTAGAAATAAAATATTCCATTTGTAGAAATTTTATCTACTGCAAAATTAGATAGTTAACCACTGTCGCTCCTTCCTCAAATAATTTGTTTTCTCATTACTTAACCCTGAATAAATGTTGTTGTTCTTACGTTTTGTATAGTTAATCGAGGTATACAGTTACGACAGAAAGTGTTCGTACCCTGCGTCGAGAGTAGTTTTTTCCTTATAACTTAAAAGGTATCACGACTAGTATAATGAAAGTATAGTATATTATAAGTATTATACAAACACACATCTTCATAAATTTTTATGTAAATTGAACGACAAATAAACTGTTTATAAACAAATAACCAAACACAGGAGGGGCAGAAAGTGTTCGTGCGTCTACTTTAATGGTCAGTTGTGTAGCCTTTCAGGCAAATTACTTGGCGCAATCTATCCTCATAACTTTCCATGATCGTTTGACAGTACTCGACTGGTAGTTTCTTCATTCTTCTTTACAGAAGGCCTCCAACTCTTGCAAGGTTTTCGGATGACGCTGATGAACCCTGGTCTTCAACTCATGCCAGACGTTTTCAATTGGGTTGAGATCGGATGACTGCGATAGCCACTCCAAAACGCTTATATGATTCCTCTGCAACCAGGATTGCACATATTTTGATATGTGCTTAGGGTCATTGTCGTGCTGGAAGATCCAACGACACCCAAGCCGCACGTTCCAAGCATCATTCTTGATATAAGTGCCTAATATATCAACGTACTCTTCACTTTTCATGATTCCGTTGACGCGGTGAAGGCTGCCTACACCAGAAGAGCTGAAGGAACCCCATTGCGTGATCGAGCCATCTCCGTGTTTAACTGTAGGGACGGTGTTCTTTGGAAGATTTCGTTGACCCTTCTTACGGAAAATATAGCGAACATCATTGTGGCCGAAAAGCCCGATTTTAGTCTCGTCTGACCAAAGAATAATCTTCCAATAGGTAAAGGGTTAATCTACATGCTTTCTTGCATACCTCAATCGAGCTTCTAAATGAACAGGCTTTAAATATGGAGTTCTACGGGGACGGCATGCTTTTAACCCAGAAGAGCGTAACATGTTCGTAACTGTAGAGGTGCTTACTTCAACCCCAGTTTCCCTTACCAGTTTCTGTATGTCATTACGTGTTAAACGAGGATTCCTACTAACTTCTCTGAGAACCTTCCTCTTGGTTCTCTCTGGAATTTTGGTGGGGCTTTCGGAACGAGGGAGATTAGCAGTTGATCTTGTAAACTTAAACTTAGCAATTATGTTTTGAACAGTAGATTTCGGCACATTAAGTTGTGTAGCAATACCAGAAAGAGACACACTAGACTTGTATTTTATAATAATTCGGTTTTTTAAATCACTGGACAATTGTTTCCTGTTCGCCATGATGACCAAACAGATAATGACGGACACGGAGCTAAATTGTCGGAAGTACATTTTTCGCTGTCTAAATCCCAGTAATTATGAACCCAGTGTCTAGTTCTGGAATGGTATAATGTAGTTCATTCGCCAAACTAAACAAAATTTTTTACGGGAATATCAGTTTTTTCACACGTTCTGAACTGTACGAACACTTTCTGATTCTCCTATTTTTGGTTATTTGTTTATAAACAGTTTATTTGTCGTTTAATTTACATAAAAATGTATGTAGATGTGTGTTAGCATAATATTTATAAATATTATATTTCTATTAGCCTAATCGTGATACTTTTTAAGTTATGAGCAAAAAACCACTCGGGACGCGGGGGTACGAACACTTTCTGTCGTAACTGTGCCTGAATTAGCCGTCTCTAATTTTTATTTGAGAGAGGATAGCTAGCCAACATCACCATGACCGGCATGGACAGGTGATTAGGGCGCTCGACTCGTTATCTGAATGTTGCAGGTTCGAATTTTCGTTACAAACATGCTCGCCCTTTCAGCCGTGGAGGCGTTATAATGTGATGGTCAGTCTCACTATTCATTGGTAAAAGAGTAGCTCAAGAATCTACTGTGTGCAGTGATAACTAACCGCTTTCTCTCTAATCTTATATTGCTAAATTTGAACGGCTAGCGCAGATAGCCCTCGTGTAAGTTTGCGCGAAATTTATAAACAAACAACATTTTCTCATTTTTAAAAGTATTTTGAAAGGTCCACTAACCTCTCATGTGCCCGACAACCCAGCAGTAAGCGTAATGGGCTGTGGACTCGCAAGTTTTGCTAGTTTCAAAATATATGAAACATTTAACTTTCATTCATTAGCCAATATAATTATTTTACCTACTTGTCTGTATTCCGCTCCAGAAATTTTGTTAATTAAATTTTTCTGCGCAGTGTCGTCTTTTAAACTTACAATTATGTAATTTTAAGCACAAGTGTCTGCATGAATGAATTGTCAATGGGTGGTTGTTTGCCAGTAGTCGGAATTTTCTCTATGCTGTCATGCTTGTTTATTTTATTTTGTGAGGGGTATTCATAACAAAAAAAAATATTTCGGTGCCTGCTGACCCAACCCCTCATGGAGCCATACGAGGTGACTCACTACAGTGCCATATACGGTCACTGCAGCGACGCCAGGGTTTCGTGAGCACTATATCCGAACACTAGTATCAGACATAACGTCCACAACACCCCTTTAAGACGTCCTACGCTGACACTCAGTTGACCCTGGCCCAAATGAAATAGGCGATTGAACTTGGAGGAGGTTCACCCCAAGACCGCCCGTCTACAGGAATTCAATGCCAAAGTGGTGTGTTGGAGTTGCACCACTCAACCACCAGGATCCTCTCCTCCTCTTCACGGGTCACCACGCATGGCAAACACGCAGGTGGATGTTTAGATCCAAGAGGAGGTAAACTGAAAGTACGAAACATTCTCTGGAAGGTCCTTTCACCACATACAAGAATCCAAATCGAGGGGATAATGGGCTGTGGACTTGCGAGGTCACGGTGGAAGATATATTTTGCTAGATCTTTCATATATTTTGAAACAAACTTTCATTTATTAGCCAATATAATTATTTTACTGACTGGTCTGTATACCGCTCCAGAAATATTTTTAATTAAATTTTCTGCACAGTGTCGTCTTTTAAATTTAAAATTATGTAATTTTAAGCACATGTGTCTACATGAATGAATTGTCAATTTATTTTAATGTATTTTAGCACAAGTCACAAGAAAAACATCAATGAAAAGAGTAAACGAATTAAAAAACATTACTTACGTGTTCAGATTGCATACGGTTACTGCAGGAAACTCCAGGGTGCGCTGCGTTTTAACTTCAAGTTGCACAACAGCTGGGTACTCTTTGTAAGCACGGAAGAATTCCATACTCTGATAAACACAGCCTACAATTCCAGTAATCAAGACTACTGTCCAAACAAGACCTCGTACGTAATTCTGAGACATTCCAATCTTCGATACCCCGTTCAGAGAAGAGTTGAGCAGCATATTTCGGAAAAACTCTTGGTAAGACACGTTATTAATGAAATTCCCAGCCGTCGTAGACGATTTGATGAGAGCGCTTGATGGATGTTTCATGATGGGTGGTGCCATGTAGTGAGGAGGGGATTTAGTTTTTACACTTTTCATTTCAAAGAAGTTGAAGAGCTATATCAAGATAGATTTCTCCAATTATATTTTTCCAACACTAGTATTTAAATATCAGAAACAATAATTTACTAACTTTATAAATAGATCGGAGACCACCATCTCGATAACCACGCGATCGTTTTGTTAATTGCCCATTGCACTAACATTCCCCAGTATATGCATAAAAGTATTCCAAATATTTTATAGAATATTTGTTGCTTTAACTCCTTTACGTAAAGGGTTCAGGAATTTTTTTCCAACGAAATAATTGTATTTTGAAATGAAACATTCCTGGTCGTTATTACATGCCACTTTTAAGTAACAAATTATATTATGTTAAGTTATAGTTTAATATTGCGTAATTACTTTCTCTCCCGGAAGGGGAGAGTGGGTGTAAAGCAATTGGGTCCGTACTTGTGTGTCTGTATGTCCGCGCGCATATCTCGAAAACTAGTAGACCTATGTACACGAATATTTTACACAAGATGAGAAGTCAATAGGGGACGGTTCTTCCCAAATTTCGTCTGGATCCGGATCACTCTGAAGTATTTCTTATATTTGGGTCGTTCAGAAGAAAAATAGCTCTAAGATACCATATCAAAAAGAGAATCCTCCTCTTCACCACTTCCGTCCTGCTAAACAAGTTAGCAAGGCTATAACGATAATCTTGAACTGCCGAACTGACATGCACTACTTCCTCTTAGGTAGCCTCAGGACTTGCAAGGAAATGAATCCCAAAACACTTAACTGGAGAGAAAGTCCATGCCAAACCGAATGGAGTGTCTGCGGATGAGACCCACTTGCCCAACCACCGATCTCTAGACTTAGTGTAGATAAGCCGGGCTGCACTGGCATGAGAGTACGTTTTGAGAATCGCCAGTGAGCCCAAGGATGTTTGGTTTTCTAGAAATAGGTTCACATCTTCCGCATGACTAACATACTTGAAGGACACCTTACCAGGCAAATGAAGGCCACCCACCGAAACCGAGTGATACAGATAAGAGAACAGGCACTCTATCACCAACGTATAGAGAGATGATGAAAATGGACATCCTGACGAACACCCTGACAGATGTTAAAGGGGCCATCAGCTATCCATTTAGAGAGACTCCAATTCTCTCTACCGTCTGCTTGATTCGGATTGTACTCGCAGGACACAACAGCACCACGCCGCTCTTCCATGGGACGTTGTTTGAGGTTGGGTAGTGGTGCACCTGTTGATAGCTACCTTCAAGCTTTCAACTGACGTATCGTTCATAACATCTTTCCGGTGAGAGAACGCTTACACCTATCCAGTATCGGGGTCACAGAGTCTTGTCCATTGTGTCACACTCGGGTGGAGTCTGTCCTTCACATGTTGGTCCTTTGTCCGACATCGGATGGAATATAGAAAAAGGTGTTTCTGCTTCTCTTCAATCTCGGCTGAGACCATTTTGTATAACGTGCCTGTCCCCGTTCTCAGTCTCCTGTCCTTTATGTTTCAAGTATGTCATCTGGCTTACCCATAATCAATTCGCTTTTGAGCAGGCTCCAGTTTGTATTTTAAGATACTGGTTAAGGCCAGGTACAAACTGTTACTCCGCCTTGAGGTGGGCAGCCGGTTACCGAGTCCGAGGGACTTTTATCATCGTTGGCACCCGAACGTCTCGCCAGTGTGCACGCTTAAGGGTAGCGGTGTCAGGCTGACTTTTTGGACTGTGTATTCTAGGTAATTATTGTTTATTTGTATTTTCATTTTTGTTTATCTATTTTGTTTGTAATAAGATTTATTTTTATACTATAATTCACATTTTTTAATTTTTTTAACATATGGGTTTTTGTAATTAAATCCTATATAATTTTTGTTTTTTTTAATTTTCCTTTAACCTTTGTATTTCATTTTTTGTAATTCTATTTAATAATTTGTAATTTTCTAGTTTCATTTTTGTAGTTTGTTTAGTTGTTTTTGGATTTAGTTACTTTTACATACTTGTATATATTGTTATTTTATGTACCGAGTGATTTTTTTAAAATTTAATATTTGGTGATATATATGTTTTTTTCACTTTCTACTTTTGTAGTTCTCATGTTCATTTGCATAGTTGTATGTATTGTATATTTAATTGTTTTTGTTATTTCGTTCCATATCATCATTGTACATTTTTGTATATACTTATTGTTTTAGAATTAGAAGATATTTTTATTTTTACTTAGTCACACTTTCATTTCCTACCTTTTTCAATTAATACACGAAAAGTATTTGTTTATTTGGTTTAGAATGTTAGGAATGTATAACAAAATTTTTGCAAACAAACACAAGATAGATGCATCTTAAAACTGATGGTTTGATTTGTTTGTTTGTTTTGGAATTTCGCACAAAGCTACTCGAGGGCTATCTGTACTAGCCGTCCCTAATTTAGCAGTGTAAGACTAGAGGGAAGGCAGATAGTCATCACCACCCACCGCCAACTCTTGGGCTACTCTTTTACCAACGAATAGTGGGATTGATCGTCACATTATAACACCCCCACGGCTGGGAGGGCGAGCATGTTTGGCACGACTCGGATGCGAACCCGCGACCCTCAGATTACGAGTCGCACGCTTTAACGCGCTTGGCCATGCCGGGCCATACTTATTGTTTTGTTCTTTGTACTGATTTCGTGCATAATAAATTAAAAATTGGGGGTAGAAATATTGACTTCAAGAATTAAGTTTTATCTTATTTACCCCTAAATGGTAGTACCTTATTTTCATCTATTTATTTATTATTTTTCATCTTGTGTTGTTCTTTTCTTATTCTAGCTTGGGAGAGAAGTCACCTTCCCACAACTGTCTGCAGGCAGTAAAGGGTGACATAGATGTGGGGCGTTCTAGTCTTGAACATTCACATCTCGCTCTTTTAATTTCTAATTTTCTTATGCGAGAGTAGCGAATTGGAGGTTAAGATTGATAGACAGTGTATTCCCACCGCAATGTGGTTCATACTTCTGCAGTCACCTCCGAAACCTAAGATACATTTTATAATCCAACGTTGTCGCTTGTACCCGACTAACCTTTTTTTAAAAATATGCAGCGTATTCTATTTCATGTTAATTTGTTTTGGTTTATGGCTTGAAAAGTTTGTGGTTGTAATAATCAGAGGTTGCGATTTGCTGTTTTTAACCCAGTCCTTCCTCAATATTTTATTTATTCATTTAACATTATTTAGATGTAATTATTTAATTTCACAATATATGTGTATAGCAGGCAAAAAAAAATATATGATGCTGCATAATACATAGGAAAATGGAGCATGCAGGATTACGCGTATAAATTACGCATAAAAATATATTGCTAATACAAATAGTGTAGTCGGTATATTACAGAAATATTAGTGTTCACACTTTAAAGACGATTCATAAATCATTAGCAATAGTTTTCATGCTTGTTTGTTTTTGAATTTCGCGCAAAGCTACTCGAGGATTATCTGCGTTAGCCGTCCCTATTTTAGCAGTCTAAGACTAGAGGGAAGGCAGCCAGTCATCACCACCCACCGCCACCTCTTGGGCTACTCTTTTACCAACGAATAGTGGGATTGACCGTAACATTATAACACCCACACTGCTGAAAATCCGAGCATGTTTGGTGCGACAGAGATGCGAACCCGCGACCCTCAAATTACGAGTCGCATGCCTTAACCCACCTGGCCATGCCTGGCCAAGTTTTCATGCCTTTTGCTTGAATTTTCCTTATTCTATGATTTTCACGTACGCCATTTAAGTTACGCTTTCTTTCAGACATTATATATGTATGTTAGACAGACTTACGTAGACGTAACTTAAGTTAATAAAATTAAACTTCATGTAAATAGTAAAGTAGTAATGGTGTGACAAGGATTTTCCCGTTGAGACAGATAAACTAGCAAAAACGAAGAATAATAAAACTCGTACTAAAGAAAAGAACAACTAAAATATGTTCGTAGCAGTCTATAAAACGAACCGAAGATAAATTATTGCAAATGTAAAGTCGCTATGAAAACAAAGTTAGCTCATTGTACAGAAAAAACTGAATGCGTGTTCACAAAGTTGATAAGCATATGGTTTTCAACGAACTGTGCATGCGTTATTTTAGACCTAAACAAGTCGACAAAACTTATGGAAGCTTATTTTAGTTTAATGTTTATTTTGGGGAAATCATACGAAAGTTGTATGTTGTTTGTGTTTAAATTTTTGCAAATAAAGAGAACAAAAGCTGAAACCGAAGCCAGTTATACCTGACGACAATTATTTTGCCATTCTGTATCATATTCGTTCGATGGAGAGGTCTGAGAAAGATGGGTAAGGTAATTCTGATTGGACGATCCAACAAGCAGTTGTTGGACTCCTCGAACACAAGACGATATGAGAACTGTTGCGTTTGATCGAGAAATTTGCGAGAAAAGTTCCGAACAGAGAAACACACAGGTGTTATTTACATAGACAGTACATATAAAAACTGTTAAAAACAGAATGGTGTCTTTTGTAGAAGTAGCAACTATAGTACAAAACAGAGTGAAAGAATACCTACAAAATATTGCGCAGTGAAATAACATGTACGGTATAGCACACAGAAATAAAACAGGAAGTTAATACACATACCATAGTATCGACGGTTGTTGAACTTGCAAAGCTACTTGAGGGCAATTTAGGTCAGTAGCCCCTAATTTTGAAACTCTAAACTAGAAGGAAAGCAGGTAGCTAACACTACCAACCGCCAAATTTTGAGCTACTCTTTATTAACAGATAGTTAGATTACCGAACACTTTATAACACCCTCACAGCTGAAATGGGGAACAGGTTCGATAAACGGATTCGAACCAACGACCCAAAGATTGTGGATTAGAAGTCATAATCATCAGTCCATGCTAAGTCAGTACAAATAGCCGTCACAGTGTAATACGCACATTGTATAATACAAGCTCCATAAAATACAGAAAAAGAACGCACTTTAAAATAGTACACGTATTATAGTATAACAGAATAGTACGCAGCGAAATAATGCAGAAGATATTAAACAACTGTAGTACACATTGAACACTATAAACAATACACATACAGTATTTTATACAATATAAAGCACATAAAAATTGTAAAGTGCACAGAACAGGTAAAACTAGTACTAATAGTATAATACACAGACAAATAACAGCGAAATTTCACAATGAAATATTACGTGTAGACGCTAGTAACATTATAAACATAGTAGAGACATAATAGAATCTACTTTTGCTTAAAGACATTTTAGAAGTTGTTATACAATTAAAGTTCCTTTAAAATTACACTCTTAAACATTGCAAATATTCACATAACGAGATGAACATTTAAAGCACAATAACAAATTTACAAGTGTTTTTCGTCACAGTTTCTCTCACTTTACATATAAATTTTGATCATACATACTTACAACACCTGCTCTTCTGGTTTCATTAGGTTTCTTCTCTGCCTTAGATTATTAAACACAAAACCAGCTACACACTGGTTCTTATCACTTGACGTATATGTGTATATAGACTTGTATAAAATATTACCCTTCAAATTAAACCAATAAGAGCATACGTTCTGACATATGTTTTAAGGTGCCACTTGATAGGAAATGGTTTGAACATGCGCTTTAATAACCTGTAGAAATCGTGAGAACTTTGGCAGTTGATGGGAAAAACTTGAAATTTACGTACACGAACGTATCGAACTCAATAGCAACTATGCATAGAAGTTAAAGCGCCTAACTTATCAATTATCGAAAAGGAATAAGAAAGATAAAGAAACTCAGTATCCAAACAATAATTGTTACTTTGCATAACAGATCACCTAGAATAACCCGGTAAAACATCTTATGGTCAAAACAGCCTTTTCCTAATATCTATTGGTTTGTTTCTTCGTTTCTCAATAAAACCTACGTTTTGAAGACCCGGTTTATTTAGTTGAATTACTGACGTCCGTGTTACTGTTTTGGTTTTGAGATAAAGATGTAAAATTCTTGATAACGAGAAACCCACTTGAAATAAAATTGTATCTCAGAATAGCTGGTATGGGTATTAAAACTTTTATTTATAAGTAAAGCACAACGTTTCGACTATCCTAGGTCATCTTCAGGTTAAGAAAGAGTTTGAATGTGGCCTTTGACGGACATGTGTTAGGTACGAGAGCGTAAACGGGTACCGGACTATAGAAATGGATGTTAGATTATTTAGTACAGGTATAAAGGCGTTCCTTTATATTGGTTTAATTTTGGTTTTAGTTGCTGTACAAGTAGGGCTTCATTGACTTTGCATATGTTTATATTTGTTTCCCTACTTAATATTTGGATGTTTTCTATGTTTATATTGTGTTTATATGATTTACATTGTTTAAACACGTGTAAAGGTGTTTTTTTCGTGCATGTGTGTGTGTGTGCTATTTGAATCTAGTTTCCAGTTTTCTGCTTGTTTCTCCAATATAGAAGTCATGGCAGTTGTTGCATTGTATTTTATAAATTATGTTTGTTTTATGTTTGTCAGTGTAGTTTTTACATAGTATGGACTTTAGTTTTGTACCTGTTTTTTGAATAAATTTGGTGTTTACTGGAATGTTGTGTTCTGTTATGAGGTTTTTTCCAAATGTTGGTAATTTTTTCGCTGATGTCGGGAACATATGGTATGCAGCAGAATAAGGTTTTGTAGTTTGTTGTATCTTGGGATTTATTTTCGTTTGTTTGTTGTTGGTCTCAGTGTGTGCGTATAATTTTTTTCACGGTTTATTGAGGACATTTGTTGATGTTGATGAAGTGTTGTTTTGTTTTGCTAATTTAATCGCTAATTTTATCAGGTGAGCATAGTTTTGTGGCTGTGTTTATTTGGTTTCTTAATATGTTGAGTTTTTGTTTTGTTTCATGTGCTGAGTCCCAGGGAATATAAAATCCAGTATGGTGATTTTTCTGTGGATTTCTGTTTTGAATTGTGTATCAGTTCTAATGATTCTGAGGTTAAGAAATGCTATTTGGTTAGTTTGTTTCTTTCTTTCCTGTTCACAGGTGAACTTAATGTTGGGGTGTATAAAGTTAACGTGTTTGAAAAAAACTAAGTGAGTGTTCTGTGGATGTGAATCCAGCAGCTGTATCATCAACATCCCTGTACCAGTATAGTGATAGGTGGAAGGCTGAATTGATCGCTTGTGATTCAATCTGTGTCATAAAAATGTGGCTGTCCCCATTTACTAAACACACACATACCTACACGTGGCAGTGATCTTTATTTTAAACCTACTCCTAATGCTATCCATATCTGTTTATTTATACAACTGCTATGATACAGTACACTGAAACACTAGTGTTTGGAGATACTGTGAAACCAACATGTATATTTGTAGATAAGTTGAGTATATGTTAGTAACGCTGAATTTACAGTAGACCAATGGAAGTTTTGTGAAGACGTGATAATAACTATTTTTACCAGATGATATGGTGGGGTATTAACGTATGTGGGTGACATTTGTGTGTATCAGGGTCTAAACGAGTTGTTCGGAGTTGTACGAAAGGAAGTTCGGCAATAGATTGATTTAAGTTATGGTACAAGTGTGAAAGTTCGAATAAAGATTGCCTGCAAGTAGATTAACTTTCCTCTATACAATCTCAATAGCTGAAAATTTTGTTAAGTATACCTTAAAACATCATTCGCCTGAATGTATATAACACATACAAACTTGTGTAACTATATCTTCTGAATAAATACATCTTACCAAACAAGTTGTGAACACAGTTGCTTTTTTTGCCATAAAACTGAAATTGATACACTTTTTTCCTGTTGAGAGAGAGAGAGAGAACAAAGCAACTTTTAAATAATAGAATTAGCTTAAGCATTTGTCTTGGAAGGTTCAAATTCTTCGTTGACTTTTAGCTTAGTTTCCATCATCCAAAGTATTTACTCCGTAGTTGCACAGTAACATGTTTAGAAACCGGGTTTCAGTATCCGTGGTGGGCAGTCAACGGGGATAGCTCCTTGTGTAGCTTTGTGCTTAATAACAAACAACAACAGTTTTTAATAATTTGAATCCTAATTTAAGGCTTCACGTGTAAATGAGACCGGACGTGGCCCAACAAATAACATGATGAACTGATAATCCATATTTCACAAAGTTTTGAGCCACGAGTTGGTTATAACAGTGATGGTCATATACCATTATTTGATTCAGTGACCAAATAGTTTGCGATGGGTACTGTTGACTAGCTGCTTCCTTCTGTTTTATGGAATACTAGTGAAGTTAGTCTTTATGTAGTTTTGAGTGAATATTATGGAAAAAAAGTATATATAATATTTTAATGAAAATAAATAATTACATTTATTTATTAAGTTAAATAAGTAAACAAAATCATGATGTTTGATTTGTTTTGAATTTCGCGCAGAGCTACTCGAGAGCTATCTGCGCTAGCCGTTCCTAATTTAGACTAGAGGGAAGGCAATTAGTCATCACCACCCATCGCCAACTCTTGGGCTACTCTTTTACCAACAAATAGTGGGATTGACCGTAACATTATAACGCCCCCATGGCTGAAAGGGCGAGTATACGTGGTGTGATTGGAATTCGAACCCGCGACAAATCATGAGGAAGGACTGCGTTAAAAACAGGAAATCCCAGCCTTTGAATAATTATATTATAACCATAAACGAAACACATTAAAAATTAAACAAAATACGCTCTATATTTTTAAAAAGGATCTTAGAGTACAACCTACAACGTGGGATTATAAAATGTATCCGAAGTTTTGGAGGTGACTGAGGAATTAGGACCCACATTGCGGTGGGGATGCAAAGTCTATCAGTCTTAACGTGTAATTCTCTAGTCTCACATAAATTTGAAATTAGGAGAGCGAGATGTGAGTGCTCAAGCCCACATCGTCCTACATCTATATCACCCTTCACTGCCTGCAGACAGTTGTGGGAAGGTGACTGCTCTCCCAAGTTAAAATAACAACAAGATAAACATAAAAAAAAATGGAAAACAAATAAATAAAATAAAAAATAAGGTACTACCATTTGAGTGTGAGTAAGAAAACTTAACTCTTGAAGTTAGCGTTTCTGCCGCCAATATGGTAGAAGCACTAATTAACACGGCATTGAACCATATCAGTAAAGAGACATTTAACTGTGATTGTCGTGCTTTTATGGGGCTCAAGATGTATATACGCAGAAAGTAGTGCCAAGTTCTTAAATGATCTTATTATTAACTAAAATTTTATAATCCCACGTTGTACCTTGTACTCTAGGATCCTTTTAAAAAATATGCAGCGCATTTTGTTTATATGTCTTAAAAAGTTATGGCTACAATATATACTCTTCAAAACAAGAAACGCAAAAGGGATATTTTTTATTTTAAACAGAAATATATGTAATAACGTTACAAGCTCAGAGTATGTGATGTTACACGTGTTAAGGCACTGATTGTCAGACCAAAATGACAATAAAAGTTGTGCACTTTGAAAACGGAAGAAAACATCAGATTTTTCGCCAAAACGCATGCGTGTCCAATAAATTTGTTTGAGAGATCTGCATGTTCTGCAAGTGCAACATGTGCAAAATCCCTATAAAAGTGACGGGTTCTCGGTTTCCATAGCTCAGTGTTAAGTTACCAACACGCAATACAGTTACGCCAAGCCTGACTGAAGCACAACGCAACAACGCCATTGGTCGCTTGGAAGCAGGCGAATCTCGATCAGATGTTGCCAGAGCTGTGAATGTTCACCCAAGCACCATCACAAGGCTATGGAATCGTCACCAACAACATGGATCAACTCGTGACCGTCCACGATCTGGAAGACCTCGTGTGACCACGCCAGCACAAGATTGCAACATCCGGTTACATCACCTTCGAGATAGGACCACCTCTGTGACGTCTACTGCCTCAACCATACCAGGGCTGCGTAGGATTTCCGATCAGACCTTCTACAAGATACAGGAATCCGACCTCGACGGCCTCCAGTCAGAGGCGTCATCCTCACCCAGCAACATCGTCAAGCACGGCTGAAGTGGACTCGGGCACATCGGGTATGGCCTCATCGACGATAGAGGCATGTTTGGTTCAGCAATGACTCACGTTTTATGCTTCGTAGGCAGGATGGAAGGACCCGTGTTTACCGTCGCCGAGGTGAAGGTTTTGCAGCAAACTGTGTGCAGGAAGTTGACAGATTTGGTGGTGGCAGCGTCATGATGTGTGCTGCCATCGCCTACAATGCCAGAACAGACCTTTTGCACATTCGAGGGAATCTTACGGCTCAACGATACGTCGACGAGATTCTTAAGCTCCATGTGTAACCCATCATGGTGAACGTCAACGACATTTTTCAACATGAAAACGCCCGTTCTCACACAGCCCGACTCACCATTGTCTTCTTGAGACACCACAAGATCAACTTTCTTTCCTGGCCCTCCAGATCACCAGATTTAAACCCCATCGAACATCTTTGGGACGATTTGGACCGACGTCTGCGACGGCGACAACCTCAACCGTAGACTCTATCTCAGCTTGCAGCAGCTTTGCAGGCTGAGTGGACAGCCATTCCACAGGATGTGATTCGTGATCTCATCGCTTCCATGGGCAGGAGATGCCAAACAGTTATTGATGCTCACGGGGGGCATACTCGTTATTGACGTTGAGTGACGTTAAACTTCACCTAGTGAGCTTGGACTTCGCCTTTGCAGACTTTGGATGTTGAGCAGTGAATGTGCAAAGTTTCACACATGTCATACAGAACTACCCGGAATAAACTTGTTAATAATTTGTCTCAAATTTTGCCTTTTGCGTTTCTTTTTTTGAAGAGTATATAACACTACAAATAATTTAAAATTTCACTTGCTAATTACAAATGTTGCATCATTTAATTATTCTGTTATTGATTTAATTTATTCAGTTCTGAGTGATATAAAATTATTTCAACTGTTTTCTATCTTCAGGTATTAACAATTCATGTTTTCGTTTCATTTTCTCACCAATCACCACCCCTTAAAAAAAAGTCTTGACACTAAAGTTACTAATTACACTTAAGATTTAATCTTAGTTTCTAATTCATTGTCTCCTCTCTTATGAGCAGGTTAATTTGAAAAGTACAGATCAACTTTCTAATTTCAGATCCAATGGATCGGTTTCAAACCAGTGAGATACCCCAAATATTCCCACAATTTAAACTATACGTACGTTATAAATTTGACAATCATTGCCTTAGTCTGGATAGTGGAGGATCGCAGATTGGCTGGTCTTCCTTTTGCTCTGTTCAAAGTTAGGAATAGTGACACAAAGCCTTAATAGTAATGCTTGCTATTGATACAAATTTATGACAATGAATTTAGGCACAATTTTGTTTGTTTGTTATTAATCACAAAGCTACTCAATGGGCTGTCCTTGCTGCATCCACCACTGATGTCGAAATCCGGCTTTTAGCGTTATACGTCTTCAGACTTATTGCTGAGCCACTGAGAAACCTGAAAACGCAAACATTTAACATCATAAGAACGAAATTATTATTCAAACGTGCTTTAAATGAAAAAAAAAATGTTTTTTCGCGACATACTTGTGGGAAAAACCGCAAGTTTTTCCTTTTGTAAAAATAGAGTGTAAATTTACACACACAGAATGAAACACATGGAAATTTTAAATAATAATAAAAAACTGAGCGATATTATATTCCTTTCGTTAATGTTTACTACTAGGTGGCGCTTAAATACAAAGGCATTTTAGATATTATATTATTGCCTGATAAAGGTGTAACCAGTGTCCCGTGTCTTCTTGATAACTACAGCAAAGTCTCGTTACCATCCAACCACTAATGAAAGTGTAACTAGTGTCCCTTGTCTTTTTTATAGTCATAGCAATCACTTTAGAAACTGTAACCCCTAATCAGGATGCTAAACAGAAACGATGCTGAGAAACGAGAGTTGTTTTGTTGAAACGTTTACGTAATAATCGCTTAAGAATTGAATATTTGAAACCTTTTGTTGTTTCATATCAGAATTTACTTTAAAATGTACATGTAAACTCAAAGAAAAGTTAAGAAATAAAAAATAGAAGCAAATGAATGCGAAGTTAATTCTTTGAAGTAACATTTTCCATAAAATTGTCAAAATGTATTTTCTCGTTCTCAGTTTTTTTTATTGCTACAAGTGAGATGAACAACACTAGGGAAAAATAAGTTTGTATAATACAAGTCGAATAAATTAACTTTATTGTCCAAAATTTAACAGAGAACTTTATTCTTCCTTGGAATAATAAACTGATAAGAGTAAATCGTTTTATCGATAGCTTTAATTATTTTCTGTCCAGATGACGTTCTGGAATTGATGGTACATCCTAATGTATTCGTTTTATATTATATTTCTAAACATACTTCATTTTATAAAGCAATCAATAAAGGAACCGAACAGCGGCTATTTCAAAAGGTGGAATGTATGGAACGGTGTAAGAACTGTAATTTTTGTGTTTTTTTTTTTTCTTTGGTCCTTACACAGCATATACCTCGTGCTTCATATTTTGTAAAACATTAAAAGCCCTCTTTTGTCAAGTAAAGTACATTACATTTTCGCTCTCGAAAATTTTTATTGTTGTAATAATTTCATTTTCTCTAAGAACCAGAGATGTGGACGTAAGTATCGATTTTATTATTGTTTATAAGAACACTACACATAATTTCGACATTTACTGAAATACAACGTGCCTCCTTTAACAAACAACTTAATGTTTCATTAGGAAAATTGAAAATACTCGTTTTCATTTTCTACTAATTTTCCTAATTGTTTTCTGTCTTAAACAACGCAATAAGCAGAGTAAAAAGCAAATCCGAGTTCTCTCTACGTGACGAAGTAGCTTGCTACGTAATAAATAATAACGAAACTTAACAACGTAATGAAGTAACTTTCCACTAAGCTTTGTAAATAAAAAAATATTGCTGGGTTAATTATGTACAACATGTTACAAAAGTTAAAGCTCCTCATTACAATTATATATTATACGATTATACAGAACAGATAAACTCTTGAAGTCGATTTTGAAACTTTCATAGCTCACTAATTACTAGATTAGTTTTTGTTTTTGATTAATGGCCCTAGGTACAAACTCGATATCGTTCATTACATGAAAATGCACTATGATTCTAATTAAATTGCAGTATTATCGAAATATCAGATATATTTACTTACTATTAGCTTAATAGGTTAAGCTCGTGACATAAAAGGTTATTTTACGTTCTAAGATTCAATGAAGATAAAAAAATTGAAGCGAGTTCCAAAAACACAAGGAAATAAGCTTTGTCTTTACTTACGATCGATTTTAGAAGCAAGTAATTCAACTTTAAATAAACGTTTAACTTAATAATAGTAATTTGATGACGTATTTGTGCAGCTACACTTACGTAAGGCCTCAGGACAGGTTCGAAACGCTAATCGTATCAGGCTACTTTCTTTAGAGGATTCTTATCAACTGATGTCTACTCTGAATTTAAAAACCAACAATATTCAAATATAATGCTGTATTTTGTAATTAGAAACTTTAATTTAGACAGTTAAAATTCAGAGCCAAATATGTCCGAAGTTACAGCGATAAAATTGGCTATTATGCTTTAGTTATATTGAGAGATTCTGTTAAAGTATTAATATATTGTTATGGAATGCCTTGTGTATTTTTATAAAATGATAAAAACTCTACAACCCGAGAGATTTCGAAAAGTGGACCTTTCTTCTTCAGGGTCAAACTAGAAATTTTTTATAATGTTCATCATTATGAAATCACATAACTTTAAATGTTAAACTGTGAATCGGTCGCACTCTATTGCTTAGCATGTCCGGCAACATATTGAAGGGTCCAACGTTAGAAACGTGATACTACTTTATAGGCTTCTCATTTTCAGCCTGCGCATTATCAAAGTGACAGTTAATCCCCTTATTCGATCTCAAGAGTGTGAAAATTTTTCGACACTGTGAGAACTGGTGACTAAAGTCTCCTTGAAGTCAACATTTCATAATTAGAGAGTCCTATGGTGTGTTGGTATACTAAGTGTTTCTTTCTCGGCGACTTCTACAGATTACATCCTATGGCCACTCACAGTTTAATCACAAAAATTTTCATAACGTGCGGTTAACTTTGTTACATTGTGTTCTAAATTTACCTCTTTGATATCGCTTAAAATTTCTCATGAAAGAGGTTGGTGAGAAAACTCTGTAGTTCCCGGATGTTGTTGGATTGAACAGTGACGCAAGTTACGCATTCGCTTTGGGACAGATCACGTTTGATAAATACTAATATTTTCTGATAATTGATTATAATTTCTTTCAAAATTACTTCAGGTTTTAACCAGATCTGTTTTTGAGCCTAGAGCTCCTTTCAGTCTAGAGTGCAGAGCTATCCGTAAGTAATGTTCATTCATCTACCTTTAATTGTTTGATTTTAATCTTTAAACAGCGGAAATGTTGTAGGTTTCATTTGATGATTATCGATAGCCTTTTATATTATGTTAGATTTAACAGGTCACAACGCAGCACTTCTTGGAAAAGGTCTTTTGGATAAAAGGTTCACTTGTCACTACAACATCAGAACACATTTGTTTCGACTGGAATTGGACATCAGTCCGCGTAACATAGGACTTTTTCACTGTTGACTAATTTTCTTAAAGATAAATCCATTATCCAGTGGGGAAGTAAATAAACCTGCAACAGACAACTAGCATTGCTAACTGAAATTAAGTCAGCTATTTTTGAAGCAATAACCAAAGCTTCTGGCCATGAAGGTTTCGTAACCTTTTGGTCTACAACTTTAACTTCAAGAACTGCTTCAGAACCATTAAGCTAAGTTAAAGAATCGTTAAGCTTGCATACAAGAGAATTAGTGTAAAGTAAACCCATATAAAGATAATTGAAAAGGATTTGTGTTAAATTCTTCGTTTGTTGTTTCTTTATTAAACAAAATTAAGTTACTTATGAATAATTCTATTGTTTATAAAATGCCGCTGTGCCACTGGAGGTGTATTTTGATTCAAAGTGAGATATAATTAAGAAAGTCATATATAGTAAAGAAAAATAAGTAATTGCGAGTCAGACCAACGATTATTTCTTCTGAGATCTCATTACTGTCAGCATAATCTAAGACTAACCTCTTATGTGCCCAACAACCAAGCAGTAAGCGTAATGGGCTGTAGTTAGGTAGGTATTTCATGTTTATTGGCACAAAGCTACTAGGCTATCAGTGCGAAAGAAGATGCAGTATACTATGATGGTATATGGAAATAAAGGTAAAAGTACGGAAAATATTTAAAATTAAGACATGCCAGGAAGACTGAAACATTAAGTTCAAACTTGCTGTCAGTCACCTGAAGTTAGTCTTTCCATTCCTGAGTTCTGGTCAAAATAAAAATTAAAATGTTTAAAAGAAATCATGCGAAAACAGCATATAGTCCAATAAAAAACTTAAGTAAAAAAAGACCAATGGCTCTTAAAAATGTAAAAACATGAGTGAAGAGGGCACTATCACCTATGACATTAGCTAATGCCAAGGGCAAACCTACCTAAAAATATGTTTAAAATGGCGTCGTTGTTCTTGGTTGTAACGATGGCATGATAATAAAATATGTATGATTGTGACCTGAATGCCACACAGACCACACATTGGTGCATCAGTACCAGATAAAAGGAAGTGGTGATTTAAAAAACTGTGACCAATGCGTAGCCTAGCCAAGACAACTTCCACCCTTTGATCTTTACAGAAACAAGATGCCCAAAGAGCTAAAGAAGGCTTGATTTGAAAAAGGTTATTATTTCATTGCTTACTCCAGGTTGGCTGCTAAGTGGTATATAGTCGGGTTTTGATAACTGGACCATGGTCCATGTATGGAACAGGTACGGTGGGGATAGAGCCAGAGCAGACTGACTTTGCGGCTCTGTCAACTAGCTCATCCCCCAGATTACCAACGTGACTTGCTATCCAAAAAAACTGGACAGAAATAGATGATAGAAATGAGCCAGTTTGTTTTGGATATTGATAAGAATAGAATAGTAACTAACACGGAATGATGTCAGGGCCAATAGACAGCTGAGTGAATCAGTATAGATCGTACAATTTGTATATTGCATAGTTTCAATATGATTAAGGGCAAGAGAAATAGCATACAATTCGGCAATGAACACAAAAACTGTAGAGAGGATTTTGTGTGCTACAATCGAATTGTAACAAACCATGGAAGAGCCTATACAGCCACTTGATTTTGAACCATCTGTATATATGGGAATGGGTGGATCGTTTGAAAGATGTTCAGCAAATAAAGTGATATTTCCATTCAGGAGTATCTGCCTTTCTCAGATGACTCAAAGATAGGTCACAATTGCGGATAATAATTAGCCATGGTGGAAGAAGCCGATCTGTTGATACTGCTATACTGATCAAAGATAATTTCAATTTTTCTAATTGTGTCTGGATTCGAAGATTAAAAGGAACAATTGCAGATTTTCTATTATAGAAAAGTGTGGCCCACTGAGGATGGAAAACACAACCACAAGTAGGATACTGTGATAAAGAGCGAAGTTTGGAAGCATAGATAAGAGACAGTTACAAACGGCGAATATACAGAGGGGCAGACGACAGGAAGTAAAGCATCATCAATACGAAAATCTGGATCTGGATGAATACGCCGTTGGCACAGAAATGTACCCAAACAGTTTTAGGGAGAGAAAGTTGAAAACCATTTGCTGTGGTCCACTTACGTATATGATTGATTGCAGTTTATAGCTGCCCTCAATAAACCTCATGTTTGATAACTGACATGAGATGTGAAAGTCATCAACGAAAATACCATTTGGAACTGTAATGGTAAGCTGTTGACTGATGACATTAATCTTTATAATGAAAAGTGTGGCACTCAGAACACAGCCCTGAGGGACTCCATGTTCCTGTGGAAAAAAACGGGAAAGTGTTGAGCCCACACGGACTTGGAATCGGCGGTTCATTAAAAACTGCTTAATCAAAGCTGGCAAATTGCCACGCAATCTGTATGAGTGAAGGTCTTGCAAGATGCCACATCTCCATGTTGTATCACAAGCTTCTCTAAATCAAAAAATAGAAACAAGATGTTGTCGCTTCAAAAAGGCTTCTCTGACTGATTTTTCAAGGCGAATTAAATGGTCTATCATGAAGCGTTCTCTTCGGAACCCATAGTGAATAGGTGAGAGGAGGTTGTTAGAAACCAAACGAGGTGGGCATTGATCATTCTCCCTAAGATCTTACCGAGACAACTTGTCAAAGCAATGGGATAGTAATTTGAAAGAATAGGTGGATCCTTCCAAGGTTTCAAAATAGGGAGTACGATAGCTTGTTGCTAAGCATCTGGATCGACATTCTCCTGCCATATCCGGTTAAAGACAGCCTGGAGAACAGTAAGAGAGGCAGAAGAAAGGTGGCGTAGCATCTCATAATGTATATCACCAGATCCAACTGATGTACTGCCAGAATGATGAAGCGCTTTGAGTTTAACCAGTGTAAGAAGGCGATTGTAGTCATAGGGATGATCGTATATATGTAAAACGGCGGTTTGGGTTGAAAAGTTTTTTTATAGGGATGATCAATGAAAAACGAAAGAGGCAGATGTTCAATCCGTGTTTTAATAGCTAAGGAAGGGGATGAGTTTGAAGAGGAAGAGCTAGTTACAAGATAGAAACATTCACCAAAAGTATTGACAATGCTCTGAGTATCAGCAACTTCATGGCCATTGAATATTAAGATAGAGAGGGGGTAGAATTATACCGTCCACTCACCTTCCTAATCTTGTCCCACATAACTTTTGAACTGGTGGTTGAAGAAATGCTGAAGGTATACGTAATCCAAGATTCATTCTGGCTTTGACGTCTAACTCGCCGAGCATGTGCACGGATTTGCTGAAATGCGATGCAGCTTGAAAGCGTGAGAAATCTACGAAATTTATTCCAAGCACGTTTCTGAGCTTTTCGTGTAATAGAACAAGCAAAATTCCACCAAGGGCAGGGATGTCATGGGAAAGATGTCGAGGTTTCGGGGATGCACCGAGCAGCTGCTTGGACAATACAGTTAGTTACTGTTGCTACACAATCATCTATCGATGATTTGCATAAGATGGCAAGATCAATTTCCAAAAAAGCAGTGAAAGAGGGCCAGTTGGCCTCCACCTTCCAACTTCTATCTAGGCACACGGGTCGGGTGGCACTGACCACGGCCAATCTCTCTTAATATGATAGGAAAATGATCACTACCCGTAGATTGATGTCAACCTTCCAAAAAAGCAAGTGAAAGGCGAAGGGGAGCAGGTAGAAAGATCTATATCAGTAAATGACTGACTGGGTGCATGAAAAGAAGTGTAAGAGCCAGTATTGAAGAGAGACAGGTTGTGATTCAGGAACATATGATCTATAGCACGACTCCTCACATCAATACTAGAACCACTCCAGAGGGGATTATTCCCATTAAGATACCCCAAAATTAAAAAGGGGTTGGCAGTTGCTCAATGAGGACACCAAGGTCTGATTGATTATAATTTTTTTCCAGGGATAAGGTACGGAGAGCAGACAGTAATGCTACGACTCAAGGAGATGCGGATGGCTACAGCCTCCAAGGGCGTATTCAATGACAATGCCCGAGTGGGCACACGTTGATCAACTAGCAGTGATACTCCCCCGTGTCCTTGTCCTACACATGACCTGTCATTTTGGTATAAGGAGTATTGTTGAAATTTGACTGTATTAGTAAGTTTTAAAATTTTTCCTGCAAAGAAAGACATTTAAGATGAGAAAAGTCAATCAAATCCTTGATGTCATTCGCATTTAATTGAAAACCTAGACAGTTTCATCGGATTAGTATGGCCACTTTTATTTATTTTGGAGGAGAATATGGCAAAAGACCTTCTGCTTGCGACTGCGTTTTTTTTTCTTTACTGGATGTGGGTTTGTTACCCTCTATTGATCCTGCTCTGGATCGAGTAGGCAGGTCGGTGTTTGTAGACATACGTTCCAGTAATTGAGGGCATGAACGAATAGTTTGTTTAATTTTTGGGGTGTCAAGAGAGGAAGACCGCATGGAAATACCTGGGCTTTAACAAGGTGAAGTTGGGCAATAAATGAAAGATGTGGTAGAGACAGAGATAGAAATAGATACTGATTTGTTAACTTTGTTGATTTTGGAGGGTAGTATATTAAGATGCGCTGTTAAAGATTATGTAGGAGGCACGGAAAGGTCTGTCTGGACTCCTACTGTAGTAGTGGAACAGATTACAGCAGCGTAAGTCAGAGATGGAATTGGGAATAGTAATATCCGAGTCTTTGGATAAGTAATATTTTGAACTGTCTTTAGACGTTGTACTTCTTTATCTTCTACCCATTTAGGGCAAGAAGTAAAATAGGAAGGATGTGGACCATTACAGTTAATACAATGCGGTTCCAGTTGGCATTCAAAAGCATCATGGTCTTTACCATCACAACGGGCACATGTTAAGGAAACACGGCAAGATGTTTTAAGTGACCAAATCGTTAACAATGAAAACATCTAATATGGTTAAGGGTATAAGACCGTACCTTACAATTCAAATATCCTGCTTTGATTGAGGTAGGAGGACGTGATGTTGTAAATGTTAATGTTACAGCATTTGTCGGCTCCATAATCCCGTCTCTACAAGTAAAAATTCGGTGAACGCTGTAACACCTTGGCTGGTGAAACGTACGAGGATCTCTGACTCTGGAATGGTCTTTCAATCCCTCTCAACTATAACTCCTTTGAAAGAATTCAAAGTAGAATGAGGAGTAACCTCAATGGGTATATCCCCAAAGGCCTTTGAGTTTCAGAGGAGTTTGGAATGTTGTGATGAAAATGTTTCCACGAAAATGTCCCCAGACCGTAACATTTTTACCGATTTAGGAGAGCCAGCAAGGCCTTCAAACCCTTCTGAATAAAAAATGGAGACATCTGCCCTAAGAGTTTTTCAGTTAAAGAATGTATAATTAAAAATCGCGGGACAGATTCAAGTTGTGAGTTTGACCGTACAGAGTCATCAATGGGTGGTTGTTTGCCAGTAGTCGGAATTTTCTCTATGCTGTCATGCTTGTTTATTTTATTTTTTGAGGGGTACCTATAATAAAAAAAATATTTCGGTGCCTGCTGACCCCACCCCTCATGGAGCCATACGAGGTGACTCACTACAGTGCCATATACGGTCACTACAGCGACGCCAGGGTTTCGTGAGCACTATATCCGAACACTAGTATCAGATGTCTTTTCAAAGTGACAAAATTTGTTTATTACGAAGTTTATTCAGTATTACTTAAGTGGTTTTGCCATGTCCAACTTGATACACAGAACATCTTTATAACTTTTATAATTGAGTAAGTCATCAGATAATGTCGATGTTAAGGGATGGATTACTTCATTTTAAAATGCACTTAATTTAAAACAAAATTTATCATTAAACCCTAATTATTCACACCATATATGAGTATTTTTTATACATGCAAGGGAAGCTTCAGTGCTATAGGAAATTGACAAAACATTACATGGTGGCCTATAAAAGTAAACATGAATCGTCGCATTACTTGTGAAGTTAATAGAATGTTTTTAATTCTATTATTAATGCATAAATAGACTTTCAAAATAACAGATGATGATCTGTAAGGAAGGGCACGTGAATTTCCGCACTGCTTGTTAATGAACATAATAAAGTACAGTTACTTGAATGGTATTAACAAAAACAAAGAGTGCGGATTATGAGAATGTTGTCAATCATTTTGAAGTTCATTAAATGATGTGGAGTCCTAAATGGACAACATTTAGAAAAAGGTAGATTTTGCGTTTCTTCATAGAAGTGGATAAACTGTGCAGCAGAGCTATCATAACAACAATGGGTTCCGAAAACACAGAGGAAAGTTATCAGGACTAACAAGCCCAGCCGTAAAGCGAAAACTGTAGTAACGGAACCTAAAAACAAAGATTACAATGGAGTGTATCTACTGGTATGGAATTGTATAATATGTGAACTATGTCGAGGAAAGCATACAGGGATTATTTTGTACAATATACAGTTGAGAGAAGTTTTGTTCCAAAGCTTAGGAATGCATTTTTGGCGTAAAATTGGAGACTTTATTTAATGGTAACTTTTGGTATTTGAAGTTTATAGCTGGGTGGGTACAAATTTCGAGAGAAAAGTATAATTTAAAAAATACAAGGTAGAGATAACTTGGAAAAGTTTAGGTAAGCTATACGAAACACAGGAATATGTGATTCAATTAAATTCACAAAATGTGTATTGTGAATAACCATTCCGTCTTCCTTAGTCTACTATTCGTACACAGATATTATTTAAAAATATGTTTTGGTTTTTTATTTTCCAATGCTCCAAATCTGTGTCTGTTTACGTTTCTGGAATAAAATATTATTATTTACAAAATTTTATCAATAATAAATCAATCACTTTCATATGTTTCTTCATTTAATTCACTTGGCCATATATACAACATTGTCTATATCTTAATCACGTTCCTGGTTGAGTGAGTTACTTGGAGTTTTAAAATTATTTTTGTGTAAGAAATTATGTGAACGTAGTTAATTTATCTTTGTTTGGGTAATCTTGATATTTTCTTCTGTCTCGTATCTTGATAAAGAGATTATATCCTTCTCAAGAAGTTATAAATTTAAGTTTATTATTTTCGTAAATAAACATACATCTGAAACTGGATGTGTTTGGGATTTATTGAAATGACTTGAACAAAACTGAGACATGTATAATTTTTATTATTCTGACAGTAGAGCATGTTGTTCTCAAACTTTAAGTTTAATAATTAAACAGAAATAAAAAGCTCCAACGTGAGTATTTGCCTCAGTAATGTTTAATAGTAACAGTGTCAATATTCAGTTAAATGTATGCCTGTGTTCATGTTAATTGAGATACTATTTTTTGTGTTGTGTGTCTATGGAGAATATGTTGTATCTACTGTTTGGAATATTCCATCTGTTATCTATCCAGTTTTGTATCGAAGTGCAGTTGCTTGCGAACTACCACAAAAGCCTGGAGTCTTACATCTCGGTTACGGGGAGCGTTTGGGGTGAGACTCCCCTGCCTTACCCACTCACTTCAACCATCGTTACACAGGTCAACGTTAATTGTGTGTGCATTAAGGCACGAATATACATCTCAACACCCCCCCCCACACACACACTTTAACATTAATTGCGCCACCAGTGATATACAGGCTGCCCGAAAAGTCTGGTACCATACGTGATTTTCAACTTTCCTTAACTCCAAATACATGAGTAGTTACGGTGCTCTCAAACCATGAGAAAGTCAAATTAATCCTTCTGTGTAGAGGGATGATTACTTCGAAAATTTAATGTACGCCATCTATTGAGAGAGAAAACCATCTTTCATACTGCTGTTGAGAAGTTTTCAGCTAAATTTAAGGAGAATATTTAGAAACTTTAGAGAATTTAATATTTCCCAAATTACAAAACAAACCAAATGAGTGAATTTGATTTTCGTTTGACTGAAATAAATATTCTTAAAATAAATTAGTTTTATCCATCGAGTAAAGACGATAAGAAAGTGAACTTAACGGAACTCAAATTATTTACCCTCAAGAAGAAAACTAAAATCAGTTGAAGCTAAGGTATAAACACTAAAATGTGAAAAAAAGTAAAAATCTTAAGCCAGGTGCCCTAGATTTATAATATTTGCCAATGCCACAGAATGAAGAAAATATTTTAGACAATTGTTTATTTGTTTAGAATTAAGCACAAAGCACAATGGGATATCTGTGCTCTGTGCTTTCATTTAGTCCAGGGGTCCTCAAACGTTTTTTAACTGTCGATCCCTTCATAGAATCCTTAACCTTTTATCGATCCCACCATTCTTTTAAGTAATAAAAATATACAAGTTATTGTTAAAGGAAGAATAACTTAATATATTATTTATATGTTTTTATTATGATAAATCAGTTTTACCTTTTTATTGATCATCTGACATCGTTAATGATAGGGATGTGGTTGATGATCTTTGAGAATAGCACTAATATTTGGTTGTAAATTGGTGAGTTTTAGTCTTAACTCACTGCACTCTTCTATGTTCAGTTTGTTCCTCTTCTTTGTTAGGACTGAATTTACATGGCTAAAACCAGCTTTAACCATATAGGAACTTGGAAATGCAAGTAAAAAAGGGTTTACCGCTGCGAAAAGATTAGGATACTTATTGACAATATTTACATTACTCCAGAAGTTGCTGAGGGTTGTATTTTTGAACACTGATTTAGCTTCGAGATTCACGGAAAGTTCAGTGAGTTCATTTTGTAAATTAGTACCTTTTTTCTATTTCCGAATCAAATAGCGTAACAATCCAGTCAGGTACATACATTTTCTCCAAGTCCTTAAAGCGCACTTTAAAGTCTTTACTCAATTTTTCAAGATGCATTATGTATACATCAAAGTCATCATCAGAAATAATTTGGTCTTCATCTTTCAGTTGCCGAAAGTTTAAAAACTACTGGAAATTTCTTCATAGCAGTGAAGATTTGAAAAGGCCTATTTTGACCTGGAAGCCTAAGAGGATTGTTCGGGTTTGAATAATTGTTACATCTTCACCTTGCAAACGGGTCTGTACATCATTGTTAATCTTATTCTTTTCAACTCATCACATAGAAAGGAATCCACATCAGTAAGAAACTCCACAGTTGAGATATACAACTCGACAAGCCTTTTCAAGCAAACACTTCTTGACAGCGACCTCACTCCAGTGTGCAACAGTAATTGGTTCACCAATTAATCTTTTTTTCACATAGCTTAGCAAACAGACGCGAATTAAGTGGATGTGCTTTAATTTTATTTATCGATCTGATGCACACCTTTAGAGTATAATGCAATTCGTCACTGAGATTTTTTGCTACAAGGAACCTTTTCTTTAAAAAAAAGGTAGCAAGTCCTCTGTAACAGCCAATCATTGAAGGTGCGTTGTCTGTGGCAACTGCAATTATATTGCTGAGTGGAATAGTGTACTTGTTTAAATATTCCTCCAAGCATTGAAAAATCATTACCCCATTTGCATCACCTTTAAGATACCTTGTGAACAAAAACTCGTGAGTAATTTGTTTTTGAATTTGACTAAATTACCTCACGTAAGCCATGAAAATGTTTTAATTACCAAAAGTTCATTCATCAAGGTAGATGAAAAACTTGCAATGCATAAGCTCAGATACAAAGTTATTTTTGCCACATCTTGAACTATCTCGTCAACACATTTTCAATTGTATTTGCACTTAAAGGCAAGTATTTTAAAACATGACCAGAATATTTTTTTTCATAACAGTTTCAATCATTTCTTTAATTGATGGTATTATGATCTCCTCTGTAACGGTTTTCCTTTCTTTGCTATACTGAAAGAAGTATATGATGCCCTTAACTCTTCTTCATTATCAACCTGAACAAGTGCTTTCATAAATAACGTTATATTTGGGTGATTTTTATATTTTTATTTCAACGTTCTAAACAAATCAAGATATTTGTCTTTCTTATCAGGATGAATTATCTGAAGGCAGTCATTCATATTTGCAGTTTTCATAGCATCATTACTAAAAACCTTTTCACATAGGAGGCACATAGGTTTCGTTTCATTTGTAAGCAAAGGTATGAATCCAAGTTTCATGTAATCTAGTGAATATTGTCGGCACTTCTTTGTAGGATCTGCGGCTGCCATTACGGCTAATGGGATCATGGCTAAAGTTAAATAAATGAACTTTATCAACAGACTAAAGAAGCACAAATCAATGTTTGAACGTTTTAATTTTATAGAATAAGCTAAAGTGTATAGAAATATATAAAGTAATAGAAATTGTATTTAATTTTTATTGCTATCGAATTACGTGACCACAGGGCACAACGTTACACACTTTTTCATAGATCTGAAACGCAAAGTTTTCGTTCACTTATTTTAAGTACAGTACTTTGTTTTTTTTAACCTTTTAAGTACTGTTATATTAATTACGATACCCAGTATCCTTTCTAAACTAAACAAACTCGCACCTCCACTTCCAGATACAACAAACACAAATAAATAACTAACCGAGAAAAGCTATCATTGGTAATAATCAGGAATGTAAACCAGAATGAACCTAAAACATATTGAAGAATACGTCACGCTCACAATGCTTCCTGATTGGCTCAATTACAACCGTCAGTTGGATGGGCGGAGAGTAAACAACAATTTTTGTACAATCAATTTATAGCTGGTATTTTTATTTCTTTGATTATACGACTCTTACTTTCTGCACAATATATTATTTCAATTTGACCAACAATATTTAATAAGTCCTGCAATGATGCTTCTGTATTAACAATTTCTAACCGACCCCCGAAAATGTCTCATCATACCCTAGGGTTCGATATCGACCGTGATGTAGTTCATCAGTTCAGAGTTAGGGACGACTGCGTTCTGTTATTTCTTCTGTAACTTTAAGGAAAATTCTGAAACAAAAAATAAACAAATTAAGGCAACTGCTATAAACATTCTCCAAAGTTGAGAATTTAAAATTAGCAAGTGCGTTAGTCAAACATTGGGAGATATAAATCAATTAACTCTTTACAAAGAATTGCAGTTACCTCTTTAGGGTTCTTAGGGAAGGGAATGGCTCTAGATTTGACCGTTTGAGTCGTGTGGTGGATGAAGGCAGACGCCTAGGTGATTGGAGATGTGACACCAACAAACTATTTTTACCTTTCTGTGGAAACAACTTCGCCATATGATCATGAAACAAAGTTACGTAAATTTAGCTTGTTAACCTACCGAAGAAGTATACTCGTTACTAGATTTTACAACAAGGTTTTTTGTTATGATGTCCATAAACAACTTCAGCGAACTAAGTCTCTTTAGCCTAATATTTTAACACATCTATACACTTTCTGTACTTCAAAATTTTAACGATAAAATTAAATATTTTATCCTTACTGTAATTTTATTTAAAAAACGCACCTATATTCCCCTATTTCTGCTTACAAAGAGGAGGAGATAGATTTTAAATTTTAAAATTAGAGTTTTTATCCCAAAGCGCGTAAGAAAACATTAATGATTAATTCAATATTAGGTGAACACGTATTTACGATGTTTTTAAGCTTAGGTCTCTAACTGAGCATAAATTTACAGAAATAAACATCTCCACAGACACGCTAAAATAAATTGACAGTAAATAATTCTAATTTGTTCAATATTATGTAAAAACAGGACATATTAACAATCTTTTGATGCTTGAGTTTCACGACACAGCCATTAAGGTAGTTTAACAGTAAATAGTAGTTTAGATAGCTGTCGTAAAAGACAGTTGTTGTTTTGAATTAAGCACAAAGCTACACAATGGGCTATCTGTGCTCTGCCCACCACGGGTATTGAAACCCGGTTTTTAGCGTTGTAAGTCCGCAGACATACCGCTGGGGGGCCGTAAAAGACAGGTACCTAATATATCACCGTTAGTTACTTGAGTAGTGGTAAACCAATAAATGAATCTGTGTCATTGCACTTTTGATGTGGAAAAAAATTAAGATTTTTTTCACTTCAGAATATTAAAAACATGACAGTAATGAAAAGTGAAGCTTTAACATGAAACTCTTCTTTTATTCATTCTTTCTTCTTTTCTTGAATAGTTTCACTTAATAGCTCTAAAATAGAAACATTCCTTATATTTATCTATAAATTACCTAACACTTCATACATTGTGGAGTTTATCAATACATCATTTAACGTTTCTTGTCTACGTTATTAATACATTACTTAACATTTTATACATTGTTGTTTTGTCAAGGTAGTTTTTTGTTTTGTTTTTTTAGAGTTCCCACAGCACCTTGTATTCTACCACGCTCACATTATTAAATAAAGAACTGAACTATGTTGCATTTGTTTTGGAAAATTCCTAAGGTGTTTTATAAGCTGAATTTGATGCACTTATAATACTTTCCTAGAATACGTTTTTTCTGCAAATTCTGGAATTCTATTTATTGCTGATAAATTTGTTTTCTACCAGAAAGTACCAGTACGTAAAATTTTTAACGCTTAATTTTGTCGTTATTACTTCACAAAATACATTAAATTATTTCATATATAGTTTGAACGCTCCTTTATTTATAAAATATATGAATAAGAATTCTTTATTTATGTTTAGATAACCCCTAAGAGTTCAATAGATGACGAATTATAACTATATCTTTCAAAGTAATATGCAGTGTTTGTTAAAATGAATAATTATTAACTAATGTAATATTTATAAAGCATTTAGGGGTTGAAAACATACTCCTTGTTTATGTGTGTGTGTGAATTTTGTGTTTATTTAATACTGCGAACCAGAGTTTGAACCTTGGTAGAGTTTCAGCTTGGATTGATTTTGATCGACTTATCTATTGTAATTAATAATTCATAATTCAGAGTGAATAGAATTAAAACTTTCTGAGATTTTTTTATTAAAATGGAATATCTGAATGCTTTTGATAATTTGTTTGTAGTTAAACACAAAACTACACAACGGGATATTTGTGTTGTACCCATCACAGGTATCGCAACCTAGATTCTGGGATAATAATCCTTCATATGTAAATGGACACGGTTTCACAATCTAAAAGATATCAGGTCTCTGTATTTAATACTTTTCCCTATCCATATAATTATGAAACCGATACATATTATAGAACAATTTGTAATGGTTTATTTATAAAACTTAATTTTAACAACATTTGTAATATTAATTTCTCAGTTTATTAGAAAACGACCCATGTTCTGATTAAAATTGATATTGCTGTACGTTTTTCATTATCAAACTACTTTGTATTTGACAAAAGAAAAGTTCTCTTTACTTTGTGCATAAATCGTTTGGGCTTTTTTTCTGAAAAAATTACGATTTTTCACCACTACATATAACATTTTCAACTAACGTTTGCTTTCTTTTGTGTCAGAAACCAACTATTAAATTCAGGAACTTCATCAGAATTTGTATAAGACATCAACTGGTGAAGCCAAGAACTTTACTGAGACTTGTATCGGAAATCAAGTGGGTAAATTTAATAGATTTGTTAGAATGTATATTAGAAACCAACTAGTAAAGCGAGATACACTGTTTGATCGAACAATGAGAAACTTTCCTCTAATAAGGTGTTGAATAATTGAATATATTCATCACAGCTTAAACCTATCATTGCTTAGTATATACTTCTTCCTAGAGTTCATAATGTTCGTTAATAACTCCGTATTTACTTCAAAGCCTTCAGAGCTGAAGGCAAAGGACAGAATGCTTCGACAACACACTTTAACACGCCCCATATGTTTAAAGTTGGCTTCATATCCGTATATTTGGGCCATGAGAGAAGATTGTGACCTTCACATCAACACTCAATATAGTGAATGTTGATATCTGTTTCGAAAACACCCTTCTCTTTGATGACAAATGGAGTATAAGAACGTGACTATTCATAGACAAAAGAACTTAGTCCATCTAATTAAAATATACTTCTTCATCATTACTACACCTCCAACAGCTTGTACAATGGATCGGCTAAGAGTTCTACGCCAAAGTCTGATGCTCCACCCTGACCACATGGCAAATTATCACTGGTGGACAGCTCAATCCTTATGATCTTAGCATCACTATGGGTGATCCTGTCTGTTGGCAACTGAGAATGATGGTTTGAAGATGGTACCAAAGTCCTCAAACGTATTTCTCGTAACTCAATGTGCAAATTTCTTATTAAAATGGATATCCTTGTTTGTGATTGATGTAATATTGTCCGTCTAAAACTGTTGTTACTCTATTGGTATTTATAATCCTTGTGAGCTGCCATCAGTTCCTATCCTGCAGAAGCTTCTTCCGTCCACGCTTTAGGTATTTTTATTGAGATTTGTAAAAAAGTCTAGTGAAACGATTATCTTTGATTTCCCAGACATTTCCACTCTTTTGTTATCAAGGTTGCAGCTAACTGATCTAGAGAAATAACCTCCTTAGGTCTGAGACACATCTTTCGCCTTCCTGTCTCAATAAAGACTGGGTCACAAAGATGTGCTTGTGTCATTTGTTCTAGTACAATATTCTAACTAGTAACATTTCGCTCTCTACTTAGACACTAAATAAAAGTGGGAAGAAAAAAACCGTAATGAGGTGGTTTGAATTTCGTGCATAGCTGAACGAGGGCTATCTGCACTAGCCGTCCCTAATTTAGTAGTGAAAAACTGGAGGGAAGGCAGCTAGTCATCATCCACACACTACCAACGAACAGTTAAATTAACCGCGACAGTATAAAACCCACACAACTGCAGGGGCAAGTATCTTTGGTGAGACAGGAATTCGAACTCGCGATCTTCAGACTGGGAGTCGAGCACATTAACCACCTGGCTATGGTTTCATTTGTAAAAACATTTTAAGAGACGCTGTTTTTCAACTTGTTACTTATATTTTTCTTTCATTTTGTTTTACACTTTTATCATTCAATCAACCAAAATGTTTATACCTTTCATAAAAACTCACGAGTTGTTTTACAACTAAGGATTAATGCTGGAGTCATCTGATGTGTATTAATTTTTTTTTTATTAAATGCGTTAAAGTCTTTCTTTAGTTCGTAAACATTTCTCATTTTTAAAGAATAAAAACAACAAAGCAGTGTGCAGTTATACGTTTATCCAAATATAAAGTAAAGAGTAACACGTTAAACATCTACATAACTGCACAAAACATCGTGAGTTTAAGATGTTCAACACCTTATATGATAACATGTAGCCCCCAGGTAGTTAGGGCGCTCGACTCGTAATCTGAGGACCGCTGTTTCGAATCCCCGTCACACTAAACATGCTCGCTCTTTCAGCCGTGGGAGCATTATAATGTTATGATCAATCCCATTAATCGTTGGTAAAAGAGTAGCCCAAGAGTAGACGGTGTATGGTGATGACTAGTTGCCTTGTCTCTAGCTTTACGCTGCTACATTATGGATGGCTAGCGCAGATAGCCCTCGTGTAGCTTCGTGCGAAATTAAAAAACAAACAAACCAAATAAACTTAACACTGTAGTCTACTCCCTGAGGGTTAGCGATAAGTTTCCGGACTTATAACGCTAAAATGCGGGTTTCGACTTCCCACGGTAAACGAAATACATATCGTTCATTATGTGTAGGTTTACGGTAAAAACTAACAACTTTTAACAGCACTAGCATAATGCGGTGTCCAGTTTTAGCAAACATAGACACTTTTAAGCCATTGGAGGACAAGAACGTTACTAAAGAAACTACAGAAAGTTAATTGTTATTATTGAGTTAAATTTGGCTGTAACAAATCAAGAACAAGAAATGTTTTAAAACTTTCAACACTGATTTGTTTGTTTGTATTTGAGATCAGTGCTCTGTGTTTGTGATTATGTTACTATTTACCAGATTTTATTTTTGGACAAATACAAAGGTCCTTCTCGATTTTGAAAAAGGTGCAATTATATTTAGTTTAACAGTAAAAGTCATTCTTTAAGGTTTAATTAAAGAAAGTTTCAGTAAAATGCCACTAACTTGCAGTTTAGTGGATTTGCAGCAAGTGTGTAGGCCTACAACGCTAGAAACTGCATTTCGGGTTTCGATACCCATGGTGGGCAGATAACAGATAGCTCTATGAATTTGTTGTTGTTTTTTTGTTAACAACATACATACAACGCCTCCTGGTGGTTCAGCGGTATGCCTGAGGAAAAACCGGATTTTGATACCCACGATGAGCAGAGCACAGATAGCCCTTTGTCTAATTTTGTGCTTAATAGCATACGAACAAGGCCTCCTAGTGGCTCAGTATTAAGCCTGTAGGTTACAATGTTAAAAATCGAGTTTCGACACCCATAGTTGAAAGAGCACAGATGACCATTTGTACTTAAGAACAACCAAGCCCAATGTATAAAAATTGTATATTTATTTGTTCATTTAATACGTCAGAACACCATTCTAATGGATTATCACATTGTATTGCACACACACACACACACACACACACACATTATTTTCGATGCTCATAAATCAATATTATTAGTTTTAAAGCCTTAATGTTCACAGTCTTGTTAACTTGTATATATTTAACCTAACATCGATATTTAGCCATTAACTAAAATGAGTTAACGTTTGAGCTGTTACAGAATTAAAGACGTCTATAAGTTGGATTTATCAAGTTTTGAAAGCCGGAGAAAGAGTATTACATTTTGATAAATACTTTACAAAAATTAAAACACTGCGTTAAGTTCGTATTCTTTAAAAGAATTACGTTTAAAGCTACTACAACTGTAACAACCTATAGGTTGTCAATCAACCGAGCTCCCGTTGTCACAATATGTTTATTCAGTGTACACCAGGGGTCACCAAAATACGGACCGCGGGTCGGATACGGTCCTCGAGGTCATTTTGTCCGGCCAGTCAACAGCCAGCCGCTTGGAAATAAAAAGTGACATTTCATCAAATGTCCGACCGTCATAACAAAATAAATCACACCGATGGTCGCTTTAAGCTGTCAAACACAAGACGTTATAATAAAAAGAAACAAGGCTGTCACGCGCATTTTTAACCAATAGGAAAATTCTTCTTTCGTCCTTGCTGCCCGTTTATTCATATCGAGGCACGTATCTATGAAAGCATTAGGATTTCGAAAACAAGTACAGACTTAACCTTCGTTCTATTGACTCGTCTTGCAAATTCAGCGGTCTAGGGTTACTGTTTCAGCAAGCTCATTTATCTTAGTAGTCGGGTTATGCGCTTTTCGTAACTCGTTCTTAGGTAAGTGTCGTGGCAAACGTACGTTTCAATATATTTTGTTTGTGCGTTCTTGGACAAGAACAATAGTTTTCTCACAGCGTTCTGTGTTTTTCATTTTCAGATCCTGTTTTTCTTTTCACCCATCGTTATGACTGCTTTTAAAAGAAGAAAAGTGGACTCTGAGTGTCGTGCTTTCAATGAAGAATGGGCAGAAAAGTACTTCTTTGTGGAAACAAAAAACCAGAAAGATACTTGTGTGCACCGAACGTGTTGTCGTTTTGAAAGAGTACAATCTTCGGCGTCACTATGAAACAAAACATCTATCAACATATTTGAAATTTTCAGGAAAGTTCCGTTCTGAGAAATTTGAATCCATGAAACGTGTTTTTGAATCTCAAAAGAATCTCTTCACGAGAAAGTTTGCTGAAAATGAATCTGTCACTCGTACAAGTTACAAAACAGTGCATATGATGGCAGAGCGAGGAAAACCTTTTACTGACGGCAACTTCATCAAAGAGTGTATGATGGAAGCAGCAAATGAGCTGTGTCCTGAAAAAGCCAATTTCTTTGAAAGTATCAGCCTTTCAGCAACTTCAGTTGTACGGAGAGCAGAAGAACTTGGAGAGAACATCGCATTACAGATACGCCAAAAAGCTAGGAACTTCTTATGGTATTCTCTTGCACTGGATAAGTCTACTGATCTCTCGAGTACGTCACAACTTCTCGTGTTCATTCGTGGAGTTAATTTGGACTTTCAGAACACGGAAGAGTTGGCATCATTTTGCAGCACGCACGGAAGAACAACTGGAGAAGACATTTTCATGTAAGTGCATAAAACTTTGCAAGACTATAACCTTCAGTGGAATCAGCTTAGAGGTGTAACAGTTGATGGAGGAAAAAACATGGCTGGAGTAAAGAAGGGTCTGATGGGGCTGATTAGGAAACAGTTGGAAGATCTTCAACTCCCAAGCGCTCTGTTCATACACTGCATCATACATCAGCAAGCACTCTGTGGAAAAGACTTAGATATTTCTTGCCTACTGAAACCAGTAATTTCTGCAGTGAACTACAAGGCGTTTCTTGAAAAATTGCTTCGGATTTCTGTGACTTGCCTTATCACATGGTGGTGAGGTGGCTCAGCTGCGGTAAAGTCTTGTCTTGTGTTTATAAGCTGAGAAGAGAAATAGATGTATTTCTTATCGAGAAATATATAGCCGATCCACTTCTGTCGGATCTAACCTGGTTGTCAAAGTTGTCATTTTTGGTTGACATCACATCCTACATGAATGAATTGAACTTGAAACTTCAGGGGAAGAATAACCTTGTCTGTGATCTCTATAGAATCATTAAAGGATTTCGGAGAAAGCTGTCATTGTTTGAAGTACATTTGGAAGGAGGAAACTTCTCTCATTTTCAGTGTGTCAATGAGTTTCATCCTGGAATCACAGAAGATGTCAACCTGGAGTTTCAGAAAAAGATTATTGGTGATTTAAATAAGTATTTTTAGAGAGATTTCTGGATCTTTACAGAATCGAAAGTGACATTCTCCTTTTTCAGAATCCTTTTGATTGTGTCATTGATGACGTGCCAGTGGAACTTCAGCTGGAGGTCATCGATTTGCAAGGAAATGACTTGTTGAAAGCAAAACACAGAGAGGGGCAACTTATTGAATTTTACAGCTGCATACCTGAAGATTATTTTCCAAAGCAGTTCGCATCTGGTATGGCATCAGTGTTCGGAACAACTTATGTCTGTGAACAAGCATTTTCAAAAATGAAGTATGTGAAGTTGGTACATCAATCAAGGTTGACTGATGAACATTTGAAAGCGATCCTAATGATTGGATGCAGCAATTCAAAACCTAACATTTAAGATATTTTGAAAACCAAACGCCAATTTCATAAATCTCACTAACTTTTTTGCAGCTTAGTGAAATTCAGATATGTACTCAGTATGTGCGATGTGATAATTGTTTTTGCTAATGTCACCTTCTTTGATAACCTTTTGGTAAATACAAATGTTGGTTGTATTTCTGTTTGTTTTGTGTTATATATGTGTGTATTGCATGCTTCTCCCACATGGCTAATGTGGCATCCTAAACTTAGTGTTAAGTCTTTTACAGAGAGCTTTAGTTCTAGCTTATGAGTATTGAACATAATGATCATGCAGCTTGCGCTTCTCATTCCCAAGTAATCTGGTCCCCTGTGAAAAACGTTTGGTGACCCCTGGTGTATACTAATATTTCTAAGTTAAATGTTATGTCAAATGCAACTGGTTGTTTTTGATTGTCCTTCCTACCCAAATCAATAATTTAACATGTTCTGGACGTATGTTGGTTTATAATTAACTGGCTTAAACACGTGACAGTGAGATACCGTCTTGTAGATGCTTAACTATGATAGATCAAAGTTTTCCGCATGTTGACCGTGTCTAAATTATGATTTCTATCTTGTATGTCCATGTCCAATCAATCAACACAGTGGTTTCTTTCCCATCTCACTCTGCTTAAAGGCTTAAAGTATTTCTAATGAATTAACGGGTCCCGACGATCGGGTAAAATGTAGCGTATAAGGTCTAAACTATATAACACTATTTTCTCACATTTTACATCACTACTGATTTGGATTTAATATGTTTATTTATTACTGTTTAGCTATTACTTTCGTGATCTTAAATAATTAAAACATTTCCATACTATTTAGTTATAAATGACCCTGTTATGTTTTGTTTTTGTTTCTAATCAGAAGTTTAATAACACGTTGAATAGGAATAGCTACTTGATTTGTCTAAAATATGATTCAAAACTACCCACCAAGGGTAGTTAGACCTACATTTGTACGACTTATCCCAGAAAATTTAGTTCAATCCACTCAATGATATCTCATTTTCAAAATCTCTCTAAATATACAATAGAAGAGTAGTTATGTCGTTAATTGTTTTCTGAATTAAGCACAAAGCTACACAATAGGCTATCTGTGCTCTGCCCACCACGAGTATCGAAACCCGGTTTTTAGCATTGTAAGTCTGCAGACATACCGCTCAGCCACTGGGGGGCTACTTGTGTCGTACTATAAAAACGTATTTTATATAACTTAAAGGAAAAAATCTGATAAATTTTCAATTTTACATTACTAAAGACACCATTAGTTTCAAGTGTTAAAAGAAGTGTTAGTCAAAACGCGATACAAGTCGCCAGGGAACGATACAAATTCAAAATATATACTTATCATAGTTAATATAACTAAGAGTCATGGAAGTAGAAATAATTATCATTAAAACTCAATTATACATTAGGGCTAACATAATATTTCAACTGCTGGTCACGTGTAAAATTAGAATATTTGACTATACATTATAAACACTGGGTTACAATACACGTTGTAGAGAGTTCAGTACATTTGAACAAGTCTTTGCAATATTAAAAAATAAACAAAATAATTGAATAGTTGAGAATAGGCGTCATAAAGTAGTAATTGTTACTGGTGATGCTGTCTTTTGTGGTAGAATAATTTTTTGGAGCCTTGCAACATCTGCTTCTTCCATGTGCTTATTTAGTTATAGATAATAGCGACATTAAACCAACTGGCACTGAGAACCAGTCAGTTGTTAAATATTTTGTCTGTTTGTTTGTAATTAAGCACAAAGCTACACAATAGGCTATCTGTGCTCTGCCCACCACTAGTATCGAAACCCGGAATCTAGTGTCGTAAATTCGCAGACGTACTAGAGGGGGGGCAATATTTCGTATGACGGTTATATATACATATATCGTTATATATATATCGTTATAAAGTATGAGAAACACAATAAATAACAAAAACGAATGTCTTGCCGTAAACTGTCAAATTGTGAAAGAGTTAGAATGTCATGGAATTTGAGTTTACTTTGCTAGTTAAACATCCGTTGAAGTGTTGACTTGTTTATATATATACATATATAATAATATATAGTATTGTAGTTTCTTAGTGTTAGTGAGTATGGCACAAGCGATTGACAGAATCCTATAATAGCACTAATGTTTCAATTTGTAGGAATGTTAAAATCGATAGCGTCAAAGATTGTCTGTAAAAGATAGATAAAGAAAGACGTCATTCATCCACCTCGCTCTCAGTTAAATCTTCGGTAGCACCGAAGGGCGGCATGCGCAGTAGACAGCAGCTAGGAGCCATACTGGAATTTGAGAGGGGAGCCTTGGAGGATGAGATAGCCAATCGACAAAACTCGCGAGAAACAGCCTGCAAGACAGAGCAGTGCCGTGAACGGTGGTAACCATTGCTGGTTACGCAAAGGCATTCAAGGGTTTTAAGTACTGTGATTTAAGTATCTGTTATCCACGCACTTGCCACTGTCGCCGACAACACCTGTGCAACGAAATATCTGTTGGGTTTGTACACTGGTACTCATCCCTTGCAAGGTCAGCTTATCCAAAACGTAATGTCGCGTGTAGGCGGTATTTAAATTTAACTTACAGAAAGAAAACCGAACTGGGAAAAGGACTTCCAAGCGTTAAAATTTTCTCCGAGTCAGCATGAGACGAAAGAGGCGACTGTGCGTGCTTCTTCTGTGGGCGTCACTTGTTTGTTGTATCAATATGGTATGTGGCTTACCAGAGGTGATCAAAATCGGTAAGTAACATTAGTTGAGAATACAATCACCAGCAAAGAAAGTATTTTTAGGTTTTTGGAGCGTTTGGGGAACGTATTGTTAGTAAAGTGAATATACATGCAATAACCATTGTAGAGAATTAAAATAACTAGATATAACAAGTAAATCGTATATAAAATATATATGTTACTACAATGTTATTCTTTTAACACATTTTATTGTAAATTCACAAGTTTTTACGCCTTTGCGAAAGAAATACCTTTTACTAGGAACTACTAAGTATCATAACAAACATATCTGATTAAGTCGTAAATGCTAAAGTTAGTTATTTTTTTTATTATTATTACAGTTTAGATTAATTAGAAAACTGGTCAAAACTGCAAAGTACCACATTCAAAATATCTTATTTTTTAGCACTAATTACGAGTATTTGTATAAAAGATAGCACTACTTTGTATTAAAAAAAATCGGCAAAAAATGTGTTGATTTTCTCTCTCTCTCTCTCACACACACACACACACACACACACACACACACACACACACCATCATATTCTATTTGTGATTACAATATTGAATGCATACAATAAATTGTAAGGTGTAGTCATAACAATTTTAGTCTTATTTTAATGGCTCGGAAATATGTCTGCGGACTTACAACGCTAAAATTCTGGTTTTGATACCTATAGAAGGCGGGGTCACAGGACAGATAACCCATTGTATATCTTTGTGATTAATTACAAACTTTTTACATCTGTGAGCTTGTATGTATAAAAGTTCAACTTTTTTCATGTTAAGATACAATTTCTAACTAAAACATATTTATTCGAAAAAAAACAAAAAACTCCATAGGACTGAAAATATCAAAACTGACTTATCAAGGTTCCCAGAACAAGGTATTGCGCCCATTCAGTATTCGCTTTTATACGTTTTTCTTCGAAGAATCATTCAGCTCAAGAACTTCTGCTGGTACCCCCTCTACCCCTCTTTTTCCATTTTTTACAACGATGCGGAATGGTTGCTTGTAATACTGACGTTGCTGATCTGTTTTGCTTGTTTTTTTTTAGTTATTTAATTAATTCAAAATGCTAAACAAATGCTCAGCCACGTGGTTGAGAATGAAAGAGAATACGATATTTTTATTAACTTAAATAAACTGGAAAGTGCCTTAAAGAAAGCGCAAGGAGATAATGTATCACTAGCATTTAATAGAATTAACCACATCAAAGTTCCTATTGTCGAGATGCTCAAAGTAGACTTTGAGAACTTCATCGGTCCCATCAGTCGACTAATTTGCTGAAGCAAGCAATTTAAAAAATAAAATGGTTATATTTCTTGGCTCTAAAGTTTGAGTCTTAGGATGCTAAAATATTAGGTCATGAAATTTAAGATCAGAATTTTATCTGACTTCTGATCCCTTGTTCAATTCTCTTGGCGACTTATTTGTAGTTCATGTTTTATTTGTTGAAAAGGAGCTTATAATATGATAAAAAAATTTTATTAAGTTTGAAAACATAAGAGAAATGAAGATTAACTATCGTAAAAGTGTACGTGGCCCTCCAACTATGTTGTAAGTATTTACATGCCGCACATGTTTCACAATGTTTATTTTTTTCGATATATTTCATTGCTACAACGACTTGTTCCTCCATTTTGGCCATCAGTGGCTTAGGGATAAACGTGAAGACTAGTAGCGCTAAAGAGTGGGCTTCATTACCCCTGGAGATTACAGAACAGATAATCAGTCCATTGTGCAACTTTGCACTTAGCAACAAACAAACAAATCCTCTATTTTGTAAATAATAATCATTTTAACTGTCTTTTGTCGAATACATATTAAAACTCGTCATATGACTATGATAACACCCAACGATCTATGAAAAAGTTATATAATGTACAAAATTTTGCGATTCAATGTGTAACCACGAAAGACAAAGTAATCAGTGATTTAAAATTTCCCTTGATTGCAGGTTTGTTGTTTTTTAGCATTCTTATTTAGAACACTGACGATAAAAATCAAAGATGTTTAAATACAGTATTTCATTTTATTTTATGTTCGCTGTCTGTTTTTCATAATTTTAAAGCCAATAGAGAGAACATATCGACTTAGCTAAACATTAAAGGAAGGGAGATAAGAAAACGTTATATTTTCGATCGGAAGTTTTTATAGCTCTGTATCATTCTGTTAGAACTTTGAGTCTTTAATGTCTTCTACGTTACATGCAAGAGTTAAGACTTGGAAAAGATAAGATATTGCCCCAAGCGTCTAAGTCTCTAAGAGATATGTCGTTTAATACCAGAACCCTAAAGATATTTGTATCACTACTATTAAATCTGTTGATTCCATTGCTTCACAGGTTTCAACACTCAACATCTTAATGGCAATTGGTCAAACGTTAAATGTATTTTTACAGTGTTAGGCCTAAATAGTAGTTTTATGTTAATTATTCCTCAAACAAATATATAGGCTTAACGATATCAAAGCATTATAGATCTCTTAGGTTTAACTTTTTAAATATAATTTCGGTAGCTTTAATGTTAGATTTCTGAGTTAGTGTCACAAGAACTAACTTGAATTTAGACATAATTGTGTTGAAAAAAGACGGAAACTATAGGAAAGTTAAGCGTAAATAACAATTTCAGCTTCTTAATGCTCGCTTATTTCTTCAAAATATGTCAAATAATTTTGCGTTTTGAAATACGTGTTTTTCTTTCATCAGTAGCTTTCCCCCGGAGTAGATAACACACACACACACACACACACATTGAAGCAAGATAGGTAGAAGTAAATAAATCGTTAAGCCTAAATAGCAGTTTCAGCTTTTTGCTGCTCGCAAAATATGTTACCAAAAAATCGCATGTTGTTTATTTTGTAATTTAGAAAAACATTATTGTTAAGCATATAATAAGTTTTTAATTCCTTTTGATTTAGATGGTTATTAAGGTTTAATAATTTTTCGCCCAGGAAACTCTTATGCTATCCACAATATCACTCTCATCAGCAACAAAATTCTTTTTGTAAATTTAACTTTTATTCTCTTTGGAAAATATTACGTTTTTTTTTGTAATAAATCTTACGTTCTGCTCGTGAGCTGGAAAAGGGCAAAGGTACAACAATAAAATAACTAAACAATGTTCAATTAAATTACTTTTTGACTAGTTGGTTTTCTTTTTCGGTGTCTAAATCACTTCTAAAATGCTCTTCTTTTTATTCCAAGGATTAAATTCGCCAGTCTTTGTCGCTAGGACTTCATAAAGAAATCTCGTGGAAGACAACTTGGAGCAAACATTGTGCACTGTCAGTCATAGCAACGCGTAAAGCAAGTCGCGTTCTGTTTTTAATCTACCAGTAGTTATGTACCATAACGTAGACCTCGTACTATTTTTAACACGCCGCTCATAATATAATTTTGTTGTTCATAGAACCCATCTATCTTTGTATCTGCTAAAACTGCAAAGATAAAGGAAATCGTTCAACAGTGAAAACTGAATAATACCTGACAAAATTTTCAGATTCTAGCTTCTAGTGATAAATATCTGTTATAGGCTTCTAAAGATTATAAATCGGAGAAGTACAGTACTCAAGTCAAAGCAGTGGTACTACAAAACAAAATACAAAGCCCAATAAATAACACATGACGTTTGAGGATATAAAATAAATAGAAAGGTGTTTTTTAAGTCTATATTGTTGGTGTTTATTTACAGAAAATACTTAACTCGTTTCAAAAGTGGTGCGATTTGAGGGGTGTGGGTTTGCTTCGTGGAAAAGAAAATAAAATCTGTGTGCGAAATCTTCCAATTTGATGCGTTATCGATATTTATTCTTGTTTGTTCAGTGGTCTATTTTAATGATGTTTATGTTTTTGTAAAATTTTTGTGGTTAGGGTACTGGCATGGCCTGATGGTTACGGTAGTCGTCTCGTAATTTGCGTGTTCGAATTTCTGTTACCGAACATGCTCGCTCTTTTAGTCCTGGTAAAACAATTTGTTGTGGGCGGTATTAACCAGCTGCCTTTTGTCTGGCCTATCACTGCTAAATTAGGGACGGCTAGAGCAGATAACCATTAAGGAGCTTTGCGTGAAATTTAAACCAAACAAATACGAATTCACACATTTGACCCTTGAATCTTAGCTCCCACCTCATCAGGTCTAAACCTATTCCTACGCTCATGAGCTATTTATTATCAGGAAGGTTGAGTCTGGCAAAGTAGTTAGGGTACCGGACTGCGTAGTCGAGATTTCACGGTTCACACAGTGTTATCGTAAAAAAACAACAAAAAACTAATCACGCTTCGTATTTGAGGTAGTGAGTGCGTTACAAGAGTGATGTAAAAAACAAACGAGTTGGCGGCGAGTGATACTGAATAGCTCTATTTCCATTAGTCTATCAGTTCATAAATTACACTACTCTATAGATAGCCCTAATGTAGCTTTGTACAAAATAAAATAACAGTAATGTTATCAAGATTCGAATATGAACCAGGAAGGAGGAAGAAATATACTTTAGCCAGAAATACCAACTGTAGTAAGTAACGTTAGATTAATACTATTAAATATTACATACGTAAAATTTATAATTATTGATGGTAAAAATCATTGCATGATTGTTTCTTTTCCATTATAAATAAAAAAATAAAAATAAAGCGGAAACAAAAATAAGTATATATATATATAAGTAAGTCTGTGAAACCTTGGTTTATATGTCGCTGTTACAGGATCCCACTCGCCATATGGGACTGGCCCGGCATGGCCAGGTGGTTAAGGCACTCAACTCGTAATCCCCGTTCCACCAAACATGCTCGTCCTTTTAGCCGTGGGAGCGTTATAAAGTACCGTCAATCCCACTATTCATTGGCAAAAGAGTAGCCCAATAGTTGGCGGTGGGTGGTGATAGCTAGCTGCCTTCCCTGTAGTCTTATACTGCTAAATTAGGGCCGGCTAGCGCAAATAGCCCTTGTGTAGCTTTGCGAGAAATTCTAAACACACAAAGCCATTTGGGATCAGTAGGTACTTATAACTGTGACCGTTAATTCCTACTATTCGATTAAAGTAGTCCAAGAATTAGCGTTAAGTGTTATTTTCTAGAGGCGATATTATTGTTATTAATTTTAATTACTTCTCTTCACGTCTTTCATTAATAGTTATTCTTGTTTTTCAATGTCATATTCTTTTGAATGAGTTATTTTTATTTATTAATTAATTTTTTGCTGGTTGGGTAGAGTGCGCTAGTACTTCAAGAATACTGTTTTCATAAGTGCCTGAGTGACACGATGTTTTTTGATAATTGGTTACCCCTAGAAAAACCACTGTTAAGTAACATTTGGTGTATACAACTGACTAACTGTAAATTGTTTTGTTTGTTAGTCGTACTTCATTATACAGGTAGTGAATTTTAGCTTAAAATTTTTCATTTTGTTATCGATTAATGTATGATTTCGTGTTTTTTTTTATTTTTAGGTTGGTCAAAACTTAAATTTATATACATTTTTAATGTGTAATTGATAACGTTGGATTGTTACCGTACTCACAATTAGTTGAAGACAGTAAATCGGATTGAAAAACTGAGATCGCTATAAATATCCAGGCTTTGCCTCTTATTATACTTGTATTTTAATATTTACATATAAGTTACTTTTCATAAGCTGTTTTTGTTATCAGCAGTTTGGAAATTTATTACAGAAATGGTATAGATAGTGACCAGATTTTCAAATCATAAAAGCAGAAACTACTCGTATTTGCCATCTTAAAAGTGGGACCTCCTTATCTTTTACGAGAGGGAAGAGATTACAAATATTGAATTATGCAAATAATATCTGTCCTCAAGTGAAAAGGATATTTTTACTTTCATTATTATTGCTGTTTGTGGTGCAAGTTCATATCTGACGAGCGATTTTTTTTAGTGATAAATTTTCATTGACCAAAGGTTTGTCGTATAATTCTTGGTCACTGTCATTAATACTCGTGCTAACGTTATTTAGAATAAATGCTCTACGACGTTAGCACCAACCCTGTACATTCAACTGTATTTGTATAAAATACGTGCTCAGTGACGTATGCAATAGTGACATCATGGCGTCTGCTGCCAATTTTGAAGGGCATCAGAAAAAGCTATGCTAAACCATTCCAAGATATGTGATAATTTTCTTACCCAGCTAAGAGGGAGGGAGAAATTTAAGATATCTTCGTCCCCCAGCAAGCTCCCCTCTCTTTAACTTTTATCACCTGCCAGCACGAATTATAAGCCGATTAATATACTGAAGGGAAATAAACAAAGACTGTTTGATCGGAAGACTACTATTTGTTAACAAAGGCTAAATTATTTACTGCAGATACTCTTGCACTGTGACCCTGACGCATGCGCACATGTTACGTTATACTGCAAAAAAAAAAAAAATCGATTTAAACAAAGAATGTTACGCAAGTTGATCGTTATTTCTTCCTGAAATGATTGAAGCTATATGATCCAAATACCCTTTAATTTACCTATTTATCAAAATAAGTTTATTACTACAGAGTCAGTCGTGATTTTAATAACTTGCCGAATAATGATTTTAAGCAATCCTGAGTGTGAAAACAATTTTAGAAAACCATGTGTGGCGTTGAGAAGACGTTGATGAAAGCAACAGGGAATGTGCGTGATAATATTGCATTAATCAAGTGATCAGTTCTTTTTTGCAAATCTCGAGGTTCTTTTAATAATACACATCTTAGTATGTGAGTACGATAAGCCTAAATATAGGTTGTTACATGTAGATGCATTCTGCCGAAACCGTGACTGCCTGTAAAAGATAAAAATAAAAAAACTCGAAGAGTGACAAGGAAGGAACTGAAGTTCCATAAAGAGTTCTGAGTGACTAGAAATAACTTTTATACACGAACCGTTAGCTGGCGATAGCGAAGCGGAATTTCCTTGCAGTCTTTATCAATCAAAATTATGTAACATATGTAAAAGAATTAGCGAATGGCGTGAAATCTCGAGCATGAAACCCAGTACTTGTCAGTTTATAACGGGTGTGGAAACATAACTGATATAGTAGTTTATTTAGAAAAAAGTGTTTTCGAACGTATCTGTATCATCTCTTTCAAAACATTATTTCTGTCTTTCTAATCAAAACTAACTTTAAAATCTGGTTAGGAATAGGAGAAATGTGGGTTCATTTCTGCAACTTGCTATCTTGGCTAGGGTTAAAGCCATATTATAAAAATACTGCACGAAAATCAATCGCAGCACGTGAAATAAACCGTATGGTAACACATGACCATTATCAAAACTTGGAATCATTTATTAAAACATAGCAAAATCATTCCTAGAATAAACGTTCATATATGAAACAACTAGAAAAATGTTTTTGGTTCGACGTTCCCTAAAGAGTTCTCACGTTCTCTTTCCTTGTTGTTTCGAGTACGAATTTCTTTTAGAAATAGCTTAAACCAATCCAGTAATATACGCAATATATTGTAAACTAAAGATCAGGTCCTCCATCTGATATTCTTTGTCGCAAAACTTGTAATATTAAGCAAACTAGAAGAGGTACTCGCGCAGTACAGTATTTATTTCATTGGCTTCAGGAGGATTAAGTGACATCGCGCGTGTGGGTCTTTCGCTAATAGTAGCAAAGAGGAAAATTGAAAGGTAAGATGGAAATTGTGTTATGGACAGACTCACGGACACAGGCCATTTTATAGATCAGAAGTTCCCAAAGCTCTTTCTTTGAACACACACACACACACACACCGGTAAGTTACTTTACATACCTCAAAATATCGGTTATCGAAATATTTTATAATCTTCTAACCTACTACAAAACTCCCTTTGAGAAACGCTAGCAAAGCTTGTTTAAAGATATATTGCTGAATATTTTGATAGAGAAAGAAACGTAAAAAAGAGGAAAAAACACATAATAGGAACATAATTCTTTGCTCGCACAGATCTGTTAAATCAATTTATATCTGTCACATTTGAGATTTTTTTCTGTGATGAGTACAGGAATCTCACAAAAAAATTCTCCGAGACGAACTTTGCACAACTTCATGTCAAAATTGAAGTTCACCCTAAAAGTACAATTATGCAGTTGAGATTAGATATCTTGAACAGAAGTTCGGGCGTGGCTAAATGGTCAGCGAGACGGATTGTGTATTCGAGAGCCTATGGTTCAGGTTCCGTTTGCAAAAAACAAATCGCTTTTGGCCCTTTGGGACTCGTAGCCATAAGTGTCATAGAAGTAATACTAAAACCTTAGTATTCGATTAGAGTAGCCCAGTCAAATTGCATTTCAAAAGGATTAGAAAAAAATGATCAAAGGTTCCTCTGAAATCCGTTGTTAAAGAAAATCTTAAACCGTCTTTATCTGTCGCCATAAAGCTACTCAAGGGATGTCTGGGCTGACAGGCTAGAGGAAAGAGAGCCAGTAAACAACACCTTCAGCCAACTCTTAGACACTCTTCTCTGATCAGATAGTGGGATTTGATGATCAAGCTACAGCCTATCCAAAGTGCAAATAGTTTTTGTTGTTAGAATAATGGGACACGCTGGTCCATAGTCCGGTATACAAAACATTAAGCCACGTCTTAGCGCTTTGTTTCCCCAATACTCCAGTCATAAAGTTAAGATGTACCAGTTGTCTATTTCTTCAGCTGCAAGGCATTTAGCACTTGTTTTTGAGTAGCGGTCATTTGCATTTTGTTTTAAATTACTATAAACATACCCAAAAAACTTAAACCTCTTATATAGAAGGATTATTGTTTTATTTTATAAACTAACAATTTGGTAAGAAAGAAATGATTTGCTAATGAACTTAACTACCAGCTGGCAGTGTTTTCATTTATTTTTAAGAACATTGAACTAAATCAACCATTGCTGCTATGTCATTGAGTTGCCTATTCTGTGTTTTAAAAAGAACATCGCCTCGGGGAAACAAATATGGCGGTAGCACTTAAATATTTGAAAATATAAAAACAAATCACATATCTATCTAAAACAACTGTGATATGATGTGGAGGTTATCCCTCAAGGTACTTGTCACATGGTGGCTAAGATACTCTTACAATCAAAGGGTTGTCTACCTACTTAGAATACTGCGCATTTTTTCCGTCGTCTCCTGGTGATGATGGCAACGCCACCTCGTACATGTATGTATTGATAATCTTTTATGTTTATCTTAAACATCACAAATTTCTTAAACTTAAAACACACAAGCTCATAGAAATAAATAGCAAACACTGTGTACGTAATTTGCAAAATAATTAATATTGGTAACGTTATAGGTAGATTGTTATAGATGGATCACGTTAATGGTGTCTGACTTACGGAGGTGTTTTAATGTAACAACCTAAGTACTGATCTAATGAGACAAAACATTGGTTACCCAACTCATCTGATCGTTTACCAGATGTCTTGTATTTGTGGTGTTGAAGTTATGTTCTTTCTGTATTATTTGATAGTCATTTGAGAATTTCCTTTTCACTTGTACTTCTCCATTAATTAGATTTGCTCTGTCATCATTAGTTCGTTGTACACCTAATAGTTTTTATTTTTTACTCTCGAAGGATTAAACGTTCTATCTGGCATTTTAACACAGAGTGATATACCACATTATTTCTACCTAATTATGGGCTAAATTTTTTCGCACTCTTTCTCAGCCCGGTATGGCCTGGTGACTAGTAATCGAAGGGTCGTGGGTTTAAATCTTTGTCCCACCAAAGATGCTTGCTTTTTCAGCCGCAGTGGCGTTATAATTTTACAGTGAATCCCGATATTTTTTGGTAAAAACAGTAGCCTAACAGTTGGCGGTGGATAATGATGACTAGTTGCCTTCCCTCTAGTCTTACACTGCTACATTAGGGACAGCTAACGAAGATAGCCTTCGTGTAGCTTTGTGCGAAATGCAAACTGAACTCGAACGTTTTTTACCTCAGTTAGTTATTCTTTTCACATTTTTACCGACATCACGATACGTTAAGGTTTTCTTGTCTTTCTTATTTTAAAATAAGACGTTCTCCAACATCCACAGGCTGTTTCCAAATTAGAATATTTTCTTTCTATCTTTTCTCATTTGCTTCTCAGCCGAGTGGCACAACTACCATCCAATTGCTTTGACGAGCTGTCTGAATAAGATCTTAGAGAGGATGGTTAATGCTGGTCTTGTTTGATTCAAGGAATCAAACAACCTTCTCTCACTCACTCACTGTGGGTTCTGAAAACAGCACTCCACCATGGACCACCTGATTCGACTTGAAACCTCAATCAGGGAAACCTTTCTCAAACAACATCTTGTTTTTGTATATTTGATGTTGAGAAAGTGTGATACAAAGTGAAGGTATGGTATCTTGAGAGATCTCTACTCGTATGGGTTTCGTGTCAGTTTACCAATTTTTATTATTTTTTTAATGAATTGGCAATTCCAGGTCCGTGGGTTCGACACTTTCCCATTCTTTCCAACAGGAACTTGGAGTCCCTCAGGGCTGTGTCTTGAGTGTCACACTTTTCATTATAAAGATTAATGCCATCAATGAACAACTACCCCTACAGGTATATTGAGCGGCATGCACTTTTGCCGCCAACGAAGTATTCACCCTGATCCTGAACTCCGTATTTGATCGTAAGCTTACATCAAGCAGCTACAGCTCAAGTGTACAAAGGCACTGAACATCCTCCGTGTCCTCTCTTCCACCTCTTGGGGGGAAGCGGATCGATGCTCCATGCTAAAAAAATCTATCATGTCCTTCTTTGATCAAAACTAGACTATAGGTCTCTGGTCTTTGACTCTACCAAGACTTCAGCCTTGAAAATGTTGGAACTTTTTCACCACTTCTCCAATCCAGAGTTTGAACACGGGGTCCCATGAACCCTCTCTACACCTTCGTCGTTTGCAACTGTCTTTTAATGTATGCTTCAAAACTCCATTTCTTACCACAGTATCTCACAAGGGTTTGTGTTTTCCTTCCTCAGTGAGCCACACTTTTTCATAACAAACGGTCTGCCACTTTTAGCCTTCGTTTCTTGGTGCAGTTGGATGAATTGGGTCTATCTTTGGATGACATAGCGGTATCCGCAGATCATTTCATCCCACCATGACTAATTACTATCCCCAAATGTGACCTTTCTTTGAGTCATATGAAGAAGACAGATACTCCTGATTGGAAGTATCTCCTTCTATTTGCCAAACATGTTTCGAACCATCCTTTCATTCCTATTTATACAGATGGTTCGAAATCAGATGACTCTGTGGGCTTTACCATTGTTTACCGTGTTTTGGTTGTTGCACACAGAATATCTTCTACAGTTGCCCTGGTCATATAGAAGCTATGCAGTACACGAACTGTACTATTTATACTGATTCACTTAGCTCTCTGTTAGTCCTGGAATCGCTTCACGACAGTTCTCACCCTGTTCTCACTGATATTCAAAACCGATTGGCTCATTTCTCTTTTAACATCTACTTCTATCCAGTTCTTCTTGACATCAGGCCATGTTGGTATTCGCGGGAACGAGCTTGCCGACACTGCAGCTAAGTCTGTCTGCTTTGGCACTGTCACTGCTGTGCCTGTTCCATACATGAACTATGGTCGTTATTCAAGGCTGAATTCCTTATCAGTTGACAGTCAACTTGGAGTGAGCAACTGGAAAACAAGCTTTTCCAAATAAAACCCTCTATTAGACTTTGGCCGTTTTGTTTCCATAAGAATCGGAAAGAGGAAGTTGTCCTCACTAGACTATGCATTGGTCACAGTTTTTTAACTGATGCACCAATGTATTGTTTGTGTGACACTCAGGTTACAATAAGCCACATCTTACAGTTTTGCCGTCGTTACGACTCTCAACGACGGCACCATTTTAGACATGTTTTGTTCCAAAGTTAACCCTTAACGTTGGTCAGTGTCATCGGCGATGGTGACACTGTCCACCTTACAAATGATTTTAGTTTTTAAAGGCCATTAACCTTTTTAACACTATTAAAGTTTTTAATTCATAAATTAGACCTTTTTTAATATGCTTCCTTTTTGAAGTAAAACTAGTTCGATACAAAATTAGAAAATGGCTATAACGTTAAATAACTTGAAACAAGGACTAGAAAACCTATCGCCAGGTGATTTCACGCTGGTGTTTGAAGTTACCTGTTTGTCATCCTGGCGAGTTATGATAGTAATAATTATGCTACAAAAAGTATTTTACAACGTCTATTACTTTACTTTCTGAACATGACCGTAACGTCGCATAACTCGAAACCAGGACTGGAAAGGCCAACTTTAGGTGACTAACGCTGGTGTTTGTAGTTACCTGTTGGTTATCTTGGCTGGTTATGACCATTCAACTTATGCTACAGAATGTCCTTTAAAAGTAGTATTACTGTAATTTCTCTCCTTCTGGTGTAAACTAGACATAAAAATTGGATTTCATGCTGTTTAAGTTTTTAATCGAAAAATTAAACTTTGTTTTGTTTTACCTTGATTTCTTTTCATGAATTTTGATAATTTTACTTTACTTTTTAATCGGATGTTTGGCGCAGATAGCCAAGTTGCTTTGCGCCATAAAACGCGAAACCCGCCCAACCACCCACCTGAGTGGCACAGCGACGAGTCGCCCTCCAGTTGCATAGCGCTGTCTGCAGAGTTACAACTCTAGAAACTGAGTTTCGACATCCGCGGTGGACAGAGGATAAATATCCCATTGTGTGACTTTATGCGTAACTACAATAAAACACATGTTTCATTATATTTTATTTCTTACGTTATGATGTTAGAAGCCTTTTTTTATGTGGATTTATGTTAATGTAGTCGTCGGCAGGTGGGTTGGAATGTTTTTTTGTTCAGTCATTCATGGGTCTCGTATTACCTGGTGGTTAAGACACTCGACTCAGTCTGTGGGTCACGAATTCGAATAGCGTCACTGAACATACTCGCCCTTTCAAACGTCTGGGTATTATAATGTTACGTTGAATCCTACTTTTCATTGGTAAAAAAAGTGGGTGGTGTTGACTAGCTGCTTTCCTTCTAGTCTTACACTTTAAAATTAGGAACGTTTCGCATAGATGGTCTACGTGTAGCTTTGTACAAAACTCAAAATAAACAACCTTTTACTTTTGCTTCTTTTGAGTTGAGATTCTTTTATCTGTGTTTGAGTTGAGATTCTTTTATCTGTGTTCGCTGTAGCCATCGATAGATTAATATATAGATATTTTTTGTCATTAGTATAGCTACCGTTAGATTCCTGTTTTTTCATCTTCAATGTAGTGACCATTGGGTTCATATGTTTTTTTCATATCCAGTATCGTGATCACTGGGCTCATGTTTTTTTTTTAACTCTTCAGTATACTGACCATTGGACTTGTGTTGTTGTTTTTTATTTTCAGTGTTTCGTTTTTGTTTAATCATTAGGTTTTCGTAATTTCTTCCACTGGCCCGAGAAATGTATGTCTTCTCTTTAGTTGCCTTCGGGTTGAGATTTTTACTTCCTATTCCTTTCGTAAAGGTTTTTGATCTGTCTTTGTTACATGTACTGTTCGGTTCAGGTTTTCTTACCTTCTTTTCGCTACAGTTACGGTTAGTTTAAGTTTTTTTACAGTCTTCATTTTATTTTGTTTTGTGATTTATATAGTTTACTTCATACCCCAATCAGCATCTTGTCTAAGACGAAAACCTGTACAAGGCGGAAATATCAAAATTTTTCAGCATTATTTTAAGATTTTTCTTGTAAAAAGTCCTCTATATGGCGGAATCTGCGTAACGCGGACTGAAAACTATCTTTCACCTACCTCATCTATCAACAAGTAGGATTAGAACCTGAGTAAGGCGGAAAAATGTTTTTGATTAAATATTAATTTCTTATCTCATTAATAATTTCTTTAAATATTAATAAATTCTCGGACATTTTGTTACAGTAAGTATTAGGTAAATATATTCTGTTCTCTTTTTCTACCGTCATTATTCCGGAGGTCGCTATCCTAAAGAACTATTGACTCTACTTTTGGTCTCATTTGCTGATGAAAAACTAGAGAAACCATGGGTAAGAGATAAAAGTGAAAATCCGCATTGTTTCAAAAATGTAAGAATAATCAACTTCTTGTGGAATCGAAAGTGAATAATAAAGCCTGCATGGCAAGCGCTATATTCGAGGAATGTTTCAACAAATTGAACAAAAGAGTGGGACAAGAAAATAGGAATATTCTACTTTTCCTAGATAATGCAACTTGTCACCCAAAAGTTCAGTTTTCAGATGTTCGTTTAGTCTTTCTATCTCCATGTACAACATCAGTTCTACAGCCACTAGATAATGGAATTATACAGTGTATATAATTGAAATACAGAAAATTGATGCTTCAGCATATTATTGCAAACATGGACGACTGTAAGAGAGCATCTGAAATGACCATGAAAACTGACGTGTTAGCTGCAGTTGCATTTTTAAGTCATTTAACCAAATGCATAAAAGAAGAATGCGTAATAAAGTGCTTTCGAAACTGTGGGTTTATTCTTGATAATGGCGGACATTGTGGAAAAGTTTGTGATGACGATTCTAGTGAAGTCCAAACTCTGCGAAGATTGATGCAAATGATTCTGTGAACGCGGAAAGTTTTGTGTACGTTGACAAGAATGTTTTAACAGAAACTGATGAAATTTATTTAAAATCTATAATAGAATCGCAAGATGGTAGCAGTGTGAGAGATTCAGAAGATGAACAAAATAGAAAAGATAGTGAGGAAATAGAAATTCCTACTTCATCGCAAGTGTTACGTTATATTAACGCTATAAAATTGTATGCAAAAATAAAGGGAGAAAATGAACTTCGTGAAAAGGCCGTAGAACTGGCGTTCTCTTTTAACCGCATGAGAAAGTTAATAAAAAAAGTGAAACAGTGGAAACTGGACACTTTCTTCAAATAAATTTGATTAAGATTTTGTGTACTTGTGTATATTTTGAATGTCTGTTTTGTGTTCTTATTCTAATAAATATGGCATAAACAGTATAATAAATTTATTCACAAACGTCTTGCTTCTCTTGAGTCAAGCGAGTATAACGTTCTGCTCAAAAATTATATATAATAAACGAAATACATGCTCACTATGTCTAAGCCGGAAATTTTACTCAATCCCGTGCGATTCCTCCTTGAGATTTTACTGTATTAAGTTGTCTGCGCTTCGCATTGTGCTTTACCGGATTATAAAGAACAACACATGACGAAGATAAATATCGTAACTTCTTAGAAACAGGTGAAGTCTTTCACCAAAAGAACAGAAAGGACTTGACGGGTGAGAAGTTGAGTGTTGTTAACTGTTAATGCCTCGTAGCAGATTAATTTCCAGCTTATTTTCCTATAGATACCGGAGACACTTCATTCTCTATGTTCCTTATTGCTTTTTCGATAACACGTATCCCGTTTCACGGTGATCAGGTATTATATAACGAAGTAAGTTTACTTGTTTCATTTTTTATGGAATTAAATGTCCATTTAAAACACGTGCAACTACTATCTTATAAATCGTCTTTATACTGTCTTCTAATTAAAAAAGGTTTAATTATCATTTTAAAATTGAATTATTATCAATAAGTCAGTCGGTGGCTTAGTGGTAAGACCGAGAGCTTATAACGCTAAAAACCGGGAATCGATCTCTGTGGTGAACAGTGCAGGTAAGTAATAGCACAACTTCGTGTTTAACAACTACCAAAAAAAAACATTGTTCATAAACTAAGGAAGGTTTATTAATTCATTACATATCTATGTTTTTTGTGTTTTTTACTTACAAGTCTTTTCTTACATTGTATTTTACTTAACAATTACAGTAATCCTATATTTGCTTCATTTTCTGTCAGTTTGTTTTGTGTTTGTTTCGTTGACTAGCGAATTCTGCGGGTTTTCCTGTTTTGTTTTGGTTCTTGTATCGTGGTTTCATCGTGACTTTCTGTGTTTTACTTACAATGGATTTCAAAGTTTGTCAATAATACAGTCCAGAGGACGTCAGGCAGTTCTTAATTTGTGTTATCGTCCAATCAACATAGTGGGGCAGTGAGTTTTGTCTTTAAAAATATAACTTGGTAGCTCCTCGAGAAGAGAAACTAAGAACGTTATTAAGTATTAAAAATGTTTACACACACACACACACACACACACACACACACACACACACACACACCTATAAAGTGCGTCTCATTTGATATTCCAAACTTTATCAACTTATCATTCTGTTTGGCTTCCATTGGCACAGCGGAATGTATGCAGATTTACGCCGCTAGAAACTGGGTTTCGATACCTTTTGGTGGGCATAGCACAGATAGCTCATTTTGTAGCTTTGTACTTAACTACATTTTCCTGTCTAAATATACAGGAAAATTTAAGCTTGCTGTTAAAAAAAACAAAACAGCTGGGTTTAATATTTTTCTAGTGATTTTACTTTATTTAATGTATATTTTATAACCCAGTATCTTTTAAACTCGTTTATACTAACGAAATGACATCACTAATGGACAACTTGTTCATATCTATTCTGTTGGAAAAAAATTAATCAAAGGTTTGCATCACTAGAGAAAGAATGCAATAAACATTCTTAGGCTAATAGTATCGGCTTCTTTTCTATTCTTATTTTTAATTTCATTATATTGTGAATAGTTTTTACGTTACAGTAGTTAAGTCTGGTTATTTACAAGATATTAACTGTATACGTCACATGAAGAAGTTTTGATATTGAGAACGCTAGCTTGAAGCTACGTAGTAATTCTCTAGGGAAACAAACAGATCAAGGGAACGTTTCGTTAGGCTTCGTTTTAGTTTCGGGCAACTTTTACCCAATGGCACCGAACATGTACGGTTCAAGAGGATCTGTTACATAATTTATTTCTGCTTGAATGAGCTCGGGTAAAGTGAATTGAGGCTGGTTAGATATAAATGAGTATTTCTGAATTTATTTATCCCACTGACGCTGCTGTAGGTTGTACTAGACATTACGAGACTGTGTGAGTAGCATGTGCGATATGTCACAAGACCGTGCTGTAAGATGTGCGAGATGTCGCGAAATTGTCGGATGTTTTAGAATTATCTTAACTCCTCTAAATTCATTCGCCGAGATGAGACCAGTGTTACAATGAACTCATCCTTGCATTTACTAAATTTTTTCGCTTCATCTAAGTCGTATGAAACTAGTGACAACCCTTTCGTAAATGGATTATTTACCTAGCAAACTCGATGTGCAAAGAAACGTAGATAATGAGGGTGAGTAATTCTTTTGAGAGGATAATCAATAGATTCCACATATAAAATATTTTCAACTCAAAATAGAGAATATTTTTAATATTTGCTGAGATAAGTTGTCAAAGAACTGAGTCAATGAGTCAGTGTTAAGTCTGTGAAAACGATAAGGTCCTGGCTTCGATTTCCCACAGAAGATAGAATGCAGACAACCCATTGTGTAACTTTACGCTTAAAACCCAACAAAATAATATATTTAAAAAATACAACAAAGTGAAGCACTGATTTGGAGATCTAAAATTAATATTCTAGATTTTAATTTAAAATTAAAAAAATAATTAAAAATAAAACGTGTTTTAAACTTGTCTCAAAGTTTTTAATCCGTATTTTACTTAGAAGTGATGAGTGAAGATTTAATGATAGTTGTATTAAACTTAAAGAATAAATTATATGATAAATTCTATAAATAAAAATTTGAAGTACAAGTGAGTTCGTGATGTGCGTTTTTATTATGTTAAACTGTATGGTTGGCAGACAAAATTCTTCTTCTGAATAAAAATACAATAATATAATTTTCACGAAAGAGAAGAAAGTGAATATTTTGCTTCATAAATGTTACGTAAAGATTGTAGTATTAATTGGATTGGTATTTAAATTAACGACCAGCCAAACAGGTTGAAACAAAGAAAAATAAGGTAATCTTAATAAATAATAAAAAAAAAAATTATAAATCTAGATGAACTAGGATTAAATCCATTACGGGCGAGAATTTGTTTTACACTGACGTGATACTGAGTGATATTTACAGCCGAGATATCTTGGTTGTTCTGTTTTGTATTGAATACCTTGGTTTGACCTAAACTGACAGTTCTAGTTTTGACAAACATGATTGACCAATTTGATTTTTTTTACGCAGTATTACATGGCTTTTTTTATTGTTTTATATCGATGTTAGCATGAAGTAAGTCTTTTCGTAAATATTGCTTGTATTGTGTTTAGAATTGCCTTTTGCTCGCTACGGTGAACCTATATTTAGTGAATATTTAAATTCACGTTTGTAATCTGATTTTTTTTTCTTTTGAAAAAGTAAACCTTTATAAAAGGGGTGTGTCACCATTTAAAAAATAATACATGCATGTGAGAGAAAGAGAGCGAGAAAGATGGAGAAGAGACCTCTGGTGAAGAAAACAACAATCTAATTTGACATTATTATACTTTCTCTGCTGTTAGAACAGTTCATTGTATCGAAAGTATAAATGTAACAGTAGGTCATGACGGATCAGTGAAATAAATTGTGTTTTTATGATGCTTCCTCTATACTGGAAATCAGATCTAGTTTATTGTTCAAATTTGAAAGTGTTGACAGAATAAAGCATTTCGGGAAGGAAATGTAGATATTGGGTGAAAGAATAGCACAGTTTCTCTGACGAATGATTTAACTAAATAAATTATTTCTATTCTCAGGAATATCGAAATGAAATGGTTCAAGTTCCTTCATGATCGCGGACAAAATTAATTTCAGATCCTTGCCTTGTATTCATTATGTTATATGGTTTTGTAGTGAATAAAAGTATTTTAATTAATTCAACTCTTCTTAATTTAATATTATATAATAATAAGATGGAATAATTTAGAAAAAACAGCAAAACTATTACACTGGGGACAACAGTTTAGACTTGTATTCATTAAAAATTATTTAATTAATTTTCCCTTTTAACATTTCTTTGAATATTAACGATAAAAATTAAAATTTCAAAATACTGATTTTGTGGCTAAATAATGGTAGTTTTTTTTTTTTTCAGACAGTTAACTTCGCCCTAAAAAATTAAAAGTAGCACAATAAGTAACTACTAAAAATAATCTGAAATTGAATGTGAAATTAAGATTTATGAAGAGAGGTTCAGATCTTTTGAAATTCCTTCAGTAATTTGACGATGAATTGTATCTACTCATTTTAACCACGGAATTAAGAAATAGAAAAGAAAAACTTAGAATGAACGACTGTTTCCTTACATGTTCTTTTTTTTATTTTGCTCATTTCTTCACTTTAAACCTTCCAAGGTTTCAATTTTGGTTTGTTTATTCGATGACGCTACTTGCATTCGAAATAGTGCTGTTTGAAAAGAGACGTTAGACAGTCAAATTTTTAAAGTATTGTGGGTTTTTTGGATGCTGTTTGGTTTTATTGCTTTTATCTTTTATAAATTAGACTTAAATATCAAAAAATAACTAGATTCAGTAAGATTTGAGACTAAATTAGTAGCATAAGCTTTCATTTTAGATTTTAGCAATGTAACGTGTAGTATAACGTTAGATTAGGCTTAGTACGCGTAATGATTCTCTCGCCTTTAAACGACGGCCATCATCGATTGATGCTGCTACCTACAACATTCCCGCTGTTTAAGGGTTAGGCACAGCTATAATTGGACTTCATAAATACAGTTTAAAATTAGTTAGTTGTAAAACTACTGGTATTTAATTATAATATCCAGCGTTTATTTTAATTCTACAAATAATTCACTGGTTAAGACTAACTGAGGTTAAGCATTCCCAGTTTGTTAGGTGCGATAAGTGCAACGAAAGGGTTTCGTTTGAGAATTCTGGACTACTATGCACTTTTAGGAAATGTAATAGTAAAAATGTTTAATTTATATGTAGAGTTTGCAAGTTGGAGACTTTTCTAACCAAAGTTGAAGAAATAGGTAAAGAGAAGTGTAGACTGTGAGAAATGACAACAGGACTTCAAGAGGAGCTTAAACTTTTACATTCGATGGAGGCATCAGCTAATATTAAGTGTCATTCAGGAAGTTTGAAAAGATAGTATTATGCTTAAAAGTAGTGAACTTATTGTAAAGACCCTGTACTGTTGAACAACAGATTTCAACCCTTTGCTTATGCAGACGAAGAACTATTGTAGGGAGGCAAAGCAGAAGGAATAGAGAAGGATATGGTTTATAATATGGCATGTAGATAGAGTAGTCTGTGAGGTAAATAGGGAGAAAAGAGTTGGATTATACTACTCTGAGGCAGAGGTGGAAGCCATAACTGACAGAGCAAGAGATGTAATGAAAGGAAGTGGCAACAATGTAGTTTTTGTTGTGCACATAGGGACTGACGATATAGGGAAAACTATATCAGACGAATTAATGAATATAAGGGGTTGATAAAAAGTTTTAAAAATAAGGGCCATAAATTAACTGCATTAGGGATACCACCAAGAATTAATTGTGGAGATGAAGTTTTGAGCAGGTTATTAGGGTAAATGCTAGGCTGAAATTAATATGTACAATTTAGCTGGTTGGTGGACAGAATAAGTGGAGTGGATGGTTTACACTTAAGTAGGAAAGGGTCTGGCATGTTTGCAAGGGCTATTGACTCAGCTGTAAGAGAAGTTTGTTTTAAACTAGGACTAGATAGTGGTGAAGGCAAAGATAAACTAAATGATAGAAGCATAAAAATAAATTGGATAACTTTAGGGCAAGAGTAGGAATAGAGAATTTTAATATAATGGCAATAACAGAGACATGGTTAAATGTAGATTTATTTTGAAAATTTATTTGAAATACATGGTTACAAGTTATTTAATAGGGACAGAGTAGTAAAGAGATGGGTTGAAGCGGCTATATATGTAAAGAAAATTACATCCTGATGAAAATCAGAATGTTAAGAATAATAACAAGGGGATTGAATTCCTTTGGGTTTTTGTTAGTAGATATCAAGGGAATCAATCCTTAGTAGGAATTTGTTACAGACCAACTTATGAAATTAGTGAGAAACTTTATAGTAAGATTAAGATTTCAGCTATTAATGAAAGCATGAGTGATTTTAATTTCAGACGTGTTGACTTGGAAATGATAGTCAAACTATGAGGGAGAAAGGTTTTTGGAAACTATTCAATATGGATTTCTTCACAAATTGCTTAAGGAACCTGTTAGAAATAATGCTATTTTAGATTTATTGTTACTACTAATATAGAAATGCTTGAAAGGGTGGAATTCGGAGAACACGCAAGTACAAGTGATCACTGCTATATTGGAATTGACCTTTTTTTGCACATGGAAATCGGTAATAATATTATTTTCATTCTAAATTTCAAAAAAGCTAATTTTGAAAAGACGCAACAATAATTGTCTGTTGTGAATCGGACAGCTAAGTTATTTGGAGAAATTGAGTAAAATTTAAAAAAAAAATTATTTTTAGTATTCGGAATAAATATACTACTTACAGAAATAAAAGAGTAGATGCGAATGAAAATTCGCATTATTTCATAAAGCATATGAGAAATAAAATTTATAGAAAAGCATCAAATTTGTAAGAAACGTAAATTGACTGGTATTATAGAATACTTAGACAATCAAGAAACTTGGTCAAACGGGAAATTTAGGACATCTAAAACGAAGTACAAAAAGTTTGCTGAAAACATAATAAACAGTAAGTAATGAGTAGAATAAATTATAGGTAAACAAAATGTTAGAATGGGGATAGAACTCTTGAGGGATAATAACAGAAAGCTTGTATTTAATTATTAAATTCTGCTTTTTGTTCATTTTTTATATATGAAGACTTCTGCAGTATTCCTCATCTTGAGAAATTGATAGATGAAAACAAAGTTAAAAAAGACAGTTGCATAAATTCCAAGTTTTTTAAAATAAAATTGGGAAACTTGAAGAATGATAAGGCTCCTGAGCCAGATAATATTTCCTCAAGAGTTTTAGAGGAGACCAAGGATTTGATATGCGAGTCCTCTTGCCACAATTATTTTTTTGTTTACAATCTTTGAATAGTGAACAACTATCAATAAAATAGAAATTAGGTAATGTTACTCCTGTCTTCAAGAGAGGTAATAAAAGTTATCCCAGTACTTATGAGCCTAGTATTCTTGAGGAAAACGTTTTGGAAATCTAATAAAAGATACTTTGTAAAGTCGTTTAGAAATGGCTTAGAATTTTGTTAAATAGTAAGTATGGTTTTATTAAGGGGAATCTTGCCTTAAAGATCTTTCGACATTCTTTTAAACTGTTACTGTATATGTAGGGTGAGGGTAAGGGTGTAGGTTTTATGTATCTAAATTATCAGAAAGTATTGGAAAAAGTGCCACATAAAAGGCTTGTAAAGAAATTTTTCTCTATAAGTATGAGAGATAAAGTAATTATTTGGGTAAAAGATTGGCTTGATGAAAGAAAGCAGAAGGTTATAAATGGGGCTCAGTCAGACTGGATTAATGTTTCAAGTGATGTATCTTTGAGTTCAGTTTTAGGACCATTGCTCTTTTTGATATATATCGATGATGTAGATGAAGGAATAGTAAATACATTACTTATATTTGCTGATGATATTATGATCTTGGATGCTGCTGTTTACAAAATGATTTATATAATTTAGTGAGTTGGACAAACATATGACAGCTGGATTTTGTGGTAAATGCAAAATATTGCATGTAGATTATCATAATTTGAATCATTAGAATAATTTGAACAGGAATAACCTTAACAGTGTCATGAAAGAAAAGGATCTTGGTGTAATGTTTAATCAGTCTCTTAAACTATCCAAGTGGTGTGGTATTGCTGGTAGTAGGGTAAATAGGATTTTAGGTTGTATCAACAGAAATATTGAATTCAAATCTAAAGAAGCCATAATTTCATTATACAGGTAACTGGCTAAGCCATATTTGGAGTATTGGTTTTGATCTTGGACTCTTTTTATCTTAGGAAAGACTTTGAATTGTTGGAAAGAGTTCAGAGGAGGGTTACTACGTATAATGGTATCTGGGATGGAGGGGTTATTATATGAGGAGATATTAAGCTCCTTGTAATTGTTTTTTCCTGAGAAAAGAAGAGTTAAAGTGGATTTGATATTGTAAAAGAAATTGATAATGTCGACTCATCAACATTTTTCATACTTAACAGTTAGGATTATAGAATTAGAGCACACAATCTAGATTTACGTACGGTAGAAGCCGTTTGTCTTCGGCTAAGACAATTTTATTTTTCAAACAGGGTGGCTGGTCTATAGAATGAGTTTTCGGATGTTGTAGAGGCAGTAAATTGAAATGAGTTTAAGAAAAAGCTTTAAGTATATGAATGATAAGGGATGGGTTTGAAATTTTATTTATTCATCTACTTTATAGTTGTTATTTGGCTTAGAGCATGAGGCAGCCGAGATGGACCGTCAGGTCCCTTGTTGTACCCAATCATTATGTTCTACTTTTATTCTTTGTGGGAAGGAAAGGGATTAATGCTCTAATCCTTTAAACATTTTGAGGTTTCAGTTTCAATTAATTATTTTCTATGACATTACATAAAGATCACCCAGTGGTAAATTTCAGGTCACATCCTCTCCTATTATTGAGCCATTTTCTGTGGGGGTCGCTCAGCTTTGTCCCCCTAATGTTTACAGATGAAATGAGTCGACTGAATACCCTCTAGAGACAAGAAAATACGGTCGTTAAAGAAATGGATAAGGTGATTTGATTGTTTCTCCTAACTTCATTTTCATAAGTATCAAATGATCTTGAACAAAGACCTCTGAATAGTGTGTGTCGTATGTAAAAGTAAAGATCAACGTGTAGTTAGAATCAGATGCAACCATCATGTTTCTATTAAAACCCAAATTTTGTAATGAACAAATTCTAACCATTGCATTTTAACTACAAACTGAGTTAAACAAAATCAGTGTACCTAATTCTAAAAAAATTACGAGAGAAAGTAAAGAAAAACATGTTATAACATCTGTCATATCCATCGCCGACGGGGCTTTTTATTCAATACCAAGGCTGATCAGTCCGGTTAAGATGTCACAGTCGTAGTCGTAGTCTAGGCGCTGTTAATATCGCACACTTTCATGAACAACGACATAATATAAGGTCGACCAAATCCCCTTTTTCCCCCTAACCAACCCCAATAAAGAAATGGTTACAACATGTGTTGCAACTGCATTTCTTTAAATACAAGATTTCTGTAATAATATTATAGAATTCTGATCACTCACTCACACACACACACACACACACACACACACACACACACACACACACATCGAAACCACAACCCCACTTGTCTTAAGCCTAACATTAGCTATTAGTTATTAGTCACTAATAACTATAGCTTATATTCAATAAAGAGATAAATTAACACCAACTTGTGTATGTTTTTGCTTTAGTTTAATTATGGTTAAACGTACCGAAGTTAATACTATTAATAAAACAAATTTATACTATTCTACGACCTAACGTTAGACTTTCTAATATCTTGTACAAAATATAAAATATAATGTTTTGGGACAATATGGGACCTTCTAGTCCATCTCTGTTTCATCCTCTAAACTAGAACTATCAATAAATAAAACAATCTTAATACCAACCCTTCTCACTCATCTAGTTATCAAGCTTTCTTTTTAAACCCACTTAAATTTACTGCTTCCACAACATCTGAAGACAAGCCATTCCGTTAACACCATCAGATCCATTTACAATCAGATTCGTTCCCCCCATCTATTTCTTTTTCAAGATAAAATAATTTGATATCTCTCGTATTGCAACATCTCCACCCCAAGCATCATTTTAGTAATCATTTTGTGAATCCTTTCCAACTGTTCAATGTTCTTCTTAAGGCAAGGAGCCCAAAACTGGACACATTGTTCCAGAACTGGCCTAACCAGTGTCTTGCACGATGAAACTATGACCTCTTTAGATATACCCTTCGTCTACATCATTGAAATTTAAGTGCATGCACACTTACATAGTAAGGTGCACGTGCATTTCCAGAACATGAAAAAGAGTATATTATATATGATTAACGAATCGGTCTAACATGAAAAAAATCGAACTTTTTAACACTTTTGTCAACGCATGAGTGACATAAAAGCCCTTACTGAAAGTCACGAGAAAGACAACAGATTTATTTAGTACAGTTGTTTTTATTAGGAAGGTCGGTCCTCTATACGTTTCTAACGTCTAACCGATACGTTATTGATGTTAGAAAGATATGCCTACATAATTCTTCTCTTTATTCTTTTTTCAGTGGGTCTATTCGAGGAAGGAGACAACGATTTGACCGATGCTTTCCGCAAAGCAGTGGACAGGATTAACACTGACTCCAGTATTCTCCCGCGGTCTCGACTTTCAGCTCAAATCGTCAGGCTAGCAAAGGATGACAGCTTTCGAGCCTCAAAAACGAGTACGTTTGATCTTTATCAGTGTTTTTCGGGGTTATGGCATTTTGTTCATTCTTATAATATATATGTACTTTTATCGTAGAAATAGTTCGCCCTAAACAGAGCGAAACACGTGTTTTTACTTTGTTTCTCAAGGTAATTTCCCTTAAATAAAACCGAACTTGTTAATTTATTCCAAAGCATATTTTGCTCTGAACGGACCGAATTTATATTTTTGCTTTATTGCCGAAGGTAATTTGCCTTGCATGAAACTTTACACGTTAATTTATTCCTGAGTGTAGTTTGCCCTAAATGGAAACGAAAATATATTTCCCATTTATTTCTAAGAATGTTTTGCTCTAAGTGGAACCAAATGTGTACTATTTCATTCTTAATGATAATTTGCTCTAAACAGGTAACTTAAAGGTAACACGCCCGGAATGGTGTCATGACTGCGCTTTTATGTGCGTCACAAAACAATTCTCCTCGGTGTGGATTCCTGTACCTGGTGGACCTCCCAGGGAAGGTTTATTGTTTTATTTTAGCTCCTCTTGGATCCAAACATCCACCAACGTGTTTGCCGTGCGTGGTGACCTGTGAAGGGGGGGAGAAGATCCTGGTGATTGAGAGGTCCAACCCTAACACACCACCTTGGACTTGAAATTCTGTAGACGGGCAGCCTTGGGGTGTCCCCCCCGAGGTCAGTCGTCTGGTCCACGTGGGCTACGGTCAACGAAGTACCAGTGTTTGATATTCTCAACAGGTGTTTGGGTGTAGTACTCACGATACTCTGGTGTTGCTGCAGTGTCCTTGGTTGGCATTTGTAGTGCGTCCCCTTGTAGGGCTCCGTGGTGAGTAGGGTAGTGTCCACCGAAAAATTATTAATTTTTATTATGGATCCTCCAAATAAAAGCTTAAATAAAGTACAGAAAAAACAGTCCATAGGTAAACGACTACGTCTTGAAGATTCTGAGCAGGAATTTTCAACCCCTGTAACACCTGTTGTGCCTTATTTTCTTATACTACATTCTCTTTCAGACAAACATTTAGGGCAAATGTCTCCCTTTTTATTTAGAATGGACTTGCTGGCTCTCCAAAGTCAGTCCAAAAGCTTTGCTCTGGTGACATTATTGGTGGAAACATCCACATCTCAACATAGTGAGCTCCTGTTACATTCGAAGGCGATTGGGGATATACGTATTGAGGTTATGTCTCATGCTACTTTGAATTCGTCACAAGGAGTTATTTTTTGAGGCAGATTTGAAGAATATCTCCGAGTAAGAGATTTTTGCTGATTTCTCTGCTCAAGGTGATTTTTGCAGTGAGGAGTATTTTCACTCGAAAAGATGGAATTATGATGTCAACTAGTGTTCTCATTTTAACATTTACATCACCTGCAGGTTATCTTAATTGCAAGGTATAGTTATACATTCCAAACCCTCTCAGATGTTTTAGTGTCAGCAGTTCGGTCACTCGAAGACATCATGTCGTGGTTCCTTGACATGTGCTCGTTGTGGTAGCAAGGACCACGATGCCTATGAGTGTGAAGCGGACTCTCATTGCGTCAATTGCAATGGCTCTTACCCATCCTACTTTTGTTCTTGCCCTAAATGATTGGAAGAAAAAGAGGTCCAGCATTTGAAGACAATTCAAAACATTACTTACCCTGAGGTTCGAAAGTTGCTGTCCACCACTTCATCTTGTGCGTATGCTGCTGCACTTCGTTTCACTACTATAGTGGGAGTGCAAAAGGATCTCACTGTGCCTCCAAAATAATCTTTCTCAAACAAAGACTCGCCTAATCGGCCCAGGGCAGGATCCATGGAGGTCGATAGACATCCCTCAAATAAAGACAGTAAAGAAAAAAAAGACTTGATCATAAACAGAAGGGTTCTCCACCCAATTCGTCTACACATAAATAACAATGTTCACCTTGATACAATGGAACTGTCTAGGTTTACGTTCTAATCTAAATGACATCAAAGCACTCATTTCTTCTTCCTACCATCCTGTATGTCTTTCTTTACAGGAAACATATCTGAAACCTGCCGATACAGTCACCTTTCGACAGTTTTCTTTGTACAGAAATGACAGGTTGTGTGATGGACGAGTGCATGGAAGGGTGGCACTGTTGATTGATCAGCATGTACTCACCCTGTCTCTGCCACTCAACACACCCTTGGAGGCTGTAGCCATACGTGTTACCTTGGATCGTGCCATAACTGTTTGTTCTCTCTACCTGTCGCCTGGAGAGACCTATGATCAATCAGAACTTGATGCTCTCATTGAACAGTTGTCATCTCCTTTTTAATCCTGGAAGACTTTAATGGACATAATATCCTCTGGGGAGATGCTGATGGAGCGATGGGAGGGATCGCTTTACAGAGCGTATGCTCTCTAATCTTTCTCTTTTCAATACTGGTTATTATACGTATTTTCATTTACCTAGTCAGTCCTTTACTGCTATTGATATTTCAGTTTGCTTCCCTTCACTATTCTCCCACTTTTCATGGAGAGTTAACAATAACCCACGAGGCAGTGATCATTTTCTATAATTTTGAGAGAGACTGGCCGTGGTCGATGCTACGCGATCCGCGCGCCCCGATGGAAGTTGGATCAAGCCAACTGGCCCTCTTTTACTGTTATCACAGAACTTGATCCTGCCATCGTCTGTAAGCCGTGAATAGACGACTGCGTGGCAGCAGTAGCTGACTGTATTATACAGGCAGCTGCTTAATATATTCCTAAAACCTCGACATGTTTTCCACGATATCTTCGTCCGTTGTGGAATCCTGCCTGCCACATGGTACTGAAGGTTCAAAAACGGGCCTGGGATACTTTTCGTAGGTATCCCACACTCTTGAACCGCATCGTTTTCCAGCAGGCCCATGCACATGCTTGATGGATAAGACGTCAAAACCAAAAGGAATCTTCTATCGCCAGTTCCAAAGTCATATAGGACAATTTTCGAAAGGTCAGTGGGAAATATATTTCTGTTTCACACTCAATCTCGTTCTCTGATGGCCAGGAAGTAACTGATACCCGGAATATCGCCGATACTCTAGGTGAAAGCTTTGACCAGGTGTCTAACACTTCTGTTTCATCCTCTTCCTTCTTAGTTATCAAGACTCGAGCAGAGTGATCACCTCTTTCCTTTCGAGCTGATTGTCTCTGTCTATAATCGTTCCTTTTACACTGGTGGAACTGGCCCTGGCAGTACATCTGTCGGACCTGATGAGGTACACTACGAGATGCTGCGCCATCTATCTTCTGCTTCTCGTGCTATTTTTCTGATTGTTATTAACCGGATCTGAAGGAGAATGTTTTTCATGATGCTTTGCGCCGGGCTTCTGTCCTACTTTCTCTAATCCTGGGAAAGATCCCAAGATCCCTTTTTAAATTATCGTCCAATTGCTTTGACGAGCTGTCTCTGTACGACCTTAGAGAGGATGGTTAATATTAATCTTGTTTGATTTCTCGAATCAAACAACCTTCTCTCGCTCACCCTGTGTGGGTTCCGATGATAGCACTCCACCATGGACCACCTGGTTCGACTTGAAACGTCAATTAGAGAAGCCTTTTCAAACGACAACATCTTGTTTCTGTATTCTTTGGCATTGAAAAGGCTTATGATACTACATGGATTGATAGAATTTTGCGAGACCTCCATTTATTTGGTTACATGGTCATTTGCCCATTTTTATTAAACGTTTTTAATAGACAGGTGGCCCGGCATGGCCTAGCGCGTAAGGCGTGCGACTCGTAATCTGAGGGTCGCGGGTTCGCGCCCGCGTCGCGCTAAACATGCTCGCCCTCCCAGCCGTGGGGGTGTATAATGTGACGGTCAATCCCACTATTCGTTGGTAAAAGAGTAGCCCAAGAGTTGGCGGTGGGTGGTGATGACTAGCTGCCTTCCCTCTAGTCTTACACTGCTAAATTAGGGACGGCTAGCACAGATAGCCCTCGAGTAGCTTTGTGCGAAATTCCAAAACAAACAAACAAAACAAACAAATAGACAGGCGATTCCAAGTCGGTATGGGTTCGACACTTTACCATTCTTTTCTACAGGAACTTGGAGCCCCTCACGCTTTTCAGTACAAAGGTTAATGCCATCACTGAAAAATACCCTCTTACTGTTACAAACTGGCTCTATGTCGACGACTTTCACATCTCATGTCAGTCGTCGAACATGAGATTTATTGAGCGGTAGCTATAGACTGCCCTCGATCATTTACTGAAGTGGACCGCAACAAATGGTTTGAACTTCTCTCTTTCTGAAATAGTTTGCATGCACTTTGGCCGCCAACGGGGTATTCAACCTAATCCTGAACTCCATATCAGTGAAGTTGTGCTACTTGTGGGCCCTGAGACACAGTTCTTGGGGCTTATCTAAATAAAATAAAATTCGTAGCAGGTATTTCGATTTAACACTTTGCATCTCAAGAAGAGATACAAAGCAATCAAGGGCGCTCAAAATAGACCTTCTCTTCGCCCTGCACGCTAAGTTAGATTTAGCTGGACTTATGATTAATAGCTATACCTACAAAATTTAAAGTTAACGAGATTATGCAGTCAACTTGTGGCAAAGGTCCATTGGTGTTCTGCGAGAAGTTAAATAATGACTCCAAATAATGACAACAAAAAACACGAAGGTAAGAATCTGTAAATCCTAATACTTGGTAATTTAGCTGTGGGAGGAAAACGGGAGTACCCCGAGAAAAAAAAACCACTTTTACCAACCAGATGCCGAAAAATATATCTGGCTAGTGTCTGAGCTGCAAACAAAAAAGATAATTAGACAAGATAATCATAACTAAATTGAGATAAATGATATTAGCAAATAGTGTATTAAAGGGTGAAATGTGCTTTTGCCAAGAGGAGAGGGCAGCTGATAAATCGGTAAACTGGGCTGTAAGCGAGTTACGGTTTACTGCTTTTTTATAAAATTTAGTGGCTAGTGTTTTAATAGGTGGTATGTCGTATATTTAATCAAGGTAGCAATGGGGAGTGTAGCAAGGTAAACGGAAGGCAGTCCTGATAGCCGTATATTGTAATGCTTGTAATTTTTTGGTGAGAGAGTCGGGCATGTTACAGAGTAGCATGCAACCGTATTCGACTAGAGGTTTAATGTACACTTTGTATATAAACATAATAGTTTGAGGGGTACATTCTTTGTTTATACCGCTCATCCTTCGAAGGAAGGAGATCGTTGACTGATACGTGATGCAATTATGTTAATATGGGTTGACCAGGTAAGTTTAGAATTAAAATGGATACCTAGATAATTAACAGATTTTGAGAGGGGGATCACAGTATCATGGATTTTAATTTGTATCATGGGCATTCTTTTCTTTTCTTTTAAAGGATTTATAAAATAAAATGGCTTGAGATTTGTGAGGATTGAGTGATACCCTCCATTTGCTACACCGTTGCATGATGGTGTTGATGGTAGTATGTACACGATAAGCGGCTGTAACCGGGTTAATAGACATACTCCAAAGAAAGGGCTGTAACCGGGTTAATAGACATACTCCAAAGAGCTATGTTATCGGCGTATTGTGAGGCATGAGTGTGAGTTACGGCAGGGAAAGGAATGTCATTCACAGAGTATGTATAGCAAATAGTTGATCTTTGGGGGACTCCCGCTAATATGGGGAACGAGTGAGAGAGTTCATTGTCAACTTTAACTCTGGCGAAATGGTTATTTAAAAAGATAGCTATCAAACGGATAAAGGTATACGGAATGTTCATGGAGAATAGCTTATAGAGGAAAGCGTTATGCCACACGAAAGCAAAAGCTTGCCTACATCAAGGAATAGTAACCACCATTACATTAAGTAACCACGGTTACCTGGTTCCGGTTAAAAGCTTGAAATAGAGATTCGGTAAGTCTAACGAGGTGGTCAGCAGTTTGACGTTTTTGCCGGTAGGCGTTCTGAATATTTGATAGGAGATTATTAGTCTCAGCGAAGAAAATAAGTCTATTAGTAACGATTTTTTCTAGTAATTTGCTTAGGGTGTTAATATAGGTCTGTAATTAGAAGGATCAGATAAGTTAGTTGAAGACTTTTCTAACAATTTAGGATAGTAGCCATGCAAAAAGAAGTAATTGTAAATAGAAAGTTTACGGGTAGATTTTTAATGGCGCGGTTATTTATGCCATCTTCTCCGGGGACGCTATTGATTTTGAGTCGTTTAATGGAAATTTTGAGTTCAGCTAACGTGACCGGTTTGGTGATATAGGAGGATGGGAAGGTCTAAACTAAATTGGGATTTAATAATTCGTGATGTTGGGATGTGAAATTATTTATTTTTGGGAGGTGAGTACTGTCAAAAGTGTAGTGAATGACTTCTGGAAGACTTCGGCGAAAGTGGTGCATTTATCTTTATTAGTAGGGGCTGTTTAGTTGTTATATACCAAATTATGAGAATTAAGGTTTAGTGATTTTTACAAACAAATTTAAATTATTTCCAGAATTCTTTAGGGTGGTTGCGGGAATTATCTATTGAGGCGCAGAATTTTTCCCACTTAATTATTTGTTGTTCTCTCATTTGTTTGATTTGATTAATGTTTTAATATGTTAGTTGCGTGTAGAGATAAAAAGTCTGCGTAGGCGGCTTCTTTCGGTAATATGACTATGAATTTCAGGGGTTAAATTCCAATGATTTAATGGCGGAGTGCGGGCCTGTGTGGGAGTGACAGAATGGAGAGCATCAGTAATAGATTTAGTGAATTTAAGCACAAGATCGTCTAGGACTTGAGAACCAGAGATTAAGGGAGGAACATAAAAGGGATTGTTAGATAGAATGGAGTTGACAGCATCCCAGTTGGTATTAGAAAAGCTAAGAGTAGGGGATATGGGAGCGAGTAGAATTATCAAAAAGACGAAAGGAAACAGGAAGGTGATCACTACCAATGTGATCATTAACTTGAAAATTAGAAGTATGAGACAGAAGGTTAGGAGTGACTATAACCAGATCAAGAATGTTCTGGGAACCGTTAACATGTGTATATGTTGGATGATCGTTATTGATACATGTTAAATTGTTTGAACGTAGAAAATTACGAATAAGTCCATTGCGATTGCTAGTGCGGCAAAAGAATTCTTTATGCTTATAATTTAAATCGCCTATGATTATGAAGTGTTTGTTGAGAGAAAGAGCGTATTGTAAATAGAGTCGGCGGCCTGAGTGGGGCTGACATAAATTAAGACTAGAGTAATGGGGGGAGTTAAAGGGGGTTAACACAGCTAAAATAATTTCGTTAAGGGGCTGAGTGGGAAACTTAAGAACTTAAATATTAAAGTTAGGTTTAAAAAGAAGGCCGATGCCTCTAGTGGGGGCAGAATGGGGAACAGAGCAATTATTCTTTCACCCTCCCTGGTTATAAAATTTTCTAATTAAAAGGGTTTCATTAATGGAGGTGATATCAGTGTATTACAGAGGTCAAAAAGCTCGTATTTCTTAAAATAAAGGTCACCTTGGTTATTTATATGCAGAAAAGAAACCATTATACTTACTTGGTTTTTCTTGTTTCAATTCAATGATGTATGGCGTATGGATCCGGGTTTTTGATATCTAGGAAGAACTTGGAATATTGGGCTATTCAGGAAAATAGTTGGTGCGATGACTCGTATCGTTTTTCAAGCACCATAGTAGCAACATCAGCTACAAAAGTAGCAAACCGCTCAAGGAAAGCATCATCGAAACCTCTGGGATTCCTTGGGGTAGTCTCCGAGGTTTGTTGTGCTTCATTCCTGTTGACATTTGGGCTCTGTGATTTCAGGGCTGCTGCATAGTCGACATGCTGCGCCTGGACTGGCTGGGGAAATCACTAGAAGGTCCAGCCGAGGGTGCTGGTTTACCAAGCTTCAAGTTTTTCACTTTTAATACTTGTTGATATTTGGAGCAGCCATGGTAGAATGCAGAATGATTACCATTACAGTTGCTGCAAGCGGTTTCCAGACGGGGCTTCTGGCAGTTACTTAAGTGATGAAGACCTCCACAACGAACACATCGTGGAGAAGCTTTACAAACGGTACGAATGTGACCAAAACGTTGACAGTTGTAACACTGGAGGACAGCATTCCTTGACGTGATTTTAATTATCTCGACAGGGTATTTAGCAAACCAGAGTTATACTGTTGGAAACGAGGCTGTTGGCTGTAACTTGATCTTCGAGGGCAAGTTTCACAAGAGGGGTAGGGAGGCCTGTCTTGAAAAATTAAATCCTTTCTACACTGAGTGCGTTGATATTGGTGGCAACAAGTTCAAGTTTTACTTCATATATGGTAATGTCTAAAGGGATGCCACGTAGAACCACATAAAACTTATTCTGAGGGGCACCAGGAATGTGCTTCGACGTTTTGGATCCTTTGAATGGGGATCCGGGCCATAGAGATAATAATTTAGCGTAGTGTCTCGGATGAGAACACTGACTATAATAATTTAGCGTGGTGTCCCGTATGAGAACACTGACTATACCCCCCTTTTGGAGTCTTCTTATTTCCGTGAATTTAATGTCTGGAAAGGTTTTTAAGATTTCTTGAGCGATGTCGGGCTGGCGGTAAGAAGCTGGAACACCTTCAGTGATGATAGCAGGGGGAGTTTTAGGATTGGCAAACCTAACTGGGGACTCGTTTGTTGGTGACTGGACGGGTTGACGAGTAGATGAAGACTCGCAGATTTCTGGTGGTGCAGTCTTGCTAGGAGTGGAGGGGGCTAAGGCTGGTCGACGAGGCGATGAAGAAGTCGCCTGGGGCTTTGTTAGAGTCTACAGGGACGGGATCGTCCGTTTAAGGTGACGACGAGTTTAGACTACGGTCTGCAGAGTCAACAGATTTATTGAGAGATTTTCTAGCAGCCAGGCAGCGTATACGCAGTCTTTGTACCGCTGAAAACGATGGAACGGCTGCATCGTCTGTCTGAAGACGTTTTTGCTGCTTCATAGCACTAGACGAAACCCCAATAAGGACTGTTTATCAAGAGTTAAAACAAAGTAAAAATCACACTACGTCGAAGGAGCTAAAGAAGAGACAGCTCCAGTGATCGATGAAGAATGAAACGTGGGGCTTATCTTTGACCATAAGCTGACATTTATACCACATATCAAGTAACTACGAATCAAATGTACACGAACACCGAACATCCTCCATGTTCTCTCTTCCACCACTTTTGGAGTGATCGATGTTCTGGGCTAAAGATATATCGTTCTCTTATTTGATCGAAACTAGATTATGGGTTTGTTGGTCTGTGGCTCTGCTAGGACCTCGGCCTTGAAAATGTTGGATCCTGTTCACCATCAGGGTTTTCGGCTCTGCATGGGGCCCATATACATTTCTGCAGTACAGAGTTTCTACACGGAGTCCAATGAACCCCCTTTATACATTTCTTGTTTGCAACTGTCTTTAATGTGTGCTTCAAAATTTCGATTTTTACCACAGCATCCCACATAGGGTTATGTTTTCTTTCCTCAGTGGGCCATACTTTTTCATAATAGACAGTCTACTATTGTTCCTTTTAGCCTTCGTCTCCAAGTGCAGTTGGATGAATTGGGTCTATCTATGGATGACACAGCGGTATCCACAGATCAGCCCATCCCACCATGGCTAATTACTATACCCAAATGTGACCTTTCTTTGAGTCATCTGAAGAAGACAGATACTCCTGATTGGAAGTATCGCCTTCTATTTGCCGAACATCTTTTGAACCGTCCTTTCATTCCCATTTATACAGATGGTTCAAAATCAGATGACTCTGTGGGCTCTTAGATCACATAGAAGCTAAGCAGTACACAAACTGCACTAATTGTACTGACTCGCTTAGTTCTCTACTGGCCCTGGAATCGCTTTACGTTAGTTCGCACCCTGTTCTCGCCGATATTCAGAACTGACTAGCCCATTTCTCTTTAACATATACTTCTATCCAGTTCTTCTGGACATCAGGCCATGTTGGTATTCGCGGGAACGATCTTGCTGAGACCGCAGCTAAGTCTATCTGATCTGGCACTATCACTGCTGTGCCTGTTCCATACATGGACAATGGTCCTGCATTCAAGGCTGAATTCCGTATCAGTTGGCAGTCGACTTGGAGTGAGAAACGCGAAAACAAGCTTTTCCAAATAAAACCCCATATTGGACTTTGGACGCCTTGCTTCCGTAAGGATCGGAAAGAGGAAGTTGTCCTCACTAGACTACACATTGGCCACAGTTTTTTAACTCATCGTTTTCTTTTATCTGGTACTGATGCACCAATGTGTAGTCTGGAACATTATAAAACTGCATCTGTTAACTTTATTGTAAATAGCTAGTGTACTCGTCACCTGGATAGAAGTGTATGTTTTCTTATAGCAAAGCCACATTGGGCTATCTACTGAGTCCACCGAAGGGAAACGAACCCCTGATTTTAGTGTTTTAAGTTCGTAGACTTACCGCTGTACCACCGGGGAACCTGGGCAGAAGTGTTGTAAATTTATGATTAATGAAAAACCTTTCATTATATTATATTATGACATAAATCTGTTTCCCTCGTATGTAACTGTAGAAAAATGCCCATATAAACTGGAAAATATGAAATTGTGAAACGACGAGTTCGTAAGTATCTCTCAAAGGATTCAACAAATGTCATACTCTGTTTGGTCAATCAACAAAGGGTGAAGTATTTAAAAAAAAACAACCCATAAAAACCCAAAAGTGCAAAATTAAAAATCATTATTTATGCCCGCATCGACCTAATAAACCGCCATACCAATTTAGATTAATTTATCCATACCCTTCAAAGTAGTTAGACATTAAATAGACAGTACTGTTATATAGAAGATAATGTTTTGTATTAATATAACTGTAAAAATATATTTAATAGAACAGTTTTTTTGCATTTGAGTAAACGTAAGAAAGAACGTTAAGGAATTCAACAAAATTGTTGTTATTACGTTACAAACTGTATTTCCCTTGGTAGGTTTACACTTTACGGTTTATATGACATCTCCAACGACGCCTGGTGTAGTAATGTGGTATTAAGCTGTGAAATTAGTTTCGTGAATAATTTCTCAGTGTAACGTTAGTGTTAAACCAATAATGTACTAATTGTTGTTGATTATCAACCTACACAACTCTGTGCAGGTGAAATGGGAGCAAACTAAAATTAATAACAGTAACACTCCACTTACTATATTCACGGGTCTACTCCAACGTGGCTTAATTAGTTCCAGTCTAGGCTAGTTGATCTCATGATAATATGCTACTGAAACAGAGTCAGAGAATCCAGTTTTGAAATCCTGGCTATAAGCGGCGATATAGTTATGTTTACGTATGGAGAATAATGCACACAGATTGAATAGACTATGTAAGAAAATTGTTACTTTTTCTTGTTCCTGGGCAGAAAGTGTTATTTCCCAATTTCTTATGCCTAAAGTAAATGGAAAAGACCTATTTTCCTCTTCAAACTTTGCTTTTGTGGTCTGGGAGCGAATAACGAAAACATGATGGGAGACGTATTTAAGGGCTGATACGTGAAAATGATTTACATTACAATCGCAAATCTCGTAAAACTATTCACTTCTAAACATTTTTGTATAACTTTAAATACCTGTAAATCTTGATTCATATGTTGTTTTATTCAGACCTTATTTAAATGAAAATGTGCAAATTTGCCCGTTTTTACGTATAAAATAGGTTAATTTCTAAATTTCATTATCCAGGCCACAAAAGCAAAGTTTGAAGAGAATAATGGCCATTTTCTGTACTTTTACAACATAAGCAATTAAGAAATAACGCATACTATCCAGAAACAAAATTTGTGTTACATAGTGTTCTGAAAGGTTTTTATTTGCTACTCCATGTTGTTTTAGTTTGTAACACTGAAGTGTGCGGTTTTATCCATTACACCATGTTGAACACTGGTTTCTCTGATGTTTCGTTTTTCTCCTCCTTATTGAATCAATAAATTTATGTAAAACCTGTAACGAGCTACCTTGCGGTTCTAAGTCAATATTTGGAAATTTTCACTGCAGCAGAAGCACATTGAACCTGGCACCTTTCGCATTTTCTATTGATTTGTCAAAAATAAATGCCAACTTAAACCGAGCCAGTAGGAATGTCGGAAACCCCTTTTGCCATAATTTTGTATTGAACTTCTTCGTGTAGCGTTGATTTAAAATTAACAAAACATTGGTTATTTCTTTATGCATGTGTACAGGTGGCCTTTAAAGAGAAGCGGAATTTCACAGTAATAATGTTACCCACTGTTACAAAAGGTAGCTTAGAACAGAATTGGCATTACTACATCATATTGTAAGTTAGTTAATTTTAAGGTTTTAAATATCATACCACATTCAGTACATTTACCATGTTTTAGGAATTTAGATGACACTCTATTTTCTACATTCCAAACCCAACAATTTCTGGTAGAAGCTTTACGGACCTGTTTGTATAGCTTTGTAATAATCTGTTGCAGGGTTTAAGATCTCAAGATCTTACTTATGTAACATTTCAGATAATTTGGGTGATAATAACAATTGCAACTGATGGCATCCCGTTAAAGCAACACGATCCATTAGCAACAAAATAAAATATCCTGGAATAAAACTGCAAGATGGAGACGTTTTAACGGCTTCGTTTTGATACGCTAAGGACTTGGAAGAAGGTAAACAAGTTGACGTCGTAAAATATGTAATTTTAATGATATTAACTGTACTAATAATACATTTTACCTTATATATATAGAAAGATGAAAAATCTTAGGAGGGACATTAGAATAACCATATTTCAAATTCAGATCAGTTGGAGTTGGATTTACCTCCCTAAAGAAAGGCGTTTGGAGGTTTAACCCACATTATTTACGTATTGAGCCGATACTTGTGTTGGATATTGTAAAAATATAGAAACCAGAATAAAAAAAAAAGTTTTAATATAGCATATGAATATTGTATTCACACGTGACTGGATTTTCCATGCTTATGTTACTTAAATATTCAATTGTAAATGATAGTTTTTGTTTTGGTGTTTACTTGATTTGAACGTTTTCCGGACCTGGACTTCACCAGGTGTTTTACGTATACACATACTACGCCGTGTTTACTTGTATTATATTTTATAGAACCTGAGGTTCGCCAGTTGTGTTTTGTTCGTCTATTCCGGATGTTTGCACATTGCTACACAAAATGCGCCAATAGTTTTCTATTTTAAAACTAATAGTCTAAATGGTAAGAAGTTAGAGCTAGTCGACAGTATCCGTCGCTGCGTCTTGGGATACTGTAATCGAACATTTGGATTTGACTGTCATTGTTATAACGCGCCCACGGCGACATAAATGTTTATTTAAGCATGTAAAAATGTATATGAATATTAAAGGTTTGCGCTTTTGGTTTTATTATCTTTTATTTTAAATTTCAGAAAGTGTTCTAAAAATAATCCTCCAAGAAAAGGACCTAAGTAACTAACCGTAAATAAACTAAAGTAAATAATATTTCAATAGAGCTTGTATGCGTGCGGCCATCGATACGAAACACACCTTAACTAAAACATTAAAGAAGGCGTGCAGATCGATCGCTGCAATACTTTTCTCAACAGCGCATATTAAAAGGGTATCGATGTTTCTAGAAAACTGGAACGCATCCAATAAAACACATTTAGCTTACAGGAAGAGCTGAACCACAGTAGACACGTGAAAAGTACATGTCATTTTAAACAGTTAATTTTATAAATTATTTTCTTCAACAGAATAACATTTCTCATGTTCCAAACGCCTTTGCTTCCCCTCCATTGATACACAAGTCCGAAGGCTGTTGACGCTTAAAGTCGGGTTTCGATACTCGAGGTACACATGTCACAGCTAGCTTATTGTGTTGGTTTGAGCTTAACAACAGTCAAACAAACAAGTTTGAAACTGTCGACTTGACCCACGTTCGATACGTGCATCAGCAGTGAAATACTATTATCGTCAGTTTGTGTATTCAGTGAATAGCGAGAGAACAGATCCCGTTGGCTGTTTTATTAGTATTCGCCCAAATCTAGTAAGTTACTGTGATAATGCTAGTGTTATTTAGAATTATCAGCATAAGTTCAGACGAATGACGTATGAAGAGATCGCCATCAACTGCTCTGAGAGTATTTTTAATGTTATAACACTTCAGTTCTGTTAATACACTATATCATGCGGATCAAGCTAATTTCGAGTTAACATGCTGTAGTTTATAGCTAATGTTCGAGTCCCGTTATCGTACTCTCGAATTGTAGGAACCTTATAAAAGTGGCAGTCGAATTCCACTATTTGGTCTGATAAAAGCAGTTCAAGAGCTGGCTGTGAGGATTATTCCCTAGCAACATTTAATCTATTTGTTTAAAATTAGAGGGGGCTAGCAAGTATAACCCACATGTAGCTGTGCACGAAATATAACAAAAAATATGTGTACTGTTTACGTTTTTCTTCCATTGTACAAAATATACAAAATACACTTGTTAATTCACTGAATAAGCACTAGAGGTTTTATAATAGTAAGAAGATTAGTCACGATGTACAACTGTAACATCAACCGTAAATCATCAGTTACTTGTTTAACTTCTAATGTAGAGCAAGGATTGCTGTATTCTTCTAAGTGATATACAGCTTAATTTATGTAAAAATGCACTGAATTTAACCTAACACGTACCGATCATTACGGTAATAAAAACATGACCTAAAAGTTGCAAAAAAACACAGCAAAGACGCTTGATGTTGAATTGTTTTAAATCATAAATGTAAACGTAGGATGTTTCTTGACTAATCTTAAGTGTAGTTTGGATTGTCTTATGCCTGTTGTTGTTCGTAACAAAGTTAATCTATATTTACTATAGAAATCATATTTCAATTATGTATTGTCGCATTCATTCTGGTTGGCAAAAGTTTTAATCTGCATATACCAAAGCAATTAAATTTTACAATGATGTGTTGTCGCGTTATTTCTTGTTTGCAACAAAGATAATACACACACACACACACCATAGTAACCAAATTTCATAATGATCGATATTAATTTATACATTTACTGTTTTAGAATACATAATTAATATAAATAAACAGTGCCAAACAAATTTTAAGTAAGGAATTAATATATCCATTCCACTTCTCAGCATAATTGTGACGCTAGTAATTGAATTTTACGAATATCAATCACCTGTGTCTTTTGGATTTAAGAAATGATAAGTTTATGTATGAATCAATATTGCTAATACTAGGTAGTTTTATACTTTCTGAAAGGCTTTGCTAAAGTCTTCAAAGGAATATCTTTTTCGATCTTCGAACCGCTTTAAAGAGGTTATTTATGTATTTTATTGTTGTTGTAGCCTTCTAATTTGCCACAGTAATAACAAAATAAAGAAAACCAGCTAATGGGTAACTTAATAGTCGATTATCCTTCATAAATTATTTAAAAACAAACAACACATTATTATTAGTTAACCAAGAAAGGATAATTTGCTCTCATCTTTCAGTAAGTGTTTATAACCTTAAAAATTATCATTGGTTCTATGGCAGGAGGATTCCTTTCTGTTCATGCTATGTGGCTTATTATAACTGTGGCGTGCAAATTAAATTACATATTTGAAACTCCGAGTACCATTAGTTTTGAACAGCATACTCTAACTAGTGTAGTGTCTGTCATCAATTTCGAATAGCACGTTCGTACAACTATTTATCAGAAGGTAGCTCTATGCAATTGAATTTATAACACTACTCCTATATTGCTATGATGACGCTTTCAGACTTTGTTCCGTTTTTGTATTTGACATAAAGACATTAAAGGGCTATATGCAAGGGTTGTCCTTAATTTTAAAGTCACAGACTAGGGGGAAGGCAGCTAGTCTACATCACCAACTGCTAACGACTGAGTAATTGTTTACTAACGAATGACGGGATTGATCGTCACATTATAATTTCTACAGGCTGAAAAAGACGAACATGTTCGATGATAGGGTTCGATCCCGAGATATACAGATTAATCCCTAGGATACACCAGGCCCCAATACCACCAAAACGCGGATCAAGGACATTTATTGCAGTAAATGAAATAGTTTTCTATTTACGTGTTGTATGTTTTTTTTTGTAATTAACAGGATTGCCCCCCTAAAAAAAATAAAATCACCTTATATTCTGAATCCTCCTTTTCTTTACTTGTATAATTTCTGTTATAATTTTTTTCTTCAGTTTTTAAGAATTAAGCTATATTGTACAACAAAACGACCTTAGTATTTAAGCCTAACGGTCACAGAAGTCAATTATTAATCATGATTTCTTTTATTAGAAAAATATCATTTAAAAAAAGATATATTGCATTCAAAATCTCTTCAAGTGAGATATTACAGACAAATGTTGAATTATCTTGTTGTAAATACAAAACTTTATTATTAAAAAGTAGTATCGGTGAAGTAACTAACAGTAAAGGACGAAAGAAAGTTTCGAACAGACGATCACTATTTAAACTTTGTTTTAAAAACACCGGAATTTTTATTAGTTTGTTTAGACTCTGAATGTCATTAAAAATTGTTTTGTTTTATCTTAGTTACGTGTTCGTAGAATGGTTTAAAAGATAGGTAATAAACATATTTAGAATTTCAAGTAAGTCGCGATATAAATGTGATTTAAGTATGCTTGTCGAAGCTGAGGAAATTGTAATGTAAATTTCACTTTTATTTTTAATATAATAAAGTAATCGAACTTATTATAAATATCAAGTTTATGCGATTCTTCTGTAGAGAACGTTTAGACTGTTCATCGATCTGTTGATCAGAAGAATATTTTTAGTAATTACAATACATACTAGGGTACACTTTTGTAACTAATACAACGATATAACGGACTGTGGATAATCGTAAAGTTCCTAAAAGAAAATGATGTGGTAACAAAATAGACTTCATAAGTAATACAAATATTGACCATGTTGTTTTGCTTTGTGTTTCAACTTTTTTCTTTTGTACAAGATGCAAAAAAATCCTAACTTTTCAAGTTTGATGTTTTTTTGTTCTTTTACCTTAAAGGAAGGAATAAAACTTGTTTTCTGTTGTTGTTTTCAAGTTTTCGTGAAAAGACGAAAGTTCAAGTCATATTAAATTTTCACTCTAAACTACTATGGAGACACTAAACTTTTATTCCATTTTTGTTTTGAAGTTTTTACCTGAAAGATAATTTATTACCTAATCTTTGTAAATGTATTTAATGAGAAAACAGAATTTGTTTTTATTTCTCTCAATTTTTAACATAGTTTCGTCCTATGTTTTATTAATGTTTAATTTTGAATTATTATTTTAAACTGTGTTGGACAACTAATACAGTTTAACTTCGTAAAATTTGAGGTATTTTCTTTAAAGGGCACAAAATATGCTAACTTCCTTTTTACTTTAGTAGCTGTCAAACAACAAAGTTAAATACAAAAATCATTACCCTTAAAAGAAGGATATTTAGCTAAGAAACAAACAAGAATGTACCCTATTCTGCGAAATATCTATAGAAGATACATTCCGGCCGCTATGCGGGCTCTACCTCTATAAAGTTTAATCTATATTTTCAAGTCTTAAATGTGGGAGTATTTTTATTTCTAGTTTTGTTTTTAATTTGTAGAAAGAAAATTATAATTTGTTTTTTATTCCAATCTTAACGTAAATTTTTAACTTAACCAAGTTGGGTTTTATTACTGAGGTAACTATTAAAGGTGTTATACTTCCAATTCCAGAAGATTAATTTGATTTACCGTCCCAACTGATCCAGTTGAGTATTCTGTGTAATTATAGCTTTTTTGTAACTTTTTTTTATATTAGGAACGACTTTCTTCCCTCGGGTCACTGTAGCCGATCACAGTAGCTTTAAATGTGGTTTGTTGTGGATTGTAGGCTTAAACATCGATCTTTCTTATTGAGCTTTTTTTCTTTCAGCATGAAGGTTAATTGAATGTGTATCCACGTCCTGATGTTGGCCCTAAACTTGCACGTACTTCACTTACTTGGGTTCTGTTTTAAGGCACTTGACTCGTAATCCGAGGGTCGCTGGATGGAATCCCTGTCACACCAAACATACTCGCCCTTTCAACCATCGGGGCGTTATAATGTGACGGTCAATTCCACTATTCGTTGGTAAAAGAGTAGCCCAAGAGTTGGCGGTGGATGGTGATGACTAGCTGCCTTCCCTCTGATCTTACACTGCTAGCACAGATAGCCCTTGTGTAGCTTTGCGCAAAATTACAAAAAAAAACAAAAACCAATTACCGTCTAACGTGCACTTCACTAAAATACTTAGTCTTTAATAACTCCCCATGATAACTCGGTGGCAAATACGTAGTATTATAACGCTAAAATATGAGGTTCGATACCCATGATGATCACAGCAGAGATAGACTATTGGATAACGTGGTGCTTAAGTACAAACAAGGCCCGGCAGGGCCAGGTAGGTAAGGCACTCGACTCGTAATCTGAAGGACGCTGGTTTTAATTCCTGTCACATCAAACATGCTCGCCCTTTTAATCGTGGTGGCGTTATAATGTTACGGTCAATTTCAATATTCGTTGGTAAAAGAGTAGCCCAAGAGTTGATGGTGATCACTAGTTGCCTTCCCTCTAGTCTTACACTGCTAAATCAAGAACTGCTGTAGCTTTGCGCGAAATTCAAAACAAACCAAGTACAAACAAACACTTTCCGCGCTTCATAGCTCATAATTTTAACTTTATTATTGGAACGCTATCTTTATATGATGAACTAAGACGCCCTCAAAGTATTGGCACGTGTGCAAATGAGCAAAGCTAGTTTAGATAACGTACTGTTATAACCAACTACCAGAGTACCCGGATGAAGACAAATGTAACAGACTTGCTTATTTAGTTATATACTAATTTATTGATCTACTGTAAAGCTTCTTTATACGCTATTTTGTAATAAAAAAGGGGAGATTATGCCCAGGAAGCAACTGAAGACTCCACGAATTTTTAAAATTGTTTTGATACGACAGGAGTGAAAGATTAGGGAAAGTCTTCACATAGAGAAGAAACGTAAATAAATAATAGCCCTTAGGATCACATACTACAGAAAAAATCCGTTCTTTTGGCCGTCGTGTTTGTCAAAAAATGCTATATTGATTACTGGCTTCAAAACGGCCTCTGAGGCTGCAGCCACGTAGCTTATGTTACTTCCTAAACAAAGTTTGTCCTTTACCCAAGTTTAGAGTTTCGTGCTATAAAAATGTGGCCGTGCATAACAAACAAATAGACAGAGAGGGGCGTTCCTGTTGTACAGTCCTTTAGAGAGAGAGAGAGCGTCGTTGTCATGGTTATTAAAATGTAGGTTGTAAAAAGATATTGATACTTTTTAGTTTATTTATGATCCTTTATAGAGGAATAAAGAGAGCATCTTTTATTGTTTATTACATAATGTAGGTGTAATTTTTTTATTGTATATTTTACTGTCTCTAAGCTCTAGTGTTAAGACCCATGGTCTGGCAGTGATAGACTTGTTCTAACTTTGACTCTCTCAAGCTGTGACCAGTTCTTTATATGATGGTACGAAGACGCTAATTTGAATATTCTGTATTTCTTCTCTCCACAAATGCAATTCTGTCACAAAGGGGGATCTCCCCGCCTTTTTATGTTGCAGATATCTAAACCATGACACAGTTGAGGTTTGTTGTAAACGTACAAGACAGACTTCTATTTGTGACTCGTCTTCGCTAGATAATAAACGTGAGGTCGCTGAACTGAACTGCTGGAGAAAACCAGGTTATTAATTTGTTCGACAAGCATCTCGCAAGTGCTGAAACAAAAACCTTACCTCCTCTACTTATTATTAACCTGTGTAGGTTGAGGAGAGCGAGGGCAGACATGAAAATTATTTAAGATATTTAGTGGCAAGTCAGAATAAAATACGCAGAAAAACTTTATCGGCTTATAAGAAAGTCGAGTGTAAAGGAAAATGAAGGGGGGGGGGGAAGAGAAGCTGAAAGACAAGGAAAGAAAGAATGAATAATACAGGATACCGGACCGAAATAAATCCTAGTGTGAGAAAAATGTTGAAAAGAGACAGTTGAAGTAAGGATAAGAAAAGGAAGGAAAAAGTTACGGATACTTCACAAATATGTGAAAATAAAAGACGGGTTTTAAAAAATGGAAATAAAAATAAAGTATAAAAAAGAGGCGACATAAATATAATTTAAGAGGAATAAATTCCGATTTATTTTAATTAAATTTTATTACCTCCGCCACCGAAAGGAGCGGGAAGATAAATGGAGTAAGTTTATTTTAAGGGGTTTCGTTAAACAGTCGTAATTGTGGATTAATATGCATCGTTTTTTTATGGGGAAAATTATTCTACTGTATTCGATGCTATTTATATTCTATCGCTATATATGTATTTAATGTCTTCAAGGAAAGGACGAAAAGAGGGAAAATCTGTTTATTTTCCGCTGTTAAACTCCTAATCAGTTGTAAAACAAATAATGAAGAATAATCGTGGTAATTTATTTTGTTTATTTAGGGTAGTGGTGCACAAACTTTTTGAGTCCGGGGCCACAAACAGACTTCTCGTAACCGTTGGGGGGCCACAAAAAAGTGAAGATTAAAATCGTCCCACAGTTGTTTTACACAAGATGGACATCACATTTAAGAACACACAAATAACGATTTCATCAAAGAGTTTGCACATTATTCTAAGAAATGTTATGATACGTCAACTATCACAAAGTCAGTGCGATGGATGGTGCTGCATGTCATCTACGAGCTTAGAAATGTTCGGCTTGATGTTTGACGTTGAAAGACGCAAGACTGCTTCCAGATGATCATCAGTCAGCTGATTGCGAGTGTTGTTTTGTTCAGTTTCATATGCGAGAAAGTACGTGCTGCCAAACATGCTGGTGTGGACAAGTGCGATCTCTTTCAGATTAGTAAATGTTTCAGGCAACGTTTTGTAAAAGTCAAGCAAACTGCTTTCTCGGTAAATAACACGCAGTTCATCAGATGCCTGGAGATCAGTAAGTTCAAGCTGATATTCTGCTGACAAGTTATCCACTGACACGCTGAACGAATCAGCAAAAAGTTTCATCAACAATCTGTATTGGTCAAAGTCATGAAACCGTGAGTTGATGGATTGAATCAAGGTATCTAGCTTCCCAACATAAACTTGTGTGTCAATATCCTGATACTTCTGTAGCTGTGACTGAAAAGTGGGAAAGTGCACGAAGTTGCCTGATGCTGCTTGATGTCGAAAGAACTGCAACTTTGTCCTGAAAGCTGAGACGTGATTTGCAAGCTGACAGACAAGCTGATTTTTGCCTTGCAACTTTAAATTCAGGTCATTCAAGTGTTGTGTCATGTCGACCAGAAAGGTCATATCAGCTTACCATGCTGGATCAGTCATGGAAATCACTTCTGTGTCTTTGTTCTTGCTTCTGAGGAATTATATCATCTCATCAGTCAACTCCCAGAATCTTCTGAGCATCTTCCCTCGACTCAGCCAACGTACTTCACAGTGATACACAAGGTCACCATAGTCTGAATCAATTTCTTCTTCGTTGAACTGTCATAAGATTCAAAGCCACCGTCTGTAGCTTGTAAACTGCTTCCGGACACAACTTTTCCAATGCAGTAATCATACATTGCTTGACAAAATCACCATCAGTGAACGGTCGGCCAGATTTCGCTATCATCAACGAAATATCGTAACTGACCTCACATGCTGCACCTAAATCTGCTGACTGCTTTGAGAAAACGTTCTGCTGGTGATTCAGCGATCACCGCAGAGATTCAATTCGAGCTGTTCGTTCATCACCGACAACGTTGTGGAAATCTTTATGCTTCGACTCATAATGACACTTTATATTGGATAGTCCGCCACTGCTACTGTCGAATAACACAGCAGACAAATCACGTTCTTCTGTTGTTGAACAAAACAGTTTTGCGCAGTCCAATCATTATGAAACTGCCAGTTTTCGTTGTCAACTTTTTCTTTTACGATTAGCTACCATTTTTGTTACGAAATAATATCAAAATAGGGCTCTCATGTAAATCTCGAAGAACAATTGGAACGTGTGAGATTTCGTAATTACGGAAATATTACGTCATTGCGCCAATGATTAAATGTTTATGCATTAACGAGATTTGCTTATTAAATTTTCTTTACTGCTTGACACAAATATGGAACCATCCAGTATCTAATCTAATGCATATTCTTCTATAACGTTTAATCTTCGCGCAGGCGCGAACTCTCTATGTTTGACTTTCCAGTTGGACATCGCGTGCCACTCGGCGACTCGTCGCGGGCCGAACTTTGTGCACCACTGATTTAGGTGACCGGTTGAAAATGGTTAAATTCTCTCTTTGAAGACAATACTGTACTAGGTTAGATATCAGTAAATTGTACTCATTTCAATAATTATTTTAATTCAAAAAATAAGTTTCTGTAATATCACATTCAATTCGTTAACTATTCATTTAATATTAAAAATTTAATTTTAATTAATTTTATTACTTATCAAAATGGGTTCCTGATAATCGTCTGCTAGTTACTGTAGTTGTTTTTAGACTTTGCAGTTCCCATTATTTCTATATAATAACAGAAATACACATTTTAATTCCATAATTTAATTATTCAAAACACAATTTAAAACTTTCTGACATACATCTTACTAGCGTAATTGTATTCAGTCGTAATTATTTTTAAAACAAACAAAACAAATATCAGTTTTTGTTGACTCCTAAATTTATTAGGTACGGTTGTTTATGATGTTACTAACATGTATTTCCAAATGAATTTTGTATCAAGAGAAGTTCTTCAAATATCTAAAATAATCGACTCTATTAATAATCTAAATACAGTCATTGGTTAAATAATTACAAAGTTACCACTTATTCCATCGCGTGTAATCTTCTAAAACTGATTATGGGTGTCAAGGTAACCAATAATTCTTTTACGCGCGATTTAGTGAGAGTGACTCAATCGGTAACCAGTATTCTCGTTTTCTGATGATATTTTAAAAATGACTATATTGGTGTCTCAATTATTAATATTTCTTGTTGTTTAAAACTGACTGTATTGGTGCCTGAATTGCCAGTATTTCTTGTTATATGATGATCTTCTTTCTGAATAGGATATAAAAGGTTAGAGGTTGCTATTTACATTCGAATATGACTTTTTTTTTTTCACTCTACTGTACGAAATGAAATTTTTTTATTTCCTTTCTCAAAGGGCCTAGCATGGCCAGGTGGTTAAGACACTCGACTCGTAATCCGAGGGTCGCGGGTTCGAATCCACGTTATACCAAACATGCTCGCTTTCTCGTTGTAATGTGACTATTAATCCCATTTTTCGTTGGTAAAATAGTAGCCTAAGAGTTGGCGGTGGGTGGTGATGACTAGCTGCCTTCCCTCTAATCTTACAGTGCTAAATTAGGGGCAAATAGCCCTCGTGTAGTTTTGCGCGAAATTCAAAATGAACCAAACCTTTCTCAAAGAATCTTCATTTCCTAGCTCAGTGGTTCCCAACCAGGGATGCATGATAGCGTTCCAGGGTGTGCGAGATAACATTTCAGTTTATGCAACTTTTAGTTTGTTGTAATATTTTTCTTTTCCAAATGTTTCGTTTTTGTTTATATATCATTAAAAATTAATTATAAAAACTTGTTTTGGCCACCTTCACCTTTATTTTTAAATAAATAATTACTGTGAGGGGTGCGAGAACATATTAAAATTTTTTTAGAGGTGCGGAGCATAAAAAAGGTTGGGAACCACTGCTCTAGCTTAATTCAGCTATACTTTATTGTCACAATTGGTTTACTTTGTTATGCAACTCTTCTTTTATAAAAACTTACGTAAATTGACCCATTAATCGGAAGTACAGAGGTCGCTTTCGACAAGTATGTAGCTTTTAAATATCAAACGATAGTCGGGGCGATGTTTCCTCGTTAAGAGCTTTATGTGTAAAAATTTATTTTGCCAGGCTGAAAAGTGTGAAAGGAAAGAGACAATGCAAGATTAATTTCGCTATAAATGGCAACGTAATAATGCTGAAAACGTGTCTAGAATTCCAGTCCTAACGATGATCGATTCTTGCAACTTCTTTCAGTGGTCTTGTCTCATTAAACAAGATTTATAACCGCGAATTTTTACAGTTTATTCGCTTATGGTGTTTCCTGTATTTTTGCATCTGCCATTTTCCAAAAATAAAACCCGTAAAGCTCTATTTTGAGCATCTAGCTTTTCTAGACAGCATTCTTTCAAGAAAACACTGATTTTATCAACCTAACGGTTTTATTACATAATGTTTTGTAGTTTTAATTAACGAAGCAGTTGTATCAAATGTTGATTTAATCAACGAAATGGTGTTATTAGGCATTTTTTTAAGTTCACGAAAAGCTACTCGAGAGCTGCCTGCACTTTATTAAATTAACTTTTTCAACGGTAACGATTTTATTAAGGACTGGTTTTATTGAAAAAGTGTAATTTGAAAAGAGCGTTATTTTCCTTACATAAAAACATGTACTACTAACTAGAAACTAAGGCAGTTAATTTTTTTTTTATAATATAGCTTGAATACCCTATTTAAAGTTAACTAATAACTCTGTATATATATCGTTATATTCAATTTCGTGAAATTTATACGCTCACAGGATCTAAACAACTTATTACTGAACGACATAAGTGATTGTAGCCTATGAACAATAATTAGTAAATCATTTAGAAGTTTCTAGTATATCCCGTTTCTAATTCGTCGAACTGTTACTTGAAAAACCTATTTTCAAAAATATAAAAAATACTCATGATAAATCCGTCACCGCTGTTATCAGTTGAACAAAACATGAAAAATGAATCCGTAGTAACATCACATAATATCACAAGTTTTATAAGCTGTTAAAAATTAGGCTTAACTCGTACCCGTTAATACTTCGTCCACTGTCTTTTTTTTTGTTTGTTTACCTTTCTTTCTTGTGGAAATTATCTAGTACGTTAAACAATGTCATATTGTATATGCGATTAGTTGTTTTCATGTATCGTAGTTAAACGCACTAGTACCATACGTTGGCTTCTTAATACTAGGATGACTGCCGTACGGGGATTCGTTAGGCTTAGTTGATATCGCAATGCGTTTATCTGCACAAGACAATTTCATCTACCTTTTCCATCCAGCAGCTGCAGATAATGAAAACTTAGTATGTGTAATTAAGAAGAAGAAACACTTTGAGTCTTTCTGTTGGGAGTATTTCACGTTTCTGAAACGTAGAGTGAAGCGTAGCAAACTGCCTCACCTTGGGATGAAACGATGATGCAGTGGAATAATTATGGATTAATGAAACTTTTCGACAGTATATTTAGCAGTCTAACTGATTAGGCTAAAACACTGAAGAAATAAGGCGCGTCTAACTATTAATATCAACGTTTTGTTTAAAACTAACAATATTACCTCTTTAAATCCAACTAATTATAAATACGGCTATGAGTTAACCAGGTCAATTCTGTAATTCTTGTATCTGAAGTTTTAGTTGGGTTTTCGTTGTGGGTTTTTTCGTTCACTGTGTTTCAGTCCATTAGATAACCTATTGACAGTGAAAACTGTTATAACGAAATAAATACGTTAGGATTGTTCCACCTCATATTTGAGGCAGATCCAGCGGTCAGATACTTCTACCTTAGGATACTTCTCGGGCAACCCCATTCGTTAAATTTCTCCTGCGATTCCCTAACTGACTAAATCACCTTGATTTGCACTTTTCTTGGGATGTATTTCAGAACGGCTGATATGGGTATTAAGACTTTTATTCACAAGGAGAGAACAACGTTTCGACCTTTCTCGGTCATCTTCAGATTAAAGAGTTTGCAACTGATCGTTGCCGGGCCCATGTCTTAGGGACAAGAGTGTAAACGGGTACCGGATTGTAAGGGGCGTTGCAGTGGGATGTCAGGTTATTTTATAGTATAGGTATAAAGGTGTTCCTTTATATTGGTCTAATTTTGGTTTTAGTTGTTGTATAAGTGGGGCTTCTTTGAATTTGCTTTTGTTTATGTTTGTTTCTTTATTTAGTATTAGGGTGTTTTCTATGGTTATGTTGTGTTTATTTGACTTGCAGTGTTCGAAAACGTATGAAGGTGTTTTTAATCTAGTTTCCGTTTTTCTGCTGGTTTCTCCAATATGGAAGTTGTGGCAGTTGTTGCACTGTATTTTATAAATTATGTTGGTGTTGTGTTTGTTAGTGTAGTTGTTACATAGTATAGACTTTAGTTTTGTATCTGGTTTTTAAATAAACTTGGTGTTTACTGGAATGTTTTTTTTATATAAAGTTTTTCCAAATGTTAGTTATGTTTTTGCTAATGTCGGGAATAAATGGTATGCAACAGTATAAGGTTTTGTAGTTTGTTGTACCTTGGGATTTATTATCGTTTGTTTGTTGTTGATTGTGTTGTGGATTTAGGTGTGTACGTATAATTTCTTCAACGGTTTTTGTACAACAAACTACAGAACCTTACACTGCTGCATACCATATGTTCCCGACATCAGCATAAAATAACCAACATTTGGAAAAAATAAACTTACAAAACACAACATTCCAGCAAACACCAAATTTATTCAAATATCAGATGCAAAACAAGTCCATGCTATATACAAACTACACTGACAAACACAACATCAACATAATTTATAAAATACAATACCACAACTGCCACGACTTATATACTGCAGAAACAAGTAGAAAAATGGAAATTAGATTCAAATAACAAAAAAAACACCTTCACAAATTTTTGAACACTGCAAATCAGAAAAACACAACATTACGATAGAAAACACTCAAATACCAAGTAGGGAAACAAATATAAATAAACGCAAAATCAAAGAAGCCCTAATTATACAACAACTAAACCCAAAATTAAACCAATATAAAGGAACACCTGCATACCTAAACAACTAGCCCCCAGTGGCTCAGCGGTATGTGTGCGGACTTACAACGCTAAAAACCGGGTTTCGATACCAGTGGTGGGCAGAGCACAGATAGCCCCTTGAGTGGCTTTGTGCTTAATTCAAAAACCAAAACAACAACCTAAACTAATAAATAACCTAACTTCCAACTGCAACGCCTCCTACAAACTCTTTCTTAACCTAAAGATGACCTAAGAAGGTCGAAACGTTGTTCTTTCCTTGTCAATAAAAGTATTAATATCCATATCAGCCGTTCTGAGATGCACTTTTATTTCAAGTGGGTTTCTCGTCATCAAGAATTTTCTTCGGATGAGCCCAGGGGTGTGAGAGCTGCATGATTTAGTTATATTGTGGCGCTACAAAGTAACCACTTGCGTTTATCTTTAAGAGTGCCTTAGTGGTTAAACAGAAACAGAAAAAAGTTTTGAGGGCTTCAAAATTATATTTGTTAATATTTAAACCATAAAAAACGGTTTGTTTGTTTTTTCATCACGTTTGAATAAAATATTGTTATATGGGTATGTTTGTGGTAAGAAACGCTCACCACAATGTTTTCCGTCCTTTTGTTGAGCACATCTTTTTTGGCATCACTTTCAGGAATTTAATTAAAATGGCCATGAGCGCTGACTGCTGAAGAGGGCATCACGGCGAAAAATAAAGTTGGGAAACACTGTAGTAAAACATTTCCTTCTCAAGATTTCTGGGTAGAATGCAGTAGCCTGATAGTTTCTGTCTTTAGTTCTTTAAGTGAGAATGCCCAAACAATGGTCGAAAATGACATCTGTTGAGAAATACATTTTACGGGCTAACTGTTGAAAATATTTAACCCTAATATATTTTTACTTTTTCGTGGATAAACCAATATCTACATTAGTTTGATTTGCTTGAGGCTAGACTGGATAAACCAATAAATATCTGCATTAGTTTGATTTGTTTGGGATTAGTATACAAAGACCAGGAGACATCTTTAGATCTACCAGTGTAGGTAGTTTCGATGTTTTTACTTATATCAGGATAAGATTTCCAGATATAATTATATAGGTTAATTCCAGTTTTATTTGTTGAATTGCAGATGTAGAAATCCCCTTGTAAAGAAAAGAGCCCGTAACATATTCTTTGAAGGTAATCCTGTTAAAAAAAAATTAAAAATTCTTGAAGAACCTTCCGTCCAGTGTAAGTTACATAAATCTCATGAGAGGGGTGAAGTCCTAATGATGCTTGCATTAAGTCTTCAAAGCCGAGGAGTCTATTTTCTTTATATCCCGAAATTCTAGGCTTTGCCCTTAGAGTCTTGCTCGATTTTCATTGAGTCAGGAGATGAAAATGTTTATACGTACCAAGACAAGTCATTTGTTTCTTTGCCTTTCAAGACAGAATTTCGTAAACAAATTTATATGTGCTTTGTCATTCTTCATCAATCTTTTATAGAGGCCGGTGTTTAAAACCGTCCATTATATTATTGATAAAAGAAATAAACTATATTACCTTTGCCATTTCTTCGTTGTATATAACGTACACAACTATTTTCGTCTCTCGTGTACTTTTTTAATCTTCCCTTACAGTTACATGTTGTGTAAAAGACGTCTCTGCGTTGATGTACACGTACACTTCTTAAAACAGCTGATACACTAAAAGAGACAAACGAGAGAATGAAAGGAAAGGTATGGTGACAAACAGAAACATTATTTTAAAATAATGATAGTTCTTCGTCAGATATTTGCGGATGATTCCAAGAATCCGTTAGCATACAAGTTTTATGTTTCAAAAGACTTACTTTTACCGTACGCTTTGTGTAGAATAAATTATACGAATTGTATTGAAGGTTTTTGACTCCAATGTTTAAGAGAAACATGATCGTTGCTAACGTTCACTGAGTAATAGCATGATATATTTTCTGTCGGGTAATACGCTCCTGCTTTTTCCATTCTTACAACAAGTGTAACGTAACACTGACGGTAATGTATTTGTTATTAATAATCATGATTTACCCTTATCTTTATTGAAAATCAGTAACATATTTTTCAAACATCTATGAGATATTACGTCTGCACCCACTCCAAAACTTGTAGGTGATGGTGATATAACAACTCTTTTCTTTCTTTCTTTCTTTTTTTTTTTTTTATAAGGTTGTTTTGTGAAAAACTAAACATGCGAGTTGGCAACCTGCCAATCAAAAGGAACGAACATCAGGCAGCAAATATCTTTCTACTTTAAGTCGTGGTGCTCTATATAGATGACTGTTACTTAAGTTTTCATGATCAAGTCGTCCGTTTAGATTATTTTTGGAAACAATTTAAAGACGTCCAAGGTTGCAAGGGCTTAAAAATTCCACATTGCTGTCGAATCGAAATATTGTTTTATTTAGGAAGTATTGTACTCCGGAACGATTGTAGAATCTCATTGTTGGTGGGGTTTTTTAGAACCTGCATGCTTAAGAAACATACATTACTGATACTAAAAATTATTTCACTTGGTTATCAAACGACTTGTACACGCGCGTGTTCGTTGTTTTCTATTAAACTGACTTGAAAACAAAAAGTATTCTATTTCTTACAGATTTGTTGTTTTATATCATAGAGTTATACCATTAATTTTGCTTTCCCTTAAAAAAACAGAAAAAACATGTAAACATTTGTTTGCATAAATTATAAGCGGAAATTGTATCGGTGTTTTAAACTCTGTAGATTATTAACATGTAAGTGCTTGCTGGATGAATTATCATCCCACCCCCTCCTACGAACATATGCACTTTTAAAATATCCGGGTGACGCCCTTGATATCATACTCCCGGACTGCTACTGACTGACGATATACTTAGTCCTACTTGTGTTACCACTGTCATAAACGAACCTTACATTTATAGAAAATGTGTATTTTATTCACACTTGTAGACATTGCTGTAAGTTAGCAAATAACAAAGTAACAGACGAAATACACGGCTATGTTACATGCAAAGATTGGAATGCTATTCTCATCCATCAAGCCTTTCTCGAAGAAAGATTAAAAGAATTTTCTATGGACATCGTGAAGAGAGGCATGATTTTTTTGATTTTTTTTTGCTTGCTACTTTGCAGACAGGTCTTTCTGAATTAAAACAACTTTATAGACACAAATCTCTGCAGTACTGTCTCGTATTGCACACTTTCCATCGCCAAATATTTTCTTTAGTTTTCAGACCATTTTTTTCCTTTTAAAAATCCTTTGTAACCCTGTTTTGGAGGAAAATAGATGGTTTGTACGTTACCCTTTTAGGGTGATCGTTTATAACAAATTACACAATCTGTCTGCAGATGGTCGAGATTCCACTGAAGAGATTTTTACAAGTTTTCTAGTTCTTCTTGATAGATAATTATGGAACATAACAAACCTAAAGAGACGAGTGCATAATTAATTACTAAATATTTGACCCCCAGTATAACTCTGGTGTGTCCTTGGTGAAGATAGCACAAATAGCTTAACTTCAAGCAGACAAAATATTTATTAATCACCAAACCATCCGAATAAAATGTCATGTCACTTTATAACCATGATATTTTAATTATTATACCCTCTTGTTTCCTATAATGAATATTTATTGGTGAATAATTAAGATCTAAACTTACGTGTTTCCATGGACTTACAGACCGTAACAATGACTCATCATCTTTAAATTTATCAAACCAACCATCATCTGGTCATAATACGTTATTCCTTTAACTTGTGCTCCTCTCCCTCCTACCAATACGGCGATCTGTCTGGGGACTTGCATTGCTAAAAACCGGGTTTCCATACCTATAAGGTCAGAGCAAAGATAGTCTATTATGTATCTTTGTGCTTAACATCAAACCAAGAAATTAAACGTTTTATGTAATAGCCAATATACACATATTCGATTAAATACAAAGACACTTGTATTTAAAAATAATCTTAATAGCTAAACTTTTATTGGCTGCGATTAAACGATATTTCTTGTTTTCTTTGTGTTTTTCAGCAAAATCTGAATGTATGTTTTCAACCCAATTAACCATCAAGTAGGCGATGTTTTTTCTTTCAAAATGTTCACTTCCAGCGAGACCCAGACACTGGATCATCTTCAGCAGTTTTTTGTTATGAAGAACTGTCCGAAGACAGAAGTCGTTCTTTTCATGTTAGATACACAATGAATTCCAATAGTAATTACGGTAGTAATTGCAACATTATTTTTCTCATGTAAATTGCATAATTAATTACAATATTGATTAATGGCTGTGTTAATTCGTATATCTTCGTCACTGATGAAGTCATTGATGCAATTAGAAAGGAAGGTTTGCGAACTAATATGTAAACCTATAAGTTAGTTTTTATTAAAATTCTGGATACACCCGAACCACACTTCTCTATTCAGAACTCAAAAATTACCTGTTACTATTTGAAGATGTTTCCTGCTTGTGGTACTTTTTGTTTTATCTTTTTAGTAGCGACCTCTTCATATCTTAACCTATTTTCTAACTTTTCAACTGACACTTTGAGTAGCACAGTAACTATGCGCCCTAGTGAACTAATGAGAGCGAGTAAACAGTGGCCACCTCTTCGGATAGTTTCCTGGTTTGTCGAAATTATTTCCAAGTTTTGGAAGGGGTGTCGGGTTTGATCAGAAACTCTGTTTCTATAAAGAATGCTTAAAATAGGTCCTGCCTTCAAGCACTTTTTCTTCACAAACTGAAGATTTTAAAGCGAAGTACATACCCTTGCAGTCTAAGCACAAGAACGTATTAAAATTGTAGGTCAACTTAAATAAATCTTCCCGCTAATTTTTTGATATTGATGAAGGGGATCTAAAACCGTTAGCTCTGTCTCCTAGCAAAACCTTAGTCAAGTCCAACCCCAAACTTGTAGAACACTTTAAGTAAAATATCCAGAATTTTTTGTTGACAATATTTTTATATGATCCAACCCAAAATACTTCGAGTAGATAGTGTTATAATTAGTCCCAATGTGTATGTTTTCTCAGTTTAACTGATTCTACAAGTCTCTAAGTATTCATCTAATATGCAGTTTCAGGCTTCGCAATCATTCTCAAAAAAACAGTATGTAAATTTATTGTTCAGCGACACTAAAGAAACAGGAGAACAGCATGTATTTTTATCGTTCAATGACAGTAAAGAAACAGAAAAACGTTTTCTTTTATCATTAAACGACACTAAGAAGAGATAGAAAAATATGAACTTTTATCGTTTTAACGTCACTAAAAAGACCGAAAATCTGTATGTACTTTAATCGTTTTAACGACACTAAAGAGACAGAAAAATGTGTACTATAATCATTCAACGACACTAAGTAGACAGAAAAACAATTGTATTATTAAGCTTTCATCGACATCAAGGAGATATAAAAAAGTATGTTCTTTTATCGCTCAACGACACTAAGGAGATGTTTGAAAACAATATGTTCTTTTATCGTTTTAACGATTCTGAAAATACAGGAAAACAATATATACTTCTTTCGTTCAACGACACTATAGAAATATAAAAACAGTATCTGTTTTTATGGTTCAACGACATTAAGGAGATAGAAAAACAAGCACTTTTATCATTCACGGACACTAAGAAAATATAAAAATATGTAATTTTATCGTTCAGCGACACTAAAAACACAGAAAAACTTTTATCGTTTTAACTACACTAAACAGATATAGAAAAACAGTATTACTTTTATCGTTCAATGACAATAAATACACAGAAAAACAGTATGTACATTTATCATTTAATGACACTAAAGAGGCAGAAAAAATGTAGTTTTATCGTTCAACATCACTAAAGAGATATAGAAAAACAATGTTATCTTTAGTGATAATTCGTTTTCTCCTTCCTTTTGTAAAAATCATACCTTCTGTATCCGGAGGAGCATAAGAGGTTTCTCTTTTGTTTTTAATTTGAACACCACTACATCCGTACAGCAAACTGTGTTTCTTTATTTTTTTTGCTACCAATTTTCTCCACTCAGACATTCAGGGTATGAAGCAAAAAAGAAAGGAGGAGAACTTGCAGAGCTCTGTTTAATTTGTTTTTGTGCGAACCATATTGTTTATTAGACATTCTTATAAACCTGTGTTTAGTTTACATTTTTAATCTGTTTTAATCAATAGTTTCTGCTTCACTAAGTGCAAAGTCTTTCAGAATTTGTTTCGTTTCCACCAAACACTTGGACGACAAGCGGCAAGAACCTACAATGCGTGAGGCTATGAAGTCTAATCAAGAGTCTTAAGTGTAGAGCAATTAGACCAGAAACGTGGAGATTAGAGCGTTCACGTGAAAGCTCCTAACACTTGATGATAAAAGATGAATATGATGACGTGGAAGTAAAATAGTTAGTAAATGTAGCCTAGTAAAACCAAGATGATGGTGAAATGGTAACAAAGTAGGCATGTGACATCTAATTGTAAATATGAGACAAACTTTGTTGTGGCGTGAACGGTTCATTCCAGGTGGCGAAGCATAATTATAGTTTTGTCATAAGACAGTAGTATTAGGCCTAAAACTAATGTCTTTTTGCAAGTGTGTGTAATGATAAAGCAAAGTTCGTTTAAACTGAGCTATTTACATCTTGACAAATAAGCAGTTGTTTGCGTTTCTGGTTTAAATGTTTAGATTAATAATAAGTTGATAAAAAAACAACTACAAAAGTACCCTCAAACTTTATAGTACAAGTTTGCCCTCGAAATGTGTTGGTCTAATATTTTAAACGAAGTATCTTCATGAATATGACAAGCAATTGCATTGACAAACACAATGAATTTGCTCGCAATCCAATGAGTTTGCTCAGGCGTTATTATAACTCTAACTTAATGTATTGAAAGATGATTACTGTGTTTCAGTATGAAACTGATTCATATAACGCCACGTAGCTTCCTCATCAAACTTATGTGCCTCAAAATAACACTGGCAGATCGATGTTTTAACTTAATTTTTTGTATTTAACAATTTTTAACAGGTTTATTTAAGCACAATGAGAATTATCGTTACTATGAATTGTCATTCCATGCACGTTTAAAATATTCAAATAATCAACATACGATAGCTACGGTTGGACGATTTTACAAATTCTAATGATACTGGAATGCCAACATATTGTATGTTTAATAACAACAGAAAACGTATTTGCTAGTGAAACTGTTATTACCCCAACACTGATCTTACTGCTTCTTTAGGGAGTCAAAATAACACCAATCACAGCAATAAGCGGATGGAAAAAGTTTGAAAACCAATAGTGTTGTAGTGTCCTAGCGAAAGATACAAGAATTAAAATGCACAGATAATTTAATTAAAAAATGGCTCTGTAGTAGAGCTTTGGACTTTAAAGCTTGCAGGTGCTCATACTTGAAGTAATATAATACCACAAATCCAGCAATTTAAAATGTGAGTGTTTTATAAGGCAGCCAGTGTTTTAGTGTGGGTGGTAGGGCGTTTCTTACTGACTGCTTTATATTTTATAATTATAATATATGGAAAAACATTTCTCCGATGATAAGAAAACCACGAGCTAATATTCGAGCAGCAAGAAACGGGAAATGTCTTCTATTCCTGTTCATATAGAATACAAACAGACAGTTCGTGTATACTAACAGGAAAACCGTCCCCCTATACCAGTGGCACTGGGGAGTTACAACATTAAAAACCGAATTTTGATACTCGTAGTGGGCAGAGCACCTACATCCGTTTGTGAAGCTTTGTGGTTAAGTACAAACAAACAAAATAAGAAAACCGTAGAGTTTACTCTTCGTGCATGCTGACAGATTGTTGTATGCTACGTGCATATTAATCAATACCTCCGTAGCTACTGCATTGGACTTTATCGGTTTCTGTATCACTTGTATAACTTTGACCCACAAACTGCTTTCACAAAGGTATTAGAAATCTCTGGTTTAACGAACGAGACCTGAAACGACCTCAGGATTGGCTAATGAATGGTAGCTGAAACGACCTTAGAGCTAATAAATGTAATGTGTAATTGATTGAGGTTTTTCTCATCGTACGACGATCGAAAAGCAGTTAGAATGAAGGATGTTGAATGTCAATGATGTGGATAGTCTTTCTCATTTAAAAACGTATAATTCTTCTTGACAGTGAAAATAATCAAGAGCTGTGATTCCTGGAAGATAATATAAAAGAAATCAATCGCATCTTCAAGAAACTGTTAGTCATCCTTAATTTTTTATGATAAACTAGCAGATAGGACACTAGTCAATACCACCCACCGCCAACTTTTGTATTACCCTAGTCTGACCGAATAGTGAGGTTTGACTGTTAGTCTCTTAATGCACGTCGTGCTCGGAGTGTAGTTGTTTATTGAGGTGACGGATTACTACTAATCATTGACCAGTAGATCCATATTCTAACATGATGGCCAGTGAGCCACGCTCGGTCAGGCACGTGACTTAGAACTAGATAATGCATAAGCTTTATGCTTTTAGTTAGATTTCTGAACTATTCAGTTTAGATGCTCAAATTTAACTTTCTATAACTAGATATGTTGAAAAAAAGATAGATGGTTAAAAAAAGTTTGTGAAAGTGCATACAGATTGAATACTTTGCATTAAAACCATTTTGAAACCTCATCACGTCTTTATAGCCCATGTTTTATGTTCATTTTTACTCTATGTGACGGCGATGCATCTTTACAAAAGCCCTGCAGCGTAGTTTTTATTGGTAAAGGCTATGTTGTAATGCTGTCAGTTCAAACGTATACCAACCACTACACCCTGTTTGCTTTTCATTAATGAAGGTTTCCCATCGCTTGTTTCAACATTCCTTTCGCACAGAAATCCATATGCGCTGGGTCTGGCGACTGGAACAGTATGTCTTTATATAAAACAGCATAAATATCCATTTCATTTTCTAGCTAATTAAGATATGTGATGGTTAAATGGAACACTCTTGGTTTCGTTTACAGATGCAGATTCTTCTTGATTATGTTGCGTACAGATGCCTACATGCGACTTGTGTACGACTTGTTGCAGGTGACTTTCTTGATGGTCCTGGTACCCGAACTTGATCAATGTTCCTTTTTTCCAATTCCATTAAGTGCATCATCACTTATAAAAGCCATTTTTATTATTTGAGTGAATAAATATTTTACGTTGGACAGGGCTGTTATATGCTCTTCCCAAAGACAGACAACTTTTAGCGACATCACACTTCCAAAGAAACGCCAAACAATGTCATTGTGGTTCTAATACTTTTCATTTTAGTGTGCCATTAATTAGCAGTGGCTGTCACGTGGCTTACTGATTTACATATTCAAATTGTTTTTAGGTGGTTGAAAACTTTATATTTAATTTTCAGTTAATGTGTGTTTTTATAGCAAAGCTACATCAAGCTATCTGCTGAGTCCACCGAGGGGATTCGAACCCATGATTTTAGCGTTGTAAATCCGTAGACTTACTGCTGTACAAACCGGAGACGTTTTAGATAAAGCAAGAAGTACAGCTCACTTATACGGCTTCATTTAATTTAAGCTTAAAATAGTTTACATCCATCGCTTTTTAATTATGAAGAAATCTAAATGACCCTATGCTGCTTTTTGATATTCAATGAAAACAATATAATCAATACGCGGTTTATGCTCGAGTGTTATTTAGAAACGATATGACCAATAAGCTGCTTTCTGTTCAACAAGTGCCAAACGTGACCTTATCTTAGTGTACCAAACTGTGAATCCGAGCCTTGTGGTTGTTAGTGTGCTAAAAGAATAGCATTCAAATCCTTCTATTTGATTAAAGTAGCTCAAGTGTTTTTAGCGAGTGTGATTGATTATCTACCTTCCCTCTTACTTATCAGTTTACAATTTATCATAGAAGAGTTTGTTTTTTTTTACCATTGTTTTCGTGGCGTGATTGAGCCTAGGCACTGCATATTAAACGAATAGTTACGGTCCATCACAAAACATTGATTTTCAACACCTTCTCCAGTTGGAAATAATGTTTTTCCAAAAAAAATTAACCAGTGTGATATTTTGTTGTTGTTGTTGTTGTTTTGAATTAAGCACAAAGCTACTCAATAGGCTATCTGTGCTCTGCCTACCACGGGTATCGAAACAGTGTTTAGCGTTGTAAGTTCGCAGACATACCGATGGGCCACTGATGGGGGTCTGATATTTTGTTATGCTTTGTATTTTCACCATATTTATGAATATCGGAGACTGTTTTGGTCTGGTGATTCGCTTGCTTGGACTCTGAATGCGAGGGTTCGTGGCATGTCGACGAAAAACTCGCGGTGTACTTTAGGCTGTGAGTGTGCTATATGAGTAATAGTCAAATCCCATTATTCAATCAAAGAAGGGTAATTTAAGAGTGGGCGTTAGATGCTGTTTATTATGTTATCCTGCTGTTTAGCTTCGCGATTTTAGCTATAAGATGTGCGATAAACGATATCCTTAATATACCTTTATATTTATTTCCTATATTGGTTTCTGAAATTATGCTGCACCACAGTCACTAACCTGGTTTCTGCACTTTAGGGCTGTGAAGGCGCTATAAGAGTAATAGTCTAATTTCATTATTCTATCAGACAAGAGTAGTTCAAGAGTTGGCGATAGGTGCGTTTAGCTGCCTGCTTTCCTTTTTGTAGAAATTATCTACATGATGTAGAATTGCTGATAAAGAAATGGCATAACGGTTGTGTCGGTATAAAAATAACAAACAATGAAAATGCTTTGGATTAGTTTTAATCCAACAGAATACACACATTGCTCGAGCCTACATAGAAAGTAAAATTCAAATCAATCGATAACATCGAGTTTCAACAACAATTTACTTGGAGCATTTTAGTACCACAATAACAAAATCTCAAATTATTCTTGTTTATCAAAGTACATTACATGAAAATAAAATGTTTAATCTTCTTCACATATATTGTTGATGGTCGTAGTTTCTACTTACAGTGGATGTTAATCTTTCTTTCTTTACTTCATGTAGGATGTGTGTATTGCTCTAGAATAGTTTTGTAAATATGTCATTAGCTGACCCCTTCTACTTGCATGCTGCGTCACATGGCGCAACATGGTTACAACATGACAACTACTAATAACATTGATGTTGAAAAAATTTTGCACTCAGGTTCTTGTTTAATAAGAGTTTTAAGAAAATCTTTTCTCATAGTCTACACTATGGCACTGATGGAGTTTGCTTCTAACGAATCGAGTATCTTAACCTCAAAAATGGACAATATTCTACAAAATGACAATGACAGGCTCCGCATTATTTTTTGTGCAACAGTTGTAATTTATACGCTAAAATGTACAGTCTACCCCAACTCACATATCATTTTGACAGATCCAAAATTTTATTTCCTGTTTTAAATTTTAATAATTAAATAACTAAAACTCAACCACGTAGTTTTCAACATGTTGTAGGTCAAATCAAACTGCATATTAGTAGGCTTCTGCGCCTGCGCCATTAGTGGCTATCAGCACGTCTAACTGATGCACGATTTCAGTACACGTTCGCTGTAAAATATTCACAGTTACAGTGACTATAGCGTCCGTTATCCTGGTCTTTATCTCCGTGATTGTTGCTATAAAATGCGCGATAAACGATATTCTTAACATATCCCCGTACTTCTTTCCTGTATTGGCTTCTGTAACTACACTGCACCACAGTCACTAACTTTGTTTCTACAAGCCCAACCATGCATTCTGTTGAAAACTGCATGGTTGTACTTTCTTAGCTATTTAATTATTAAATATCAAAATAGGATATATTTTTGCTTATTGTGTACTTCCAAATATGTGATGGACGTAAAAGCAGCTATACACAACTAGATTCTTGTTACCACGTCCATATTTTTTAAACAAAAAAAAAGACGTTTACTCAACATTGGTAGAATAATCACATTTAACAGAAACTGTTAGGAAATTATCTGCTCATATCTCAACCTCATTGATATAGTTATTGGTTGAAATATGATATCACCAGCCTGAAGAAAATCGCATGCTTTTCTGAACACCCTCCCCCTCTCATACTTTCTGATTTTGTGTGTGAAGGATATATAAATTATTTAAATCTTCAAAGAGAAATGGTATTAACCTCAGTTAAAACAAACTTAAAACCCTCAAAATACACTGTAGTATTTATCACGTGACTAAAAAGCATATAGTCTCCGTTTGTCATGTATACATTTCAGCACACATGCTGTATAAAAAAATGTATTCCTTTTAAGCCTTGCAATTTTTATTCTCGAACAGACGTTCATTGCTTCTAACGAATTGTAACAGAAGTTGCAATCCACTGCCTGAAAAATTGTGAAAATTTAATTTTCCATTAAAATCCTAATAAATAAAGCATAGATAGTACACGATAAACAACTGCTATTTGTTTGGTGGTTTGTTTTACTTTTGGTGTTTTTTTTCCAAAGGAGAATTTCTCGCTATGACGTAATATGCTGAGGTTCAGTGAGTGGATATATTGCTAGGTGATAAGGCCAGAGGATTGTCGAGCAGAAATAAAATTAATAAATAATGTAGCAATGAGCTAGAAAATAAAATAAAATTTCCAGAAATCTAAAATAACTGAAATAAATGTGTATTTCAAAAATGTTTATCACGTCCATAAGAACGTCGTTATTTAGCAGTTTTTGTGTTTTATTCGATTTGATGAACTACAAGTTGATCGATTGTAAGCTACAGAGCGTATAAGACTAAAATTCGATGTTTAGTTTGTACTGTGTATAAATAGCTCATTATGCATCTTTATGCAAGAAAAGACCAGATGACGTTGCTTTAATAAGTTGATCTAGTAATAGAGGTTGGTACTCCCTGATAAAGGCTGTAGATTGATCTATCAATAAAGTATTGTATTCCCAGATGAGGGCTGTAGGTTAATCAACCAATAAAGGATGGAACGCCCTAAAAGCAAGTCGAACTTGGAAATGAATTAACCTTGAGTTTATGCAATTAAAAAAGTGTTGATGTTATTGCATAGGAGTAAATTCCGTTATCATGGTTTGATAAAAAAGACCACGACATAATTTAACGATGAGTTCTTTGTGAAACAAAATTTGTAAAGTATTCTGAATAATTATACACACTACATGGTCAAAAGTATGGCAATCTCCGTAGACAAACATTGGCTGAAGAATGGGTCGTACTGAAGAACTAAATGACTTTCAACGTGGCACTGTCACAGGATGCCACCTTTCCAACAAGTCAGTTCGTCAAATTTCTACCTTTCTAGAGCTGCCCCGGACAACTGTAAGTGCTGTTATTGTCTAGTGGAAATGTCTAAGAGCAATAAGAGCTCAGCCACGAAGCGGTAGGCCACACAAGCTCACAGAACAGGACTCTGGAGCAGTGGAAACGTGTTCTCTGGAGTGATGAATCACGCTTCACTAACTGGCAGTCTGACGGACGAATCTGGGTTTGACGGATGCCAGGAGAATACAACCTGCCTGAATGCATGGTGCCAACTGTAAAGCTTTATGGAGGAGGAATACTGGTCTGGGGCTTTTTTCTTGGTTTGGGTTAGTCTCTTTAGTTTCAATGAGGAGAAATCTTAATGCTACAACATGCAATGATATTCTAGAAAATTGTGCGCTTCCAACTTTGTGGCAACAGTTTGGGGTTTGTTTCAGCATAACAATACAAAGGTACACAAAGCGAGGTCCATAAAGACACGATTTGCCGAGGTTGGTGTGGAAGAACTCGACTGGCCTGTGCAGAACTCTGACCTCAACCCCATCGAACACCTTTGGGATGAATTGGAACGCCGACTGCGAGCCAGGCCTTCTCGCCCGAACTTATTAATGCTCTCGTAACTGAATAGGAGCGAATCCCCACAGCCATGTTCCAAAATCTATTGAAAAGCCTTCTCAGAAGAGTGGAGGCTGTTATAGCAACAAAGGGGGGACCAACTCAATATTAATGCCCATGAGTTTGGAATGAGATATTCAATAAGCACATATGGGTATAATGGTTGGGTTTCCACATACTTTTAGCCATGTAATGTACTTTCAGAGTATTGGAAAATATAACATGGCAGTTTTACTGGCTGACCTCTGACTCCTATAACGAAAATAATGTATCAATAACCCTGCAGCCATCGTTATAACAAGTTTCTAATGCCTTTTAATTGGCTTTCATCAGTCCCTGGTGGGACAGCAGTAAGTTTACGGATTCGCAACGCTAAAGACCGTTGTGATCTCAGCAGATATATCAAGTGTCTTTACTCTCAAACAACCACGGTTATTGTTTACTACTGTTACTTTCCAAAACGTACTTCCATAATAATCGTAGCTACTCTTCTGGGTAGCTCCCTCTCGCGGCTACGTTAAAAACAAACACTCTTTTCAGACGCTGAGAAATAGAGTTGCTATTTGTGACGAGTTATTTTAGTGTTTACCGGAAAGGCACTCGTGCTTGACAAACCATTCAGTAAGATAACTGGAACAGAAGAAGAAATAAGCCATTGGCCGCTTTTTCCCTCTATTCATTCTCAAGTCCTCGTTTCTAAATATGTATCTAGGGTTTGAAGAAACTGCGTCTTCGTGAACAGTAGTCGGACAGTTCTAAATAGGAATGTGAGAGTGGCACTGACAAATGTATATTATTCCTTTCAACATGAGCAGCATATATAATCTCATAAAGCTGTTTTTGTATTATCCATTTATAATGAGTTTATTTGGATCCATGTTCTTCACCAATGAATCGTAGCTTCTAGCTATAGTTAGCTTCTACACATTTCAACTTGTATATTTTGTTTAAAACTAGCGAATTTCCCTTTCATTCTTACCATAGTCTCAACCCTGAATCTACTTATAATATCGAAAATTGTAATAATAGCCTATGAGTAAGCTACATAATTAGTTTTTGTTTCTTTATTTTAGTGTTATGGCCCGGCATGGCTAAGCGCGTTAAGGCGTGCGACTTGTAATCCGAGGGTGGCGGGTTCGAATCCCCGTGACATCAAACATGCTGGCTTTTTCAGTCGTGGGAGCGTTATAATGTTACGGTCAATCCCACTATGCGTTGGTAAAAGAGTAGTCTAAGAGTTGGCGGTGGGTGGTGATGACTAGCTGCCTTCCCTCTAGCCTTACACAGTTAAATTAGGGACGGCTAGCGCAGATGTCCCTCGTGTAGCTTTGCGCGAGATTCCAAACAAACCAAACCAGTACATGGTAAAATTCATGGTTAAATGAAGACCTGTAGCTTCTACAATAACAAGGTTAAAGTGGTAAAAGATGTGGTACAGTAAGATTCTGTAGTTTCCAAGTGTTTACTACGTTAATTAACACTATTTAATTGCTGTGTTTGCAAAAAAAAGAAAGATCTAGGAAACATTAAATTTAATAAAAAACTTACTAAAAATTATGCAGTTCTGAAGTGAAAATTATTCTATTTTCAAACAAATAAATTGGCATAATTTTCATGATTTGTCTGTAAATAAAAAATATGGAAATGATATGTTCAGCCAAAAGTACTAGTAATATTTTGTTATATATATATATATAAACAAGTTCCTGAAGTTTATTCACAACGGTTTTTTTATTTTTTATAACTATTGTGATATTTTAACATCTTCAGGAATAAAATCTCAAATTATCAAGAGGCTTATACACAATGCATGGCTTAGAAAGCTCCGAATCTTGTATTATATCCACCTCTCGTGAATTTCTGTTTAAAACACTTCAATGTTGCTTTTAAGTGTACTCAGCGTCTGGTAAAATCAACCTAATAAATTCCACATTTGATGCGAAAAACATCTTGTCAGCTTTCGAAAATAATAGTATTCTTGACGAGATGAAGAGAAATGTGATCATAATGGCATTTCTAACTTAGATTGGGATGTTTGGAGCCACATTACGTATTGGTAAGGAACTCGAACGCAGATACAAGTGGTCAATAATATGGTACAATTAGTCGTCATCATATGGGTATAGTTTTCAGATGAGATGGACAAAACAGTTAGTGTCGTTATTTGTATCAATTAGAGGTAGCGTCATCAGAGCAAAAGAAAAGTATTCGAAATCAAAGAAAATTAAATTCAACATTTCTTTTATTTTGAGACCTAAACAGGATATTGTCTTCCTTCTCACAAAATGTATTATATTATTAAAATGTATCTAATATGCTCATTAATCTTGGTTAATCCTCTGCGATGAAAATTGTAACAAATATAGATCTTCGGTATAGTTTAGATAAGTATTATTGTTATATCTGCTTCTACCCCAACTCTCACTGAGAATAGAGAGACAGTAGTATTAGTGTCGTGTTTATAAGTTTTAAGGTTTTATTTATTGTTCTTTTTTTTCTTAATTTGTAACAAGAGTTAGCAATATTTGTATTTTAATATGTGAAATTTTAATATATTGTGATGTGTAACTTAAACAACATTATGCCGCTAGACGTCTCTCACTGTTTAATTAAATACAACTAACTTTGTATCGATCGTTAGCTTTGTCGAGAACGCCAAAGAAATCTTATTGGTGCGTCATTCATCCATAATCGTATAAACAAGAAAGGTTTAAATAAATAATTTCAATTGGGAGATAGAAGCAGCGCCCGTTGTGAATATGATTTAATTACAATTTTTCTTATACAAACTTATTTAACCGTGAGGCATGTTTAATATGCTCGTGTACAACAACTGCCAGTTACATATGATACGTTAGAAAAGATAGGAATGTATGGAGAAGAAGAGAAACACAAGTACTCAAAGTAGAAAAAAAAGTGAAATAATAATTTAGAGTTAAAGCTGTATGTTTAGTTTAAAATCAGTCAATTATATTTATTTATTTGTAACTAATCGTTTAATTACGTTGCAATATATACCAGTCTTTTTAATTAACATGCAATATGTATGTCTGTGTCTGGAAAAGTATGTATAAATATAGTAAGAGAAAAAGGGTGAACAAAATATGTATAGACAGTCAGTTTATAACAGCTACACCTTTCACCTTCCCCTGTGTCAAATATGGAGATTTTCTGTTCAGTTACATCCGGAATATTGACTAGGAGTAATATACGAAATCTTTTTAAACAGAGATTCATTTTTGATAAATAACTATTTTTATCCATTCTTTATTAATTTTATGTAATTTAAGTCACTAACAGATATTATTTTTGTCACCATGACTTATGATGATGCAGGTATAGACAGATAACCTGGGTAGTTGATAGAAATACAGTTAACTTGTACTTTATTCGAATCAGAAATCAAATTGATTTACCTTTGTCTAGGGTTACTGAAAAGAGATTGAATTCCCCGAAACCAGTATATCTCATTTATAAGTGTTGAAGTCAGTATATAATCCCCTAATATAAGAAACCTAGTCGATTTGCTCTTATTCAGGATTACTGAACAGGGGTTGAATTCCAATTATTCGACATATGTCAGTGACGAGTGGTAAACCCAATGATACATTAGGCTTACTGTTTATTTTTAGTAAGTTAGAAGGAGCATAGATTGTTTTAAGGATTTGTTTTTACGCTTCTTCTTTCATCATTTAGGCTTTAGATCGTCTAGTCTTTATGTTCTCAGAAGGATATCTCTCTGTCTGAAATATTTATTAGTGTGTTTCTAAAGGTTTAGGGATCAGCTGTTGCTCTCGTATTTTCGTATAAGTCTCTGACTACGTCATCCACGAAAAAGAATGAATTAAAATTGTCATTTAATTCGCGTGAGAAGTTTTTGTCCATGTGATTAATGAACAAATGTTAAACCTTCCATGAAAATAACTCCTTATTTTCTTTTCGTAATCTATATTAATGAACATGGTCTTTTTAGGTGATGTCTTTCTGAGTTACAACAAAATGTTAATTCCATAAACATGCGCAGTACAGCTTGTGTACTTATACTTGGTAAATTTAAGACTAAAATGTTGGAAAGAGACGGCCTCGACCTACTTTGATATTGGAATAAAAACTGAAAGGAATGGAAAGAAAATGAGAAAAAGGCATTGATTAAGAAACAAAAAAATGAGAGACAGATAGAAAATTGTTTTATCCTTTTCTTCTTTAGGGGTTGTATTGATGGAGTTAAATTAACCAAAAGTATGTTTGCAAATAATTTGATAAATTTGTTTCTTTTGGATGATGTACACTTCAATATGTATGTCGTTAGACACAAACCGTTGAAACATCAAACCTCACAGAGCAAGTAAATAAACAGGCATTTTCAAACCAGAAATACGTGACTATATTCGTTAATAAAGACTCTCAGAACAATGAACGGATATACAATTATCTACTAACATTTCTAAAATAATAATAAACATTCGCATCTTTTAAGTTTAAAACTCAAAGAACACTGTTTATAATTCTAGACCATATGGTTCGGGTGTGCCCCAGTATTTAGCATACCGGGCTGTACCTTCATTATTCGATCTATCAGTATTCCACTGAACATCATGTGCATTTTCAGCCGTGGGGCCCCCAAGTGGCACTGCAATATGACTGCGGACTCACACCGCAAGAAACCAGCTTTCTATACTCGTAGTGGGCAAAGCGCAGAAAAATGCCCATTGTGTGGCTTTGTGCTTAATTCCAACCAAGCAGCCGTGGGCGTAATATAACTTCTGCAACTAATCCTGTTATTAGATGGAAAAGAGCCTTATAGGCGGAGGTCACTGCTGAGTACATGTTTTTCACTTTAGTCAAAAGTTTTAAATTATAAAAAGTATTGGACAATCTCTAATTCGAAACGTCTAGTTTCTCAGCACCACCAAACCCCAAAATAATACACAGAAAAGGTGCTAATTAGAAGGAAATGCATAGTTGAAGCAGTAAAGGATGTTAGTGACGTTAGAATAATACTGATATAGGTTTGTTGTTTTGTTGTACTTCTGAAAGTTGGCTACCTAGATGCTTCACCAATCCATTGCTCCATTTTTTCTTTAGTTTTCAATTATTATATTTTCAAAGTAACTATAACTAAAACTTGTAGACGAACTAAATGGTTTGTTTTTTTAGGGTGTATTCCTAATAAGTAGAAGTTTTTTCTGCCTGAAGGAACTTTTATCTCCGTTTCTGTTTGTGTATCATCTACCTCCATTTATATCTCAATAGTGGTGTTTATTTTTTGTTGCTGTTTTTTGTCACTGTATGGCTTTTGTCACGTGCTTCTGACTGTAATGGTTTGTTCTTGGCCAGTGTTTTTGAAACCAAACAAATTTATGTATTTCTGGCAAGTGAAGTGTATCTTTGCACATGTTGTGGATTGTGGTGTTTATATCCGGACCAATATTCCTAATAAACGCAAGTTTTATTTATGTACTTTTGATAAGTGGATTGTGTCTTGACATTTGTTGATGACTGTAGTATTTTGTTCTTGGCCAATGTTTCTGATAAATGTTTCTGGATGTCTATTTTGCTTATACATTTTAACTGTACGTCCACAAAATTTGAACGAACAAGCTAAAGTATCGAGCAATGTCAAGCTTAAAAGTAACGCTGGAAATGCTTCTACTATTTTAACTTGCAGCAAACACATCTTTGATAGAAGTGGCATTAAATATCACTTCCGAATGGTGACGGATTTGCATCTTTGCTTTCGACATACTTCGCTTCATATTAGAGCTCATTCGCGGTATTGAAGTAATAAAGTTGACCTGACACGAACAGTTAACCCAATTACTTATTTATATAAACGCGATTTCTGCCAAATATTGTTTAATCAGTACGCCACAAGAACTTGTGATACCAGTCATATGGATGGATAATTGGAAAATGTTACTTCTCAGAAAGTAAGCAAAATCAAAATTCTGTGCTTCTACAGTATTCTACATTTTCTGATATTTATTTTTGACAAGTTACATGTTTGCAATTAAAAGCAGACAGGTTTATATAATTGCTGTTATATAGTACGATGTATACAGAACTTATAGTAGTTTTTTTCTATTTAAACAAACTGACAACTTAAAGACAAGAAGGTACATCTACACCATCCAATGCATTATATGAAATAAAAGTAAAATCTTAAAGATATTTAAATTTTTATTAAGCCTTCTCTTAAATTAATTGCATCCACCTAATCCCTTTTTTTAATATTCTGTAATAACTCGGTAATTAATATACAAACTGTCTCCATATTTAGAAATAAAGAAGTTCATATTTACATATTTAGAAATAAAGAAGTACACATTTACAAGTACTTTTATCGAATTGTTTATTAAAGTTATTAGCGTATAGTTGTAAATCTTATAACTTTTTATTTATTCGCTTCATGTGATAAGTAAATCAAAGCATTTACTTTTTTAAACGTGAATGATAAGTTGTAATGATGCTAATGAAAGTCATGAACTAATTAATTTTCTCTTGTCTTGTGGATCGAGATATACAAATAAACATCTGAAACAACCCAGATTTATTCATCCATATCTCGTCAGTGTGGAAATAACTTTCTCTGCAGTTCATTATATCAGGATATCTTCAAGGAAGTCGCGTACCGAGGGAAGCTGACAGATAGATGGACGCCAGTCACTTCAGTTTGTTTACAAAACAAATCTAACTTGTGTGTTCTCATTGATCAAAAATATTTGAATAAACAAGAGACAAAAATGTTACCAGAAAGGCTACGTGTTGTCTCTCTGATAGTTACTAATCATCAGTTTCAAAGAAAAACTTTCATGGCAATGTAACGACGAGTTCCTTTAATGTACAAACTTTAACACAAACTGTTGCTATCGTACACCGTTAATAAACGCCCTTTATTTTACCATGAACTTTATTAACTTATATACTGTTTTTTAACACACATCCTTCGCTGTGGATTCCTGTACGTGGTAAGAGGACCTCCCAGAGAAGGTTCTGTTCTTTCAGCTTAACCTTAGGGATCTTAACGTCCACCCACGTGGCAACTCGTGAAGGGTAGGAAAGGATCCTGGTGGTTGAGGGGTCCAACCCTAACAAACCACTTTGACCTTGAAGTTCCGTAGACGGGCGGCCTTGGGTTGCCTCTCCATTGTCAGTCGGCTGGTCCACTTGTGCTAGGATCAACCAAGTACCAGTGTTAGATGTTCTAAAGGGGTGTTGAGAACATTGTATCTGATACTGGTGTTTGGCTATAGTACTCACGAAAACGTGGCATTGCTGCAGTGTTCTTGTTTGGCACTATAGTGTATCCCCTCGTAAGGTTCCATGGTAGGTGGGATCAGTGAGCACCGAAATTTCCCTTTTGTTATGGCTCCTCCAAATAAAAATGTAAATTAAACAGTTAAAAAACAGCCCGTAGGTAAACGACCACGTCTTGAAGATTCTGAGCAGGAATATTTAATCTCTGTAACACCTGTACCTCATTTTCTTATACTACATTCGCTTTCAGACAAATTCTCAGGGCAAATGTCTCCATTTTTATTCAAAAGAGACTAAGTACTTGCTGGCTCTCCTAAGTCAGTCAAAAACCTTCGCTCTGGTGACATATTGGTGGAAATATCCACTTCTAAACAGAGCGAACTCCTCTTGCATTCGAAGGCCATTTGAATTAGTCATGAAGAGTTATTGTTGAGAGGGATTTGAAGAATATCGTTAGAGATCCTCGCTGGTTTCTCCACCCAAGGAGTTTCTGCAGTGAGGCGAATCTCCATTTGCAAAGATGGTATTATGATGCCGACCAGTGTCCTAATTTTGACTTTTACATCGCCACGTCCACCTGCCACCATCAAGGTAGGTTATCTTAATTGCAAGATATGGTCATATATTCCGAACCCGAAATATCAGCGGTTCGGTCACTCGAAGACATCATGTCGTGGTTCCTTGACGTGTGCTCGTTGTGGTGGCAAGGACCACGATGCTTATGAGTGTGAAGCAAACTCTCATTGCGTCAATTGTAATGGCTCTCACCCATCCTACTTCCGTTCTTGCCCTAAATGGTTGAAAGAAAAAGAGGTGCAACGTTTGAAAACGATTCAAACACTTTTTACCTTGAGGCTCCAAAGTTACTGTCCACCAGTTCACTTCAGACGTATGCTGCTGCACTTCATTCCGCTGTTACAGTGGGAGTGCAGACGGATCTCTCTGTGCCTCCAAAATGATCGTTCTCAAACCATATGAAAAATCTTTTGACCTCCATGGTTAAGAAAGTTGATGAATCAACGTCAACACCCATCTCTGTCCCTACCATTCATTCTAGTAAACCCCCAGATCCACTTCTTTTGGTTCCGGGTAACAGCATTTCCTTGGGTGCATCTTCTCCGGCCCCGAGATGTAAAACGATCATTCCAACGACAGAGACCTGCTTAATCGACCCAAGGCAGGATCCTCGAATAAAGAAAATAAAGAAAAATGGCGTGGTCATGAATAGAAGGGCTCTGCACCCAATTCGCCTACACATATATAAAAATGGCCGCCTTGACACAGTGGAACTGTGGAGGCTTACCTTCTAATCTGGATGACATCAAAGCACTGATTGATTCTTACCATCCTATATATCTTTTCTTACGGGAAACATTTCTAAAACCTGTCAATACAGTCATCTTTCAGCAGTTTTCTTTGAACAAAAATAACAGGTTGTATGATGGACAAGTGCATGGAGGGGGGCACTGTTGGTCGATCAGCTCGACACACTTGAAACGACGATCAGATAAGCCTTTCTCAAACGACAACATATTGTATCAGTATTCTTTAACCATTAAAAGGCTTATGATGCTAGGTGGTGGTATGGATGGCATTTTGCGAGACATCCACTTATATGGGTTACATGGCTGTTGCCCATTTTTATTAAAGTGTTTCAATGGATAGGCGATTACAGGTCGTGTGGGTTCCACACATTTCTGTTTTTTCCTACAGGAACTTGGAGTCCCTCAGGGCTGTGTTTTGAATGTCACACTTTTCAGTGTAAAGATTAATACCATCACTGAACATCTTACTGTTACAAACGGGCTCTATGTCGACGACTTCCACATCTCATGTCAGTCGTCGAACATGATGTTTATCAACTGGCAGCTTCAGCTTGCCCTCAATCGTTTGCTGAAGTGGACCACTCTGAAACTGTTTGCATGTACTTTTACCGCCAACGGGGTATTCACCCCGATCCTGAACGCCGTGTCGGTAAATGTTTGCTTCCCGTTGTCCCTGAAAAAAAGTTCTTGGAGCTTATCTTTGACCGCAAGCTGACCTTTATACCACACATCAAGTAGCTACGAGTCAAATGTAAAATAGCACTGAACATCCTCAGTGTCCTCTCTTCCGCCTCTTGGGGAACAAATCAATGTGCTATGCTAAAGATATATCGTGCTCTTATTTGATCAAAACTCGGCCTTGAAAATGCTGGACCCCATTCACACTTCCCCACTCCCGAGCTTATACATAGAGTATCATGAACCTCCTCTACACCTTTGCTTTACTCTATGCTTTGAAACTTCGATCCTTACTACAGCATCCAACATGGAGTTGTGTTCTCCTTCCTCGGTGGGCCATGCTTTTTCAGAACAGATCCGCCATTGATCCTTTCGGCCTTCATATCCAGGCATAGTTGGATGAATTGGGTCTTTCCTTGGATAATATTGCTGTATTCACTGGTCAGCTTATCCCACTATGGCTTCTTACAGTCCCCAAATGTGACCTTTCTTCAAGGCATCTGAGAAAAGCATACTCTCCTGATTGGAAATGCTGTTTGTTATTTGCTGAACATCTTTCGAACCATCCTTCCATTCCTATTTATACAGATGGTTCGAAATCAGGTGACTGTGTGGGCTCTGCCATGGTTTGTTGTGGTTTGGTGGTTGCGCGCAGAATCCCCTCTACAGTTTCTTGTTCACTGCCGAATTATACGCCATTTCTTTTGTCATGGATCAAAAAAAAGCTAAGCAGTACTCGAATTGTACTATTTATACTGACTCTCTTAGTTCTCTCTTGGCCCTGGAATCGCCGTCATTCTAAACCAGTTTTTCTGAATTCCAGGCCACGTTGGTATTCGCAGGAACGAGCTCGCCGACACCGCCTTTTCCATATGGTCCAGTGTTCATGGCTCGTGCTCCGTCCAAGTTGGTAGTCGACTTGAAGTAAGCAATGGGAAAACAAGCTTTTTCAGATAAAATCCTCTATTGGACTTTGGCTGTCTTGTCTCCTAAAGAATCGGAAAGAGTATGTTGTTCTAACTAGACTACGCATTGGTCACAATTTAACTCATCGTTTTCTTTTATCTGGGACTGATGTACCAATGTGTTGTCTGTGTGACACTCAGGTAGCAATAAGCCTCATTCTACTGTCTTCTCGTCGTTACGACTCTCAACGACGGCACCATTTTAAACATGTTCTGTCCCAAGGTTTACTCTTAACGTTAGTGTTATTGGCTATGGTGACACTTTCCACCTAAGAAGTGTTTTTAGTTTTTTAAGGCCATTGGCCTTTTAATGCTCTTTCATTTTAATTCATAAATTAGACTTTGTTTTTTTAACATATTCCTTTTTGCGAATTAAGGTAAAATTAGTTCGATACGAAATTAGAAAATGGCCGTGACGTCAAATAACTCGAAACCAGGACTGGAAAGGCCCACTTCAGGTGACTAACGCTGATGTTTGAACTTACCCGTTAGTCATTCTAGCGAATTATAACAATTAAAATTATGCTTTAGAAAGTTTTTTAAAATTTGTATTGCTTTACTTTCCCTCTTACTGCTGTAAACTAGATGTAAAAATTGGATTTAACGTTATTTGTGGTTTTAATTCAAAAATTAAACTTTGTTTTGTTTTAACTTGATTCCTTTTTATGAATTTTACTTCAATTTTAATTTTTTACCGGTAGTTTGGCGCAGATAGCCTAGTTGCTTTACGCCGTAAAACACCAAACAAACAACCAACTTTAACACCCCTTATTTCACCATGAATCTTCTTAACTTATACAGTGTTTTTAATATCCTTTATTTCATCATGAATTTTCCTAACCTATACAGTGTTTTTAACACCCTTCATTTCAATATGATCACTCTTAATTTTTAAATGTTAAACATTGAAATGAAAGTTGTAAGCTTGCTTTGTTAAAACGTCAGTTAATACTAATGTTTACAGTTATTACATACAGGGGTATATTATTCAATAATGACCTTTAGCATTGTAGTGACCAACTGGTTGTTTGTATCTTGCAATACTTGTGGTATATTTGCGACTTTTATTAAAACATAATGGCCAGTCACTTATCTATCTGTCCGTATATGTAATTATATACACAAGTTCTGTTATTTCTGGGCAATTGCCTCTTGCTTACAAAGATGGACTTATATTGGTTAAAGAGGATTAGCATGTCCACCTACCACTTGCTCCACTTGTGGTTTGATCGTTTTGTTACAACGATGGTCTAATTTTGACTAATTATTTTGAATGTAATAAGGTATTCTGCTTTCACTGTAACGTTCCAGTCTTTCCATACAATTGTTCACTCGCAAAATCTGTAAAAACTCAAGTAAACCGTAACTGTGTTTGACACTCAACATATTTATACTGAGATTCCCCGAACGTGTAGTTAGTCTCGTACTAAAACGGAATTAACTTCCGCTAAAACCATCTTAAGTTGTCGTGGGATTGACTATAGTTTCTTTAGCGATAAAAATAATTAATTACAATCCTCTAAAGACACCTTTCAATAATTCATTCCATTCAGAATTCTTATTGTATTCATTAAATAAAGCTTTTACTATCCTTTCTGGTAATGCAAAATAATAAACTTTTAATATAACCTTTAGAAATGGTTGTTGTAATTATACAGATCCAAAAGAAGAGCTTCATTCCAGCCTAACAGGATCAAGTAGATACAGTAAAAAGTGTAAATGTTTTACTTTCATTAAAGTGTCTACAGTCAATATGGACCACTAAATTATGTTATCATTTCTCTCAAGTTTGCCGGTTAATTCAAGATGGAGTGGCAGCCATTTTTGGACCAAAGTCTCCGTCCTGTAGTGCTCTTGTCCAGTCTACGTGCCACGCCATGGAGATTCCACATATCGTGACCAACTGGGAATATCGTTTCCTGCCGGATGCTTTCTCGGTGAATATCTATCCGCACGCTCCAGTATTAGGTCGAGCATATCTTGACCTGATACTGACCAAGAAATGGAAGACCTTCACCATAATCTACGAGAACAATGAAGGTTAGTACACATAGTATTTTTTTATCGGTCAGTGTTTTTTCAAAATGACTAGTAAAACTGTAAGTACAGTAAGTTCATTTTTGTCGGCCTGTTGCAGTGGGATGAAAGTAAATTTTTATGTGGGCAATATTTAGTTTGAATGTTTCTTTGCCACTCTTATGGCGCACTCATAGTCTTAAAGTACGGAACGCGTTTATGCAGCAATGTGCCGCGAAACATAAACGCCAGGATTCACAGTCCAAGCACGAGTAATCAATAGACGACGCTTGGCTAGATATTTAACAAAGTTTCATAGACGTCGTCTTTATGGAGCTCCCCTCCGTCAAGAAAAATTAAAATAAGGCTCAATTTTCTTTCAAGGATACGTAAGGGGATATTGTATTTATGTCGCTTTAAGTTACGTCGTAATAGGTGCATTTCTTACTGCCTTTTATTTGATAATCAAGGCGATAGACAGGTTGGTAATTTAGGGAATAGATTACCCCAGTAGTTGTACCATCAAGTGTGACAATATTGTCATAAAACTTCTTTTATTTTTATCTCACCATGTTCTAGGAAGGGGGCCTTACCTCCCCGTTGTAATTCTTTGAATTAATTTTGTTGATCATATTAATGAAATAAACTGGGTGATGTCAATTTATTAAGTTTTTTTTATTTTTCTGATCCAAGAAGAAGTTACCTCCACAGTTAGAAACTTGTTGACATTCATGAAACTTTACTACACTCTATCACAGATATACACTGTCTGTATGGTAGCGATTGGCTTCACAGATTCTTCGTCTGATGTGTTATGCTGTGAGAGAGAAATTTGAATTACGGTTCGAGCGGTTTTCAGAAGCTTCATTAATCCTGAATACGTTTATAATTGTACAGAAAGCAGTATTATTGATAACACCCCAGAATATGATGGAGGGAGAGCTGTCATTATATCCTGGGGTGTTAGAAGAGTTGTCATCTACTTCAACAGATGGAAGAATTTCTACTGTTGGTACGTGGTGTGTAAACCTGTTGAACTAGCACCGCCGCCTGAGAGTGCAGACAGCAGTAGAAAATTCCAAAATTTGACTGTAAACCATGGGATCAAACAAAAATATCATTACTTGTAAGGCTTGATGCTTAGCGTGTGAGGTGCATTTTCCATTTTTAGCACTTGTTGAGATAGAGTCTCATTTATTTACTTTATTGTAAAGAGGGACAGCGCAATGGAACATTATGGACCTTCGGATAAATCACATTCGTATCATGTGGCTGGTGGTTTGTTAGAAGGTATAGACACGAGGGTTTTTCAGAAGACAAACAAACACAAAAAAAGAAACTAGAACAAGAGATCGGAAGGGTTCTGATAAAGATTTTTCAGTAGTACTTCTATTTGCTTCCGGGGTCTAATAATATACGATGGAGCATCGATGAAGAGTCAAAAAAAGGATGAACTATTGGTTTTACGTGTAGAAGACAATCCAGATGTAAAATCCACAAAGCACTTTTTTTCATAATTGCGTACGAATTTGTTGATATCTCGGTTTGAGAAATGTTGTTACAAATGTTCTCGACTCGCAGGAGAGATGTTTCAGCATATCCTTTGCTTTTCTAAAAGGTTTACTACCAATATTTCATTTTCATATGCTACAACGTTAAACATTGGTGGATATTAAAAGCACTTCTTTCAAGAAGACCATTCGTAAACTCTGTAGGCTCGCTGTTTTGCTTATACTCTAAGCTTGGTGGTACAGAATTGCAGTGTTTCTGATCTTGAATTGACTGCCCTTGTTAAGAGTCCTCTAAGATGCCTATCTCGTCTCGAAAAATTTCAATCACTAGACCAAGAAGTTTGTCCTGCAAGGTAAACATTGAGGGAGTCGTTTTCGAAACTTTCTTGTTCTCTCACTACAAAATGAAAAAAAAGTTAGTATTTTTTGAAGAACTAACCGAGATGGTGTTGAGAGAAAAGGTAGACATTTTCTGTCTCAAAACTGAGTCAAATTTCATTTAATAAATTGAAACAGAAAATGTGAAACGAGTTCTGCTTGATTAAAACGCTGAAACAGTTGATACTGCAGTAACTAGCCGTAAGTTGCGCTTCTTTGAAATCGAACACTCAAATTAAACGAACTCGATATCCTCAGAAAAGTAAAATAAACAAAAAAAAACGCTATTTGAAGACAAAGAAAGTTTCCACGCCGTTTAGATGATGTTACTGTAGCATATTCAATTTATAGTCTCCAAATAAAACCGTAAGAGCGCTATGAAGTAACAGAGCGTTTTATTACTCTCTGCAATCGATTTACTTCTACTGTGGCTATGCACGTGATAGAAGTCGAACACTTTATTACTAGAGAGGTCGACTACAAGTGCGTTTCAGGATTTTATAGAAATGACTTCGTTGCAGAAATGGAAGAGCTGTCGCTAGAAGAAACAACACTGTGGCCTCATTCAAAGGACAAAGCTGTATCTCATACAAATGGCTCAAGCAAGGCTAAACCACACGATCACAAACATTTTGTCAAAGTAATTAATCTTAGTTAAGGAGGCAGCTACAAAGTTTCATTCCAGCTGGAATATTGTGATTTGCAGATGACACCTGAAGTTACACTTTCTGTGAGGGTTATGCAACAAGATTTTCTGACGCGAATTTCTCTTACTCGCAATTATAAAAGTCACTAAATTTGAGCGTTTCGAAGAAAAGGGTACATGGAAAGATCAGTGACTACCAGTAAATAAAAAACATCGTGACTACAATATCACGTGATTGCCCAGAGTTTGTATTTTGAAATTCTGTTTGATCCACCTTGTCAGGCTGCATGTCGCATCAGTCGCGAGTTTATTTTCTTTGGTTGTATATAGTTCAGTTTTCTAGGTGAATGAAATTACGATAAAGATTGTATGTCGTGAGTAAATCTTCCAGTTACTGTAATTATTAGAAAATACTCTTGTCATGTGATGTTTGATTTTGTACGGAGATTGTTGTAAACATCATCGGGTTGTCTTGTAGTTAAAATACTGCTTGAAGTTGGCGGATTTTCGTGTGGGGGTAAGAAACTATTATCTAAATACATGTACAAATACTTTTTTTTCTTTTTAATTGTGTGGGTTGCATTACATTTACCACAAAGTTACATCAGACTATTTGCACTCTTTGTCTTCAATGTTCAGTTGATTGGCTAGATGGAAGGTAGTTCTTTTACTAAGTTTTTGAGACCAAACTATAGGGTTTAACTGTCTCTCTCATAATGTACCCACGTCTTATATTGTGTAACACAATTTTTTCAACCAATAGCCAACGCGACACGAACCATAGAACTTCATCTTCACAGTGTAGCACGCCAACCAGTAGACCTCGCTTAACGCGCATATAATTTGAAAGTATAGCCACTGGGATTTATGGTACATATCTACATTTAGTGATAGTTCAGGAGGTTATTTTTAATTTACTGGCAACGTCCTCTTATTTTTTTTTTAAAGTGTCAGACGAATTCCGTTGTCACCTTACAGAAATTACAACCATTTATAAACCTTGTGGAACGAAGACGTGTTTTGGGAAGTGTAAAAATGTACATTTTATATTCGGTACCTGTGATCGGCAGAGCACAGATACCCCATTGTGTAGCTTTGTGCTTAATTGCATAACAAACGCTTTTCATTTAACCACTAGATCTAAGGAACAATATGAGGCAAATAAAACCTTTTTGTACTCTCAACCAAAGGTTGAATATAATCCTTTTCGTTCCTCGCTGGTACAGCAGTAAGTCTTCGGATTTACAAGGCTAAAATCAGGAGTTCGATTCCCCTCGGTGGATTCAACAGATAGTGCGATGTAACTTGGCTATAGGTAAAACACATAAACATAATTCTTTAATTCTATAATTCTTTCCTCGCCACTAATAACCTAAAATATTCTAGACTTTAGAATGACGTTTTACATGTCACGGTTAATTATTTGTTATCATTCATCATATTAACTCATTATTTATTTGTTCATTAATTTCTTTTCATCGCCAAAATATGAATTCTTCTTAGGAAGGAATGACTTAGAGTCGAGATATAATTCTTTGATTCGCTACTCTGTTAGCGCTGCTTAAAAGAACGAATAAAATAAAGTAGGTTCATGGGCCGTGAATTCGGTGAAACAAGTCTGTTGCAGAGTAAGTAGTGAATTAAAGAATAGATTAGGGCCTTTATGTCATCTTCACAGAGATTCACGCTTTGGTGAAGAAAAGATATTATCAAATAAATTGAAGCAATTAATAGAAAAGGCATTCTCGTGTAACAGCTCCTTGTAAGATTTAAATTTAGACCATACAGAAGTATAGCACGTGATTAGAGAGAAGTATGTAACTGTTATGTTATAATAATTTTGAAACAAAAAGAGAGAGTTGGTTTTTGAATACAGATATTATTAGCTACTCAAATGTTAATTAAATTACGTAACAAAATTTATACTTTTTCTCGTTCATGGGCAAGAAAGTGTTATTTCCTAATTGCTTATGCCTAAAATAAATAGAAAAGACCTATCTTTCTCTTCAAACTTTGCTTTTGTGGCCTGGGAGCGAATAATGAAAACATGATGGGAGACTCAGTGATGTCGAGAAACCTACTTGTTGAGAAATTTATATGCAAAAACGGCTCGTTTAGGTTGAGGAAATATTTTACATAGAAGAGCGAACAACGTTTCGACCTTCTTCGGTCATCGTCAGGTTCACAAAGAAAGAGGTAACTGACCGGAAGCTGACCACATGCTTGAAAGGGGTTGTGTAACTGAGCGTCGGAATGTAGAGGACGGTATTAGATGTTTGAATATATAATTTTATTTATTTTATTATATTAATATAGGTATAAAGGCGTTCCTTTATATTGGTTTATTTTGGGTTTAAGTTGTTGTATAAGTAAGGCTTCTTTAATTTTGCGTTTGTTTATGTTTGTTTCTTTATTTAGTATTTGAGTGTTTTCTATGGTTATGTTGTGTTTATTTGACTTGCAGTGTTTGAAAACGTGTGAAGGTGACTTTTTATGTTCTTTGAATCTGGTTTCCGATTTTCTACTGGTTTCTCCAATATAGAAGTTGTGGCAGTTATCACATTGTATTTTATAAATAATGTTGGTGTGGTGTTTGTCAGTGTAGTTTTTACATAGTATAGACCTCAGTTTTGTGCCTGGTTTTTGAATAAATTTGGTATTAACTGGAATGTCATATTTTGTTACTAATTTTTGCCAAATGTTGGTTATTTGTTTGCTGATGTCAGGAATATATGGTATACAGCAGTATATGGTTTCGTGATTTTTTGATTCGTGACATATATTTACTTTAGTTGGTTGATTTTGCTTTCTGTCTAGGTGTGTGTGTATAATGTTTTCTACGGTTTGTGGAGGAAACTTATTGATGTTGATGAAGTAAATCACCCATACTGGACTATACATTCCTTGGGACTCAGCACATGAAACAAAACAAAAACTCAACATACTAAGAAACCAAATAAACACAGCCATAAAACTATGCTCACCAGATAAAATTAACGATGAATTAGACAAAATAAAACAATACTTCATCAACATCAATAAGTTTCCTCCACAAACCGTAGAAAACATTAGTAACAAAATATGACATTCCAGTTAATACCAAATTTATTCAAAAACCAGGCACAAAACTGAGGTCTATACTGTGTAAAAACTACACTGACAAACACCACACCAACATTATTTATAAAATACAATGTGATAACTGCCACGACTTCTATATTGGAGAAACAAGTAGAAAAATGGAAACCAGATTCAAAGAACATAAAAAGTCACCTTCACACGTTTTCGAACACTGCAAGTCAAATAAACACAACATAACCATAGAAAACACTCAAATACTAAATAAAGAAACAAACATAAACAAACGCAAAATTAAAGAAGCCTTACTTATACAACAACTTAAACCCAAAATAAACCAATATAAAGGAACGCCTTTATACCTATATTAATATAATAAAATAAATAAAATTATATATTCAAACATCTAATACCGTCCTCTACATTCCGACGCTCAGTTACACAACCCCTTTCAAACATGTGGTCAGCTTCCGGTCAGTTACCTCTTTCTTTGTGAACCTGACGATGACCGAAGAAGGTCGAAACGTTGTTCGCTCTTCTATGTAAAATATTTTCTCAACCCAAACGAGCCGTTTTTGCATATAAAAATGATGGGAGACTATATTTAAGGGCTGATACGTGAGTGATTTACATTACAATCGCAAATCTCGAAAAACTACTTACTTCTAAACATTTTTGTATAACTTTAGTATAAATACATGTAAATCTTGATTCATATGTTGTTTTATTCAGACCTTATGTAAATGAACATGTCCAGATTTGCCCGTTTTTACATCGAAAACAGGTTAATTTCTAAATTTCATTATCCAGGTCACAAAAGCAAAGTTTTGAAGGGAATAATGGCCATTTTCTGTACTTTTGTAAAACACATACTATTCAGGAACAAAATTTGTGTTACAGAGCGTTATTCTTCCAAAGTCTTCATTTTTCGTAAAAACCAATGAAACAGGGTAGTTTTATAGATGTCTATTCTTTTCTCAAAGATGTATATACTTTAAACTGAACCAACTTATCAAAATCTACACTCATTACTGTCGAAGCGATGCTACTTAAAGAAAAGTTTTTAGGCATTTTTTTTTACCATTTCTTCTTCGGTGGCTGAGCAGTAAGTCTGAAGATAAACGCAAGTGGTTACTTTGTAGCGCCACAATATAACTACATCTTACAGCTGTCACACTCATGGGCTCATCTCAAGAAAATTCTTGATGACGAGAAATCCACTTGAAATAAAAATGTATCTCGGAACGGCTGATATGGATATTAATACTTTTATTGACAAGGAAAGAACAACGTTTCGACCTTCTTAGGTCATCTTCAGGTTAAGAAAGAAAGAGTTTGCAAATGACCGAGAATATAAACGGGTACGAAATTGTAGGGGACGTTGCAGGTGAATGTTAGGTTATTAATCAGTATAGGTATAAAGGTGTTCCTTTATATTGCTTTAATTTTGGTTTCAGTTGTTGTATAAGTGGGCTTCTTTGATTTTGCATTTGTTTATATTTGTTTCTCTACTTAATATCTGTGTGTTTTCTATTACTATGTTATGTTTATTTGATTTGCAGATCAAATAAAAAAACGTGTGAAGGTGTTTAGTTGTTGTTAAATTTCTCAGTTTAAAAATAGTACACACCTGAAACTTTTCATGAAGGTTATTCATTCAGATCTATAGCATGCACTTAGTTTTTAACTCAACAAACTTAAACCATAATTAGAAGTGACTACCAAACTTTAACACTAATTAGATCTAGCTACCAATTCCCACAAAATACTTATTGTAATAATCCTTAATTTTGATTAAACAATCGTCATAAAAAATTTTTGTACTGCATTAGCACTGTGTTGCACTCCTAATTAATTTAAAAAATATGGGGTGATGAAAGTAATGCAGAAGCTTAAATATTTGTTGTAGTAACAAGATTTATTGAAAGGTAACAAATGCGAAACCATACGAACCTTTCAACACTTCTATCCAGTGATTGGATCCTGTCGCATTGTACTGTCACGAAAGTGACCAATGACTGAATCGCTTCACCGTTTGCTCTCAGTGGTGTTCTGAGATCTCAAGCTGTTACTTTTGCCAACTGATGACTCTACCCTGTTATCTCAGGCTGTCGGCTGTGTCCACTTGACTGTATCCTGTCATCCCACTCTTAAGATCTAAATAATTCATCACATACCAAAATCAAAATTTTCAGATCTGAGTGTTTAATGTAATTTAACCGTGTCATATATCTAAATCAAAAACAAACATTTGGTAACTAACACAATTTAGTTTCGATATTGAAGTCTAACTACAAATGTGGATAAATATCTGTTTCACAAATAAAAACACCCCTAGACTTTGTGCATCCGTTGTTAAAATTTTCATGTTTGTACTGAATTATTCGAAAATTTAAATTATTAATAACAAGCTGAGATACCTGTCCATTGTACATGCTATGAACTTTCAAAAATGTAGAGGTTAATGCTGTGATAAATAACACAAAAATCCTAACTTTCACATAGTTTATTTATAACAACATAAAATTACAATATTCATTACTACCTCGCCAAATGTTTTGTATAAGCTCTAAAAATTCAATATTTATACATTCAAAACATAGGTATATAATGTATAAAAGTTACATTGTAGGAAGAGGTAGTGACTAAAGTAGTGACGGTAGGGGTGCTGTCTGTTGCTCGCTTTTAACCAGCTCTTAATGTTTTTCTACAGTGTTTCACTTGATTAATTAATTGACGGTCATTAACCAAAGAAGTATCGTACAGGTACGAGTCCAAGTCGGATTTGGATAGAACTGAAAAAAAACATCGCTCCTCATATCAGCCTTATAGTGGTTGTTCGAGTAGAAACTTCAGCTGAGTTTATTTGTTACTGCAGTAGTGACAGTCATTTTTCATTACATTTTGAGATGTATAAAGTGTTTGTGTGCCCTCCTCCAGTGACTATGTGTTGTGTTACAGTAAATGTAATTATTTATTGTGTATGTAAGGACCTGCCATCATCTATGAATATAGTTAACATTAACTTATGTCAAAGATTACAGCAGTAATGAGGTGTATAGAGGGGGGGGGTGTTTCATCCCATAAAGTTTAGTTGAGATTAGCCCAGTTGGATAACGGACAGACAGACACACACAGAGATTTTTGAGAGAGAGAAAATGTATTACATTACACATAGCATTTCATATATGTACTATTTACTGGTCGACTTCTATCTTCCAACTTTGCTGTTATATTTTATTTACCTATCCCCTGCTCTTATTGGTACTTCAGTTCCCGAAACTGAAGCGCCAGTAAGTACAATAATCACATTAAATTGTCTTTATATTGCGTTATTCACAACTGTGTGTAGTTTGATTGCCTGTAAGGATTGGCTTCATTCAAAACTATTTCTTTGAGTTGCCATGAATTTTGTGTGTAGAACAAAGAACCTGGAATGAGGTTGCCGACTCATGGACTAGTAATATATGCTAATATATTTTAACCTCATTGCCATTCATGTTCACTAGATTTTTTTCGTTTTCTTCACATACGTACATTGTCAGCATTCCCGCCTTTTTTATTTGACTTTTCTTTGGCAAGCATTTTTCAACAAAAACTGATGTTTCGTTGCTTTTATAATGTTCTAGTGTTCTGGTAAGAACTTGCTAGGGTAGGTGCTATAGTAGTAACAGCCTCTGTGACAAAGAAAGAAGAAAGGAGCGCACGCCACAGGGAAAATAGAGTAAGTTCGGACCTAGGATAGAAAATAACTGAGTCAATTCTGTTGTCGAAAGTCAGTTTTTTATTATTATTATGATCCATTGCAAGAGATGTAAAATACGAGACAGTCTCGTTTCTTATGATACATAAAACGAGTGAATAAGGAAACAAGTTTAAGTACTTTATCTACTGTTCTGCTCGCATATTGTGCACGCGAAACATCCCACATAAACCTGTTCACGAGGAGCGGGGAAAGCTGCCAGATCTTTCCATCGCTGGTGTCATTGCTGGCTCGTGGAGCCTACATTTATAAACTTAATTCTCATAACTGTACTTGTTATGGTTTATGGCTGAAATTATCGTTAAGAGAAGAGTGGATCAGCCAGTTGATTATTAAATGGATTTTAGGGGTTTTAGTTTTCCATGTTATTTAGCTGGGTATGGCTAGTTGTTGAGCGGGCCCGGGTTGTGAATACAAGAGTTAACGATACGCGTACTGTGCCGCAAAACGCAGTCCACACTTCGGAGCCATGGGTGTGTTAGGAGAGTGGCAGTCAGACAAGAGAAGTTTAGGAATGGCTATATCCAAAAGCCATGCGTAAGACAAATACAATTACATTATCCTGCGTGCTATTTTCTATACAGTTGGTTAATTGATATTTTAGCCCTCTAGCAGTGCATGTTTTACGTATCGCTGAAACATAACCTTTATCTTAGATCTCAATCACAATGTTGCCGTCAGTCCAGCAGCTGTCAGTCTGGGTTACTGTCAATCACCATATTCGTCGAATATCATTTAATTGATTTTGCAGGTAGTTAATATTTTTAACGTTCGTTAAATGCGTAATTGTTTTAGTTCCCTTACAATATTTTAGTCAGTGTTTGTCATGTGATTATTGATAATTATGAACGTTGTTTTCGACCGAATGACCTACATAACGGTTAAATACTTTGTTGCTATCTTAGGCTAACATTATTTAATTCGTGGTCTTCATTCCCATGTTCGATCATCTTTAAACCCGCCAATAACCCGTGCTAACAGAATTAAATCTTATTTCCCAAGTCTTCTGCTAAAACCTCGAAACTTAATCTCCAATAACTCACGGTAACAACTCGAAACTCCTCTTCCATAGACTCGTGTGGAAAGAACGAAACTCCGTTATTAAATACCTTTGCTAAAACTTGAAAACCTTCTCCAAAGAACTGAGGTAACTGACATAACCGCTGTCCCCCGAACCTGTAATGACAGGCTAAACTTCGCTTTGAATTATCTTTACCAAGAAAACGAAATTCTATATCCAAATACTCATGTTAACAGAACGAAACTCCTCTTCCAAAGACCTGTGCTAACAGAATTACACTTTGCCTTCAAAAACCAAAAGCAACATAGCAAAACATCACTTTAAAGCCTGCTGCTAACAGAACGAAACTTCACCTCCAAATAATCATGGTTACAGAACTAAAATCGTTTCTGAAAACGATATCCAAACTTCATAATTGTTTGTTAGCTTGTACATATTAGTCGTTTTTGAGATTTGCATTGCTAGTAGTATTTGCGGATTGCAAAATATTTTTTCATTACTATATATATGATTATCAATTAGAATTTTACTAAACAGTATTTCGTTTTAATAAACCTGTTTTTTTTTTTTACTTAACCAATATCCTGTAGTTTTGTAGAATAGCTTGATGCAGAAGATAAGTTAACAAACAATTCAAATCCCGATCGTGAAACAGCATGAGATATAACTGTTATAATTTATGTTCCTGACAGGGTTGATAAGATTACAAGAACTGTTGAAAGCGCCCTCTCACAAGGACGTGAAGATTACCCTGCAACAGCTTACGCCAGGACTGAGTTACAAGAAACTCTTGAAAGATATAGGAAAACGAGGAGAAACTAACATTATTTTAGACATACCAGCCGAAAAAGTCCCATTGGTTTTCAGAGAGGTACAACCTTGGGCTAACAGTTATTGTTAGCCCGTAAGAACTAATTATTTACAATAAACGGAACTAGTATTTTTAACAAATGACAACTAATTATTGATGTTACCAAATGTATGTTTTGTTATATAATTGTCTAAAGCCAACTCATAACATAACATTATTTCGACATCAGTATTATTTTACCTTACTTTTATGGGCTACCCCCACATTATACTCTGTATTGATACAATGAAATAAATATAAGAACTAGGAAATAATTATTTAGTTTATTATTTCAAATAACGCAAAACGTTACGATAATTTGTAAAATATTTTTAAGTTGATAAAAAATAATCTTATTTTAGTTTTTTATCTGGTAGGAGTACAGATACTATCAGTTCTTCTTATTAGCATATTACTTAATGTTTACTCATAGTTCATAGGTATGGGCAGAAAAATGTGTTTGTGGAGAGGGCAAATTTTAAAGATGAATCAAGTTTATCAAAAGTGTGAATGCAAAGTAGGCGGAAGCTAAGGTACAGTTTAGGGAGGGGGGTCATTAACCCTCGGCACATCTTTACAAATATAGTGACTGCTTGAGCCTATTTTGATGATGCAGTAAGAGGGCAAGATATGATGGAATTTAAGAGGGGAGGAAGTGAACTTAAATAATAAGTCATTTAATGATCAACGTATATTATCTGTTGTTTAACTCAATCTCTTCGTCGTATCTTTTTAACTCATTGACTTCAGCAGCTACAAGCGATCATCTGTTTGTAGTGATCTTGTGACAAAATCTCAATTGCCCGTTCGGAAAATCATAAGCTTGTCAACGTTCATGAGAGTGAGTGTTGAAGATAGAGGAGAAGCTATGTAGTTTCTAATTTAACTTCATATGTATCAAAAACATTCTTTTCTTGATTTAAAGTTAGTTTAAGTTGATTAGTTGGTTTATACACAATAACTGTGTTTATTTCATACTTGCTTGTTTACATACTTAACAACGCATGTTCTTATGATATTTCAACTTTCCTGCAGGCTCAGGATGTGGGCATGATGACAGCATATCATAATTACATCGTCACGTCTTTGGTAAGGAAATAAAGATATTAACTAATTCTAATTATGTTCTTTGTCTTGGGTAGGTAATGTGTATGTTTAAGCTGATTATACTGCAATTGTACTTGTAATTAATTTCCAGAAGTGAGAACTGAAACCCAATAAATTACATTGTTTAACGGATTCCTTATATCGAATTTTGTTCGTTCTCAGCTTGTTTTTTTTTTTACCTCTTCAGAACAGCATTGAAAGGTACATGACTTGTAACAGTCGTGATTCAACCTCAGATGTTATACTTGTTGTCCATAGGATTTACACACCATTAGGCTGGATGGATTCCAGCATGGAGCAACAAACATTTCCGGTTTCCGACTAGTGGATCCTGCTCGTCAAAATATTAATATGGTAGTCCGAGACTGGACTTTTGGTGAATATCGCTACGGCCTTCAACCTGGCAAAGATCACATGTTAAAGGTATGTTACAAAGATCGACTGTGCATCACTTTCTTTACTTTTGCATCAAGTGATTTGGCATGGCATGGTGGTTGGAAGCATTGGACTCGCAATCTACGGGTTACGAGTTCGAATCCTACCACCGAACCTGCTAGCCCTTTCAGCTGTAGGAACATTATAACGTAACGGTTAAATCAACTATTCGTTATTACAAAGTATCCCAAGAGAAGATGGTGTTCACCAGCTGTATTCTTTGCGTTCTATTATTTCTAAATTAGTGATCTCTTGCGCAAATAGCACTGGGGAGGCTTTGCGTGAAATTCAACCAAGGGACTTTATCTCAGTTTAAGGCTGGTACTTTGAATGATAAAGCCATAATTATTTTTGAATGAGTGTTGTTCCGCAAGACGTAACAAGAAAAAGTGTGATAAAAGATAATAAGTAGACACGTCTAAATGAAAACTTTTCTTGTTTATTTTCTGCGACGCTTCTAGCAGACATCCGCTTTCAGGCAGTAAATACAATTTAATTGTAACACATCGGAGAAAAAAATTAATTAGACGTTTCAATTTATTCTTCATCAATGTCATAATTAGCCCACTTACCCCTTCCTCTCCTCTAAATAGTGGAGTATAGCATAATACAGTTTAAAGATTCATAGCAATTTATAAAGGTTAGTTTTATTCATCTGAGTGCATGCACATTGATTTACTAAAGCTATTTTATTTACATTAAGCCTAAACTTTTTTAAACATAAGCCAGTAAGTTAGAATTCTTAAAATTTATCTTCTTCACAAAAAGTTGATAAAGGCTATTAAAAAATAAATCTTTATTCCGAGTGGATTAACTTGTTCGAAAATTTTAACGACGTATAAGATGCTGAAAGAGCCACATTTGATGCTACAAAATTTACCAAAAATTATATAAACTTAGTGTGCATCTGTTTTTGTTTGATAATCTTGAAATTACAATACTCGTATAGCAGATAACTAGGATTATAGAGGGCTCTGTAACAATTTTATGTAAAAACTCGAAAAATTGAATGAAATATGATGAGTATTATCACTGGCGAGAAGTATTTTTGATACCTCCTATGTAAATTGATCTTACAAAGTGATTTTTTTTTTATTTACAGAAAGGGACTTATATTTTAGTGTTAATAATGTATTTCATTGTGTTAAAAGTTAGGATAATTCAAACCGTATTATATATAACGATTTTGGAATAAGTCTTGTTTAGTTGTTATACATGTATAACAACCATCTCATGATAACTTCAAAAAACTAATAAACTTCAGCGACTTCTTGTGAAAAAAACCTAAAGGAAAAACCTTTGAAAGAGCCTTTGAGAACATATTAATTAATATGTATATTGTTTAAAGTATATAGCGTAGTTTCCATATGTCTGCTGCGTTCTTTCTGCCATGTAAGGAATCGTTTTTTTAATTCACAATAGGACTGTTTATGCACATTCAAACGTTTGAAATGTTAGAGGAAGCCTTATACCCCTCCCCCTTCGTAATGAATGTGTTGCTTGAAAACTAAGACATATTGTTGAATTGGACTCGCATAACAATCACAAACAACTGGATTAATGTGTTATCCTTCTTATGACTGGTAATGCCCCCTGGTACCGTTCGTAACTAATCGAGGTTTAAACCGAGTATATAACAGGCCGTTTAAAAAACAATAACGCAGGTCTGCGAATTTAAACTTAATAAAAATTCTTTTGGTTTTAATAAAGGATTTTTCATAATTCAGCCACCCAGCTTTCGAAAATAACATTCATTTTTTATATCACGTGCGGATTTGTTACGAATCGGGAAGAATAAAAACTGTTACTTAGATCAAATTATTATTTCGTTTATTACAATAAACATTTTTTATTGTTATGTTTGGGGTCTAGAACGATCGATAAGACTCTCACGTTGCGATTGGCCTATAGAAGTCTATGGTCAACATTTGTCAACATTTCAAGCATAACAAAATGTGACCAAATTTCAATGAAAATTCTTCACTTATGTAAAAAAGTACATATGACGTATTGTAAAAAATCTGTACGTGATGGATAAAAATTTATATCATTTTTGGATTCAGCGTACAGGAAATGCTGTGGAAAATGTAAACATTTCAAGACAAACCATCGTAGATTTGTGTTATTAACGTGAGCAAACATTTCTCAGCTAATCATTAATGGGAGCACTAGAAACAAAAATCAAATAAATTGTCAGGGTTAGATATTTAACCCTTAAACAGCGGGAATTTTGTATGTAGCAGCAACAGTTGATGATGGCTGCCGTTTAAGGGTTAAACATAAATTACCTAAACCATTAGGCTTATTTTCGACTAAGATACACTGTAAGATATTAGTATTTAAGGGTTAATGTGTTGATGTCTTTATGGACTTAATATTTAAGTAACTTCGCCATGACTATTCTCAAACAAAAGACGACAAGTACGACGTTTTAGAAGGATAGCTTGATTTACTTATCAGTAAACATTAATCCAGAGCTGCAAAATTAACGTATAAATCAGTGAAACTTATTCCAAATTTTACACATTTATCTAAAGAAATAAGTCAATACTCAATGAAACTAAAATATATCGTGTTTACAATCTATTGAGCCATCAGTTGATTTTAATAGTATTTGTAGATATAATTCTAATTAGTAATGTACACTCTTTTCCTTTTTGTTACTTTCATTAAAAGTATTGGTTGGAATGTGTAACATATTTATTCTTATAATGTGTTACTATTCTTATCATACAGATAATTTTATATAGTTAGATTCGTGTGTTAAAGTCCAGGGCTCAAGCCCCTTAGTTAGACAAAACTCAGATGACCTGTGGTGTAGCTACGCGATAAAAATAAACAAAACCCGATTAGAAATATTACTAACAGCGAGAATACCTGGTTGATAAAACAATGCTTTGTGATTTTTATTAGTAAGACCATGACGACAATATATTTAGTTAGCTTTCTAGGTACTTTGGATTAAAAAGAAGTTCATACTGCGCAAGGTTTGGGAAGGTTAATCAGTTCATACACCAAGCCAACAATACAAAATCAATTTTATAAAAACATAAATGTCGGGCAAGTACTACCACTCCCACTGCATAGTATACCGTAACTTCACAATTTATAGCTAACTGAAATAAATACATTTTGTGAAATCAAGTTTGACCGACAAAGACGCATAAAAGTGTAGCAGATGCAGTCAAACATTGGTAAATTTCTTTGTGAACCAATCAAAATTAAGATTATTCTTGAAATGAATTCGTGACTTTTCATATAATAATTATTGATAAAAAAGCTTTAAAACATTTATTTTTTTAATTTAGAGTCTCTGTTGATTAAAGTGTTTTTTTATTATATCAATAACATTAAAACAATAACTTAATTCAGAAACAATTTAAGTTTAAATCGAATTGATACTTTTAGTTTCGTGGTAAATTTTATACACTTGGTTCTAGGCTAAATAATCCCACACTACTCTAGGCTTATTATACCAACACTCACTACACTTACGAAGTTTTTTGGCACTCCCCCTCACTAAAATCATAATGGGCAGAAAGTGATCGAACTATTCTGTTTCGATAAATGTGTTTTGGCTTTTATGACTCCTCCTGTTTCTAGAAATCAAGCGTGACGTGATACACATTGGCTTTTATATAGATTAGATAATAATAACTAAAACAATGTTGCAAGTTATAGCCAATAGCGTTCATTGAATATCTCAACTGTTTCTTTCATGAACTGTGTTATTACTGTTCCGTGATATAAAAGGTGATGGAAAAGTGACAGTACAGTTGTATCATTTAAAATATAGTTTAGATTCTAACATCTTACCTTGAAACAAACTGGTTTAATTTAGTTTAAGCTGGCTTCGTGATATTAGTACCAGCTATGTGGTAACTTTTGTCTCGCTATGTACAACGAGCCTGGTAGTGAGGGCGCTCGACTCGCAGCCTGTAGGATGCGGGCTCAAATTCTCGTCACATAAAACATGCTCACTTTTTCAGCCGTGAGGGCTTTATAAAGTGAATGCCAATCTCATTATCAGTTGGTAAAAGAGTAGCCCAAGAGTTGACGGTAGGTGGCGTTGACTGGTTGCCTTTCTACTAGAATATGACTGCTAAATTATGGAACTCTAGCGCAAATAACCTTCATGTAGCTTTGTGAGAAGTTCCAGATAAACCAAACTGTACAACAATACTACTGTAAAACAATACTTCATCAACATCAATAAGTTTCCTCCACAAACCGTAGAAAACATTATAGGCACACACCTAGACAAAAAGCAAAATCAACCACCAAATACAGCTCACGAATCAAAAAACCACGAAACCATATACTGCTGTATACCATATATTCCTGACATCAGCAAACAAATAACCAACATTTGGCAAAAATTAGTAACAAAATATGACATTCCAGTTAATACCAAATTTATTCAAAAAACCAGGCACAAAACTAAGGTCTATACTATGTAAAAACTACACTGACAAACACCACACCAACATTATTTATAAAATACAATGTGATAACTGCCACGACTTCTATATTGGAGAAACAAGTAGAAAAATGGAAACCAGATTCAAAGAACATAAAAAAGTCACCTTCACACGTTTTCGAACACTGCAAGTCAAATAAACACAACATAACCATAGAAAACACTCAAATACTAAATAAAGAAACAAACATAAACAAACGCAAAATTAAAGAAGCCTTACTTATACAACAACTTAAACCCAAAATAAACCAATATAAAGGAACGCCTTTATACCTATATTAATATAATAAAATAAATAAAATTATATATTCAAACATCTAATACCGTCCTCTACATTCCGACGCTCAGTTACACAACCCCTTTCAAACATGTGGTCAGCTTCCGGTCAGTTACCTCTTTCTTTGTGAACCTGACGATGACCGAAGAAGGTCGAAACGTTGTTCGCTCTTCTATGTAAAAAATATTTTCTCAACCCAAACGAGCCGTTTTTGCATATAATTTCTCAACAAGTGGGTTTCTCGACATCACTGATTATTATTTCATCACGGCGATTGTACGAGAAGTGTAAGTTTTTTGTGTTTTTCTCAGTGTATTTGTATTTACCTGTTACCATTATGTCTGAACTACCATACCGTACACCACTATTAACAGTACACGCTCACACGATCGTTAAGAAACTAAGAAATTTAAACCAACGAATTATTAATAGAAGAAATGACATTTATTTTATTCAACAATGTAGAAAAGAACAACTAACCCCTAATTTTGTAAAGGTAAAACTTTCAAAAAATTTTAATACATGCACAAACATTATCCAAAATTTACAGAAAAACTACTTAAAGCCATGTTGAACATGAAATACAAAGAACTACATGACTTACAAAAACAAAAAATGAACCTAGACCATAAACTGGCATGCTGCATTAAACCAGAGAGTTACGAAACATAAACCAAATCAATACTAAGAACGACAGAGACAAAAAGACCCGCCACAACAAAAAACTAGAAAAACTAAGATGCAAACAACAGAAAAGACACCAAAACGACAAACCGTTGACTAACCTCATAATTAACAGATCCGACCGACAATTAAACACAGACGAGATACATCTACTTAACAAAGGACTCAACTTCGCAATAGCACCTAGGTACATTCCAACCATAGAAATCAAAACATGTTTAGAAGACCTAGCCAGGAGACTTGTGATACTTTCTACAGAGAAGAAAAACAAGGAAACAACCAAACACAACCAACAGAAAGATGACAACTTAGATAATTTTATTGACATCCAACAGCCAAACTTCCCAGGTAAAATTACAAATTTATATTTTCCAGAAACACCTAAACAACATCTTAAACGATTTTTTCAAAGAATTTTCTCACAAAACCATCAACATAATTTCACAAAACAGAAAACTAAAAAACAACCTTACAAAAAGAGACATTAATTCCATTAAAAACCTAAAACAAGACAAAAACATAAAAATTCTAAAACCAAACTGTACAACGAATACTTAAAAGCAAATTCTAATCATCTATAATTAGGATTGATTGAAGTAGTGTATCTGGCTAGATAACGATAGAACGAGGGTTACCAAACAACTTAGTTCGTTATAAACAACATATTTGGTGGTGTGTTTTTCTTACTGTATACAAATAAAAAAACATTTTGTTAATTTAAAATGATGTAATGGAGGCAGTGGCAAAATGAATGCAAATAATAACACAGGAATAACATAAGATAATATTTAGGACCTTTTGGTCCAACTCGGCTGTCTCATCTTCTAAGCCAAACAAAAACTATTAAATAAATAAATTTAAAAGAATTTAAAGCTAGCCCTTGTCATTCCTATATCTATTAACCTTCCTTTTCAACTCGCTTTAGGCCCGGCATGGCCAGGTGATTAGGGCGCTCAACTCGTAATCTGAGGTTGTGGGTTCGAATCCCCGTCATACCAAACACGCTCGCCTTTTAAGCCGTGTGAGCGTTACAATGTGACGGTCAATCCCACCATTAGTTGGTAAAAGAGTAGTCCAAGTGTGTAAGTTTGGGAGGTAATGACTAGCTGCCTCCCCGCTAGCCTTACACTGCTAAGTTAAGGACGGCTTGCGCAGATAGCCCTAATGTAGCTTTGCGCGAAATTAGAAACAAACAAACAAACTCGCAACGTACGAAGGCATCACATTCCGTAGGCCAACAAACTCTATTTGAAAAATAAAACTATCTTATTTGAAAATGACTTCTACCTTGCCTAAATCTATGTTTGTTCTCGCTGTTAAGAATGAAGAATGTTGATGCATTCAAATCATTTTACAATCTTAAACTCCTCAATCAAATCCCCTCTAACAATTTTAAGGATTTTTCCTCGTAAGATAACCCTCCATCCTGGTACCATTTTAGTAACCCTCTTCTGCGCCCTTTCCAATAATGCAGTGTCTATACACAGATCATCTTTACGACTTGTAATATTAAATTTTAATGTAAATTGTAAAATGCACGAGTACAAAATGGTTACGAGGTCAGTCACCTCGATCGAACTCGAAGCGAGAGTCTGTATTAATCAAGACATAGTTTGACTCGTTTTTTCTTGTACGTAAGTCCTAGGCTTTTAGTTACATTACATTGATGCCTACCATGACATGACTATGATGTTATGATAAACAAACGATACACCGACAGTCAATAACATAACTTCCAACTACAGTAATATTGAAGTCAAGTATGCATTTTATAGTGTAAGATTAAACTTTAATACTGAAAGTCATGTAGGAATAATTTATGTATCATCCCTATATTCTTGTTTCTATTGTTTTTGGCACTGCTAACCATACAGTATTTTACATTTACAAAATGATTTTTATTACATGTTTTGTGACGTTTAATTTTGTTACTTAGTTAATAGGAATGTTTCAGTATAAAGTTTCTTTGTAGCACGGATTTTTTAGTCTCTAGCAAACCAAATAAAAAATCGTAAATGTTCCTAATTTTATATAGTAATGTTTGAGTAATTCGTTGAGAAATTGAACTAAACATGTGTCAGTAAGTTAGAAACATAGATAGTCCTCTATTAGGTCTGTAATCAACAACCTAGCAAACCCGTCCGTGACTTAAGTTACAGTAAACGTGTTTTTTTTCCCACTAGTTTATAGCGTTAAATGTTTTCGTCCATTTGCAGTTGACAACGTATTTTGTAGTTCTATATTTTTGTAACAGTGTAGAGTGTGTATTGATACACAAATTTGTGTATACGTTTAAGCTTTTTTTCTGCATCATTACACACCTGCACAGCTGTATTAGCGAGATACATTTTAAGAGGTTTGATATAAAATTCAGTACTTGTACAATGTGGCTGCGCCTTAGAATGTTGTATGTCCAATAATAACGATGCTTCTGTTCAAGTGTGTTGGTTGAATGAGAGGGATTATGGTTGAATTAAAAGATTTAGGATTCGATTTTCTTTAACCATAAATTCTCGACGACTTCTTCGTAACCTCTAGATTTATTTTGTTATGATTTAAAAATAACTAGTGGTTGCTCAAAATAAGAAAAGATAGGCGTGGTTGTACAAGGTAGCTTCCCACCTATTTTCAGATATCTCTGTGAAATATGTCGGTATTATATGATAGTGAATACATTTATTACGTATTTATTATCAGCTGGAGAACCCATATAAAATCACGATTAATTAAAAATTATTTTAGGACATGTGATATTGATTCCTTTATACATGTAATTGTATAACAACGCCCATAAAATTGCAAAATACACAACATGAAACCGATAATTTGTATGTGTCTTCTCATGAATCCAATGAACCTACTTGCCAGATTTGGTGATGATCCATCTACAGGAGGTAAAATACATAAAACAAATATCATGCAATACTATTATATATAAAGAGATATTTGTTGAATATGGTGGTAATGCAGAACTGTGTTTTTGTTTCCTCAAAAGTAAACCGGTTTAATTTTCTGTGGAAATTGTTTCGTTGCCTCTAATGAAGATAACATTAATCTCTCAAGTATCTTGTTATTACTAGCTTGAACAGGGGAGATAAAAAATAGTACAGAGAAGTAGACGATAATTGCATGCTATTGTTTATTTGTAATCATGTGATACTTACGATTTTTTTGACGAAATTGTGACGTTCAAATCATTAGATTCTCGGCCCTCATTACCTGTTAATAACCAATATCGAAACTGCAGTTTTCTAAGAGCTATTGCTATTATTGGAACCGTAAGAAAGATAGCAAGATATCATTTTTAAATAGTAAACAAAGCAGTAATTAATATTTGAAGATTCAGCTTATGGGATATATTCATATGCTTACTTTTTATAAGAAATGCAAACTTATTCTGCAAAAAATTGTTATACTTAAAGCATACAATAGTTTTGTAACTAAGTTTACTTTTGTAACATTAATTCATTATGTAAACAAGTGTTAGTGAAACATACCATAGTTTTGAACTAAGTATTCCTGTTCTATTAGTACGTTTCACTTATGAAAATTGGTTAAAACTAGTGTGAATAAGTACAGTATTTGGATTTATTCTCGTACTTAATAATTTATTTTCGAATATTGTGAAATTATTGAGTTAGATGTGATTAGAATGAAGTATCTTCGTTGAAGCTAATTAACAATATAATTTCTATGTCCTTGAGAGCAACATACCGTTTTGTAAAGTTTAACATTTAGATTGATTTTATTTTCGTAACCCTAACTTCAGATGATTTTATATATCAAGTAATTTTTCTTCTGTTACATTGAGGGCATATAACTCACCAAAAGATCAAACCACATATTTTAAAGTAAAATCTATCCTTTTCTTTAAAAATAAAAAAAATGAGTGTGTCACATAATTATTACTAATAAACTTGTCCGATTCGCTATAGTAATTATTATATATATATTTATAGTGTAAAATAGAAGAAATTTAGAATGCATGCAGTTCGACCCTTTAATAGACCGTGGGTCAGTACAGTTATCATAGAAACAGCACTTAAAATTCAGTGTGTGTGTGTGTGTGTATAATATGATATAATGTGTGTGTATGTGGATCGCATACAGTTGCCATAGTGACTGCACATGCTTATTTCAAGCTCGTATGTACATTCACGCTTGCTTAAACATGTATTTAGTTTCATCATAATCACAGATTCAGAAATAAAGTGCCACGAGAATTTGAAATATGCGATATAGCAGCCCAGCTTAAACATCAACTGTGTCGTAAGTTATCATAGCAATTCACTCATTTTAAAACTCGTCTTCATTCCAGTGTTTGTCCACATAATTAGTTCTAAATTTGGAAGTTGTGTATGTTTGTTTCACCATGAGCCATTCTTATTTTCCCTAGTACTTATACAGAGGCCCTTTTTACAAGTCAGTGTTTGAAATATAGCAACATGTTGGTGAAACATTATTTCCAAAGTTCAAAAAATAATAATTATATTAATATTATCATGATAATTAAGTCAATCATAAGTCCACAGCCACACGCCCACGAAAATAGAAAATTGTTGCAAAACAAGATATCAAAGCAACTGCGATTCTTTCTTATTCAACCAAAAGCATCGTTCCATAAAAATGAAAAGAGATGTGGATTGGTTTTCCTTTTGAAAGCTTTTCCGTATACGAGGAAGTCGTCAGCTGGTAGTTGAAATATCTATACTAAAATGTATTAGCTAACAGCTTGTTGTTTGTGATGTTTTTTATGTTTAGTTCAATAATGAGTTGCTAGTCTCGGATATGTTCAGATTCTGTGGTAACCACAAAATATATAGCAGAGTTAATTTGAATTTCTCTGACTCTAACTGAGTTTGGAGCTAGAACTGATTCTGATTCTGAGCTTGGAGCTAGCAATTATTCTGATTCTGAGTTTACATGTAGCGTGAGACTGGACACAATGTAAAAGAAAGTGATCGGTTATCATTGTTAAATTTTCAAATATTGGGTTGAGGAATAATTCGTGAGCGTTTTTTCAAGTTAAACAAATATATTCATAAATGAAACGCTTTCGCAAAATATTTCATGTCATTTGGTATAAAGCATTGTACAAAGTATTGTTACATCAATACGATAGAATCATTGCTAAATAAAGACTCAGGCCTGAAAATCAGCAACTTGTGACTACCATTAGTCAAATCATAATTTTTTACACCAACTTTACCACAAGAAGCACCAACTAATCATGTCATATTCATTTAAATTCTCCCAGATACTGCATAAACCCCAACAGAAGCTGGTGTAAGTTGGCTTGAAGATGGAAGACTTTCGAAACTTGTCCTGTCTGTACCCAAACTACTTCTATAGATTAATCTTCCAGGACTTCATCTGCAGGTGTCACTTTGAACTAAACAGATGCTACGCCTTTCATCTTTCTTTGCTCATCATGAATGCACTACTCGAATCATCCGATAGAAGACACTATGTAATTGTTTTCCCTCGTGTCTGTCACTGTTTAATCAGAGACTGTTAACACAAGTATGTCTCGTGTAGTTTTGCCCAAAATTCAAACCAACTAACAACGCTACAATAATAAGTTCCTACACGTAGTTTATCTATATGAATAATATACTTGCATTTGTCTCTCTGGAACTTTCCTCACAAATTTTTCGATTAAACTCTACAAATCTTGTATCGTTAAAAGAGACCTTTGTTCGAGGAGTCTGGATCGCATATCGGCTTTTTAATTCGGAATCAACTTGCCTGTTTTTCGCTTAATCAAATCTTTTAGTTCCAACGAGTGGGCAACACGACGGAACAATGATGTTGTCATCACGTGAACGACTGCATTCTATTTCGACTTTAGTTTTATCACTGCAAATTATTTCACATAAAGAATATTTAACCCTTGTTATTAATTTCCTAAAAATATTAACATTACACTATACATGATTGCTATTAACTTTCCCAACTTGTTTTGGTCTAAAATACGCATGCGTAGTTCATTGACTCCCTAATCTTATCATATTGTAAACATGCATTCAGACGTTTCTGCATAATCAGCTTAGTTGGCCTTCATCAAAACTTTACATTTATTTCTCTCTGTTATAATTTTGCTTTAGATCGTTTCATAGACTGATGATGTACGCATCTTTTAACTGCATTTTTCTCCAGTGCGGGTTTTAGCCTCCGTTTTTATGAGTTTCTCTGTTTCAGTTCATAAATCCGTGTAATAAATTGAATGCTTTTCCGTGTTTCATACTTTGCTTATTATTATAATAACCATTACTATACTTTATTGTTTACTTTAAGAATAGTGTTATTAAATAAGGTTACGACTACCAGAGTTTGACTGCATTTTTAAAAATAGATCAGGATTTATTAGCATAACATATAATGACAGCAATAAAGCGAAGGTTAAATGTCATGCGTCAAAATGATAGGAAAATTCAAGCGAAGAGTATGAAATCTACTGTAAGTGTTTTGCGAGTCGCGGCTAATATTTCAATAGAGCCACAGCTTCTATTAGAACTTTCAATCACGAGTTACGTAATTACTAGAAAAACCAAAAACGGCCTCAGTGTGTCCTAATGCAATAGTAATTCCAATCTGTGAATCCGAAGATTTATGGTTTGTGTTTCCTGAACAAAAAAATACAAGTTACATACTTTCGTGTGGTGGGTATGCTTGCTATAATAGTAATGTTAAAATCCCACTATTATATGGATACAAATTGCTTAAACGTTGGCGGTAGGTGTTATTCATTAGCAGAACTTCATTTTTGTCTGTCAGTTTAAAATTACAGATAGCCCTTTCATATCTTTGCGTGAAAATTTAAAATTAAATCTGTAGTGCAACCAGACAGCAAAGAGGTTGAATATGAAGAAACTTTCTTAGAATATATATTTAGAAAGAAAACAACTTGAAAAAATCTTATCACATTCCTAAATACTTTGATGACCTCTGCGACACGATGATTGAGCGCACCTTATCAAAACTGAGATACGTACTTTTAGGATATGCAAGTGTGATATGGCAATATAGAAAATGTTTAACTTTTAACTTGTTATGGTCTGGAAAAGCTAATGTTATAAAGTAATATACATATAAAATATAATAATAGATTTAATTCTATAAGGTCAGGCCCTCGAAAGTGTTCTGTTTCAAGAGTAAATAAAACCAAAAGTAGGAGTAGCAAATATATATTTGAATTTCTTGATTTTAAAGTTCATATGTCTTGCTCTGTCGTAGCCTATAGAGTGCATACTTTTCGTGTTTCATAGCATGAGCACATTTTACTCGCGTCACAACAATACAAATTGATACATTAAGCGTCCCTCAGGTGACGTCATATTAGCTTCTTCTGACTGACGGACAACACAACAATGTTGGTGCGAATGGTTTAAAACAGATGACCCTTTCAGACGGCCTGTGGTCACCTTTTGGGGAAATAAATATAAAATATCAAGAATAAAATGTAGTATAAATATAAAAATACGTTAATCATTAAATGTTTCATGTTTTCACGGGGTAGAAATAAGTTACAATCTCGTTACTTTTCCAGACTGATACTGCGCTAATCTACGACACTATCTCGTTCCTTTTCCAGACTGATACTGCGCTAATCTACGACACTATCTCGTTACTTTTCCAGACTGATACTGCGCTAATCTACGACACTATCTCGTTACTTTTCCAGACTGATACTGCGCTAATCTACGACACTATCTCGTTACTTTTCCAGACTGATACTGCGCTAATCTACGACGCTATCTCGTTACTTTTCCAGACTGATACTGCGCTAATCTACGACACTATCTCGTTCCTTTTCCAGACTGATACTGCGCTAATCTACGACACTATCTCGTTACTTTTCCAGACTGATACTGCGCTAATCTACAACGCTATCTCGTTACTTTTCCAGACTGATACTGCGCTAATCTACAACGCTATCTCGTTACTTTTCCAGACTGATACTGCGCTAATCTACAACGCTATCTCGTTACTTTTCCAGACTGATACTGCGCTAATCTACGACGCTCTCGGCTTATTGGCTCGAGCTCTTCACGACTTGGATAGAACACAAACCATTGATGTCCAGCGTCTGTCGTGCGACGACAATGTATTTTGGAACCACGGAAATTCCATCATTGCCTACATGAAAGTTGTAAGTCAACTGTTTTCTTATTGCTCTGTACAAGTGACGCTGACACTGTTTTTAGGATTGTTCTGGTTAAATTAGAATTCACACTGACACACCAAAGGATCGCTTTTAAAACTCACTTTCATATCAAACTTGACGAAGAGCAGTTGCTCAAAAATGTCGTTATTAAATAAAATGTTGTCTTTATGTGATCGTTGTTGTTTTGTTTTAGATTACTTTAGTACACTAAGACGGACTGGGGACTTCTGTTTTACTAACATACATCATATTTAGTGTGGTGTCCGTACATTTGTTGATACTTACAATCTTTTAATACCTAAAGTTGTAAAGTGAAATATTCTTACTCGTACCATGATAAAATATCTTTTAAATAAATGTTAAGGGCAACGAATAATAAAACAATTCCATTCATATGTGTATCAAAATAATGTTTATCAATATGGATCTTGTTCCACACAAAATAATGTTTATCAATATGGATCTTGTTCCGCACAAAATAATGTTTATCAATATGGATCTTGTTCCACACAAAATAATGTTTATCAATATGGATCTTGTTCCGCACAAAATAATGTTTATCAATATGGATCTTGTTCCACACAAAATAATGTTTATCAATATGGATCTTGTTCCGCACAAAATAATGTTTATCAATATGGATCTTGTTCCACACAAAATAATGTTTATCAATATGGATTTTGTTCCACACAAATAAAAACAACATGTTTTATATCTCTTAAAAGAAAGCTTTAAAGATATCTCACCACACAAATAAATTTTCCAGGCTTTGCGCATATCAAATGAAAGTAAGTTTTCTCGAGTTGTTTTTAACCTAGGAATACTGTCTCTCAGGGTTAAATGTTAGCAGATCACGAAAGAAAAATGTTTTTCTATTGTACTATCTGTCAAGATCATTTTATTGTGATTAGAATAAATTTCATCACTAGCAAGAGGGGGGGGGTACAAGCCTTTAAAATATTACGTTTCTTTAGAACTTGAAAACGTAGTAAATGATATACTTTTTTTCTATATGGCAAAGGAGTTTTTAGAAAAAAACATTCAAGTACGTCATAGAAAAACTGTAACGTAATATGTATTCAGTTAACGATAGTTGGTTTTGTTTGTTTTGAATTTCACGCAAAGCTACTCTAGGGCTATCTGCGCTAGCCGTCCCTAATTTAGCAGTGTAAGATTAGAGGGAAGGCAGCTAGTCAGTCATCACCACCTACCGCCAACTCTGGGGCTACTCTTTTACAAACGAATAGTGCGATTGAGCGTAACATTATAACGACATCACGGCTGAAAGGGCGAGGATCTTTGGTGCGACCGGAGTTCGAACCCGCGACCCTCGGATTACGACTCGAGTATCTTAACCACCTGGCCATGCCAAGCCGACGATAGTTGGAATTATTGGTATGTATACTTAGATATGTTCAGTTTATTTGTAAATCATCTGTTAAATTATCTTTTGTTTTTATTTTTCATGCATGGTTTTCCTTAGCCATTTGTTGTTGGTTTATATGAAAGTGTCAAGTCTGTCTTAGTAAGTATTCGGATTTAGAACGCTAAAATCACGGGTTCGATTCTTCTCGGTGGACACCGCAATTAGCTTAATGTGGCTTTGCTATAAGAAGACCCACACATGAATGTATTAATATTTCAGTACAGTCTATCAAACTACATATCCCACTTCCAGTGACTCAGCGGTAACTCTACAGACTAACGATTCAAGTTTCGATACCCGTGGTGGATAGAACACAGATTATGTAACTTTGTGCTTAACAGCAACTAATCAATCACACTTAGAGTCAATAAAGGTGAAATTGAACCAGTAATTATAGAGGGTTAGGTGGGTTGTATTAACACATTGACTGCGGCCATTCTAAAAGCGCGCACAATTTTTGCAAGCTTATTCAGCACACTCACATTTAACTGCCGGAGGTGGACCGTGCCCCAAATGGTAAAGCAGCAGTCTATACGTTAAAAATATTTGAATATTCAAATTAGCAAGTCACATGATAGTTGCCCCTCAGTAACACAGCGGAATGTCTGTGTACTTACAGCGCTAGAAACTGGATTTCAGTGCCCGTGGTAGGCAGAGCAGAGATGGTCCATTGTTTAACTTTACGCTCAATAACAAGAACAAGAACACATAATAGCCAATAATAAACTCGTGGTGACATGTGTTGGAACTATGTTCTTTTTTCTTTATTTGGTATCCATATACTTATATCATAAAGGTGCGTTTTAAAAACATATATCGATGAACTTGGAGCGCCAAGACCATCCAGAAAGAGACCTGCGTATTCCATTCATGATAACAATGTACACGACCTTTCAGTAATCATCAAAGAACACAGAAGGTAATTTCAGAAGCTGTCCACAGCTTCCCTGTCCACATGGCTCAGGGAACAAAATTAGAAGTAACACCGTCTTGAAAAAATGGCACAAGTCGTATGAAAAGATGCTGTTTACACGACATATCAGTTTAATTATTTCATAATTCTTTCTACTGTAGGATGAAACAGGAATTTATGCTGTTTCATATGTAAACTCCAGTTATATCACCGGGTTCATTGGTACGAATTTATGTGCGTTGGATTAATGAAACGGGCGTTGGAAACCATCATCCTCGTCCACTAAATAGATTGTGGGCAGCTGCAGGGCAGAGGGTTGTGGTCTAGATCTGACATCATTAGAAAGTACTCTTTTTCTTTTTTGCAATGGAAACTATGCTTCAGAGCTATTGTAAATATAAATGGCCATCCAAGAGATCACGATTCCGTACAAGACCAGGATAATGTAATTGGATTAACAAATTTCTTTATTTCAGAACACAGTTTGTCTTACTGTTAGATAGCCCATTTCGTATTTCATTTTTATACTTCTAGTTTTTAACAAGTTTTCAACAAATTTTTAGATAGAATTATAACATGTTTAACAAACTGTTATTATCTTTTTCAAATGATTTCCTTTTTGGGCGCTTTGGTTTCTTCGGCAACTCCTTTATTGGTTGAATTATTTCGAAAAAAAAATTTCCTCGTGTTATTCCAGTGCTGCAACTTGAAGAAAAGTGTCCACTAGATATCCGTTCTCGTCATTGAATATATTTCGCTTCCCACGCAGAAGTTTTGTTTGTTACTAATTTTCAGAACTGTAAGTTAATTATAACAATATTTTACTTTTGTTGTTTAAAACAATTAGACCGACATATCTGAAATGTTCAATAGAAAGTTTTGGAATATTGTATATGGCATTCGTAATCTCGCAAACTGGAAAAATAAATTGTTACTCGATAATCGTAAATGTTCCACCAGAGACACAGCGATATGTGTGCAGACTTACAACGCTGAAACCAGGTTTCGATACCCGTGGTGGGCAGAACACAGATAACCTATCGTCCAGATCTGTGCTTAATTTCAAACAAACAAACAAAAATTACAATCATAAGCTCCTGACGTTTGAGGGGAGAGACTTTTTCCAGGGGGTCAGCGATATGTTTATTAAGTATTTTTCAATGCTAAAGTCCAGAGTTTAATTTCCCAACAATAACAATTAGAGCAATTAGCAGAATGTTCAAACATCATTACTGGTGCTATTTCTGGTGGTTTTCACAAGAGGGCGTATTGTTTGGTTTAACTATAATATCCATTTTGTTTTAATTAAACATTAAATGTCACGAAATTTATTTATCTTTGGAGGGGCTGTTTTAGAGCTTTAATAACTAACATTTAGACCGACTTCTATGTACATTCATTATATTTCTTAAAAAGAAAAAGAAGACCTTATTTCACACAACTTGTATTTCCAGTTAAATTGTAAGGTCTAACGTACGTTTTTAAAATACAAATTATAGCCATTAGTTTAACATATGACCCTTGAATCAATTTCCGGCTTTTGGTTGAAATTATAGCCCTTGATTTCACATACGGTCTTTGCTTCGAGCTCGACTGTTATAGCCCTTATTTTAACCTATTATAATTGGTTCAATTTGTTTGAAATTATGCTTATTTTACTTAACATACGGCTGTTAATCAGTGTTTCAAACTGTGATTTTCACTAGACGTTAGTTAGCAGTAATTCTCGACTGATATTTTTACGAACGGGCTATTTCAACATAAACAGGCGTGGCATGGCCAGGCGGTTAAGGCACTACACTTCTAATATGAGGGTCGCGGGTTCGAATCCCCGTCACACCAAATATGCTCGCCCTTTCATCCATGGGGACGTTATAATGTGACGGTCAATCCCACTATTCGTTGATAAAAGGGTAGTACAAGAGTTGGCGGTAGGTGATGATGACTACCTGCCTTCCTTCGAGTCTCTCACTGCTAAATTAGGAACGACTAGCACAGATATTCCTTGTGTAGCGTTGCACGAAATTCAAACCAAACCTAATTTCTAACCACATTTAAAAACTTTCTGGACGTTTTCACTAGAGTGCACTACCGCAGGACGTCATTGAGTAGGTATGTAGCTGTTGTTTTGGTGACGTAAGAATTGTTAGTTTCGTAACTGGTTTGTTATTGCTTTTGGAGATTGCTTAAGTGATCAATATAGTTAGTTTATTTCTTTGTAACTGAAATAATTTATACCACACGACAGGATCAGCAAATATCAACTTCACATAACTAGGTTAGTCTCGATGCACCTGACTTGCAAGTTTTCAAATAAATTACATTTTTTTTTTAGATATTTGAGTGTTACAAAGGGATATATAGGGTAGTTTTTATACAGTACTTATATAGTGTGGTTTAATAAGGTTGCATTGTAATATCTGTACAGTTACTTAATATTGAAGAGGGTTATCACCATGCACATAATAGACCTTACCCAGCACATTTTTCAGGTCACGTAATGTCCAGCAGTTGTTGAAATAAAGGGGGAGGTCAAAAAGCCTCAAATTTAAGAGTTGCCGATGAAGTGTAAAAACGTATGGGGCCTAATTACTTTTTATGTAGAAGACTACAGTTTGTAGTTATAGTAGAGCTTCAGGTGAAAACAGAACTACGATATTTTATAGTGTGTTGATGTTGATATTCTTTTATCATCGGCTCTAAATAAAACACTATATAATATGATTGTTAAATAACAACAAAAATAAATAAAGAGAAATCTGTTGAACGGCGTTTTTGTTTTCACAAAACGTACTGGTAAAGAAGTATTCTCGAGATGAGGACTATCTCTTCATGTTCTGAAAAACAAAAGTAAAGAAGTATTCTCGAGATGACTATCTCTTCATGTTCTGAAAAACAAAAGTAAAGAAGTATTCTCGAGATGAGGACTATCTCTTCATGTTCTGAAAAACAAAAGCACGAAAATTCTGTGGTAGTAGTTTAGTTTTGAAGGAAAGTAAACTTTCCCAATTGGGGTGTTCAGGGATATTGATATCCCCCTCTGCCCCGCTCGCGGTAAAATTTTTGTTGTTATTTTCATGATTTTGGATTTGATTTTAGGTCAAAATTGTTTTTATTTTGCTCAGTTGATATTTGAGGTTGTAATTGTGGATTAAGGTAGCCGAGAGAAGGCAATCAGTGGCATGACGCGTACGGTTAATGATATGACTTATCGGAAGAGCGAAATGAAGCAAGATGACGATGGATGTTCCGTCAAATGTCCCGTGATCATGGTCACGGAGTGGCTGGGATCAATAAATTCAAATGCCTCAGAATTTGCTGTGCGGGGAATGGGGAGTACCCCGAGAAACCCACTTTCACAAAACAGATGCCGAGTGTTCTACCTATCCTGTGCCCAAAGAAATACATAAAGAGCGAAATGGTGTAATTGTGAAGTATGGTTTGTTGTTGATGTTTTGGAGTCCGTGTGTATGTTGTATGAAGATATTTTTGTGTGTGATATGCTTGTCGTGGTGTATAGCTTGTCATGGTGTATAACATAGCATTTAAAGAGCTCTTTTTTTCTGCTGTTTGATAATAGTTGTAAGCTAATGTTCTTGATCGGTCCTCTATGCGTGTAAGTGATTGAAATGAATGTGGGTAGCCTAAGGACCATTCCTAGGACTCTGTTCTGTTGGAGTTGTAGTGTTCTGGCGATACTTTTTTTGCATGTTGTAAATGATTTGAGCGCCGTATTCGATTAGAGGACGAATGTATGCTTTATAGATTTTAATGATGGTATTAGGTGTTCATCCTTTTTGTGTAATTAGTTTTAAGTAATAGATTATCCTGCTAACTGATTTGTTTATGATTTTGAAATGTTGTGTCCAGAAGAGTCGTGTGTCAAGCGTTGTTCCCAGAAAGTTTGCATAGGAGCTTAACTTTATTATGCTGTTGTCTAGTTTAAGATTTACTTTTTTCAAGTTTTTGTGATGTTTGTTTAGGCTGCGTCTGAATGCGATGGCAGTGGTTTTGTGTGGACTCAGGAGGACTCTCCAGTCGTTACACCAAGGAAGAATGGCATTCAGCGATTCTTGAATTTTATTGCTTACAATTATTGGATTACCTCACACGCTACAGATAGCTATATCGTCAGCGTACTGTGAGAAGTAAGTGTATGTCGGGTCCGGGAATGGTATGTTGTTCACAAATATTAAGTAAAGTAACAGTGACAGGACAGATCCGTGAGGAACACCTGCAGTGATATTGAATGTCTTGGAAAGAGTATGGTTTACTTTAACTACTGCAGTACATAAGTTAAAAAGCTAGAAATCCATCTGATGATTTTCTGGTTGACGTTTAGGAAATATAGACAATATCTAATGGCATTGTGCCATACTGAGTCAAACGCTTTATGACGTCTAGGAATACTGCATTTGTTGTCTGGTTGTTATTGAAGGACTTATATGTGGATTTTGTGATTCTGGTTAGGTGATCAGTGCTTTGTCTTCCTTTCCGTGAGGAGTTTTGTGTATCGGAATTAAATTATTGTTTTCGCAGAATAGAAGCAATCTTCTTGGAATTATTCTTTCTATTAATTTTCCACTGCAGCTGAGTTGACTTATCGGTCTGAAGTTGTCAGGGTTGGAGTTTCCTGTGTTTGTTTTAGGAATGATAGTTATTCTAGCTTTCTTCCAGGCGTCGGGGAAATATCCAGATGGGAAGGAAAGATTCATGATGTTGATGTCGGTTATTAGGGAAAGATTCATGATGTCGATTATTAGAGGTCTTTTTTAAGATGATATTTCTAATACCATCTTCTCCAGGTCAGGAGTTTTTTTAGTGTTAAAAGGTTACTCTTTAGTTTTCCCATTATGATTTGTCTGCCAAAGACGTCATGAACGTGTGTTACAGTTGAGTTAGCAGTAATGTCAGTTAGAAATTGTGGTGTGTATAGGCTTGGTCCAGTTAAAACGTGGTTGTCAATATTTTGTTTCAAAGATTGGTTGAATGATGGTGAGTTTATGTCAGAAAATTAAGTAGCGTATTAGTCGGCAAGTAATTTTGATTTGTCGACGTCAGTTTTAGTGGTTATGTTATATTTTATGTGTTGGAAAAGTTTGTTGTTCTTTTCCCATGTGAGTGATTCGATTTTCTTTTTCAGAATTCTTTTGGTTTGTCATTACTGTTGTCCAATGTGTGGCAGAATTTAAGCCAGTTTGCTTTTATTTGTGTGTTTATGTTGTGTTTAATTACTGCGTTTGTTTTATTTAGTTTTATTTTTAGCGATCGGGCCTTGGTGGTCATGTGTAAGTCTTCTGCGTTCTCTTATAAGATTACGTATTTCTGGTGTCAGTGTCCAGTGTTGTAGGGAAGTGTTTTTGCAGAATGAAGGAATTCCTTTCTTTGTGATTTTTGAAATGGCAGCAGTGACATCGTTAACGTATCTTTCAAGGTCATGTTTGTTTATAACAGTATTAACTTTTTCCGATAAAAGTGCAACTAGGGTGTGGTTCAAAATTGTCCAGTCTGTTCCTGTGTACACAGTTGCAGACCCGTGGGAGATCTGTTTGAATTTCCTGTTTGTTTTGCGAAATAAGGAAATAAGGAACAATAGCTCGATCAAGAACGTCGTAAGTGTGTGCAGCTACACGACAGTAGGTGGGGGTGCTGTCGTTGATAATATGCGTGTTATTATTCTCGAGCAGCGTTTGTTCTGTGGCTATGTAAGTCTGTGTGGGGAGCGTTAAAGTCTCTAACTAGTAGGGGGAGGGGTTTCCGATTTAGGCAATTCTGCAGGAAATTAAGGTCAAGTTGTTTGCTGGGAGAACAATACATGGCAAGTATGGAAATGAATTTGTTGTTGTTGATCCGGAAATTACATAGAATGCTTTCGTTAGTAGTTCAGTAAATGTCTGTTTCGATCTCTATGTACGGAGTAATGTTTTGTTTGAAATAAATAGCAATACCTCGAGTTTCCCGGTCTCGAGAATGAGTTAAAGCCCGGAAGGTTGATGTTATTTTCTATTTTACCAGTGTTTCAGGTATGATAATTATGTCCGGATTACCTTTGTTTTTAAGGTTAATAATTTCATATTTTTTTGGTGGGAAAGCCTCCTTGGCAATTTGTGTAGGATGCTTAGTTCGTTTGTGAATGTTTGGCTTTTGGCTTTAGGGCTTCTATACGCATTGTAATGTGATGGGGTTTTAACTGGGAATTATGAAGTAGTATTTTGCTATGCTTTGATAGATTTGAAGAGGAAAGGCGGAAGACATTCGAAACGTCATCCTCTACATTTGTGTCTCCACAACAGGCAGTTGCCGTCCATTCTACATAGTATTTTGCTGTTTCACATATGTGTGAAATCAGCACATCAATTTTTGCTGGTGCCATTGTACTTGGGGCATCCGGGGGCATCATGCAGATTTCAGGTTGAAATGGTTGTTTTGTCGATTCCTTAGTGTCAGCAAAGATATTTGATGCATAGGTGTTGTGTTATTTTTTCTGTTTGTTGTAGTGGTTTCTGTTCTCATGAAGATAAAATGTTTTGGATATGTGTGTTGGCTTGGCGTAAGTTGTTCAATATTTATGTTTGAAAACAGATTTATGAGACGGGGAAAATATTGTGCTGTGAAGTCTGGTTGTGGTAGTCGTGTAGTGGTGGGTTGGGTGAGTTTTGGTGAGAAGGAGATATGTTGTGTTCAGTGTTGGTTGTGTTTAATCGATGTCTAATTCTTTGGTATTTGGGGCATGTCTTGTAGCTAGCGGCATGCGGTCCTTGACAACTAACGCACCTTTTTCACGGGGTTTGAGGCATCTGACACAGTGTCCGAATTTTTGGCACTTGAAAGACTGCAAAACTGCTTTAAGGGAGGGTTTTGCGGGTTTGGAAAAACAGAACACATCCATTAGCAAGTAGAAAGTCATATTCATTTTTATCCTCAATACTAATTCGGAATAAAGGTGTTGTTTGTTTTGTTCTAAACGAGATTATTCTCTCTACTTTCTTGGGATGGAAACCTGTAGCTTCCAGCTCATCTAGAATCTCTTTGTCTTCAGTGTCGTGTTGTATGTTTTTAACTAGTAAAGTGTGAAGCTAGAGCTCGTTGGTCGGGGTATGAATTGAGGTTTTACCTTCAAACACACTCTTGGGCCAGTGTGCCAAACGGTGAGCTGGGCGTAATCTTTGGGTTGTTTGCATTTAACGACCAAGACTCCCTTTAGGAATAGCCTGATTTCCTCAAAGCAACTGCCAGGGAACAATGTTTTTAAACTCATCAGCAATTTGAGGTGGTCGAAGTGTATTAGGTACACCTTCGACGATTAGTGCAGGAATACGGGGTTTGTTCGTTGAAGTTGTTGGTTGTTTAGTGTTGTCTGGTGTGTTAGTAACTGTTTCATCAAGGGTGGTATTGGGGTAAAGTTGCTTTAGTTTTCTTACCTTTGATTTTCTTCCTCCTTACCATTGTAAATTCTTCGTCATCATCGTTGTCGGTGGTAATGTTGGAGTTGGATTCCGATGATGAGTTTGCATGAATCGTTGTAGGTGTCCAATTGGACTGAGTTCTGCGTTGATTCGTCTGACTCAGCTTCGCTCACAGCTTGAGCAAGGAGAGCTTGAAGGTCGACGGTATCAAGGACAGGTCCCGCAGGACGGGTCGTGACGCCCGTGGTTGACATCAGTGTCTTCAGCATATTGTAGATTCTAGCCCTTAGAAGGGCCGTGGTCTTCTACTAGAAAATACGAAAAAAGAAAATTTATAAAGTTAGTTATTATAGGTCTTGTCGGCCGCTCTTCTGTCTCTCTCACGTGCTGCTATTTTTTAGGCCCGGAAAAAGAAGATTGTTTCTATTGGGTTTTAATGTGGTAGAGCTCTGAATTTCGGAACTGGTGAATCGAATCCTTGCAACATCAAAACATTCATTCCACTTTAGGATGTGAATAGGAGTCTAGACGCCGAGCTGATCAGACGTGCGAATACTTTGCTTATAAGATGTCTGCAATTTACGACTATTCGTCTACGCCAAAATCTTCCATGCCCTCGGTAATTCTTGATGGATTGCTGACGAACTTCTCCCATCGCCAGATTATTGCTTTCATTGACCATCACAAACCTGATGTCTCTGTAGACCCAAGAAAAACTAGGATCCTTCGTCAAGGTAATATATTCCTTCAAGACTGACTATTTGTGCAAACCGTGTCCATTGCTTCTCCACCAAACGTTCTACCAGCCTTAGTATTCATAAGGGGCATTCACCTTTGAATAGCCCCAGCTGAAATGCAGCATTCTCTCGAAACTGCCACTTTTTCTAAACTCCATGCAGCTCACAGAATCCGCTCTCAAATTACAGGTTTACCCACCAATTTCATCAAGGTAGTAACCCAAGAAAAACTTGGACTACTGAACCGAACATCCCCCGTCAATGACCAACTCCACCACGACCAAGCAAGTTTCTAAGCCAGACTGCCACTCGTTCAGTGAACCCCTCAACTGCATTAATATCGAAAACCCCAACAGCCAATGGTGTTGCAATATCTACTCTGAAGGTGAAAGACAACGACATTAATACCAACAACGTCAATAACTTCCAGCCAAAAACTACTCAGAAGAAGAAAAACAACAAATCTAGTCAGACCTTATCGATAATTCCTCCTAATACAACAACTAACCAAACCCAAACCACACAAGCTATGACGACCAACTCGTCCGTCAAAACCGACAAACAGCCCAGCTGACACAAACCAGAATCGTTAGAAAGAAAACAACCCAGACTGAAGAAGAATTATATATCATAGACGGACATCAGAATGTCCTAGATGTATATAAAAACTTTTTTTTACTTGCTATGAAACAGCATAGTAACAACTTAAAACTGTTTTCTCATAAAACTTAAGAAACCTAGTTATAGCTAAATAATATTACCACCACAGCTTACCGACTGATACCTCAATACGATATTGTAATTCAAATTCCTTGTATGTTTTGTTTTATTCCTGTATGTTTCACTAACCTTGATTTCTTTCTCAGCAACTTCCATGCACGGTCAGGTTAGAATATTAGGTGCCCTGGCCTTAAAAGTCGGTTTTCTCGGGGTACTCCCGTTTCCTCCCACAGCTAAAGTCTTACCTAGAGCCTGTAGCTCTAACAACTGTTCCCTGAAATGGTGTCTCCGCGTCAATTGTACTTAATTCTATTTAATGTAAACCAAATTACTGTAACGACCAGTCTATTCCACAAGTTTCTTATACAGTTAACTAAACCACTGAATACATGTTTGAAAGGGGTTGTGTAACTGTGAGTCGAAATGTAGAGGGCGGTATTAGATGTTTGAATATATAATTTTATTTATATTAATATAGGTATAAAGGCGTTCCTTTATATTGGTTTATTTTGGGTTTAAGTTGTTGTATAAGTAAGGCTTCTTTAATTTTGCGTTTGTTTATGTTTGTTTCTTTATTTAGTATTTGAGTGTTTTCTATGGTTATGTTGTGTTTATTTGACTTGCAGTGTTCGAAAACGTGTGAAGGTGACTTTTTATGTTCTTTGAATCTGGTTTCCATTTTTCTACTTGTTTCTCCAATATAGAAGTCGTTGCAGTTATCACATTGTATTTTATAAATAATGTTGGTGTGGTGTTTGTCAGTGTAGTTTTTACATAGTATAGACCTTAGTTTTGTGCCGGGTTTTTTGAATAAATTTGGTATTAACTGGAATGTCAAATTTTGTTACTAATTTTTGCCAAATGTTGGTTATTTGTTTGCTGATGTCAGGAATATATGGTATACAGCAGTATATGGTTTCGTGGTTTTTTTATTCGTGAGCTGTATTTACTTTAGTTGGTTGATTTTGCTTTCTCTCTGGGTGTGTGCGTATAATGTTTTCTACGGTTTGTGGAGGAAACTTATTGATGTTGATGAAGTATTGTTTTATTTTGTCTAATTCATCGTTAATTTTATCTGGTGAGCATAGTTTTATGGCTGTGTTTATTTGGTTTCTTAGTATGTTGAGTTTTTGTTTTGTTTCATGTGCTGAGTCCCAAGGAACGTATAATCCAGTATGGGTGATTTTTCGGTGGATTTCTGTTTTGAATTGTGTGTCAGTTCTTGTAATTTTGAGGTTAAGAAATGATATTTGATTGCTTTCTTCCTGTTCACATGTGAAGTTAATGTTGGGATGTATAGAGTTAATGTGATTGAAAAAAATTAAGTATGTGTTCTGTAGATTTGAATCCCGCAACCGTGTCATCTACATATCTGTACCAGTATAGTGGTGGATGTAATGCTGTGTTAATTGCTTGTGTTTCAACTTGTGCCATAAAAATATTGGCTAGAACTGGTGATACTGGGTTGCCCATGCTTAGGCCATTTGTTTGTATATAGTTTTGGTTGTTGAACATGAAGTTTGTCTTTATCGTGGTGAATTCTATGAGGGTTGCTAACTGGTTACTGGGAATTTCTATAGTTGGGTTAGGGTCTCGGATATAGAGTTCTAAGGCTATCTTGCAGGCTTCAGTGGTTGGAACTTCTGAAAAGAGGGATATAACATCGAAACTGGCCATTAAGGCTTTATGATTAAGTTGATTTAGATTAGACTTGAAATTAAAAGAGTCTTTGATGAATGAGCTGGCTGATGTTACATATTTGGAGAATGCCCATGCTATGTATTTACCAAGATTGTAATTAAACGATTCATATGTGGACATTATTGGTCGTAATGGACAATCTGGTTTATGAGGTTTGGGGATGCCGTATATTTGCGGTGTGCGTGAGTCGGTTTTACGTAGGTAGGTGTGTGTTTGTGTGTTTTTCTTATAGCAAAGCCACAAAGGACTATCTGCTGAGCCCACCGAGGGGAATCGAACCCCTGATTTTAGCGTTGTAAATCCGGAGACATACCGCCGTACTAGCGGGGGGGGCACGTAGGTAGGAATAAAGTGTTTGTGAAATTGTGTTGGCTTTTTTCATTTGTAGTAGTAATTTGTTCAGTTGTGTCTCGTGTGTCTTTGTTGGATTTGTGTTTATTTGTTTAAATTTGTTCGTGTCTGATAGGATGTTCTTCAATTTTTGGATGTATTCATTCGTGTTCATTATGACTATAGAGTTACCTTTATCTGCTTTTAGAATTTTTTATGTTTTTGTCTTGTTTTAGGTTTTTAATGGAATTAATGTCTCTTTTTGTAAAGTTGTTTTTTAGTTTTCTGTTTTGTGAAATTATGTTGATGGTTTTGTGAGAAAATTCTTTGAAAAAATCGTTTAAGATGTTGTTTTTAGGTGTTTCTGGAAAATATAAATTTGTAATTTTACCTGGGAAGTTTAGCTGTTGGATGTCAATAAAATTATCTAAGTTGTCTTCTTTCTGTTGATTGTTTTTGGTTGTTTCCTTGTTTTTGTTCTCTGTAGAAAGTATCACAAGTCTCCTGGCTAGGTCTTCTAAACCATCAACAAACCATCAACATAATGCAAGCTACACATCTGTACTTCTTTCAGGTCTCTCTGAGCCTTCTGTCGTAGTCTTTCCAACATCCACGACCTACTTCAAGCTCGCCAGGTGCGAAATCCATAAAATCCAAGTAATGCTTAATTTCACAACGCGTTGGGGGGCTGAAGAGAAACAAAAGTTTTTTGAGCGTCCCAGCTTGTCTCGCGAGCCCTCCAGGGTTCGCAAAACTTAAAACCTAAACGACTGCCAAGCTGATTTGGATTAGGCTGTGAGTATATTAAAAAAAATGACGGTGTGTGTAGTTGGTGATAGGGTTCTGTTGACTAGCTCGCATCTCTCTTGTAAGATAGTTCAAACTTATGGACACACTCAAAAGCTGTAGTATCTTTGCAATAAATACAAATACTGTTCGTTTTATGGTGGAAAAGATTAATAAAGATAGAAATGACACAAAAAAGGTAAGTATTACTGTAAATAATCAAAAGAATAGATTAAGATAAAAAGAGAAAAATATAGAATTACAGATGAAAGATTTGTCTGTGCATCTGCTGTAGTGTTCTATCTACGAAAGATTTAAGCCTAGTCTTTACAAACATTTTTTGTGTTAATATAATCATTACTCTAGACAGTACTGATCTTAATTTTATTACATTTTTATCAGAAAAATTATTTCACATTACTAGCGTAATTTATTGAATTACGATTAACCTAAACCTACTAAGCTAGTAGAGCGAAGTCAATTTACCAAATTGCCGAAAAACAATGTTAGTTAGAATATTGATATATTTGCTTTGATTTTCCGTTATATTTTATTCAGTTTTTATAATCTTACTGGTGTAGCACAATCATTATAACTATCTATTATCAAATCTAGCCTAAATATCTTGGCTTGGACGAACCTCGTGAGGTATTGTTGGATTTATGTCCAAAAATGTCGTTAACAGTCAGGGTACGTAGCTGATAAAACAATTTTAAGTAATATTTAATACGGTGTGCTTATTAATAATTATACATTTGTAATTCTTACTTACATAGATAGCTTTCTTTGGTTAGAATTTAATATTAAATACTACGTAAGAGAAAACACAACTTAAGTGTAACAACTGATACGATTTTGTGTGTGTCTGATTTTACACAAGTCAAGAAACAAGTACAGTGGTACTTCGGTTCTCGAACTTAATCCGTTCCAGAAGGCTGTTCGAAAACCGGATCAGTTTTTCCCATAAGAAATACTGTAAGTTAAATTAATCCGTTACAGACGTCCAAAAATTACGCATTATGAAACATCTTAAGTAAAAATATTGCTTATTTATACCTGTATAATAATACTTACATGCATAAAGTCAACCACAAAATCTATAAACACAATAAAAAAACAATAAATGAAAATTTAACTGTACTTTACCTGTGCTGAGGAGAGCTGATGACGTAAGTGAAAGGTGGTGAGGAACTTGGAGAGTAGGAGGGTTATTATTATTTGAAAGGGAGTCACATTCCATAAAAACGTCAGGTAACTCTCCTTCTGGGATTCTTTCTCTTTTCTGTCTCTTTGCACCACTACAACCTGCTTGAGACTCACTGGACCTATTTTCTCACTAAAAACTTGTCTAGTGAGGTTTGTTTCTGCCTGCATTTTAAAATGTTGATATAACTGGCACCCTCCCCATGTCTCACCACACTATGTATGCTACTTCTCTTCCTAAATTTTTCAAACCACCCCCTACTAGCCTTAAAGGCATCACTTGTATCAGCACTCGTTCCAGGGGTGTTTTTCAAGAGGTCAGCATGCAACTGTTTTGCTTTCTCACAAATGATGGTCTCAGAAATGCTATCACCATCTAACTGTTTTTCGTTTACACATATCAACAACAGTTTTTCTACCTTTTCCATTGTTTGTGATCTTTGTTTCGTAAGAACTGTTACTCCTTTTGCAACATCAGCTCCTTTGATTGCCTCTTTATTTTTCAGTATGGTGCAGACTGTAGACTTCACCATACCAAACTGTGTAGCAAGGTCAGACACACGAACACCACTCTCATACTTCGCTATGAGATCTTTTTTTCACCTCTATTGTGGCTCTAACAACTTTTCTTTTTGGTTTGCTACTTTCAGTATCCTTCTTTGACCCCATGGTGGCTTATTTAATCAGAATATTTATATAAAAAAAGAAAAACGAGAACGTTCACAGCAGATTTTAGCGGGGGTGTGGACTGAGCGACAGGTGCAGGTAAAATGTTTTGGGCAAGCTTGGCGTGGGCCGAAAATGGTTGAAGGGTCGTTCGGGTCATCAGTCAGGTTATTTCGGGGGTTCGGTCCACAACAGCTTGGTTCGGAAACCGAATTTATGTTCGACAACCAAAACATTTTTTTCTCAAACAATGTGTTCGAAAACCGAATTGTTCGAGAAGGGAGTCGTTCGAGAACCGAGGTACCACTGTAAATTGAAATATTTGTTTCTACATCATCGGATACTTCTTATGAAACATTTTCATATATTATGGAACAATTTTGAAGGTAATGTGTGGATTATCTGGAAAAGTACTTTGGGAAGATAATTTGAAGAATGTAAAGGATGAAATAATGTAATGTCAAGGTTTGTCAAAAACGAAAAATGTGACGTCAAGATTTGTCTGAGAAATAAAAATTTAAACGTCCCTTGTCTGAAACACCGGTTGATGGGAAAACTAAATCAGTGGCATTTATATGTACTCAGCTGTGTACATGTGCACTTTAGTTCATGTATTAATAGAGAAAACGGAGTTCATGATTTGTGGTACGCTAGGATAGCTTAAGTATTTTTAAACCGCCATCTGTCATCCATATTTCCTGTAGAAAGATTTTCTTTCGGCTGTCCATGTTGTGTTTTGAGTAATAAATTTCTCTTATTCTAACAAGGTTCCTTTTCTTAATTACTTGGACATTTTGATGATGTTTACTTCGCTTTGTAATCTTCAATAAGGTCCTACAGTAATCTAGCGTTTTCGCTTGGTTCATTTTGAAACAAATTAAATCGCTAAAAGTTTTATTTATTACTAGCTGCAGTATGCATCCTATGGATGAAAGTTATGTAATTTCATGATTAATGAAAGATTATCTTAAGACATAAAAACTACTTCCTTTATATGTAATTCTGAAAACATGGGAAAACACCAATAAAAACTGTAAAACACCATGTGAAACCACAGGTTTGTCTCAGTCCTTTATACCGAATTTGGTGAAAAATCCATTAATGAAATAGTTGTTAAAAAACGTAAAATACAAAACTGAAAATGTTTATGTATCACCTCATAGTTCTAATGAACTTCCATACCAAATTTACTAAATATCTAACCACAAGAGGTGAGGTAGTGATATAAAAGAGAAAAAAAATGCCCATAGAAACCACGAAACAAAAAATTCAAAACTGAAAATTCGTGTGTATCTTTCCACAGATCCATTAAACACCCATGCAGAATTTGGTAAAGATCCATATAGAGGGGTGAAGTAGTGGTAAAAAACGCCCATAAAAACCGCAAGAAGCAAAATGCAAAACTGAAAATGTGTGTTTATTCCTGTGTGAACCAAACGAACCTCCATACTAAATTTGGTAAAAATCCATCTTCATGGGGCAAAGTAATGTAAAAAAATGTCAAAATGCCTTTTAAAACCGTAAGATGCAAAATGCACGTATGTATGAGCCTCCTCGACTTAATGAACGTCCATACCAATCTTGATGATGATCCATTCACACCCTGTAAAGTAGTTACGTAGACATACAACAGACAGTATTATTATATTTATATAGGTACCTAAATATGACAGTTCATTGGTAAATCATTTTATACTCCACAATTGGTTAGTCTACGCTTGTTCTCGTCATAGGTTCGTGCGCGATTTTTTTAAATTAAATTCTGTTGAACGCAGTTTGTATCCCACCTAATGGTACCACGTAAACCCGGTGAAATGTTGTGAATAAAATAATCAAAGGTTTTATGTTGTACAACCGATAAAACGTAATGTAGAAAATAAACCATTCATTTTATAGAAAAATATTTTCAAATTGAAATCCAGTTATCCAATACATAGAAATAAAACTGAGCATGTAAAAATACATTTATTGTATAAATTGTTGTTTATGATATGGAATCCGCACTCAGTTTTGTTTATTTGTCCATCTTATAACACATAACCGATAAGAACGTATCAAAAATAAATAGAAAGACAAATTTTTGTAGTGAATTAGAATTTTGCTTCAAACTGACTTTAATACTAACATAGTTATTTTTAGAAGAAAAAAAAAACTTAAATTTCGCAGTTATGTAGAAATTATTGGCATAAACCCTTCCTATCAAAGACTAAAAACTTGTAACGTTAAAACAGGTTTCGATACCCGTGGTGGGCACAGCACAGATAGTCCATTGTGTAACTGATAAGAGTGGGAGAACATTAACGTATGTTAAACAAACTTATTTCTCGCGGTTTCAGGTGACTATGGAAGGAATAACTGGAGACATTCGGCTCAACGAAAGTGGAGTACGAACAAACTTCTCGCTGGACCTGATTGAGCTGAAACGTGACGGCTTGAAAAAGGTAAAAGACGATTTCTGTCGAAGACTTGTTATCTCTAATTATCACTCATTAATTAACTCCTGCTATTACAATATTAAAGATGTATTCAACTGAACGCCATGTTATCTTGAAATTAATCCACAGTATACGAAAACATTTAAAAAAATTATTGCCTTTCACTAAAACTGGAACTGTCGTGCGCCTAAATTGCCATCTATTGGATATTCCTGGCATTTCTTTTCCTCTTTGCTTTAACATTTTGTAACCGTGGGGTTAACTAAAAATTATCAAATAAGTCCTGGTTTTTCCACAAAGTTAATGTGACGTCATTAACGTGAGAGGGAGTAGATTTGCCTTGCTTGTGCGTTTTCTTATAGCAAAGCAACATTGTGCTATCTGCTGAGCCCATCGAGGGGAATCGAAACCCTGATTTTAGCGTTGCAAATCCGTAGACATACCGCTGTACTAGCGGGAAGCAATTTGTATTACAACGGTTAAAGTAGGCTTAGGATAAATCACATAGAAGCATAACGTTTGCATATTAGATTTTAAGCAGATATAATCTTAAATGTACAAATTGTCACATATTGGATGTGTTATTGGTTTTTGTTTTTGAATAATTTTTATAGCCTCAACATACCAATAGTTATTGAAATATTGTGTTTCTTATTATTATTATTTGTTTTTCTCTAACGGACCAACAATCTCATTCTTGACAACGCGACTAATAAATCTTAGTAAACTTTCATAGTTCTGAGATAAAAGCAGAAATGTTCGCCATATTACCTTTTTTTCGTTAACAGTTAACAGCCAAGAGCAGTAATTAATACTTTACGGATAGCGCAGATGGCCTTCGTGTAGCATTGCACGTGTATCCAAAACAAACCTTATTGGCAATGGTTGCTCTTGACTGTCTTCTTTCCCTCGAGTTCTATCAATTCAAAATTAAAAATGGCGTAAACAGCGTTTCTGTAGCTTCGCCCAAAATTCTGAAGCAAATAAACTTTGTATGAAGTAATTTGGTCACATTTACTCCAACTAGCCGTTAAAGTTGTTCTTTAGATTTCACTTCTGTATTATCTTAATTGGCAATTTAGTAATATAGAGCTGGTGTCTTTAAGTTCTGTGATTATTAAATTTTACGGCGGTCTTCAAAACATTTTTCTATTCGGGTGGAAACTTGCATATAACAAACATACTGTGCCTTCATTTCAGACTACTAATGAAGCAAAATTTTCGCGTGAATTTAATTTATTTGAAATATTTTTGACGTTTGAGAAATGGGTTTATTAGTTTTCTATCGGTATGATAAGGTGGTTAGGGCGCTCGACTCTCAGTCTGAGGCTATGGGTTCGAATCCCTATCGCACCAAAAATGCTCGCCCTTTCATTCGTGGGGTGTTGTAAAGTTTTGGTCAATCCCACTATTCGTTGTTAAAGAGTAGCCCAAGAGTTGGCGGTGAGTGGTGTTGACAAGCTAGCTCCCTTCCCTCTAGTCTATTTTGGTTTTCATTAACGCTTATAAACATTCAACAGCAAAATTATTTTGATTTCATTAATACGTATAAACATTGATATAGTGTTTGCTATGATATTATTAATAGTTTTAAACATTCTACACCAAAGTATTGTTTAAAGTTTGTTAATGAGTCTCAGTCATTAACATAACATTATTAGCATAACATTATTTAAAAGTTATTATTAATGGTTTTGATAATTCTGCAGTAAAACCGTTTTAACTTTATCGATGATTCTGATAATTAGTCAGTAAAACCTCGCTTCATCTTTATTAGCGGTTTTGAGAATTATGCAGTAAAACCTTGTTTTACCTTTATTAGCAGTTCTGATAATTCTGTAGTTAAAACCTTGTTTTAACTTTAATAATCGTTTTTGATAATTCTGCAGTAAAACCTTGTTTTACCTTTATTAGCAGTTCTGATAATTCTGTAGTTAAAACCTTGTTCACTTTTCTTCAAATCGTTTTAATAAACAGATAAAAAAATTTTATTAATAGACTGGTAGAAAAATACATTAAAATTAATAACCATACGAATGTAACATTTGCTTTTCTCTCCTTAGGCTGCGTTCTGGAATCCTCAAGACGGAATAGTCTTCACGAGGAACTACACAGTCACTTATATTCAGGAAGTAAAACAAACCCTGAAGAACAGGACACTTCGAGTTTCGACTATCATCGTGAGTGTTTCGACTACATTGCCATCTGCTGAATTTAAGTGACACTATGGCATGATAAAGCGTAGCCACAACGCGTAGCGCCCAACATGGTCAAGTGGTTAGGGCACTCGACTTGTAATCTGAGGTTCACGGGTTCGAATCCCCGTCGCACCAAACATACTCGCCCTTTCAGCTGTGGGGACGGTCAATCCAAATATTCGTTGGTAAAAGAGTAGGCCAGAAGTTGGCCTTCCCTCTGGTCTTACACTGCAAAATTAGGGACGGCTAGCGCAGATAGCCCTCGAGTAGCTTTGCGCGAAACTCAAGATAAACAAACACAACGCGTAAAATAAGAGAAATATTTATCTCGTTAGAAGTATAAAACATAATGTAGAACAAACCAAAAGCGTGGCTGCAAGCATTCACAAGTTGATAGTTTGGTTTCGAAACAGCAACAGTGTAACAATGAAGCCAGAGCAATTTCCGGCTCAAATCTAGCTTTAAAACCAACAGTCGTTTAAATAAACAAAGGACTCCAATTTTTGTTCTAACTTGACGTTTCGCTAATGCTGTTGTTTTATACTTACTTTTGTTATCTATTTGTGTCCCAAACCTAACATTTCTATTTTTACATGAACCAGTTTCAAATTATATGATCAAAGATTTAAAAACACATTCCACTTTCCCTAAAGCCCCCCGCCAGTACAGCGGTAAGTCTACGGATTTACAACGGTAAAATCAGGGGTTCGATTCCCTCGGTGGACTCAGCAGATAGCCGGATGTGGCTTTGCTATAGGAAACAAACACACACACCTTTCCTCAAAAAAGAGCTAGATAAGTTTATTATTACTCAGTTAAGTTCCACATATTCATCGGTTTTATTTATATATCGTGGTTGGCCTAAAAGTTACAGGACTTTGATGCGTTAAAAAGACAAAAAATCGTTGACAGAACCAGTCCTAAAGACGATATAAGCTTCTTTAAACTAACTTATTACATTTTCTTTTGACTGGTTCTAAGACCATCTGGAAGAAAAGGTTTTAAAATAACAATTACGTGGAAGATGGAAGAGAAATTTCGTTTTGTTCACCTCATTTGTTTGAGTCGTTTTTATAATATATAGTTTGAGTTTGATTCCAGACTCAAAGTGTTTCGAACTTTAAATACGATTAGGTTATATAACGTGTCAAAACCCGACCAAATCGTGTTTCACTCAATTCGCATTCTTACCTAACCACACAAAATCAAATACTTGGCCACAAAGATACGATACGTTCTTTTAAACCTGATGATCATTTCTGATAACATTGATACTGTTAGATCCCTTCAAACGTTTCACTCAGTTCCCCCTGACAGCAGAACGACTTTATAACGTCCCTCTTTTAAAGGTTTTAATTTGATATCTCTGTCTATACACATGGTAACAGATTTTTCAAAACTCATCAGAGAGAGAGAGATGTAAAAATTGTACCTATTTGAAACTCGTATAGACATGAAACATCTTAACTGTTTTGAATTCTACGCAAAACTACGCGAGGGCTATCTACGCTAGTCATCTCTAATTAAGCGGTGAAACACTAGAGGGAAGGCAGCTAGTCATCACCACACATCGTCAGTTTTTGGGCTACTCCTTTACTAATGTAACACCCCTACAACTGAAAGGGCGCACATGTTTAGTGGACGGGGATTCTATTCCGCGACCTCAGATTGTGAGTCAAGCACACTAACCACCTGGCCATGCCGAGCTAAAAAAATGTTCAAACATGCTTATTGCACGTGTCCGTTCTTTAAAATATAAAAATGTAATATTTTGTATTAGTATAAAACAATATTAACAGTACTATGGAAATTGGTTATAAAATAACATTTTGATGCTATTTAGACGAAAATTACGACTTAAAAGTTTTGCAGTAGAAAAACATTTTGTTAGTTTCTGCAAGTATTTGTTGTTAAATTTTAACATGTATACATAAGAGTCGCTTTTAGTAAGCCTTACTTCTAAAAATAAAATTATTCTTTATATCTAGTTGAATTTTACACACGCGCGTGCGCGCGCGCACTCTTTAACATGCATCCACAAGAGTCGCTCTTCGTAGGTTTTACTCTTATAAATATAATTGTTTTTTCCTCTCTTCTGGTCTCCCGCTGGAACAGCGGTAAGTCTTCGAATTTACAATGCTAAGATCAGGGGCTCGATTCCCCTTGGTGGACACAGCCGATAGCCCGTAATAGCTTTGCTATAAGAAAAACGCACTCACTTCCACTCTGTGTTAATGATATTATTTAGCTAGTAGAAGGTTTCGAATTTGAAGTCACAGTCTAAAAACTATGTGCTATCAACATGTTATTGTAAAAGTTGTATGTGAAACGTTTTGAAACTTTTCAATATTTGAACCTTTAGGTACATAAATATTTAACACGTTGGTTGCCATGTTGGGTCACAACCGACTTCTAGTTATACACAATTATGTTTCAAAGCCAAATTTCTCTTGTGGTATAAGAGTTTTGGTACAGTGTGACGTATACTTGGCAGCTTATGAATGTTTGATTTTATTTATACTTGATTTATTTTGTGACAGTCAACGAGTTAATCCATTGAATGCTGTATCCTGGATAGAGCTAAGTAGAACTGACAGTAGCTCAGCTGAGTGAATCCCCAACGGACAAACACCCATTCTTCTACGTTATTTTATTATAAGATATATTTTGTTGATGGCATATGGTTGTACCGGTTAGTCGGTGTATTATAAATTTGTCCCCTCTCCTCTTTGCTATTTTCTCTTCTTAAAATGAGACACAATCGTGAGCAAGCTTAGCTGTTACCACCACACATACACTCTTACAATTTTAGGTGTCTTTTTAAGTGTGAGGGTTGAATTCTGCTATTCGTTCTGGAAAGAGCAGTCTAACAGTTGGCGGATGGTTGATGGTGTTAACAGGTTTATCCCTCCCTTTCGTTTATCATAATAACATTTTGGGCGGTTAAAGCTGTCGTGTAGCATAAAACCAAACTGTCAGGACATGAAATCTTCTCTGCGGTTGCCGTATTCGTATTTGTTTGAATTTTTCTTTCTGAGATTCAGTAGAATCTAATTTCAACTAAAGCCAATGTTTAAATAGCGATTTTTTGTTACTTGTTTACGAACCCACCCTTTCCCAGTGGTATAGTTGTATGTTTACGAACTTTCAACGCTAGGAACCGGGTTACGATACCCGTTGTGGGCAGACCATAGATAGTCTATTGTGTAGCTTAGTGCTCATCTTTAAATAAGCAAAAAAATTGTTTTACGAAATAAGAGGCCTGGCATGTGGTTAGGGCGCTTGACTCTTAAACTGAGAGTAGTGGGTTCGAATCCCCGTCATAACCCGTGGGGTCATTATAATGTACGGTCAATCCGACTGTTCGTTGGTAAAAATAGTAGTCCAAGAGTTGGTAGTGAGTAGAAATGACGGCCTTCCCCCTAGTCTTACACTGCTAAATTAGGAACGGCTAATGCAGATAGCCCCCATGTAGTTTTGCACGAAATTCAAGAAACAAACAAAACAATCGAAAGAACAGTACTGCGGTTTAACAGAGCGCGCTTTGTTTTAGGAAGGAATAAGGGTTACCGAATAATACAAAAAAATTCTGATTTTAGTTTCTCTAATCTATGGTTATTTTTAATAAGCAACAGGAAAGTAAAAATTTATATCTGCTTATTGCTACAAATATTCGAGTTTAATATTTTCTTTACAAACTGATTAAAACTGAAATTAAAATTTACAAATTCCTTGGGAAAGGCTTCTTTCGAATTTTTTTATAATTAAATAAGAGTCAATATAAAGTGTTATCTATATATCCAAATGGCAAAACCTAAATACAAATATTAACGAAAAATAACGCCTTTAACAAGCCCGAACGACTGTAGTCAAATTATACTTTAGGGAAAGAAACTTTTCGAAACTAACTGTGACGTCTAATGTCCAGTTTTAGTTTTCTTAATTAGAAACTTATTCAAAAATACAAATCAAGCGATTTTTTGAGCATTTATCATGTCATTCTCTAGAATAGAAACTGTATTTTTAATCAATATTTAATACAGCACCCCTTTTTTAACCAAATACTTTTATCACTACCATCTTTAATTGCAGTGTCTTTCAAATGTTACAGTGCCCAGAACTAAGGTGTAATTACCACCTCATTTTATTTTCCTATAATTAACGTGTCATTCACAAATGTTGTTACTTTCACGTATATGTAGAAAGTGTTTTGGAAGGAACTGTACAAGTCTTAAAGATTTTTTTAATGTTAAAATGACGTCATTTGCCAATAATAAATAACTTGCCAAAATTTTATAGCAACAATTTTGTAAAACGTTATGGACTTAAACTGATTTCTTTTGTTCTTGTAAGTATTTGTCCGACACCACCTTTAAAAAAATCCCCATTTTTAGATGTCTTTGAAAGGGTGTGGATTTCATGAAAGCGAAAATTGTGAATTGGCCCCTTACTATAGAGGACAAGTAAGATTGGTGGTTGTAATGTAATGTTCTCAATCGTTCTTTCGACTTCTGCATTTTCATTTACACTTTTGTAGTGTTTCTGTTGCTGATGAAACGTCCTAACCCCACATAGTCAGGTGGTTAGGGCGTTTGATTCACAGTCTGAAGGTCGCGAATTTAAATCCCCCCATCTCACCAAACATGCTCTCTCTTTCAGCCCTGCGGGCGTTATAAAGTTACAGTCAATCCCATTATTAGTTGATAAAGAAATAGCTTAAGAGTTGGCGGTGGATGGTGATGATTAGCTGCTTTCCCTCTAGTCTTTCACTGTTCAATTAGCGACGGCTAGTGCAGATAGCCCTCGTACAGCTTTAGGCGAAATTCAAAACTAGCTAACAAAAAGTTCAAAATTGAACTATGTGAAGTTATTTACACACCTAGTTGGTTATAGTATTCAAGTACATATCAAACCATTAGGCCTGGCATGGCCAAACGCGTAAGGCGTGCGACTCGTGATCCGAGGGTCGCGGGTTCGCGCCCGCGTCGCGCTAAACATGCTCGCCCTCCCAGCCGTGGGGGTGTATAATGTGACGGTCAATCCCACTATTTGTTGGTGAAAGAGTAGCCCAAGAGTTGGCGGTGGGTGGTGATGACTAGCTGCCTTCCCTCTAGTCTTACACTGCTAAATTAGGGACGGCTAGCACAGATAGCCCTCGAGTAGCTTTGTGCGAAATTCCAAAACAAACAAACAAATTAAACCATCAGTTTTAAGATGCATCTATCTTGTGTTTGTTTGCAAAAATTTTGTTATACATTCCTAACATTCTAAACCAAATAAACAAATACTTTTCGTGTATTAATTGAAAAAGGTAGGAAGGAAAGTGTGACTCTAAGTAAAAATAAAAATATCTTCTAATTCCTTCCTCCTTGTGTTTTGGCCAGAATCATCCATACACCATGATTAAAGAGAACGCTGATATGTTGGAAGGAAATGATAAGTTCGAAGGCTATTGCATTGACCTAATCCATGAATTGTCCAAAGTCCTCGAATTCAAATACACCATCCAACTTGTAAAAGACAAGTCTCACGGTTCGAAAAACGAGAGAGGCGAGTGGAACGGTATGATTCGGGAGCTGATAGACAGGGTAAGTCACTGATCCTGGAACTGATATATCGGGTAAGTCACTGATCCGGGAGCTGGTAGAGTTAATAAGTCACTTATCGTGGAATGGGTTAGCAGGATAAGTCACTAATCTGTTTGCGGTTTAACCGTGTAAATCACTGATTCTGGAGCTGGTAAACCAAGTAAGTCACTGTTTCTGGAACTAATAGACCGTCTAAGTCACTGATCTATCTGCTGATAGGCTAGGTAAGTCACTGATGTGGCTGCTGATATACCAAGCAAGGGATAAATCACTCGAATTGCCTTTAGAAAGGAAGTTAATTATAACTTAAATTGTTCAGGATTCAGATGTAACTTACCTGGACCTTAAAATTCCCTTTCACCTTACAAAGAAAAGAACCTCTTAATCTTGGGATATGACGCATTTTGTTCTTTGATGCAAGAAATTCTGAGGATAATATCTATTGGCTTCCAGGGTTTCCTTATTAGGCTTTGAACCAATGAGGAACATAGCTAATGAAGATTAGTCTTACATGTAATCACTCCATGAAAACTCTATAGATGGCACTGTGAACACTGGTTTTATTTATCTTTACAGGAAGCTGACATTGCCATTGCTGATCTCACTATGACCTACGAACGAGAAGAGGCCGTCGATTTCACGATGCCCTTCATGAACTTGGGGATCAGTATCCTGTTCAAGAAACCAACCATCAAGGTTCCGAAGCTCTTCCAGTTTCTGGCACCATTGTCTCTTGACGTATGGATTTACATGGTCACGTCCTATCTTGGGGTCAGTCTAATGCTCTTCATCCTTGCCCGGCTGAGCCCTTACGAATGGGACAACCCTCACCCCTGTGACCCCGAAAATGATGTACTGGAGAACCAGTTTAACCTGAGTAACAGCTTCTGGTTCACGATTGGTTCCTTGATGCAACAGGGTTCGGATATAGCTCCTAAGTACGTAACCATTGTAACGTCATCCTTCTTTCGAATTCAAGATCGTAAGTGACTTGAATGACAATATTTGTTTCAAGAGTTGGGTCTGTGATGCAGCAGGACTCTAACATAGTCCCTAAGTAAGCAGTCTCATCCCTGTCTCGTAAAGTTCACGCTATAAGTTGATGTAGTTTAAAAATTGTGTCACCTTTTAACTATTGTTATATTGAGGATTTTTTGTCACCACACAATAACGTGTATTTGTTACCTCTCCCATTATATTCTTTAAAACAACGTGCCCGAAGCCTAGTAGCTAATGTGACTAACGTTAAATACCAGTCTATTTTCTCTGCACATTTCTAATGAATGAGAATTAAGAACGGAAATCCAAATTATTTAATGGTGTTGCTAATTAGTAAAAAAAAACACGCAATTCTGACTTCAAGAAACAACTTTCTGTTTTGGAATTAGTCATAATTTTCCTTCTTTCTGCCCCTAATGGCTCAGCGGCATGCCTGTGGACTTTACGTTAAAAACTGGATTCCGATACCCGCGATTATAACAGCACAGATTGCACGTTGTTCAGCTTTGTTCGTAAGTATACACAAACTCCCATGCCATGTAGTTCCTAACAAAATTTCAAGATAATCGAAATTTTAGAAATCGAACATTTCATTGTCCTCGTGTAACATTTCGCTTATTTTTATTATGCATGTAACACAGCTTCCACTTCAACTTTTTTACTTAGTTAAATTAATTATGTCAAAGGCTGATAGGCCTTAACAAGAGTTCGAACTAGAGTTTCAAACATTGTCATCGTTGCTTTGTTCACTTATGGTTTTCTGTTCTAATTGTTGTATCTAATAAAGTCGTCTATCGTCAAAGAAGTTATATGTATGCGTCTAGCAGACAAACAAATCTTAAAAGTTTGGTATTCTCAACCAATTGGCATAAACAGGTTCGCTATTCGAAGAAACAAAAATTATAAAAATAGATTGTATTATATTGTAATAACTGGAGCAGCTATACATTTCATTCTTCCATGAGTACTTTAGAGCATATATTTCTTCGGGTGGACGTATTCAGAGAGTAGCTGTGACATACTTGTTAACTGAATGTTGAAATATCGTAAACGAGTGCTAAATCTTTTACTTAAATAAAGGTATGGCAACAGCAAACGTTTTAAACTTGTTACTTAAGTAAAGGTTGTATCACTTTTCTCTTATATCGACCTTATACGGGATGGTATATAACTTATACATTTTGATTACTGTATATCAGACTTGAGTTTAAATTGTTCTTGGTTTTGCCCCTCATGTAAGCAGCTCAAGGCCGATCAATTTAGGTATGGTTTTGAAATAGTTTTGAATAAAGGCTTGCTTTGCATGTTATTTTGTTTGCGTTTCCTTTACCGTCCATGTTCAGTTTACCCTCTGCAATACATTTCCATTGGATATTTCAGTCAAATATTTAAAACGAAATCTACAGGAGATGAAGTAAATCATTATAACTTATTTTCATACACAATGTGCTCAGATTAAAAATAACTTGTGAGAGTAATATTTATCAGTTGAATAATATACAGTGATTCCTGTAAAATATGATTGGGCTACAAATCTTTTGTTAGAGCCATGTCAACTCGCCTTCTAGCGGGAATTTGGTGGTTTTTTACTCTGATCATGATTTCTTCGTACACTGCTAACTTAGCGGCTTTCTTGACTGCTTCGAGAATGACCTCTCCGATAGAGAGCGCTGAAGACCTTGCCAAGCAGACGAAAATCCAATATGGATCTTTGAAGTCCGGATCCACAAAATCTTTTTTCCAGGTTAGTTTAATCATCAAAATCAGCGTATATAATACATAGTCGTAGAGAGCGTGAAAGTTGATATTAAACTATCTTTAAATCGAAGACACTAAAATGAAATTGATTAGGTTTACTTTTTTTTTTTTTCTGGGAACTATTCAGAAATATTCAGTTTTCTTTTGGCTACTGAGATGAGTAAATATTTTAGATTGAACAACAGTTTTTGTTTGTTTTTCTAAACAAAAAATTAAGTTTTGAAACGGGCCTTTTTCTCTTAATAATCCATATAACTTGAATTCAAGTTAAACTGCTATTTTTTTCGCTGAAGAACCAAAAATTTGCTACTGTCATTAGTCATACAATGTTTCTTTGAATTTAGCGCAAGTGCGAGACACTTTTATGTAATTCAACAGTTTTGATAGAATAAAATATTTAGACCCGGCATGGCCAGGTGGTTAAGGCACTCGACTCGTAATCTGGGGGCCGCGGGTTCGAATCCCCGTCACATCAAACATGGTCTCCCTTTCAACCGTGTGGACGATCAATCACACTATTCGTCGCTCGCTAGCGAGGCTTCCTGTCATCAAACGTGCTCGTCCTTTCAGCCGTGAAGGGCAAATTCCACTATTCGTTGCTAAAACTGTTGCCCAAGAGTTGGCAGTAGGTGGTGTTGACTAGCTGCCTTCCCTCTAGTCTTTCACTGCTTAATTAGGAACAGCTAGCGCAGATAGCCCTCGAGTAGCTTTGCGCGAAATTCAAAACAAACCAAGCGCGGGTAAGGCTCCCCGTTACAGAAGATGTTTGTCTTTTCAGCCGTTTAGTTGCTAAGAATGTGGTTCAAGAGTCTACGGGGGGTAGTGTTGACTAGCTTCTTTCTTTCTAGCCTGTCACTGCTAGATTAGGAATGTTTAGTTTTGCGCGAAATCCAAAACACACCCATTTACAAAAAAAAAAAAAAAAACCTCCAAAGACAGTTTGGGTATTTGCTCTCATCGATTTTCTTTTTCGTTAAAAGAGTTGATATGCTTTCTTCAGAGTTAAGTATACGTTGTACAGTATTAAAACGATTTTCAATGTGTCAATCAGCCTGATACGGGACAACTACAGCCGATATATAGTATTTGTGTAATGGCATGTAAAACTTGATATTACGTCTTTATGAGTATGTGAATAATGAGGACTGGCTTTAAAAGTTTTTAAAATTATTTTAATTTAATTTAGAGGATGAAACAACAGATGAACAAGTATGGGTTCCGTGTTTTCCCGAAACGTTATGTTTTATTCTGACATTGTTTGGAGTATTTGATTAAATCACTATAAACGTCATCATTATTAGTGTTTTATCTACTTCAACGAAATGTATGGCTTTACTATTTTTTTAAAGTACAAATTATAGTTTATATGAATTTATTTAAAATCAGTACGTTCGTGAACTAGATAAAAACAAAATAAATTCATTATTGAAACTTAAATGTAAAAAATAAGAACTAATTGTTTAAACGTGTAGCGTTATTTGTTAAAGACAGGAAGCGAGTGTTTCTTCTCCCCAACAGTTTGTAACATTTCATAAGATTGAATGCCATCATAAAAATTAAAATCGATTGATTGCTGATTCTTGGAATTAAGCACAAAACTACACACTGGGCTCTCTGTGATCTGCTCACTACAGGTATCGAAACCCGAATTCTAGCAATGTGAATCTGCAGACATATCGCTGTGCCACTATGTGGCTCAAAATCGAACCAGATATTTCTGATATTAGAAAATGCGATATATCTTCCGCACACTCCTATAGTTTTGAACCAACAAAGTTGGCCACGAACCTTTGAAAGTCGAGTAAAATAATGCTACCAATGTTTATTATCTCAGAACCTGTACACACATGCAGACTCTGTATTAATCATGCCACGACCATGAATCGTCAATTTGGATCCGGGTGTACGCCGTAACAGTGAATCCCTGCAGATAACTAGGGGTTCGACCAGGAATTATATTATTGGAGTAAATTGAATTTTTTTTGTTAGACTTTGAAGTGAATGATAAACTTTACAGAAAAAGAGCCTTCATGTGTTGTAAAATGACTTTTAAAGCTTCTGCCTAGCTTATTGACAATAAATTTTACAGGCTAAGAGAGCCTGGTATTATATGGTATTATTTACGAGGTCTGTAATGCCATCCTTCTTCTCACGTCACTGATAATTCTAATAGAAAAACAAGGGAAATTATAACCTCTAGATATCATCTAACCCACCAATGAGAAAGATTGCTGTCCATCTCTGTATAGTGTGTTCTACTTTATAGCAGTATCTACTACGAGAAAGCAGACGTGACACCTTGTGGCAATGACCCAAACATTAGGTATCTAGGGGTAAAGGAACTTAGCCGCATTCTTTGGCCAACGTTCTATTGTTAAAACTGTACAAACTGTACGTATGAGTAAAAACGTGGTGAATTTGAAATGTTTACCTTTATAACTTAAGAAGGTAAGAAATACTAGATATGTGCCTGCATACCAAGTTGTTAACTAGCCCATCTTCAATAATAGGATGGTTTTTCAGAGATAGGTTTTTGTTTGTTTCTCAATTTTTTACAAAAGGACTAAGTCAGTCGTTACTATACTAGCTGACATATCTTTTCAAAACACGAAGATGAGATATATTTCAAATACCGACCCTCCAACCACTTCCCGGGATACCCTAAAAATACCTTCCAGTTTTGGTAAAAAATTAGTCAAGTGGTTCACCAGTTTTGATCAAATACATAATAGTTGATTAGAAAATTATCTTTTTCTATTAGTGTTGTTTCTAATTCAGATATTTCTTTATAGGTTTAATGTGCAACACTTATTGTTCACGATCAAGTTGAAATATCGGTGCGTCGTACATGTGCAGGTCTGAAAAAATCTAGAATTTCGCTTAGAAAATTAGATACAAAAATGGATAAAGAATGTGTGTGTATCTTTATTAGCACTTGTTTTTATACAGCTCTTTGTCAATGAGATCTGCATACTGAGTAATGTTTTTGTTTTTGCTTGTACTCGTTTTAAAGAATTGGTCAACATAGTTGTGTGAAAATAATTCATTTTTGATGGAAAATAGAAGGGAGGTACCAGCAGTAATTACATAAATTATCTCTGATATTGAATGTATTTTTGTCTACATTTTTTTGTGTGATTCGTGTGTTATCAGGAACCATGTAACCAACAAAATCATGTATAGCAGAGATGTAGTTTCCTGCGCACAAAAACGCAAACAGTTGCACGTCCTTAAAAAGTCATAAACTTTGCCTTTTAATTTTATTACAAGAGTACCTATTTATTCATTATCGAATATATTGAAGAAAAATATAAAATATATCATAACACGACTATCTCTAAACTGTCTGCAACATTCTAAATGCAAGTTTTAGCGGTTTGCAAGAAATTTGCGAGCAATTTAAGCGTGAATAGTTTACAAAGTGTTTTAAATAACTCACGTCGTTGATATATTTTGAGATTAAAAACCAATATAATTTTGTTTTTCCTGTCCAGTCATCTACAATCCCGACGTACAAGCGGATGTGGGCAGTAATGGAATCTTCCCGTCCCACTGTGTTTGCCGAGTCCAACGAGAAAGGTATGGAACGCGTTCTTAAAGGAAACTACGCCTATTTAATGGAATCTACGTCAATCGAATACCGGACCGAGAGAAACTGCGAGTTAATGCAGATCGGTGGACTACTGGATCAAAAAAGGATACGGCATTGCTACGCCACCTGGTGGGTATTGTATATTTATTTAATTCAGTTATTCTTAACATTGTTGAAGGTACTGAACTCCGGAAGTTTCGTACTTGCATTCACTGAACCCTTCGTAATTGGAAAAATAAAATATGATTTTTTTCAAATTCAAAACATAAATAGATATTTTATTAGTGCACAAAATGAACCATGCATCAGTTGCATACAATATCACTGTGTTCAAAGAACAAAACATGAATTTCACACAAAAACAAAAACATAACTCAGTGAATATTTACTGCAAATTAATGTGACTTTTGCTGTTGCCTTTCAGAGACAAGTTCAGAAATGCGCGGCTTCACCTTGGCAAGTGCCACTCTCATATCATTTTCGCAACAAAGTCTGTTCCTTTTCTTCGTTTTTATGTCTACCATCCTCAAAAAGGATTGCTCTCAAAGATACGTTGTAACAAACGGCATGAGTATCTCAAGGGCTTTCTTAGCAATAAGAGGGTACGCTACGATTTGGTGACACCAAACCATTGAGAGCGTTGTTGTTCTGAAAATTTTCTGTTGAACCTGGCTCTGCTCGAGGTATTCATCATTGACATCTGCTGTCGCAAAACTAAACGTGAACGGCTGTCTCACCCATGCTGGATATGACTCTCTGGTGGGGAAGTATCCGTGGAGAGACTTTGCGAGCTAAGTTTTTTGCTTAGCCATCTAAGTGCATGGCAATTGCTTGCTTCAGTTCCCCGGGTACAGAAATGTCTCCGATTTCAGACACATCGTCGATCTTACTTACACAGTCGTCCAACAGGGAAAGGTTTGCGAAGTTATCATTTTCTGTTCATTGTTTCCATAACGGTAGCTTTTTTTGAAAAGCCTTCAGGTTTTCTTCTGCTTCGGTGATGTTGACTCCACCGCCCTGCATCTGTTGATTGAGATGATTGAGAGCATTGAAGATATCGGCCATGTACGCCAAAATGAGAATGAACTGAGATTTTTCGAAGCAATCTGCATGACAATGTTGGTGCTCTCGCAAAAACAGGGCTAATTCCACACGCATGGCAAAAACACGATTCAGCATCTTTCCCCGGGATAACTACCGAACGTTAGAATGGTACAGAAGTACCTCGAATTCAGAGCCCATTTCATTACACAGCTCTTTGAAGATGCGGTGCTTCAGGGCACTATTTTGCACAAAGTTCACACATTCCACAATGCGTTACAATGATGTGTGGTGCATCGGCTTTCACCAGCGCACCAAAACCAGAGTTTCGTCTCCGCATGATTGGAGCTCCGTCCGAACAAACTGCAGAAACCATATCCCACGAAAGATCGTTGTCTCTGAAGAAGTCATCCACAAGTTTCTTCACGTCTTACTTGTTGTTGTTGTAAGACGCTTACAAAATAAAAAATGTTCTTTTATCTCGTCGTTCTTCACATAGCGCACGAATACAACAAAGTGGCTTAGATTGGAAACGTCGGTGGTCTCGTCGAGTTGAAGGCTGAATTATGCTGGGCTTGAAATCAGATCTGTAATTACTTGAGCCAAGATGTCATCGCTCATGTCATCTATTCTCATTTGAAAGAGGAATTTGGGATAACTTATTTTCAGAAGCTTTTCCCAACATGATATTCGCCATCTTCAACGCAGCTGGTTTTACGAGTGCTTCACCAATGGTGTGTGGTTTGCCCTGCTTTGCGATCAAGTACGCAACTTCGCGATGCTGTGAGGATCGGTTTGTCGATGGGTACAAAGCCGAGAACAGGCAAAGTAGCCTTTTCATCGAACCTGGCTCTCTTTACCTTGAATTCAGCAAGCGTTGTGTTCTTGTATTTCCCATCTCCATGCAGCTTTAGAGAGTGTTCTCTTAGTTTTGCCAGTGCTAGACTGGAATTGTTCAACTTGGCATTGCAAATCATGCATTGAGGACGCTGACTCCCATCATGTTCCGTTATACACGTTAATCCATATTGTACGTATTCGTCCGACCACTCTCTGTTTTTGCTCGACATGGTTAGTATGAAGAGATTGAAAGATCAGGAAAAAATCACAAATGGCGCACGATTACTACATTTACAGGTCGACTGCTAAGCGCACGAAGTTCCCTGCAGCACAGATATTAAGGCCAAGAGATGTGACGTGATCAGTCGCAGCCAATGATGGACGAGTGGAGCATGATGTCAGGAATCATACGAGTGGGGTGAACGGAACGGACACACACACAGTGTGCGTGTCTTGACCTCCGCCGAACCCCTGAAATTGACTCACCGAACCCCTGGGGTTCGATTGAACCCAGGTTAAGAACCACTGGTTTAAACAAAACTGTGTACTTCTTAGCCTTGTTAAAACTAAGATTATATGATTTAAATCGCATAAATACAAGTTCATTGTGGTGTACAAATTACTCTAATCTTACATTCCTAATACGTTTTTTAAATTTCACTTTCTGTTAAGTCATTTGAAACCGTTTGCGTTATTAAGTTAAATATTTTAATGCACTTACTGATTATTCATTTCGCAAATTAAGCTCAAAATTTGCTAAAAACCATTCAAGTGTTTACTACAAATTAGTATTCCTAACTCCTTTATTAAAGAAAATAAATATTTTTTAGCACAATCACTTCTTATTTAAAAATAATTTTGATTATGTGGACTTTGATGCGTTAAGTTTGTATCTTGATTTATTTATGAACATTCTGTTGAGCATTATTAAGAAATAAAGCACAAAATATTAAAATGTATTTTTGTGCTGTGTATGCCTTTTATAAACTGAAAAAGAGTATTTACTATTATATTTATCATAACGCATTAGTATTAAACCTATTACATTTTAAAACACTACGTAAAATCTTAGGGATTTTCAAGAATTAGAAGAGTGTATAATAATAATATTTCAACCACACGATATTCGTCACACCCATTGTCGACAACGCGTTTCGCTCAATAAAGTGCACTTTAAGCCGGCTGAGATACAACACACACACGGAATGTAATATTTAAAAATGTTGTAGGCTTAATAATAACGTCTGACGATAAGTATTTTTACGGTACTAGTTGGACTATCTGTCCTCTTTATAGAAATAACGTGATTAGTAAAAGGTTATCTTAGGAAATGAAAAGTTGCTTCCCTTATATATAGTTGTAAGAAACGCCCATAGAAACTGCGAAACGCAAAACCTGAAACCGCAAGTTTGTATGCATCTCCGCATATACCAAACAAATTTTCATACCAAATGGTCATCAACAAGGGACAAAGTAGTGGTAAAAAGTACAAAAACGCCTATAAAAGCCGCGAAATGCAAAACTGAACATTTGTTGGTATCGGGTCATCCCACAAGTAATGTCCGAAAATTTAACACAGAAAGTGCATTATCATTTCTGTCTTTGTAGAAAGCTTTAATGACTAAAATATGTAATAGGACGTGTATAAAAATGTTCAGACAAATAAAAGAAACTAACCCAACTTTACTTTTTCAGATCATTAATGGAATAAACCCTTGTGAAAATGGATGTGTCAGAGGAGCACATTAGGCATATAATTCTTTATGAGTTTAAAAAAGGCAATAGTACAGCAAAAACTACACGAAACATCCGAGATGTTTCTTGTGTGGATCTCTTAATAAAATAAAATGCCGAAGGGGGTTTCAGAAGTTCCCATCAGGTGACTACATCTTAAGTGATGTTGAGTTCAATGATGACTTGCTGCAGATTGTGTTATAACAGTTGAAGAACTAGCACAGAAGCTTAACTCAGCCCATCCAGCAGTTCACCGTCATCTGCAACAGCTTGAAAGGTATCAAAACTTGGAAAATTGGTCCCCCATGATTTAACAGAAGCCACTCTTAGAGCAAGAGTGAACATTTGCACTTCTCTGCACTCTCGTGAACGTAACTCACCTTTCTTGGACAGGTTAGTATTTTATAAAAATGTTAAGCGCTGCAGACAATGGCTCATTGCAAGTAAACTGGCTGAAGCACAGCTCGAAATGGACCTACTCCTTAGCAAAGTCTTGTTGAGTGTTTGGTGGGATATTGTTAGTGGAATCCACTTTGAGTTGCTGCCACTCAATGTAATGATTACATCAGGATTCTATTGTCAACAGTTAGAGCGCTTGACTGTTGCACTGAAAGAAAAGAGGCTTGCTTTGTTCAGTCATAAAGATGTGTTATACCAGGATAATGCACGGCCCCATACAGCAAGGATCACATCTGCAAAGATTGAAGAGCTAGACTGGGAAATTTCCACATCCTCCTTATTGTCCAGACCTTGCCCCATCTGATTATCATATATTCCGGAGTTTGTAGAACTGTCTTGATGGAAAAGAGCTTGGAACACACGAAGATGTCAAAACTACCTCCTCTACATTTTCTTCCTCCAAACCCCAAGAATGTTATAGAAGTGGCATCCAGAAGCTTGTGAATCATTTGCAGGAAGTAATTAACAATAATGGAACATACATTATTGATTAAATAACATTTAAAAGCATTTGAAATTCTTTCTCGTTTTCTGAACCTAAAATCAGACATTACTTAAGGGATAACCTGATATCTCCCCATAACCAAATGCACGTCCATATCAAATTTGGTGAACATCCATTAACAGGGAACAAATTAGTGTTTAAGAAACGCTCATAAAAAATCGCAACATTCAAAACTAAAATTTTCTGTGTTATCTCCTCATGGACCTAATTAACCTACATACAAATTTTGGTGAAAATCCATCCACACCCTGCGAAATAATTACATGGGCATACAACAAACAATACTATTATATTTATATAGATACTTAAATCTTAGTGCGCTGAAATATATTGTTAATTCAGATATATTCATTATTTATGGCTTCTGATCTATTTGTAGCTATTTTTAACAATACGATGATAATTACCTAAAGTACTGTAAAATGGTCCTGCTAGTTTTGTAAAGAACTCAAGGGAACTTTCAAACGTTTTGTCGATATATGTTCACGTGTTTACAGGTTCACCCTACAGAAATGCCCTCTCTAGTGCTGTGCTGCATCTGCAGGAAGCAGGAGTGCTTTACATACTAAAGGAAAAGTGGTGGAAAGTGAAAGGAGGAGACAAATGCAAAGACGAAAGCAGTAAAGGATCTGGGTCTACTAGCGAAATGGGTTTGGCAAATGTAGGAGGCGTTTTTGTAGTGCTTCTTGCAGGTCTTGGTGTTGCTTGTATCATCGCTATTATGGAGTTTATATGGAAAACACAGAAAATAACTAGGGAAGAACGGGTAAGAAGAGACTGAGGCTAAATCAATGTGTTCAGTAAACACTAACACCTGTTTCCATTCCCACTAACCCTAAATAATCTGTACGTTTTCGATGTATGAAAGAAAACTTTATTGTTTTTCTTTTTTAACTAATTGCACACAAACAATTTTTTCATACTTTATAAGAACAAAATTTGTTAGAAGTGATTTAAGCAAAAAATAAATAAATTTCCGAGACTTCAGACCAAAATAAAGTTCGGCCTTCCTTGAATTCAGTGATTTAACAAAATACTCTCTATGGCTTCGAAACCCATTCCCTGCTGCCTGTATAATCTTACTGATTACCGAGGATAAATCTCCTTTCCTAAAATCGACACTATTGCCCTTGGAATTAATTAGCCCATGGTATATTTACTTTCATTGTAACAACCTCTTGCGAAAATCGGCGAAGTCAATCTGCGACTGACTGTCTGTTTAACGTATGCTTCCAATACCATGTTTTAGCAATCAAACGTCCGCCATTAATTGCATCGCAGAACCTCGCAAGTATGTTAAATAGATTTGTTCGATTCCCCTCATTTCTTCCATTTCTTGGAGGGAATCAACTACAGATTTTTGAGGAGTGACAGAAGTTATTGGCTTGTAGCACTTTGTCAAGACAAATTTTAGTTTATTGTTTAATTCTAGTAATCTGTGCTTCATTACAATCACTCGTGGGTGACAGTTTTCTTTCTTATCCATAAAATTCGATTTTTTTTTAAATTTCACTGTAACAGTATACTTTCCATGGAAAAGTATCTAGCATACTCCTTTAGTCCTAACTCTCTCTGTTGCAGCATTTCATTATCGAACAGTTGAAAATTCGTTCAAAATATGGATATGGTCATCACACATTTCCCTCACATCTCTATTTTTTTTATTTTTTTTGCGTTTAGGAAAAGAGATCATCATATCGGTAACCATAGGAGTAGAACTGAAAGTTTCGGAAGAACTGAATAACTTTGCATGTGATTAATATCTAAACGTAATCAATTGGAGCTTAAATTCCAGAATATTCATGGAATCGTTTTTAGGCCTAAAAACAGGCTTTTACAAAACCATCCTAAATTTGAACATCGTATTTCAAAATCAATCATATACATTTTAAAATGAGAGATGGTGAACAAAAGATCTAAATTATCAATTTTTTTCATTATAATTTTTACTTCACACTTAGGTTATTGCACATATAGATTCAGAACTCGACGCTATGGGCCTTACACGTCTTTCGGGCCTAATTTAGTATCATTTGACATGGATATATTTAATAAACATCACATTTCATTCGAAGGAGTTCTTTTATAGAAACAGTAGTAACGTCTGACTGAATTTTCAAAAATACTCAATAATTATTGTCCGCCAGTTATAGAAATGTCATATTTTTCGTAAGATCTTAAACAAGAAAATTCCAATGAAATTATTTATTACTGTATAATGAGGAAAATGTTTTGTGTGGTAAAAGTTTTCCTATTGTACTTAGAAATTGATTATCACGTTCTCTGTATATATATTAAATATCTTAGATTCTCTTTACAATCAAGCCTAAAAGTTGTTATGCAAACTTTCGTCCACACGTTAATAAGCAAGTTCTTTTTCATGCATAACTTTACTAGCAAATATCGTTTTGTCCTATTTCACACGCCTCAGAATTCCAGAAATCCATGACACACGACATGTTTTTAGGTAAGTATTACTTTTTCCTATTATTTTTGAGATTAATAAAAACAAACTATAAACCAATTATTTCATGTGTACAAGTACTTTTATTTTTGATTCATATAATTAAATGTTCAGCAAAAAAGTTTTTCCAAGCGTTATCTACCACATCCATTTGAGAAAAACGCCTTCTTTGGGACTCTGTTGCTCCTATTTCGATGTTGTGACTTTATGGTGTGACGTTCTAAGATAAAAGAAATTAACTATAACCTAGTTTTTAACGTGTTTGTCTAGTGAATGAAAATTAAAGATTTGACCCTCCCATTTGAACTTGTATCATTCCCTTTAACTGTTCTTTTTAACTTTTCTCCTCCTCGTCCTGGCTCCGCATGACCAGGGGGTTAAGAAGCTGGATTGGTAATCCGAGAGTCGCTGGTTCAAATCCTTGTCACACCTAACATGCTCGCCTCTTTTCAGCCATGGGGACGTATAATGGTACAATCACTCCCACTATTCGTTGGTAAAAAAGTAGCTCAAGAGTTGGCGGTGATGACTAGCTGCTTTCCCTCTAGCCTTACACAGTTAAATTAGGAAAGGCTAGCGCAGATAAGCCTCTTGTAGCTTTGCGCGAAAATTCAAAACATTTCTCCTCTCCCCTATTTAAAACAAAATGCTTCGTCATTGCGTATATTTCTCGCCTTTGATTTTTTATATTAGAACGGATTTGTAATTCCAGTAGTAACCAACTAAATTCATTAAGTAAAATGTTTTATCAGTTACAACTTACAAATTTGTTTCACACCTGCTAGAATTATTAATTTCTAGGAAGAACTCTAAAAAAGATTTTTTTTTCAGCGACCATTAGTTTTACGAAGGTGTTTGTCAAAAACTCAGCCAAGCCGTAAAGGTAATATATTTTCTGTGATAACACAAATTTCACATATTCCAGGATTCCCTGTGCACGGAGATGTTTCGTGAAATACGACAAATAATCTCATGCCGAGGATCTTCCCGACCAGCTCCGAAAACACCCGACGAAGGCTCACAAGCAGACGGCATTACCTTGTCTTCATTAAGAACTGTCACCAGTGTCAATACGAGGCCATAACTTATGTTAGATCTATAGTTATTACGTGCTCTGTGGCGGATATTTTCTCTAAAACGTATTATCACTCGTAAATTCGTTTATGATTTTATCCAATCAAACAAACGTGTAGAAAAGATTGTATACTAACGTTCTACGAGAAGCCAATAATGCTACGTTATTAGAGTTTTTGGTTTTCTAAAGTAACAACATTATTTTATACTTTAGAAGCACAAAATGCCATTACGAAATTGAGTGGTTAATTCAGCGTGAAAGGTATTTTTATCTTGACATTTGTTCATAATTTTTTATGAATTAGTACTTCCAATAAACTTTGTGTTATATTAACCAGCGTGTTTGTTTATATAATAGTACTAAGTGAAATAAATTGTTGGCGAACAGTAGAAAAAGTGCTAAAGTTATCTTACGAAAACAATGTAGAATAAGTTATTTATAATTTGACAATATTCTCTGTAGACGCACGCAAGTCAGTTAGGTTTTTCCTAAAATAAAACTTAATTTTGTATTATAGACGAAATATGTTTAACACCTACGCTGCTAGTCAGGAAGACATGTTTGATGGGATGATTCCTGAACAAAACTTTCTGGTATTCTTTTGTTTTTAAATTTTGAACAGATATTTGAATTTCTGACGATATCTGAATTCGAACTAATTTAAAAGTTACGAGCAAGTAAAAGTGATTCTCATCCCGTCAAACACGGAAATAATGCAATATAAGATCTGGTTCCTCTGTTTTATAAACCCGTTATCTATAGAGATGACAATGGCAGGTGGATAACAGCGGACACTGTAGAAAAGGGAGTAGTTCTGGTAGTAACGTGTATTTCTGAGATAAATAACTGCAGACCCTCTGTGGCCCATATATTTCGATCTCATTGACTCGCAGACTTCGTATTTTGTATTTATGGCAAAGATAAAGATTTCAATATCATGACCCTTTATTTTTATCTAATCGTGTTAATGGAGTGATTGTCTTCTAAAGTGTTGCACTGGCTTCTAACTAGCCCCAATATCTATAGCTTACATCAGAACTAAAACAGCTCTTTTTTTAATGTTTGAGTGTAGGATTCGTGTAATATAGACCATTACAACGTACTGGCAGCTGATAAGCAACTCCTTACAAACAAACTTGCAGTAAACACTAACGTCAGCATTTTGTTCTTATTTCTGCTTCAACCTACACCTGTTATTACAAGTTAAAAACCAGATTAGAAAGTGAGAAAGAAGAACACTTTAAACTTACTGATGCTTTAAAGATATTTAATAAATTAACTTTAACATTATGAAGTTTTCACATCGTATTATGTACGCAAAGTCTAGACCAGTACAAAAACTTGACCTTTCCCACCAGTTTTCGCTAACGAAACTTATGGTGAGGGAGGACAAATGTTAGGTCTACTTCGGAGTACTTACTGTGGTGACTTCCAATTGAAATGTTTACCAATAGGTAAGTAACTAAACTGCTTGTAATATGTTTAAAAACATGATTTTAAATTATTACACAAACTACGCACACAAAATATTAATATGAATAAATCTCATGATACTTAACATTTATTGAAAATAAATTTTATATCACGTTATTAACCAGTTAAGAAACAGTACAACGAAGTTTAATGATTCTTTCTAAGTTTGAAAAATCGAAACACGCTACATTTGTTCTCCACATTCCTTTAAAGTAGTTCAAAGATTCGACGTTAGAAAACGTGCACGATTACGAATGATTCGCATTCAACAGGTACGGGTCATTCACTTAACACGAAGTGAGTTTTTTATCATTATATTTAACTCAGGTTCTAAAGCTCTTTCTAGGGCTCAGCTGATCTTGAGATCAGACTTAAAAACGAAGTCTCGAAAGTTTGCGGCTAACTAAAAACCTGATTATATGGTGAAAACGTCCGATATATCCGTCATTTATTTGAAACTATTCGCGTAGAAAAGTGGCATTGAAAGAAAACTTCAAGAATCTGTATGAATATGGCTATATTTCTAATAGTATGACTTGAGTGTCGAATATTTTACGAAACACAACACGGTATCACCTTTCAAGCTAGCCAACTTAGTTGTATGTTTCAATACATTTTGTAGCGTAGTTTACTGTACACAAACTTATGACGGCCACAGAAAATTTAGTTAGAGAACTGGTTGAATTATATCTCACTACTTAGTTTTGTTTAAGAATATTCATTGAGGTAACGTAGTTTTATAATATATAAAAAAAAAACGCTTGTAAACTTTAAAATCAGGAACGTTCAATACATGTAAACATTTCAATAACTTTTCTAGTGCAAAGTTCTTTCTTTGAAAGTTACACGGTAAACAGGGTCTGTAATGAACAAATACCCACTTAGTGCTACACAATGCGTGTGACAATTTCACAAACTCATTCGAAAGGTAATGTTTATTGGCAGGATAGGCCAATTCTTGACCATGTAAAGATAGAAAAGCATCCGACTTCCACGTGCAACAGAATCGACTAATTAACTTCATTGCTTCGATGGAATTGGAGTACGTGCGCGTACAAGTTACGAAAATTTTAAGGTATTTTATCTCTTTCAGTAGAAACTTATTATTAAATAAATTTAATGTTTCGTAAAGCAAACCTTCATAGCCCACCAATAATACAAAAGAAAGTTAATACCCATCTGAAGGAGTGTGCACCTCTCAAAAGAACCATGTTTGTCTGAAATGCGCGCGCGCGCGCACACACACGCACAGAGAGAGAGAATAGTCCAGTAGTCAAAGTTCGCAGCCACATGAACACAACACATGACATACATATGTCACGTGAGATTTAATGGGGATATTGACGTTAGGTGAACATTTTAAACTACCTTTTTTAATGGGCAAAGACGTAAAGTTAACATTACATATTCTACTTACAAAAAAAGGATTTGTGCTTCATTTAAAGTGCATCACCACCGTCAATAAAAGTTAACAAAACATTAACTTGAAATGACTTTATTCACTAAACATAATAATAACCCAGGAGTACAGGATACATGGGTATAAATAATATTCAATCTTTGTAAAGCAAATGTTATAACCTAACAATTAGACGCCAGTAAACGATAAATACTACATGTATCTACACAGAATACTACGTTATACTAACCTTAGTTTAAGTCAGCTAAACAATATAGTTACGTTTAATAAATAAGTACAGTGTGACACATACTCCTTAGCACGCGGAGGGCTTGGAAAGAACGTGCTATCTACATAAACCGATAAAAAGAATTCATTTCATTCGTACAGATAGAACAACACAGTTACCAAATGTACGTAGAGTATTCGCGAGACCAAATACCAACATTGTCTGCAGTTAACAAAACGCAATTTAATTTGTGCTACAGAACTAACAGACCTAGTTCTTAATGTGTTTAAATACCAGATATGGGCCTATTTTTTCTGTCCTTTCGTTTTTAAATGTCATATCGTGCAGTTCAAATACGTGAATAAACTAAGTATGCGCTGAATTTGATTGTTATATTGTTGAGTTTAATGCTACACCGAAAGAATAATTAACATGATTTTATAAATTAAGGCCTAAGAACATAATATTAAATGATACACTCAAATCTCAAAAACTACCATTTATGGCCTAAAATTTCTAATGCGACATTCTTTGTTATCATGAGGTTTCAAAAATTTGTTCTACAAGTCACAAATTAAGTTTCAAATGAGAAATAAAAGAAATGGCCAGCAGTGACATTAAATTTCGTGTAACATTTTCTCCATTCATAAAATCGGGTTACAATTCTCATTATCAAGTCATAACTTTAATATACTAACGTTACTTATACTGATAAAAAAAAGATACTAAACTCTGCTGTTTAGACTATATAATTCTGGGTCACTGCGAATGTAAACTTTCCTCTAAAGTTTTGACAGCTGTGGACGTGATTATGAAAACTATGGTAATAAGGCAGAGAAAATATTGCTGAAATTGCATATAATATGTAATGTATAAAGAAGTATGGAATGCATAGCTCTAGTAAGATATACTTGTGGGGAATGTAAAATGTCGGCCTACAAAAAATAAGATAGTGTTACCTTATCGCACGAATGGATGAGTAAATAAGTAAACCACCAAATTTTGATTCCAGTGCATTCACGATTCAGTAATAATTAATATTAAACTGCAGGATAACTAACGTGATCTTTAGACAGCCATTTTCAATATTAACTATTTACCTTTTAAAGTTTCCTTTTTAAATCCTGGTGAAGTACAAAGCTATGTAAATTCCATAAACGGAACGATAAGAAGTAATTGAGACAGAAACACTGACTAGATTTTGATAACATTATTGGCGGTTACCTACAAACTAATCTATTCAATTTTTTAAGGAGAAATATGTGAGAGCTATGCTAGCCTCATCTTTATAGATTCTAATTTTTAAGGCAAGTCTAACAGAACTTTTTTTCTCTTAATAATTCACTAGCTTAAATACAACGGTATCAATTTTAGAAACTTCTTAGCAGATTTCAAACTTGTATATATTCGTAAAAAAAACTTAACAGTCTTTTCAAAAACCAACTTTGAATATACTCCATAAACGTGCTTCCGTTCGTTATATATACACACACACACACACACACACACACACACACACATATACACACACACTACCAAGTTGTTTGTCAAGCAATAACAGTGTTTACAAAAAGGAAAAAACACCAACTCCAAGTGACACAACAGTGACTACATCCACAAGTAGCAGGTGATTCCAAAATGGTCCCTGTGACTTGGAACAATTGTGTCAAAAGTTCTTTATATACATTACACTTGCAAGATGGCTTTTACAGAACAGGACATATATATTTGTATCTACTAAATCTAGCTGATATCAATTTGTAAATCAGTGTTTTTACTGAAAAAAATACAGTAACAGCAAGGTTAAAAACATTGTTAATAAAGGTGAAGTAAGGCCTAAAACACTTGACAATGTTGAAGAAGTCTTGAAAGAACATACATATATACATAGTGCAAAATTCCAATAAAACAATCGAAACAGTTATATCATGAAAAGAAGTTAACTGGCAAGCAGTTTTATAGCATAACAATATTTTAAGAAAGGTTTTTAAAGTGTCTACGATAAAAAATACTTCATAAAAAAACTACAACTGGCAATTGAAACTGAAATACTCAATTGAAAATATCAACTGATCTATAACGTAAGTGTATGTAAAACTATTCTTTGCTCCCCCCCACGTTCTCTTTTACTTTATACCAATGATCAAAGAGTGAACTTGAGAAGTAATTTAATCCACAAGGAACATTACTTTTGAAAAATGTGATCCTACCCAAATTTTGTGTATTTTAAAACAGTTAAACATGCATATAATGCAAGAACTCTCATTTAATTATCAGTTCAGCGTTACACTGAAGTTCAATAAACCCACCATTCCTTACACTGTTAAACTCTGGATAATACAACTATACAGTCAGCAAGAAATATAGATATTTGCATACATTCTGAACTATTAATTGAAGCTGTAAGTTCCATAGAAGAAAGCACTGGAACTATTCCTAAATATGAAAAAACTGTGAAAGAGTTTTATGTAATAGATAAAACATGAAGTTTATTTTTTAAGGTACTCAGGGGGGGGGGAAATTCCACTATCCACTAAAATATACATATTTTTTCAAACTTATAAGCTACAATAAATCAATCATCCCTGAATGCTTTAATATTCTTTACTATGTGAGTGAAGTACAGACTTTAATTTAGAAAATAAAGAAAATAAAAATTACCTGAAAACCAAAAAAAAGTATTCATGGTGCATTGTAAACCACTAAATAGCTAACTTTGAAATGAATATTTCTGAAGAGCCATGTAGATAATCAATTTTTGCATTCCTTTTTTTTTGTCACAGAATCATACATAGGGATAGTCCCACATAAGTGACTATTTGATAAGCTATTTTGACAGAAGAACAAAAAAGCACCAAAGATATATAACCCCTTTATTTCCTTTCAACACATTTTATCTCACGATAGACAATCTCATGCGAGCACATCTCACAGCATGGGTCAGCCACAATTAAATTTGTAAAATTCAAATTTCTCTTCACTTTTCTTACACAATACACACAGAAAACTCCTAAAGTTTCACCCAGAAAGGTAAATACACTTACAGACAAGTGCAAAGTACTGAGAAACCTTATAGCACAGCACCTCTTCTGAACAGTCACCATGATTCTCTGTTCAGCTTTACACATATGAAATCCTCTGTTCAAAAAGCCGACACATGGTTTTCCACTAGTTTTAAATACAATATCGAATGCTATGATCTTATTCATTAACAACCATTGCCCAAGTGTTGGAAAGCAAAGTGCAAATGGCACATCATTGTTTCTAAGTAATAGCTCTAAGTACGAGATTTCAGATTTCACTCTTATGTGCATACATATTAGTTGGAAGAAATACTACTACATCCGAACTCTATTCAACAAAAAACAAGCCAACTTACTTTGTTAACAGGAGATAGCTTTTCACACCATTTACACACCAAAGTAATGAGAAGACAGTAACACAGACTAGATTCTCATAAACACGTAGACAACGTGCCCTTTAATGCAAGTATTGGGCAACTCTGAAAAGAATCAGAAACCCTCTTTTTTCACCTCTAAATTTAATATATATATATTATTTATATATTTATACACATTTTCCCCTTATTTTTGTGGTAAAATGGTGATTAGGACAGTGGAAGTGGTTTCCAAGATACACCAGTAAATGTACCAAAAATCTCACAGACATACACATACACCATAAACATAAACACAGAGATACACAAAGAAGGCTGGAACCGTGCCTGCCAGCAAGGACCTATTAACATGTCTTTTCAGGCTAACACAAAGAAGTTCATCACATCCAAGTCAGAACTGGTACCATTTCTTGTCTTTGTATCTTAGTAAAAGGTTGTGGGTTGTATTGGAGAACATTTCTGCTTCACTCATCATCTTTGCTGTACGTTCTTCTAGAAGACCAAGAGCCTCTCCTCTCTCAGTCAGGCCCTGGAAAAAAAAGACAAGTTCTGTACTTACCTGGTTCAGTTAGATTCTTACACATCGAAACAAATGGCAGATTATCAATACTTCTAACAAATTATTTCAGTTACAACTCTACCAGCAAAGCATGTTATATAATTAAGATGCTGCTTTAGGTAAACCTCAGAGGAAAGTTTCCATGGCAAGGGTAACTGCTACTTTATTTAACCTTAAAAGACAGGGAGTCTTACATAACAAGAGTGAAATGGGTACTAAACAACCATTACTTTTTGTTCAACCTGAAAAGATAGGGAGTCTTACATAACAAGAGTGAAATGGGTACTAAACAACCATTACTTTTGTTCAACCTGAAAAGATAGGGAGTCTTACATAACAAGAGTGAAATGGGTACTAAACAACCATTACTTTTGTTCAACCTGAAAAGACAGGGAGTCTTACATAACAAGAGTGAAATGGGTACTAAACAACCATTACTTTTTGTTCAACCTGAAAAGATAGGGAGTCTTACATAACAAGAGTGAAATGGGTACTAAACAACCATTACTTTTTGTTCAACCTGAAAAGATAGGGAGTCTTACATAACAAGAGTGAAATGGGTACTAAACAACCAATAAATGGGTACTAAACAACCATTTTTGTTCAACCTGAAAAGATAGGGAGTCTTACATAACAAGAGTGAAATGGGTACTAAACAACCATTACTTTTTGTTCAACCTGAAAAGACAGGGAGTCTTACATAACAAGAGTGAAATGGGTACTAAACAACCATTACTTTTGTTCAACCTGAAAAGATAGGGAGTCTTACATAACAAGAGTGAAATGGGTACTAAACAACCATTACATTTTTTGTTCAACCTGAAAAGACAGGGAGTCTTACATAACAAGAGTGAAATGGGTACTAAACAACCATTACTTTTTGTTCAACCTGAAAAGACAGGGAGTCTTACATAACAAGAGTGAAATGGGTACTAAACAACCATTACTTTTTGTTCAACCTGAAAAGATAGGGAGTCTTACATAACAAGAGTGAAATGGGTACTAAACAACCATTACTTTTTGTTCAACCTGAAAAGACAGGGAGTCTTACATAACAAGAGTGAAATGGGTACTAAACAACCATTACTTTTGTTCAACCTGAAAAGATAGGGAGTCTTACATAACAAGAGTGAAATGGGTACTAAACAACCATTACTTTTGTTCAACCTGAAAAGACAGGGAGTCTTACATAACAAGAGTGAAATGGGTACTAAACAACCATTACTTTTTGTTCAACCTGAAAAGATAGGGAGTCTTACATAACAAAAATGAAAGCATACTACATAACTACCACTTTGTGCTGTGCAATAAAGGAGAAGCTTAATATAGTAAAACAAAATTAAATTAGTGCCTATTATTACTTCAGCTAATTGTAATCAATTGTTTTGCAACCACTACTGCAATGAAAAAAATAGTTGTGTTAAGTGACTGTTATGAATCAATGGAAATAAATATTTTATGTAAGGTAAAGCAAAATGAATGGCATTTCCAGTACTTGAGATAAACCAGAGAATTACCATAGGTTTGTTTTAATACTGACCTAATACATAGCTATAAGTAACATACATCCACACTAGATACTGCCAATCTTTAAAACAGGAGACATTCTAACCTGACGAGCACGCGCTAGTTCTCCAGCTAATGATCCTGCCTGTCCCTTGACATGTTCCAGGTTGCTGTTTCCTGGAATATGACGTGCCACACTCTTTGATGCCTTGCCACTGGCTTCTCCAACTAATCCCAAATAAATTTAACATATCCTCTTATTCTCTACAAACTGTTTCTGACCAGAATAGTTTTATCATGATTTATATGTTTAAAGAAGAAGAAAGTTATGTGGCCTCAAAAGTTACAATTAAGTGGAAAATAACCAGTAGGGTTAAAAATGAATCATATTCATTTTGCAAGTAAGAAACTTTGTTACATGACTCAACATAAAATTGTGATTACTATGCTTAGTCAGACTTGGACACTAATTATATGTTCTTTTCAGTTTGTTTTAATTCATATAAAGACATTTACTTATTTTGTCATATGAACCTTTTCTCAAAATTTCTCTTAACTAAAACATGATAATAAGTTTAAGACAAAACTACTTAATGATCTTTTTTACATTCCCAAGCTTTGAATTTATATCAGAGCAGCATAATGTTATGGTGTGATGGTTTCAACTGAACATTTTTTTTCCTCCCTGCATAAAAATTGACATATGTTTGTAATTTAATCAAAACACAGAATCAAATAGATAGTTAAGAACCACTGCTCAAGAGAGTCAAAGGATGGTTTAAGTTTATACAACTGCCCCAACAGTCAGTTGCAAACTCTCTTTGTTAGCCCAAAGATGACCTAAGAAGGTCAAAACATTATTCTCTGCTTTATTTTAATTAATTTTAATACCATACCAACCACCTTGAGAATAAACTTTTACTTCAAGTTCAAGTGGGTTTCTTGTCATCACAAATCCAGTAAGTTTCTTTTATTTCTCTATCTGCTTTAGTTTTGAATCCTGTTTTAATGCCAGTGAGAGTAACATTGTTAATGGAATGACCAGGTTTAGTTAAAGTGTTGTGCAACAGAGATCTTTTTCTGTGTTAATTCTAGAACATAATAAAGATGTCTTAGTTTCTATATCCATATAACAATACTGGAACACAATAAAGATGTGTCCCAGTTTCTATACCTAACACCAGTTAGTGATAATACTACAGCTTAATAAATAATACAAGAGTTTATGCACACTTTGCTCAAAACCTTTTTTTCAGTTCTTGTATTAACACCAAATGATTCTCTCACTATGAGTTCAGCTTAATCGACAAGAAATAAACCATTTACAAGGGCCTTCTTTTATGTGCTCTCAAAAGTTGATGAAACTTAACCTTACTTTTTTATTTATACTAATGGTACTACTGCACTAAACTTAATTATATAATGCACCAAAGAACACAGAATAATAATCTGCAAAAAGAAGACAATGTTTCATAATTATCACAATATTTCTGGTTTTCTAGTGACACAACAAGAGCTGTTAAAATATCAAACAAGTTAGTCAAGGTGTTTCCCATAGAAATAAAGTTTAAACCAAATGTGAAACAGTCAATTCTTTATACAGAAAACACAGCAACACATCACTTAATAAATTAGAACTTGAGCTTTCTATTGATTATAGATAATACATTATGCATTAGAGAGAAATACTGGCAACTTGTGAAAGAAAGGATGTAACAAGATTCTAATTTCCTAGTTTGATGCCCTGTAACAAAATAAGATCAAAAGTTATACATAGTTTTACTGAAAAAAAAAAAAAATTCATATGGACTGAGCCCACACTGAGAGTGTTACAGGATAAATGAAACAAAGAGCATGAGGCAACAGGCTCACAAACAGAGTACCACATTAATCACCCAATCTGGAAATAACACATCTAGGTGATGACAACATTATAATGAGTAATTTTTTTTTGTTTTTTTACCTATAATGAGCAGAAAAAAAATGGCCTTAGTGAAGGTGTTGCAGTGATGCAGTAACTTAAAGAAACTAAAGGACATTTCCAATATATTTTACCTAATTATTTTGTCATCATTATACTACCATATATTAGAGATACTTACACAACTCCTCTCTGTCAAGCACACTTGGTCCTCCACCAAACAATCCTTTGAAGAAGCCTTGTTTAGGAGGCTCAGGCATGTCTTTGGTTAGAAATAATGTACCAAGCATATCCTGAAGAACTTCACTGGAACAAAACAGCAAAGATTTTCATCATTTAACCACAAATGTTGCACAAATTTATTTTCCTGCACTTTGTTACTAGAACTCATACAAATTTGTTTTGTACAACTTCAAGGAAACTTTCAATGTTATCCTTCGAAGTAATTATTTTTAATCTTAAAATCCTTAATGATTTATTAAATTCTTTTTTTTTAAACAAAGGAAGTGGTTTAGTGTTACAAAACTATTATGAATTTAAATATTAATTTCTCATTAGCTTTTCTGATCCAATGTTTCAATGCTTCTGCAAGGTGTTTTAGTATTGTGGAAAATTTTGATAAAAATGAAATTTCAAAACAAAAAACTGAAATTTAAGAATAATTTTGGGGAACACTAAGTATGATTTGTTTAAATTGCAAGCTTGTGAATATAATTTTTTGGTTAATTCAATTTTAACCTGCTTTCCTCACTGATCCTGCCATATTTGGCAACATCATGCACATTTGCCTTTCAAGTGGCTACTTTTAAACTGATCTCCTATTATATGCAAGTCTACAGATTTATTACACTGGAAGTAAAAAGCTTTGTTTAGATTGCTCCTACCCTTCTTCAGCCATGATTTGTACTCTTCTTAAGAACATTTAAAGAACACTTTCCTGTTGTGTCAAAACTCAAATGAACAATGAAAACAATGCAAGTGCTGGCAAAGCAGAAAATGGTAATCCAATAAAAAGCATGCAGAGCTACTTAAATCAACAAACCATGGCAAAATACTCCAATTTACCAAATATGTTTCACATGAAGTTTTCTCACTGCTACATTTCCAAAATATGTACTGTAAAAATTTAAAGACCATAAATAAGTTCAAAAGCCACAGTTCTACTGAATGTCAAAGTTTTTCAACAGCTATGAATTACTTTTACAAAATAAGGATTCTCAAGGTGTGTCATACCCATTGGTATGACAACATTGGCTTGAAAATGGTACACCAGATGTGACTTGTCACCTTCTCTTGATAAAATGTTCAGAGCATTTGCTTGTATATAATTTGAATATTTTAAAAAATACTATTTTGTACAGGTTTCCTACACAGAATTATTCTTGAACTTACCAGAATGCTGCAGATATTGAAAACTTCTGGAATTCTGAGGCAGAACAAAGGTATAAACCATGACCATTATTGCTAAAACAAAAAGTCTTGGCAATCCTAAGTAGAAGAAACAAACTATTAAGCTAAATTAAGATCATATATCATAGAATATTTCAGTACTAATGACAACATGAATTACAATTTTTACCCAATATTACATTTTGTTATCTTACCTTGAAAAGGCACAGAATCTTAAAGCACTAAATAGAATGGAAGTAAACTTAATTATAAACAAATTTTTCAATTATAATGTTTGGTACTTCGAATTGAATGCACATAACTTTAAACTAGAAACCAAAAGGAAGACAGTTGATTAGCAGCAACTACTGGCAAAGAGCTTCATCAAACTTTAAACACACAAATGAAAGTGAACCTTGGGCCTGCTGATCTCAAGCCTAAAATGTTAACTAGTAGGTCAAACCTGGTTTTCAGTTACAGACTCAAAATAAGAATTTGTTTTGATACATTTAATCAAATCACTAGTTACTATACAACAAAAAGGTTTAACTTAAAATTGTGTCTATGGCAGGTGAATAGAGAACTACTGAATTGTATTGTAACATTTAGAACATTTTCTGGTTTGAATGAGGCCTTATTCAAGCCTGCTCAAATAATTTACATGTACAGGGCAACAGTAAAAAAGTATACATTTGAAACTAAAAACAAACAGCCTACATCCTACTATAGTTTGGGAAAGGTCTGTGTGTTTATCCCTAACTCCTCCAAGGCATTACAAGTTGAACCTGTCAATAATGACTTCAACAACTATGAAATTTAGGAATTTTTAAGAACTTATTTTTCTTTTTAAGAGGCATAGATCTCCAGAGATAGCTAGATATAGATCAGTTAGTGGGGGTGGCCACTAGTGGTACTGATGCTACTTCTCCAATTTCCTCTTTCATTACATGAGGTATACATACAGTCTAGGTACTTTTCAGTCATTACTGGAATACAAGACAAAAACAGAACCACCACTTATATTCATAACTGTTAAGATGTTAATTGTACAGCTGCATTTTTTTTCAGAAATTCAGTTAATCATTTGAAGAATTTTTTTTAACACTGAATATACATACTTTTAACATAGACACACTTACATTGAGATGTTTTGAAGTCACATCTTACCTATTGCTTTTGATATTAAAAAACTTAACTAAATAAAATATATAACAAAATGCTATTTAAACAATCAAGCTCAGTGAACATCAACAATTACCTTTATGTACATAAAACCTGAATGTTGTCACTGGAGTGTTTCTACAACAAACATTTTCGCATTCATAACTCTTAAAAACAGAAGCAAAACTTGACATAGATCATATACTAATTTATTATTGAAATGTTATTCCTAATTATCAAAACATAACAGTAATTACTGTGAAAGTGATATGTTTGTTTTAAATTCCACAGCCATAACAAGTGAAATAAAGAAACTGCTTCCATTAAGTGTTCTGGATGTATAAGATCCTACCTCATGTCCATCAAAGGCAGAAAGTCGACTTCATAGAGCAGCCTCAGACTAGGTAGGCTATAGACAACTATATTTCCGTTACCAATGTAGCATGCTAGGCAAGCATTATCTAGAAGATGGAAAAACACATTTGTAAACAAGCAAGCCAGACTGACAGATAACGTTTTTTTAGGTAGAGTTAGACACATGGTTCTTATGGTCCTTATTGCAATCAGTTCTTATAATATAGCCTAAACTGGTTAAAAGTTTTAATTTTTTCCTATTTTAATTACAATTTATAAATCATTGTGTTAACAACTGTTTGTTCTTTAAATATATTTTTTCTCAGTGGGTCTGAACATACTTTGATTTTATGGAATGGAATACTTACTCTCATAAAGCTTAGATTTATAACATAAAATGGCTAGTTATGTCATTTTTTCTCCCACATTTGAATATCTTTCAAAATCTTATTTAAAAGGAAATTTCTTTATTTCAAGATGCTAACATTAAAGTCATATTTTATTACTATAACAAGGTTAAAATCTAAATTCATTAATACAAGAAAACAGATTAGAAAGGTTAGACTGTCTATATACCTAACATTTCAAGTTAGAAGAAAAGTGACCAAGTACACAGTCAAATATAACAAGGTTTTAGTTAAACAACTTATAAACCTCTAAATACTAGTGTAACAAAGATATACTCGAAATTAGAGTATAATGGATTTTAACAATAAACCTCTTAATGTAATTAACCTCTCACAGTAATTAAGTGTAGCTCTTGTTTATTATTAACATAAAGTGTTTAAATAGATCTCAACAACAGACAAGGATAATAGTGAAATTATACAAATTCATCTTTTATGACAATACTCAAAAGGCACATAGCAAACAATACAACCCAAATTTATGGTTTTTACATCAGGAAAACAACCTTAAAACTAGGTACTGTCCAGGAAAATTATTGGTGTTTGTTAACTCAAAATTAATAAAAATATCTAACAAATTAAACTAAACTTTAAAGAGTATCTGACATGTTAATTAGTATTTAATTGATATTCAAACTTCAGTGACAAGTAAACGATCCTCACCGAGTGATTTCATAGGTATGACCTCTGCACGAACAACAAATGATGTGTCTGTCAGATTTGTTTTGTACACACATGTTTGAGATGGGAGAGCTACCACCCGTGCCTGCTTCTCAGAAGCCATCACCACAAATTGGCTGTCTTTGACTTCGGAAGACGATGAAGTTGGAGAGGCCCTGTTCTTTGAACTGTTATTCATGGGAGCTTCTAGGCATAAAATAATCAGAAAATAATGCTTCCTTCACACTGGCTTAAGTCAGATCTAGGAAGATCTCAATGAAAGAAAACTGAAAAATGATTTTATAGTAAAATAGAAAATTACTCATATAATATTTGCCCAAAATTAAAACAAAGTTACCATGATAAAAAGCCATCACTGACCCAGAAAGCATGATACAAACACTTGTTACAGTTCTGTACTGGACACAAATACAAATCAAATTCACTGTGATTTATTCCTGCATTTAAATAAAAGTAAATTGAAAACAAAACAAAATGTGAGTAATGTTTAATATGTTGTCCAACAAGTAGACAAATTTTATCATGTAAATAATTCAGACAGCACAATTTATCTTTGCTAAATCAATCCAAGTTGCAAAAACAAATATAAACCCTTAGAGAAACTGTATAACTAAAAATTTTCTAATTATTAACACTACCAGAACTGGGCAATTAAATCAATATTATCAGTAACTTATTTGCAGTAATTTTATCAGTTGTGTCTAACTGAAATTGTGATCAATCAATTTCACAAAAATAATCAACTAATCAAAATTAAAGTTTCTGATTGCTTAATGTTTTTTTTATTATTCCAAGTATCCCAGTAACCAAAAATTGTTATATTTGTTGTTAACCAGAAATCTGCATAATGGAGAAGAAATGGTGCCTCATAATTAGATGGTTTTGGGTTCAATTCCCACTGCTATTAAATTTGCTTGCACTGCCTTTGTTTTTGCAAAGCTATTAAGATTTATGTGCCACTGTTGCTAATTTTACATTATTTTATTGTTTTATTACCCTTTGAATCTTGTCCAACTAATAATCCCACCAGACAAGTTCTAGATCACATGCCAAACTGTGGCTCTCAATTATCATATTAAATTGTATAATGCACGAGCTCCATGCTAGCAAACCTACTGAACAATATACTTACTCTATATTAGTAAGTAATATAAACATATTACTAATGGAATAATATACAAAGCTTTAATGCTTTGTACTAAAAACATTTCATTTGATAAATTCAGACATTTTATATTTAGAGTTACCACTGTATTATGAACCTAGTCTAGATAACAATACTGTAGATGTTTACAGCCACATCATACCACAATTAACCCTTATAGGTTCATAACATCAGTGATGTCTACAACATACTGCAGGCAACCATTACATCCAATAAGTGATCTTTATAGACACTTCAGTGATATTTACAATACACTGTGATTGATCTTTAGAAATATACCATCACTGATGTCTACAGCTATGTAAATATCATAAATGCTTTCATTCACTTAAAAAGCTATGAGTGGCTAAGAATAACAGTCACCTACTCATTTTCTTGTCATCTTTTTCTTTGTTGTTGTTGCGACTGATATCCCTCCAAGATTCTGATAGGTAAGGAATAAGAGCACCACTGCTATCAAGAAATGCCACAGAAAGAACAGATCCTTTCATTCTGTATATGGTTCCTAAAAGTAAGATATTGTACAGATTTCTTACATTGAACATCCTAGTGCTTCTCCCCCCCAAAAAAAAACATGTAAACTGTGTGTTTTTAAACAATTCTCAATCATATGTTTCACTTCAAATGTTTCTGTTCAATCCTAATTGATAAAAGTAGCTTTGGATGTTATTATAAGCCAAAAACAATTCAATAATTGAGCACTTAGCTGACATTTAAAAAAAACACTTTACCTTATGTTACACTATATTAAATGTGTATAAAACTTAGCTAGATAGTTATGTACATGTCAATGTTTTTTGTTGTTAATTATATTTGTTAAGGATTAGCAATGAAAGTGGTCATAAATAAAAAATGTTATTAAAGTGCAAAGTTACAAAGAGAGAAAAAAAAATTTATAAGTATGCACAACATACTAACAAAACCCATTAGTCTGACTAGCTGCATGGTAGTAAAAGAAATATAATAAAATAAAATGGGAAAGCTTTATAATTTAGTAACAAAACAGCGTTAAACCTAAAGTAACATATTACATAAAATATAATTAATACACAAATTCACCAACCTCTAACATGAAATCTTAAGAATCGGGAAACTATTACAAAATAGAGAGTTTGTAATTCATTAAGAAATCTGAATTACAGGTAAAGTCAATATAAATTTACAGATATGCATTACCTTAATAATCAAAAACAAGAATCACTAAGACATAATTACTCTATTCAAAGAGAGACATTCTACTCTAATTTGATACTGGGTGGGAGAAGTAATGGGGACCATAATTCCAAAGTTATGAAGTGAACCTTTATAAATTGTTGTGAGCTTTTACTAAACAGCACAGATCTGTTGTGCACAAACAATCAGGTGCATTACTAAAGTTTTGGTACTAAAGATATGCCTGTGAAGTACCAAAATCAATCCCATTCAAGCTCCTCTGACATGGAGCTAAAGGTGATTTTCCTGTGAATAAAAAATTGCTGTTCATCTTGCAGCTTGTAAACTGAATTTATCTCATCTCTACAGCTTCCTAAATGCATATTAAAAGTTTTTCAATATCCCTGTATGTTGTATTCAGTATTTATCTCCTCTAACATAAACTGTTATAAAATCATTAATGTAGGGCAACACAAAAAGTTTGTACTCCTGACGTTCAATTCATAACACCGTGTTGAATGGCACTCTGGACAAGGTCCAGATGTACAGTTTGACTCTTTCCTGTCCACACAGAGTTAAACACAAAACCCAAGTAAAAAAAAAAATCTGTATAGACAGAAAGACAAAGACCTGCAACTTACATCAGAATAGCTTCTTTGTTTGTTACAAAATATTTGTAGAAAAGGTTAGCTATGCAATATCCCAAATTATAATGGGTAAACTAAAGTGAAAAGAATTGGTCCAAATGCACCCACTACAAACTCTTCAGCCTACTGTAATCTTATACCTCACTCATAGTCTTACAGTGTAGAGCATCATTTTGCACTGAAATGCTATGAAAAATGACCCCACAGATTCACAGCCAACTTATCACTAAGCTACACCTGGCTTAGGTTAGAAGGGAACTAAAGGTAAGAGGTAGTCAGGTGGAAATTCTCCAAAAAAAGACAGTTCCTGAAATGACAGAGTAAGTAACTTCACTCACCACTAGGAGAAACAATTACAGGTTGTGTAAGGCGAATATCACCATTAGCTGGTAGAGTCAGAAGAACAACAATGACAGAACCAAGACTGGTTCCCACCCACAAGCTCCGACCAGTTGCAGAGTCTGGTAAAAAGGTAAATAATTACATAAAAGTGAATTTAAACTGAGAATTTACAAATCTTTAGAAAAAAGATTTAAAAAGTTCTCCAAATTAATATGCTTGCATGATGGTGTGCTTGAAATGCCTTTAACAATTTGTATAGTACAGATATTAATGTATTAGTTATTGATTAAAGCAAATTTATTGGACAAACAATAAATTACATAAAGCTATTTATTAATGCATCTTTAAAAGAGAAAATATTAAGTTTCCTGATTTTCTTCAAATGAAATTAACATTACTTGACTTAATTATATTATATGTATTTCTTCAGTATTTCCTCTATCACAAGTTAACATCCTAATAACACAGCTAAGTACATAAAATCTTACCACTTTTTTTGAAAAATGTTTCTGCAAAACTGAGCCACTGAATAGCTTCAGCACTGATGTTTTCAAGGCTTGACATGCTAGAACTTCGAGATCGAGAGAAAGAATTGTCGATCTTGTCTACATCAACAAAAAAGATTTCTATTAAACAAAATAATGGATTTTTAATGCAGTAAATAAAACAGCCTATTGTAATATCCATTACTGTTCTAAATGTTATTTTTTTATTGGGATTAGGCAAATAAAGATGTTTTTTGCATTACCAATGTAAATACATTTGTTTTTGTAGAAATTCTAAGATCTACAAAAATCAAGTTAATAGCTGTAAAAATATTTGTGTGCAAAAAACTAGTACAGCAAGCAAAGATCTCCAATGTAAATTAAAAATATAAAATATTCCATTTTTAAATATCTAGCAACATTTAAATCTAGCAAAACAACAAAATGATTAATTTTGGTTTTAAGCAAAATTTTTTAAACTAAAACACAGCTTTCTGTTCTTTAAAAACTTTAAGCACTTGTAAATTAAAGAGTATGTAAAAATGTCATTTTGTAAACAAGACTGTTAAAAAGGAAACTAACATTACATGAAAATCATTCTTAAAATTTTTGTGATACACAATTACTGTCTTTAAATGGTAAGTTACTAGACTTATTCAAATGACAAGAACCAATGAGAACAGGGAAGGCATTTTAATTTTACTAGGGCATATTAAAGTGAATAAAATTCAGTAATTTAGTTTAAGCTAAATTAACACAAGCCAGGGATAGATGAGTGATACTTCTAAACATGAAAACAAAAATTATGTTACTTTATGTTTCATCTATCATCCATCTCACTTGTGAATACTTTTTGTTCATTTTACTTAATTTTGGTAAGTACAGTAACAGTTCTAAGATTTTAATACAACTGTTTTTTTTCAGAGATTTTACTTTTAAATCACTACCAAGTACTATCAATTAAGACCTAGATCTGAGATAGCAAAACAATTTAGTGACACTGACATGCTTATCATCTGTCTTCTAAACCAACACAAAAGACAATCTGATAAAAATACTAACAATGTTCACAAGGAATATGCAAAACAATTTCATAACAAACATGAAGGAAAAAAGTAAAAGGTATATTACACAACTTTTCTAACTTAATTAAGAACACAAATGCTACTCATAACATCAACAAACAAGTAATTTTCATTTCACAATTCCATCAATGCAACTTGTACTCCACTCAGTTTTATATTAATCTCTATAGAAAAAAAACAACAACTAGAAACTTTGTTAAAATGTTTGCACCTCAAAGTTATTATGTGTACATAAGAACATCACTGGACACAACATAAACTATGATGAATGTGACAAGCCAAAAAGTGCATAGCCTTTAGTGGACTCAGGCTAACTAAAACAGCAGCCTATTCTATTTATTTATTTTTCAAAAAGCATAAGAACACAAGCTTAAGCTGAGATGCATCATTCTACTATTTTTCATGAAATTCCATATGGCAAGTATCATAAAAATGCACCTTAAACTTTTTTTTAAAAAATGTTCTATTACATGAACATTCACTTTTTAAAGCCTTAAGTTCTAAAAACATTTGATAAAAATAACATGCAAAAGCACCAATGCTTTTTTTTAATATACAATGATTCTGGTCTTACCCAAAAATCCAATATAGTTAATAAAGAAAAATTTAAAATTGTTAAAAGTACTGATATGTTGGCCTCAGTTCAAAAATGCTCAATGTCATTCCCATCAATAAGTCAAGAAAATAGCTATATTCCAGTACTCAAACTAGATCACCATGCACATTACTTTTTTTACTTTTAGTTCTTTTAAATGTTAAGTCAGCTATAGTTTAGAATTATATAAAATAAGAGAAACAAGTGAAACACTGATATACAACACACAGACAATCAATACATGACAATTACTCACTTTTGCAAGATTAAAAATAACTTATCAATTTAATCTCAAACTGAACAAAGTTACTATCATTACCTGAACTTAAGTGGTTACATGTAATACAACTTCTTGCTTGCAACATGCACTCCCTGAAAGACTGTGGTGCCAACATTTAACATTTCATTGTTTAGTAAGTTTAACAAGAAAGTCCCATTGCAGTGATAAAAAAAATGGCCCTCTAAAGAATTCTCACAATCTATACAGCTAGTCTTCTTTTGGTGAAAAGTTAGACCACCTTGGTATACACCCATGTTACCAACTCTGGCTATATCTAAACTGCAGTATATTCCAAGCAAGAAGTACTTTCTTGAAATATTGGAAACAAACAATAACATAAGTGTAAAATTCAATTAAAAGAGATTCTTTAACTTTTGTTGGTGTATATTGTCGTGAGGAGAACATAACTGGAAAAAAAAATCAGATCGAGTGAGGAAGTTTCTAGAGAATAACAAATTAACCAGCATTCCTGTAACACAGTGCCCAGTTTTCCCCACTATGGATATCAGCAGTTTACTAAAACCCTAGCTGACAGATAGCACTAGAAGCAGGATGTTTCATTTAATTCTTCACATAACTTGGGTAAGTAGTTAAGTGGTTATCCATGAACATGCATCTTTTATAAAAAAGCCAGTGACACAGTTACCTTTTAAGCCAATGGTACCTAGTTTCTCTTTTGTAATAAAAACAACACAACACTACCTGCTGGCATGTTTGTGATGAAGTTAAAACCAGTTACTGATAAAGAACAGTGAATGAATCCCAGTTTTTATTGGATGTCTGAAGAACCTTTCTTTGTGCTGCCAGTCTAATTTTTTGAGCTCTTATTTTGTAAGTGGTAAGCAATATCTTTCATTTGTCCTCCTACACATTAAAACTAAACTGAGAACCACAAGGAAAATTATTGAAGTAAATGCTCTATGACAATGATTAAAAAAACAAGTATTTTTGTTAATATGTAAATAAAACTTCTAATTTAATTATAGTAAAATACTTAAAATACATTTATATGTACTTGTATCTAAATAATAAATGTTAAACCCTAACAGCAGCAACTGGCATTATGCAGATAGTACATCTAAATAGATGTTTAACCGTAAGAGTAGCAACTGGTTTTTGGTAGAAAAACAAATATTTTTTTGATTTCATATAATATGCAGCTAATTAGCAAAATCACACAAACTCTGACATGGCTTAGACATCCCAATGAAACTACAGATTTCCTTTTCATTGTACTTCCAAGTTGCACATATACATTACTACTTAGTAGTCTAAATTAAAAGTAAATAAATACTTCCACATTATCACAACAATCGTAAGCATCCAAGCCTAACACTTTTTAATGCTTATATAACTGTACCAGCCTGTATAAGTAAAGGTATGTACCACAATTAACTAAATTAGTCTGATAAAAAGCAACAATACAAAAAAAATATTTGAATTGCAAAACTTTCCAATGTAGAAAAAGCTAAAAATATACAGCTTATAATACAGCTTCATCTCAGATATAGATGAAAGTGTTTAAAACAAAATATTGATAATGTAAAACAAACATACAACTTATAATTCTCCTACATTATTAAAAGTAATCTCTTAGTAGTTAGAAAACATGTTTAAGTATCTGTGCACAGCAATCTGTAATTTTAAACTGTCAGATGAAAGGTACAGCAATTAGTCAATGGTATTCACAAACAACTTTTGGCCTACTTTGGGCACAAAGAGAAATGTGAATGAACTTATTAAATAAGATGTGCTTTGTAAGACTAATAATGTCTGTGTGTGCTATTGAAATGTGTTAATTCACTGAATATCCTTACACTCTGAGTGACTTACTTTCGTTCTCTTACATAACTAAATTTTTTCTAATCTTTGGAGTAGCAAGCTGGAAACTACAGTACAAGTTACAAGAATGATCTTCATATGGTAAGTTGTATCTATCACTGCCTTAACAGTCGAAGCTTTACAGGACAAAAAACTACTGTGGGTTTAATGTATAATACAGCTAACCAGAGAACCAATTTATATTTCTATCATGAAATATTTCTGCACTAGATGAAAACAAATGTCATATCTACTCAGTACAAATACACAAAGGTCCTACAAATGAAGTTCCACAGATATTCACTACCAATTTTAACAAAGCGCTACTGGTAGTTTGTTTTTTGGTTCTGGTTTACAGTATATAGTTTGGCTGTAATTACAATCAAACCTATCTTTAACAATTGGATTTACATTTCAAGGTAATTATATAATGATCAGCAACGGAAATAAAAACAAGAAAGCATATTTAGCAGCACAATAATAATTATCAAGTGTAGAATTACTAATACACATACACGAATTTATGTGTAAGAATACTATGAGCTAGACACATGATAAATCATATGACATTGTAATGTATTTGTTAACAGTGACAATGTTCTGGCACAACTAAGCATGTCACAATAACACAGCTCTGATGTCTGTAAGATTTAAATCGGTATCACAAAAACATTTTGTACTTATTTTTAACAAGTTCCCACCCAATAACTAACTTGTAAACTCAACCTATTAAACTCATACCTCCAATCTAATTAAAAGATTTTTACATGTTTAAATCCTGCTTTGTTATTGCTTATCTTTAGCCTAACCCCTAACCTCTGTGAAACCTAAAACCACAGTCTTCTCACATATCCTCTCCTTGATCAACTTGTATTCCAAATAAGACCTGATTTTATTTGACATACAGTATCACACTTCTTTTTACCTTCAACAACTAAATAAAACAATTAAATTTAGTAGAAACAACTCCTGACAGATATTTGATGATGTTTAATGTATCCTAAGAATAAGTACTAAGTATTCTAAAATCAAAAGAATATTGGCAGTGTTCAAGAACAAACTTACCTATACAGCTCAAACAAACTAAAGAGGGAGGTGGCTCACCTACACAGAACTTGAATCAACAGTACACAAAATGTTAGTTAGTTTTTTAGGGTCCGTTTTAGAGAATGACTTCACTCAAAGTCAGCATGAAAATGTCTATTTCAGAAAGTTCTAAAAATATTAGTTTTTTTTAATAATTAATTAGCATGACAGTTTAGTTCAACAAAAAATAAATATTGAAATATAAAAATACACAAATATTACTTTAAAAACATCTTAAAAACAACTTTCAAACTTGAACATCAGAATAAAATTAAGATAAGTAATGCATTAAAAACAAAGCTGAAGTACTAGAAAAATTATAGAAAACACTGACTTGTTTTCAGAGTTTGGACTGTAATAAGTGGTATCTACAGATTGGACTTTTCTACATTTTAGATGACTATAACCATGAAATTATCACCACTTTTTTCATGCTCATCTATAAATTAAGTTATAAATGCATTTTCTTTTTCAGTTAATGTAATGTCACAACATGGATCTTGTACAATACAGTAAAGACAATGTCATAATGTGAACTTTGTAGTAAAAAAAATAAACAAATAAACTGTGTACTCAGGTCTCTTCATGGATTAGAGCATATAAAAGAACACATTACAAAATTTAAATCAATATCTGGTGTGCAATTTTCTATGCAACAACCTAAATACACTAGTCAAGTGCTCTGCAGCTCATTAAAACATATAGCTTAGAGAACCACGAGAGTAAACAAAACTTAACAAGTTAAGTCTGTATTCCTATTTTTACCCCACTGATTGAACTCTCCACAGAATTTTACTACTCATTCTAGCTGGCCTTGCACGTGAGAAAAAAAAACACACACGCACGCACGCACATTGCAATAAACCACACCATCTTAGGTAACATTTGTGGTTTCATTTTCCAAAAGTTTTCTCAGGTTTGGATCTAATCTTTTCAGAGATATTTTTATTTTCTGATTACAGACTATTATTTTCTTTCAAAAAAGTAACACAAATTAGAAGATAATTAACTAAATATGCAAGAGCTCAATGTATTAGATGAATTCCACAATGGAAAAGGAACACTGACTATATTTATTAGCTACATCTACATAAAACGTAGCAAGTAAAATTTTGAAGTCTGTTGGACAAAAATATTCAGGTGCGTTATGAACTTTGTACTCAATGTCCACAAAGTAACAACATCATTCAGACTCTGACAAGATGAAACAGAAGATGACATTCAAACAGAGAATAAAGACACTTTGGCCATCATATAGTTTACGTTCCATTTGCATAACCTCTACAAATATCCAAAATGCATATTTAGTTGTTGTTATCAGCATATCTGAAAATTGTATCAGGCATTTATTCTCCCAAAACATGAAATGTCATGAAATCAGTAGTGTAGGGTAAAATGATGGTAAACAACTCTTACATTAAAAACATAACATGTAATATGACACTTCATAAAAGTTCATGGTTTGCACACTCGGACTTTCAACCAAGCATGCAAGATTAACAAATGCACAATAAACTTCTCTCATTAATCCACAGACCTACAATGACATTCCTGGAAAATAAGAGAATTTTAACTGTTTTGGAGAGAGAAAATTATTAAAAGAGTGGTAGTTATAATTTTTCAGAGTATATTAACACTAAGCTAATTTTAAAGTATCAAGTTTGAAATAAATATTTACATAAACAACTGATAGGTTGTACTTGTTGCATAACAGCCAAGTAACATCTCTTATTATTAGCATCTTAACTAAGACACATAATAACAGCAACTTTATTCACCTGATAGTTCTGTTGTGAATGTTAAATAGCACCTGTTAGTTACTTAAGTTAGATTCTGTCAGCAGAAAGGTACAAAAAGCTAATTTTATGTCTCAGTTCAAACAGGTTGCATTAATGTTACTTCTAAGATCAACTTTGAACATACAAAAACAATAAAAACTATTGTACTCAAACATAAAGTTTCTGTGATTTAAATAGTTTAATGACAAATGTGATGAAATTACTGAAAAAGTCTAGTAATTTAACAATAGCATTCAAATTTCCTTGACACATCTCACAATTCTTGTATAAAGATGGACCTTGACTTTTAAAAAGACAAAAATGAGGCCAGCACTAAATGACAACTTGCAAAATAAAATCACATAGAAAAAAATTGTCTTAAGTAGAATGACTCATTATTAAGCACATATGCCATTTACATGAAATAATGATAAACTTGTAGTACATGAAATCTAAAATAGGTACCACCCTACATGAACTAGTGACAAACTTATGGTGATGTCTGCCTTAACAGTTTTTACAATAACACAGGCTGACACTACACTGTTAACATCATTAGTTCCATGTTTTATAAATGAACATTTAAGTGTTTTAAAGTTTCTCTTTTAAGGTCAATCTATTTTTTAATGCTCTTCCAGTGCTGAAGCCATTTTTCTTTTATACGAGTTAAGTGTCCTTTCCTTATAATTACTGCTGATAAAAATACCAATATTATTCTTATTTTAAAATTATGTATGAATATAAGATAATTATATCTTCTAACTAAAATATGAACATATTAGTTCTTATTTCCCATAACACAATTAGGTTTTATATAGCTGAGATTATTTTATATATAAATTACACATGCACCTGTAATGAATAATCTTAGGTTGTGAATGAAAGAGCTACAAGGGTCTCCATAAAGTAGAAAAAGTTGCACTAGCATGATAATAAGAACAAAAATGTTACATTCAGGAACTACTTAAAAACTTGTACTGGTGGTATACTAATTAAAACAAAAATGTTACATTCAGGAACTAGTTAAAAACTTGTACTGGTGGTATGCTGGTTAAAACAAGAATGTTACATTCAAGAACTAGTTAAAAACTTGTACTGGTGGTATACTAATTAAAACAAGAATGTTACATTCAAGAACTAGTTAAAAACTTGTACTGGTGGTATGCTGATTAAAACAAGAATGTTACATTCAAGAACTAGTTAAAAACTTGTACTGGTGGTATGCTGATTAAAACAAGAATGTTACATTCAAGAACTAGTTAAAAACTTGTACTGGTGGTATACTAATTAAAACAAGAATGTTACATTCAAGAACTAGTTAAAAACTTGTACTGGTGGTATGCTGGTTAAAACAAGAATGTTACATTCAAGAACTAGTTAAAAACTTGTACTGGTGGTATGCTGATTAAAACAAGAATGTTACATTCAAGAACTAGTTAAAAACTTGTACTGGTGGTATACTAATTAAAACAAGAATGTTACATTCAAGAACTAGTTAAAACTTGTACTGGTGGTATACTAATTAAAACAAGAATGTTACATTCAAGAACTAGTTAAAAACTTGTACTGGTGGTATACTAATTAAAACAAGAATGTTACATTCAAGAACTAGTTAAAAACTTGTACTGGTGGTATACTAATTAAAACAAGAATGTTACATTCAAGAACTAGTTAAAAACTTGTACTGGTGGTATGCTGATTAAAACAAGAATGTTACATTCAAGAACTAGTTAAAAACTTGTACTGGTGGTATGCTGATTAAAACAAGAATGTTACATTCAAGAACTAGTTAAAAACTTGTACTGGTGGTATGCTGATTAAAACAAGAATGTTACATTCAAGAACTAGTTAAAAACTTGTAGTGGTGTATGATAATTACAACAAGAATGTCACCATTCAGAAACTAGTTAAAAATCTGAAGTTGAATAATGCTCAAAACAACTGATACAGTAGATTTGTCATAAGTCATTAATAATTGGTGTATTTATTTTTTAACACTGCATTAAAAACATAAGCCTAATACTACCATCTTATGATAAATAAAATCAATCATAATCATGCTCTAACAGCTTCAAAAAAATATTCAAATCAAGTCAATTGTAAGTGCTAGTTTTATAAGGTGATGGACAAAATAATTAAAGTTTATGGCACTTGAACTAGTAATAAGTCCAAAGTGATGTAACACCAAAGCAGGTGAAAACCTTGTAGTGATATGATACCTAATAGAATGTTATCAACACAAACTAATATACTAAATACTCAACAAAACATTTTCTAATTGTACAACATCAGTACATTTACTTGGATACATCTTGTATCCTTTTAGACAAAATCCACCAACACCAGTTCTTCAGTTATACCCATTTTGTTTTTATTGAAGTAAAACAACATTAAGTTAAGAAAAATACTGCTACATGACCTCTTTATCTTTATTTTGATAATAGATTATGAACCACAAAGGTTTCACTAGAAATTTTATCAAATTGCAAGCTTTAAAAATAAAATCTTAGCAAAACACCAATTCATTCTTTAATTTAAAAATGAAAGATTATCAAAAATCAACATCACAAAATGTTTATAATGATGAAATACAAGTACTTAAAAAGAAACTGATACAGTACATTTTAAAAATGTTACAACAAAATGTGCAAATGAGCAAAGGAGTGAGGAACCAAAATTCATGCTGACTTGGTGAATGTAAATGTAAGGGCAAGTGAGACAGATGTTGCACATGCTACAAAGATGAAAGTCATTATGTAATCATACGATAGGGTAGACATACAGTTTAAAACCTAGGATAAATTTGGATAAACAAGGTGAGCCACCTGTTCCCAAGAAGAAAATGCCCTCATCCGCTGATGTCACACTCTGCATTTTTTGCAGTTTACGAGTACCTTGGGACTTGGTCCGCCTCATCTCTGGACCCATGGGTCTTCTTTGCACCATCTGTTGCTTGCCTGTGGTGGGGCTGAGGCAAACTCCGTTAATCTGAAGGGAGGGAGGCAGGGGGAGGTCAGCCACACATTCTCTCTCTCTTTTTTTTTTTTTTTTTTTGTGTGTGTGTCTATCTGTTTATGTGGCAGCTGCATTTGGATAACACTAACCAAAACTAATGTATTAAAAATGAATTGGTAAATAAAATAACAGATTTGTCAAAATCAAACTTGATAAAACTTCCTTTTGTGACTGCTCGTTCTGAAACTCTTAGCTTAATCTTCCAAAACTATTAAACTTTAATTAAAAAACAGAATATACATTCATCTAGATTCTCAATTCTGACAAACAACTATACAGATAATAAACTTACAACACTAAAACTATGGCTTACTTGTTAGCCAAATGCTTACTCTCAATAGCTACAACGAGAAAACAAGACAAGACACAGATAAAAATTCAAATATTTTGTGTTACGTGTCAAGTAATATCACTAAAAGGCGTGGTAAGTCCCACATCACACAGATAGCCTATTCATCAACTGTTGAGGGAATTTACAAACTGGTCAGTATCTGATCACTATTTCTGCTGATCAAAAAAAGAAAAAACATTAAAAGAAAGAGAATGGCAACAGACCTCCTGAATTGACATAGAAAATGTTAGTGAAAATATGCAGGAAGCAGTAATAGTAATAACCAAGAAATACAGCAAAGCAACTCTGATGTGACAGAGATGTGGCTATCAACTGCTCGACCACCAGAGGAGAGCAAGCAGGCAAAAAAATAAAAACACAAGAACATTTAGATAAAGTTATTGATCTATGGAATACTAAATTAGCTTTACATTGAATAAGTCTCTATAAAACTCCTTTATTGTTGATAACAGAAATTTGATTTATTAAAAAAATAACAGGTCTTTGTGCTGTATGATTCAACAATGAGCCCAGTAAATTATCAATAGAATACACAGTGTAAATATTTCATAACTCTTCAATTACAGATAAATTACCAAAAGAATTTACCAGCATTTCACAAAACTCACAACTTCTCAATTAAAATGTTAAATAATTAATATTTTGGTTGTAGCTTTTCAATTCAAATATTACCAAATATAATTTACTACTCCTATAACAATCATAAATCAGTACTGAGAAACTATAAAACTTGGTTTATTAACAAAACAATTGATCTCCCATATACATTTAATATCAATACTTAATTGTGTTACTTATTCTTGCAAAAACTGGAGAATTGAATGAGTGATTAAAACAAAAGAAAAACAAAAGAAATTAAAAAGCCTAGAATAAAAACATACAAGATATAATGACAAATGCACTGCAAAAACAACCAACGTACTTTGTCTAGAAAGTCCAGTCAATACGAGTGGTTGTAAAATTTAAAACTAAAGGAACAATTATGTTGACTTGAAGATTTTAGTTTACTTTTTAGATATACTACTGTGATAAACATTATAAAACGAGAGAGACACTTCCATACGCCTCACTGATATCTGTAACAAATTAACATGTTGTAAAATTCTTAATACCAACAGCAATGAAGCAATAAAAAACTTTATATCCTGTAGGTAAATTTATAACACTTACCCCCCAAAAAATATGCATAACATATTGGTCTTGAATTTGTGCAAATCTGATGCTTTAAATGCGCATCTTGTTAGATAAAAACTAAAGAAATTTTATCAAAATCTTGAAGGATGTTGATTTTAATTTTAAGACTTTTTTGATATGCATAAAACAACAATCAACTGTATTATAAAAGATGAATATTTAAGAATTACACCTATATAGTGGTACTGTATTAAAGGTGAATTTTCAACAAATTAAATAATTGCCTTAGAAACTGTACTTTGGTTGGGTATAATTCCTGTGTGGTTGCCATATTTTTAAACACTTTAGTTTTTGAGTAAAAAATGAAACAAAATATGCGGGTCCTCGAACTGAAGTTCCTCTCAGTTGTTCGGCTGTTTCCGTGATGTTTTACAACTATAATGTAATACTTGCCAAACACGCTTCATTGCACCACCGACCATTGTGTTCCTTTCAGTGCTGGTGTTTTATGTATATCTATCGGTGCTTTTTTCAAATTACATACTTTGTGAGACTATTTTTTGTCTTCATATTGCTACTTTATGTGTGTTTTATGATAACATGGTTTACTGCGTTGCTTATGGTTGTAAAAACGGTTCGGCATTGGGCAAAAGCTTCTTTTCATTTCCGTGCAAGAGGAAGAAACCGAAAGGTGGCGACAGTGGGTGCAGATGGTCAATAGGAAGAACTGGACTCCTTCACACCATGCAAAGGTTTGTTAAGATCACTTTGAACGCTCATGTTTTGTGTCGTATCCCACTGTTTTGGATTCATGGGTTTCAAGCCAGGCAGGTTGAGACTGAAAAAAACATCGACAGTAGACAGGATCGTCCCCACCATCTTTCCTCGTGTAGATTTGAGAACTGATCTCACCCTGCAGTGTACAGGTTCCACCCCTTTTTGCCATCACGAAAAGAACAAACTTAAAGGTGCAGTATAAAGAAATAAACAATAACTAGTATAATATAATAATTTAAAAAGTACAAGTTTTTGAAGAATGTGACTAGACATACACGTTTCACATTCATGAGCATGTTTTGCATTTGTGGCACCTGAAAGTCAGTGAAACCTTATTTTCCTAGTCTAGACAGTGGACAAATCTATCCCAAATAGAGTATATTCCAAGTCTAAAAGCTGGTAGATCATTCTTCAGATGTTTTCATATCATTTTTAAATATGGAAAAGTTTAAGGAAATGCATTTTTCAAATTTAACATTTCAAGATAAAGTAACTAGTCAGACTGCTACATTTAGTTTGATTTTATAGACAGAATTATGACGTATAATTGAAATTCATTTTGTTATGAGTCATAAATACCCGATACAATGATTGTGGAAGGGCCGAGTATTAGTTACCATAGTCGGCAAAGTATAAACAAATAAAACCCAGTCTGTGATACCAATAATTTATAAACACCAGACAGATTTCAAGATGCTTAAGATTGCACGTGAAATAATACAGACCTTATATGTTGTCATGACTTAGGCTTACCATTCTTCCACTGGAGGAATGACCGACTCGCAACCAGCCTGGGCACTATCCTTATCACTCACAGTTCCGCTACTCTCGCTCGTGGAACTGTCCTCATCACTAGAACTTGTCAGATCTGTGTCAAAAGTATCTGTTCTAGGTTCGTTCAGAGTAGGTTCGTAATGGTATGGTGCTACTTGACACTGTTCAGAACACAAAGTCAAAACAGACGCTGGCTCTGTTTCTCCGTATGCACTGGTCATGTTTATTTACATTCAAAGCGCTGGAGTTGGTGGTTTGTTTGGAAACTATTACATCACAGCACTTTTTCCTAGCGGCAAACGTAAAAACTAAAACGTTCGGATTGCCGCTTGAAAAGGGCTCTTTCTGCACCAAGTTCTGCGCTTCATTTATTAGCACATATTTTGTATAAAAAAATGTGAACCTGCAAAATTAATCAGTATGAGTAGTTCTTTTGACTGCAGTTTTCTTTTTTCTGTTAAATTCACATTTAACATCTTAACTGCAGAATACACCACAAGGTGCAAATGTAAACTGACAATCAATTGCAGAACATACCATATAGTGCATTTTAACTTCTTTCAAACAGCCTGAAGAATGCACCCAACTGATTACTAAATTTTGATTGGTTGGTAATTTGTGTCTGTAGCTAAGGGTTTAACTATTTTTCAGGTGTTAAAACACCATTCTAGAATATGTGAACACTCACTAGCTTCATCCCCAATAATTAAATACTTAGACCTCTAAAAGCCATGCTTACATCTTTAAATATAGTTAATACTGCCCAACTCTAAGTTCGTTTTTAATTAAAAAGTGACTTAGGTTGGAGCTCCCACTATATTATAAACATAATGCAACTGTAATGGATTTACCATTATATGTTTACTTTAATACCTACTCTTGTTTCAGAGTAGTTTTAGTTTTTATATGTGACATATTGCTGACTGTGTATTGCTCAAGTCCCACCTGTTCCCAAAATGTGGAGAAAATTCTTGAGAGCAAAAACCAACAATACTTGTTTTATGAAAATGTTTGTGTGTTCTATCACTGTTGAAACTGAGAAACTCACGTTGTTATATAAAACCAACATGTTCCAAGAAAAAAGATTATTATTATCAGTTAGCTACAGCCAGTGTGTTACAGGCCACAGAAGCTACAATTGTGATTAACACCTATTAAAGAGAAAATTACAGAATTTGACCAGGAATGTTTATACATACTGAGCATTACATACTGTATCAAGATCTGGTATGGGTATTAAAACCTTTATTAAAATAAAAAACAATGTTTCAACCTTCTTAGGTCACCTTTAGGTTAACCTGAAAAGTTTTAATACCCATAACAGTTGTCTTGAGATACATTTCACTTGAACCAAGTTCCTTGTTATCAGGAACATTACAAACTGTTCAACTTTAGTGAATTAATTTCAGACCTTAGTACTTCTATGAGGACATCAAATATTTTCATTGAAAAAGTCTGCTTATAAATGGCATTAGGCCAAACAAGCTAACTAGCTCAAGTGAGATGTGACAATATGAAATTAGAATTAATTTGCTCATCGTGGATCTGGACCATTGATAAAATATCCATTTCTAGATCAGATAGAAGACTCAGTATAGTTTGTAAAACTCTTGTACATAAATCATAATTTGTAATAACTATTAGTAATAACCATTATAATAAATTATATTGTTTTTGTTTGTATATTAAAATATGAGTGTTAAAAAAATTGTTGTACCAATCTTGTTGGTAAATAACATGAATTTAATATATATTGATATTTAACTCTGAAATTCAAATTCAAATTTCCAGTTATTTCAAATAGTAATACATTAATACCTGTGACATAATAAATAAGAAACTTGTCCAAAATAAATTGTGTAACAATAAAGTTGTTGTTTTTTAAATCAGCAAGAAACCAACTGACAGTTTACTTGCTACTAAAAAAAAAGAATAAAGATAGGAAAAAACTATTTGTAAAAGAGATTTATACTCAATACAAGAATAAACAATTTAATGGATCATGTATATGCAATGAGAAACAATAAAACTTCCAAAGCTATAAAAAATTGATATTTTAACTAAACATTAAGTTTGCAATGAGAAATTACCAAATTTGAAAAGAATTAATTATTTCTTACCTCTAAAATAATTTGAAATCAGTAACTGTTTAGATAACAAATTTCACTTTTTGTTCATGTCTGGAGCCCACTAAATATATCAAAATCATTAACATTGTGTATACAGAATATCTCTCACCTTGAACAAACGTTTTGAACCCATAAAATGTTGTCATGAAATTTACCTACAGCATCACCTACTAAAGACATATGGTCCTAACCCATGAAATTTACCCACTGCATTACCTACTAATCCCACATGGCATGTTCATAACCCATGAAATGTACCTACAGCATTACCTACTAATCAAGTTACATGGTCACGACTCATGAAATTTACCCACAGTATTTCATCCACCAATCCTAAATCACATATGGCCATGATTTAGAAAACTCAAAACGTTATCTACAAAACCAAGTCTGTGATCATGAAATTTTAGATGTATGTTTGATAACAAACACCAAAATTACTTAGTCATTGTCAATACAATTTAAAGTGTGTTCAGTAATAACCAAGTCCTATAAAATTCCTTATCAAATCTATAAGGTCTCAAAAACAAAAGTCAACTATGAATGTTTAATGAAGAAGAAATGTGTCCATTTTAAAATAACTGGTGAAAACAATACATTTGTTTTTTTAAAAGCAAATATTGTTAATTTTAATCATTCTGCTTCATCAGTTTCAACCTCCCATGTAGTTTCTAACAAGATGTGAACACCACCTTTAATGGTGGATTTTCAGGCAAGTTTCAAAAACAAAGTATAATCAAAAACAATGTATTTAAATCCATATCTTCATTAATAAGTTACCATAAGTAATGAAACTGCACAAAATTATAGCAAATAAGAGTATACTACAAACTTAAAAAAAATTAAGAGAAAACATTTTTCTACAAGGTAAATGCATGCAATGCTAAAACAAAAAATGTTAATTGGTTATTTTCATGTATAAAGGGAGATAGTGTTTCTGCTTTTATAAACATTCACATATTAGTTCTTTGCCATATAACTGTGCAGACAAAAATCTGTTCAATATTCAGACTCCTCTTAGAAAAGTAATTTTAACTTAGCTCTAGAAAGTTATTTTTACAATTAGTGACAGAAGCTTATCACATTCCAAAAAACTTCCTTTTAAATGCATCATTCAAAGAAACTATTACTTCTAAGATGTTCTTTTATTCTATATGAGAATTCCCAAGCATAGACTCAAGGGGATGTAGATTACACAAAAGGACATTTGGTTCACTAGTTTCCAAACACCTTTTCCAAACCTTAAAATGTTTTTCCACCCACGTTACACATTAAACACAACAGCAGAAAGGTTTGATTGGAAGGAAGGAATATAAATAACTGAATGAAAAATACATAAATCAGTATTAGATCAATGATAACTGCAAAAGAAAAAGAACTACACTTACTCCAAAGCCACAAGCCCAGTGAAAAAGAGAAAGCAATAATTTCAAGCATAAAATTGAGGGTTGTTAACAGACGGTATTCTATGGAACTTACCAAACATCTTAACCATGGGAGACAGAGGTGACTCAACATCATATCGTAGATCAACAATTATTCGTCTGGTATTTCTTTTGGTTTTTTTCATCCACTCCTTTTGCTTCAACTCACTTTCCTCACCATCTACTGCATCAGTAGGCATACTGTCAACCTGAGAGGCACATCGTTTAATATTTTTAAGGGGGTTCTGCTGCCACAGACTTTTACCCCTTTTCATCTGAGAGCCTTTTAGTTCTTGACTTTCTGCTTTTGTTTCTGCATAATCGGTTTTATTGCAGCATGTTTCCTGCACTAACGAGTTCTTGTTTTCCAAGCTACAATAACTGCTCACAATATTTACATAGAAAACACTTTGTTCACCTGATGGAGAAGATGCAGTTCCACATGCCAGCTGGTAATTCTGTACACCTGTTTCTTGCTTTTGTTCCACATCATTCTGACAAACAGCATCTAATTCTGGAGATTCTATTACTTCAGTACTTTCAATAGTTCTTTGTTCACTTGCTTTACAAGACTTAGGACCAGCATTTTGAAGCTTTTTAGTTTTCCTTCTAGGAGGCCTCACTGGCCTTGTAGAATCATTTGAATTTATAACCTCAGAGCTAATATTATCACACTGTGATGAGTGGCTAGAACTTACTGAGTGACTAGATGAGGTGGACTGAGAAAAAGTTAAATGGGGTTCTGCTGTCACTACAGGGCCAGCTAGCTGCAAAACATAAACCAGAAGACTACATAATTACATGCAGGACCTAATAAATCACATGCTGCATAGAAATCTTAACAGATTTAAAAAAAACTTCTAACCAAGGAATAAGATTATAAAAAACAGACCTTTGGTGTGAAGAAAATTTAAAAGAGACAGAGAGAGAAAGAGAGAAGTTTGTTGTTTTTTTTTGGGGGGAAGCAGGTATAAAAATCCCCTTGAACCTACTCTGGTTATAATTTTTCAGGTTACAGCTAATTTTCTTTACCTTAGTAAATTAAAATATAAGCACTCATACCTGGTCAGATGTGGGTGAACGACACCTGTCTTGTTCTAAAGATCCGTTATCATTCGTAGATACTATAGGATTCCTCTTTGGTGACCGAGGAACCCTTTGATAGGGATCTGATGAACCTACAGAATAAAACAATTCTGCATGAGTAAAACAAATTACATGCAGAAGTGTCTATATCAGGTCAACACCTCCCCACCTGCATTGTTCTCAAAAACACTGAAACAATACAAGAAACATGTCCAACTTTTCTTTTGTAACACATTTGTTACAAAACAGTTAAATTCACATATTTATAATGGTTTTGTTTATTAATTAATACTATTTACAGAAGAATTTATTGACACCAATGATTTGATACTGTTGGTTTCTTTATTAACATTTTCTACTTTTTAACTTATAGTGAAATTTCTGCTTACCATAGAGGTCTGGTGTCCCCATATTTAACAGGCATGTCCGCTGAATGATGTCAACTACAACCAAGCCACATTCATTTCCATAGGCCATTCTGCACAACAAATCGTGTATGGTGCAATTTACCTTCATGCAGTTAACTTTAACAATTATATATTTTTTTTAAATGATTTATATACACAAATATTTGCTAAGAAAATACAAATGTATCAATTTTTCTAATCAAGAGCAGTTGGTTACGTTTCTAGAGATATGGATACTATATAATTACCATTTTAACTCCGTAAACTTCTTGAATATTTACTGAAATTCCTTGGTTTACTTTAAAATAGTTTATTTTTAACCTGTGCCAAATGGCAGAAAATAATAATTTTAGGCATTGTCAAAATTTGGCAATAACCAATGAAAGTTAGAAATCACCACTAGTGTTATAGTATCACAAAATTTTTAACATACAGGCCATATGAAGAGTTGACACTTAAGGCAGTGATATGACCTGGTGGTTCTCCATCAACCCAGGGCGTAAGACAAACTAAGTCGGGTTGAAATCCAGCAGCCCTCTTCTGGGGGCCACTTTTCACTTTCAATGGCACATAATATTCTGTGGTTGGCTGCTTCAGAGTAAAAAAACAATTGGTCATAACACATGGCTAAAGAAACTGACCATACCATGTAACCACACAAATAAACAATCACGAGCAAAATATTAACACATACAAAACTCAATGACACTGACCACATTAAGAAATAAATAGTAAACACAATTTTAAAACACAAACAGGTGAAGGAAACTGACCACACAAGATAAGGAATAATGAACACAATCACACAAAAATCTGAAAGGAACTGTCCATACTATGAAGTACAAGTTGATGAACGATTACTGCAACATTTTAAGTCTTTTTTTCAGACTATTCACTACCTCAGTTCTGCATACCATATCACAATTACCAACACGTTTTTTGCATGTTCATACACTACTCAGGGTATACTACCAAAAAAAGTAAACTAATTTTCTGTGTACAATAATACATATCCATGGTAAACTGCAACATTTATGTTAATTTTTTTTGAACATCAAAGACCTTATATTTATCAATAAAATAAGACTCACAGACACTTATTCATATGCCTTCCTATTATTATATTAGCATAATGTGTTCCTTATTCAATTACTATTAGTAACATAACTTGCATGTTTTCAGTTAGACACACAAGACAGAAGTTTAAATCTAATTCCTCAGTTTCATCAACATGTTTTGTTACAACCTAGTTTAGTGGAAGCAACAAAAAGTTTTCTTCCCAACAATACACTAGAGTAGAAAAAAATCAAACCCCCAGGTCTTTATTTTAACCACCACTAGAGTACAAAAGCCAAACCTATAAGATCTTTATTTTAACCATAATATAGTGGTAAAATCAAATTAACAAATCTTAAAATACACTCAATATTATTAACTCAACAATGAAGAATTCTGAAATGATCCAATTTAGCAATCTTCTAGCTTTTAACCCTTAAACAGCAAGAATGTAGGTAGCAGCATCAATTTATGATGGCAACTATTTAAAAGTTAAACAGTATATTTCCTTTAAAACTGGTTTCACAAATACTTACACTTTTTTTCAGTGTTTTAATATTGTGCAGAACCTTAATTAATGGTTGTTATAAAGATGATTACAGATAAAACCAGATAAAACATGTCACAAAAATAAAACAGCAAAAAAACTGACCAGCATATCACTTTGAGATATTCTTTTTCTACTGCTTATAAATGTGCATATGTACTCATAAGATCTGCACAAAACTACAAAAACACTTGAAATAGCATGTTTAATACCTTTTTGGCACTATCTTCAGAGGCACTCGAGTAAGATCCCTGCTGGAATGCCACCCCAAGAGTTGGTCTAGGAGAGCAATCTGCTTCTGGAGAGCATTCAGGATCATCATCGACATCATAAATAATAGGTATTTCTAAAATCTGATGGAAAGACATCCATAAATAGGTATTTCTAAAATCTGATGGAAAGACATCCAAAATAAGAAATTGTCTTTTGCCAGATTTTAGAAATACCTTTCATAATTATAAACATTGGCATTTCTAACACACAAGACATGCACACTCATACACACATACATTTCTAAAACTTGACATGAAGAAATTCATAATCATACAAGTATCTGTAAAACATGACTTAACAAAATTCAATCTCAATCATGAATGATGTATAATGCTCAAAATTGTGGAGTAAAATAATAAGGCTCTTTTTACACCATAATGATTTCAAATATAAAATATTAAAAGACACATTCATGTTAAACATGATGGTGTAATGAGAATTAGTATCTTCATTCTTTTCATCATAAAATATAAGAACGTATTTGTTTTAATCTTTACTACAAGGTTAAATTACTTACTGTCACTTCTGATGTACTTTCTTGTTTATTAAACTTAAACATAATCACATGAGAGCTTGCTCCAGCCATGCAAAGCACTCTACTTTCTACACAAAGGTAGATCTGTTCCACTGCAAAAGGGTCGTCTTCTTGACCATCAAGACTTTTTGGTTTTGGTCGTTCAAATACCTTAGATGTTTTCAACTTGTATAGAACCTGAAGAGCAACTAGTTTACAAAATAACTTTGGTTAATTACAAACATTAAATTGTTACTCAATTTACAATACTTATAAAAAAAATTGAAAACTAATGCATATTAAAAGCAACATGAATTTTAGATGCATATAGTAAAAACTGAAGCAGAACACATTGGTTCATTAAAATAAAACAGTAACTTGATAAGTCTGACTTCAATTCATAAGAAAATAAAACATTCACATAACTAGTTTTTGTTTTTTGAATTTCATGCAAACCTACATGAAGGATATCTGCACTAGTCATCCATAATTTAGCAGTTTAACACTAGAGCAAAGGCAGCTAATCATCACCACCCACTACCAACTCTTGAACTACCCCTTTATCAATGAACATCATATAATAATGACCCCATGGCTGAAAAAGCAAGCATGTTTGATGAGAAAGGATTTTGAACCTGCCACATCCATGCTGACCCACACAACTAGAAAAACAAATATGATAACTATTACTCTGACAGAACCTTCATCAAAACCCGATTTTAGTGGAAGCAGATATTCACAAAACAATAGTTGTTTTATGACCTTCTATTTCAATCACAAATGTAATTATCTTAGTAGTCATTACCAGCACATCTACTTAAAAGTTACATTTTCTTAATACATAACTTACTCAAGTTTCTAATGTGCAAACACATTGCTACACAATACACAGTACATTCATACTTTTGAATAAAAAGGAAGTTTGATTTGATTTGAATATTTGTAAACAACATTTTAACAAGGACAATTTGTTCTAGCTGTCCCTAATTTTGAACAAAAAGTATAGTGGAAAACCAACTATCAAAAGAACATTCATTGTTAGTTCTTAGTCAACTCCAACTGAATTGTATGATTTGAACACCATTCTTATAATACACCCAGGACTCCAGTGAACAACAAACCAGAGATGTTGAGATCCACATTCTCACACACTGACCACTAGGACAGCCCTAGCCCATTGTTTGAAATGGTACACTGTACACACATGCAGAAACACTGTTTTAACAACAGCTAAAGTCACCTCATACTCCAACTAGTTAAAATCATTGTAGTTTAATATGTATTTAGTCTACTACATAACACTACTATGCCTTACAAACCATAAGAACTTCTATATATATAATTAAAAATAAGTATAATTGATTTTAATTTTAAAACAAATACCCCAGAAAGTTAAATATAAATTTTCCCTCACTGCTCTTCTAATTCTAAAAACATTCTTCCTTAGAACCAATTTACAAAAACATTTAAGATCTCCTGTTTTCTTTGTAAACCATGGTTTGTATCAATGAAGAATTAAGTATGAGTATTGGTTCTTGCCAGGTTGCCACAACAAAAGTAAAAAAAACAACAAAGCAATTCATGATGTTAGAATAAAATACAGGTCCAAGAAATCTATTTAGCAGAAAGAAAGGTATGATACCCTATAACCCAAACGCTTTAAAAAGGTAGACCATTCTTCAAAGGCAAATTGGGAATTTCAGTTTTTACCCTTCAGAAGAAAGGTCCATCCTTCTTCTTACTGTTGCAGTGGTCGAACTGTGTACATTAACAGTCATATTTTCAAACCAAGCAGTACACACAGAAAACAACATGCAACTAATGAATAATCATTTCTACTAGTTCCTTATTTCTCCTCTGACATAATGCTAACAGACAAGAATGCAGGGAATTTAACAAATAACGAGTGTATACAGTACTGACTTTGCATGTTTAATCACAATGAAAATACTTAAAATGGGATTTTACAACTGGCTTGTTTTTTAATATTGTGTAAAGCTACACAAGAGTGACAAACTAGAAGGAAGGCAGCTAGTCAACAACACTTACCATCAATTCTTGGGCTACTCTTTTACCAACAAATTGATTAATTGACCATCACATTGTAACTCCCACAAGACTGAAAGTATGAGCATATTCTGTGACATGGACGTGAACACACAACACTCATATTGCAATTAATGTGCGTTAACCACCAGGCCATGTTAGACTCAAAAACATTAAGATTGAAAGTTATAAAATTCTTTTAATCAAATATTGTTAAAATATTTTAGTTAAGGGAGCAAAAAACACTGACATATTTATACCAGTTTAGCCCATAGATTCACGTTCTTGCCACTGCTTCCATCATACCCCCTCACCCACCACCACCTTGGCCAAAAAGGTTATTTTCATGTTCATAATTTTAATTACTTGGAAAATTTGTAAATTCCTTTAAAAGTTTTAATTCCACATGAACAGTTAGTAAGCAAGAACGAGTTATAAGATGAATGACAAGTCTAAAAGAATAAAGTCAGACAAATTTCACTCTAGGTTGTATCATATTTTTCTGACTGAGCTACTCTTAATGGCATGTAACTGAAACAAGTTACTTACAAAATCAAAAGTTTTTATGCAAAAAACACATTTTTATACTTTTATATTCTAGGCATCTGAAAAAGATGGAAAATATTTTTATACACTACAAACTTTTACTGCAAACAAACAGGTTTTTTATGTTATCCACTGCTGATGATACTGTCTCGTATGGCGTGTTAAGTACAAGTCAATCAATGTGATTAGGGCTATTTTACCAGCTTCATGTGCAGGTTTTTTTACCTGTTGCCTTTTCTTGAGAAGTATTCCAGCACAAGGGTTATTTGCTTCTTGTCTTCTCAAAAAAATTGTTTATTTCTAACAAGCTAACTGCAAAGTAAACTGTACTGCAACAGACATTTGTGATGTTTTATAGTGAACTGTGATATTTAGAACAGAGAAACAAAAATCATACTTCCCCCCAGGAGCCAGGTAAAGGTTATTTGCTTTGTGACTTTTCAGGAAAAGTGTTTATTTCTAACAAGCTAACTGCAAAGTTAACTGTATTGCAACATCAAAAAATAAGTTTTTCATATTTTAGGGTGAACTGTGATATTTCGTGCAGAGAAGCAGTAAATCACATATCACAAGAGGGTTGGGCAAGCAGAACAAGTTCTAGGGGATATTCCCCACTGTAGCTACAACCCTGACTGGACACATTAATTTTATCTCACAAATTTGTGTCCTGTAAAAATAACTTGAATAAATTCTTACCTGCTGAAGCATCCCAAAACTTAATGGAACCATCAGCATGCCTAAAATAAAGCAAAGCAATGACAGGTAATGCATGTGTAGATCAAAGGCAAAAACATTAAAACATTTCTTAAAACATAACATATTAAAACATAAGTTTATTTTACACATCACAGACATCAGTTCATGGGTACATGTCAGTTGATCCACAAGGCAATTGTAAAGAATAGTGTTTTAAAATATAATTGATAAAATAAAATAAACTATTTTATAATGCAATACAAAATTACTTTAAAAAGTTATTATAAGAGGTTGTCCACAACATTTTGGGAACTGAAGTAGCTAGTTTTCAAATGCGCAAAAGGTTGGGAACAACTTATCTACAGTTTATTTGCTGAAGACATTCTTTAAAATTCTTGATAATTAGAGTATACATTAAATGTATTGTAGCCTGTTATTCACTATTAATAACTGTTAATGATTTTCTACATTTAATCAAGACCATTGTTTGATTTTATTTATCTATTATGAAATAGAAATATAGTGAGTGACAAATGCAATACCCTGTAATGATTATTTCAGGATAGCTTACTGTCCCTGTTCCCCATTCACCTCCACAAATGGGCCATTCCTTCAGAGAGAGAGAGAGAGAGAGAGAAAGAAAGAAATTACAAGACATAAAAAGCATATATAAAAATAACGACCGTCTAATGTAACAAATGTATTAATAGGAAACAACACAGCACAAACGTTACACTACTATACTTCCATAACCTGTTGTACAGCAATACAATACTTTTGAAATTTCTTACTGAATACAATTAAGTCAAAAACTTCATGCTATCTTTAAAAGCTGCTCAGAAATCAGTAGAAAAATGAATCAACCCAAATTAATTTATTTTACAAAACACACCAGTCAAACATTAGTTTATTTTTTAACAGCATAGATTACTTTCTTCATTTTGTATTAACTGTCTATATCAATACTGAAATGTTTAAAAATGACCTTAGCTTGTTGATAAAAATTATTAGGTATTCAAAAAAGCAAAGAAACTAGTAACATTTATTTTTTACTTATTCAGCAATTTACTATATCTTAATTGTACATATTTATAACTCAAATTTTTAAAAATAGTAAGATATTTTATGCAAAACCACCATGTAACCCAACATGCTTCACTCTAACACACGTTGGATTTTTCAATCATCATGTATTAAAACTCTTGTATTGCTTTGGAAAATAATTATAGCAACTGCTGTAAAAGATTCTAAGATTTACTAAATCCATTTGACTGACATCATCACTGGCTAAAGAATTTACACAACTGGTGGAACAATTTATAAAAGTTATTCATGTTTAACATGTTTACTTTAGTATATTAATTTTAAAAAGCCAGTGTCCTTCACCTGACATACATTATTTTAACAAGAACAAGCTTAAAGAATAAGAAAAAGAAATCTGGTTAAAGACAAACCCAAAAATCTATGTTAAAAGCAAAATATTTAAGCAACTTGAATAAATACAGTTGTTGAACTATCACTATTTCTCAAAAAGCTGTTTTTTTGTCTGTTTGCTCTTAAATATAAATCTACACAATAGGCTATCTGTGCTGTGCTCACTGCAGGTATTGAAACCTGGATTTTGGTGCTGCAAGTCCACAGACAAACTAATGAGCCACCAGAGGCCCAGTTTGGTATCTAATGAGATGAATTACACAACCTAGTTTGTACTCAATCCATTCCAATTAGTAATCTTATAACAGCCTAAAACGTCTTTAACCACAATATTAGTAATAATGATTACATTCAATTTTTCTAAGCAGTATTGCCAAACTCAGAATTAACTACTGTTTTTCAAGTGTTGAGTGAGAGCATTACACTATTATATAACAAGACTATGCAATTCATCTTTTATGTAATGCTTATTTTACTTGTTTCTACATTCACCAAACTTGAACAGATAATATAAAAAGAATTATAAAAACAATAATACAAAAGAACAGGCAAGCTCACTTTCTCTGAAAATCCCGAACGTTTGCTTCCCTTAGAACCTACAGAGTAAAAAGCTGGGATAAGGTCAGCGGGGCACTCTGCAAAGTATGAACAAAAGGTGACAGGAGATTCGTGTAGGTCCATTGGATAAGGATTCTGGAAACATGGATAGCTGAAATACAAGCATAAATTAAAACATCAAGCAGACATTAAACCAGATCTGTAACCTAAAACCATATTCTAAATAATGGGTTAGATGTTTTGAAAACTGAGTAACAAAATTAATAATATATGCAAGTAATAGAACAAACAGACATTCTAAAATAATATGTTATTCACACAAACAAAAGTAAGGAATATGTAAACAAGTAGTACAATTTCTGACTTACGTACTTAATATACATGATGTGCAACAGTAATAAAAAGGTTTTCAAATATATGGGGAAGGAAAGAAATTAACTTGCACTAATTTTCATGGCTCAAAAATGAAATCCTGGTTCCATACATTTTTAAAAAACAAGTTTCCTCCTTTGGTTAACCATAATTTATCCCAAAATCAAGATATTAACTACAGGATTTATTAAGACACATTCTATCTTAAACTCTTCTCAAACTTATGTTACTTGAAGCAAGAACTTAATGTACGGTTATCAACTTAGTTATGCTACACCATGACAAGTTAAAATGTACAGTTATGAGTTATTCTTCACAATCACCATATAAAATGTACAGTTAATAATTTCATTATGCTAGTTATGCACTGCTGCTCAATGAAAAGCACAGTAAGTGTCAAAGTACACAATAAAAGTATTTTAATGTAGACAAAAGTCTGTTTATAATTCTAGATATGTTTATCACATAACACACTTACCCATGACTAGTCAAAGTATGCAGGTTCATTATGTAATCTACTTACCCTTGACTAGTTAAGTCCACCACAACCAGGTCATTATTTAAAAGCACAACTATAGCATAAGGTTCCTGAAAGTCTGAAATGGATATGATTGAAACATCAATGACAATTCCACCAAATAAAACACATACTTTTCACAGACTTTTAATCTGATTAGTGACTCACACAAGCTCTTTAACTGTTTATTATCATTTAGTTTTCTTTGAAAACATTTAATTTATACCATATAGCTCAGGCTTATATAAAATACAACTAATATGCATTAGTAACCACCATGTTTTTTGTATGGTCACATACATACAAAATATACCAACCATCCTCAATATCAAATTTTGATGTTTCAGGCAAACCACATTTACAACAAATATTAATTTTTTTTATATAAAATTAACAAAACTATTAAGAAAGGCCCTTTAATTACACAAAGGCACAAAACAGCAAAGAATTCTATTTTTGACAACTACAGATAATCATACTATCTTTACACCTGTTAGTGTTGTGCACTTACCACTACCACATACAATATCTTTACACCTGTTAGTGTTATGCACTTACCACTACCACATACAATATCTTTACACCTGTTAGTGTTATGCACTTACCACTACCACATACTCACAATATCTTTACACCTGTTAGTGTTGTGCACTTACCACTACCACATACTCACAATATCTTTACACCTGTTAGTGTTGTGCACTTACCACTACCACATACTCACAATATCTTTACACCTGTTAGTGTTGTACACTTACCACTCTGCCATGGTGTTTCACAAAGTGTAACAAAATCTACAATAGTGTGCTCCATCTCCAAAACTGTTGTTGTTTTTCCATGAATGACTGTGAGGCTTAGTGTCTTTCCAGTTTTCTCGTGAGGTAAACCCCCAGAAAAAATAACAAATGAGTCACTGCAAAAGTAAAAAAAAAAAAAAATCTCACAATCCTAAAAATCTCAAAAACAAGGCTAAAATAAATATTACAGCATCAGTCAAGATTTAAATATAGACCTATAATCAATATTCCAATAAATATAAAAAATTAATATCCAAATAAGTTTAAAAACTAAATCAATATTGAAATGATTATAAAATTTCACAAATATAAAATGCAAATAATTAAGTCTCATGGTCGAGGTTCAAAGAAAAAAACCAGATCTAGGTTCAAACAAACAGACTAGTTAATCTAACTTAAAAATCTAAGGGTCATAATTCTAAATCCACCTAAACAACAGAAAGCTCAAATCATGAACTAAGTTCAATAGTAAAAAGGCCTCAACAGTATTCTAAATTTAGTTAAGTATGAAGCCCATTAATAACTGAGGATTAAAAAGAAATAAATCACAAAAAATCTTACAAGTAAATCTGTTTGGTGAACTGATACCATTATTTAACATAACAATCACAGAAACAACTGAAAGGGTTTATTTTATAACATTTATTAACAGATTTGTGATTTATGATACACAAAATACAATTCAGAATAAGCTTCTGGCTCCGAATCTCAGAAAAGGATTTTGAAACTTGGTAAACAATTGTATCAAAATACCATATAAATCACTTAGACTGTCACAAATCACTCCACTATATCCAAAAAAATGACAGAACAAACTATCATATTCTATGTGAAAGATGATGAACAAATACAATATTTTCTAAAATGTTTTATTAATGTATCAAATAATATTCTATTTTACTGGAAAATATAAATTTCTTTTCATAAAACAAAAGTTTATCATGTACAAAAGGTTACAAAAATTATACATATATAATTTGTCAAATATATTTTGGACCAATAACTAATATTATGCTGGGAAAGAAAATAAAACCCACTTTCTGAAGAAAATCACATTAAGCACAATAAAACTGTAAAACCTTTGGCAATCAAGAGTAACTTAAAAATCAAATAGTAATATAAGAAATTTTGATAACACAAGACAGTCCCATACTCATTCATATAATGCTCAAATATTCGATTATAAAACAAATGAGCACAAACAAGTGCAGGAAATAGACATAAATTTGAAACACATTTCATATGGATAAGTAGGCTAAATAGTAACAAATACTTCAGTTTAATATATGTGAGTATATATACTATCCTTATGAAATTCAACAATCAATATACTGCAGTAACTTCACAACTGATATGAACTACGATTTTCAATCCAACTTGAAATATTGTGAAATGAAAAATTGGCTATGATTATTGAAATAAAATTTAGCATTTTCTGAATTATTATTTAATAACATACTTCATTTATTTTCAGGTCAAAAGAAATTAAACATTAAAACTTTTGTCTAAGTTCATAAATTTCCAGATAAATTTTTTTCCCCCAATTTTCAAACTTAAGCTAAGATTTAAAAGTTAGGTTTAGCATTTGTTAACATTTTTTCTTTTGACAACAGTACAATTTGTACACCAGACAGATGAAAATAGTTGTCACATTTGTTTTTCACTGTATGAACTCCAACTGATAAAGGTAAGGTTGATAACTGCATCAAAAAACAATAATAAATTAAACAGACAGGTTATAAAGACAAAATCTGTATTTCCATTATACTCTCAACTTCAACTGTAAGACTCACCCTCCCCGAACAGTCTTCCACTCTACCTTATAAACAGTTTTACAAGGTTCAGCCTTACCCTCTTTGCTTGTTGCTTGTGCTAGAAAGTTAAAAAAAAAAAAAAAAACATTTAATAGAATAATACATTTAAACCAAAAAAATCTAATTTCAACTCAAAGCTCACTCATTTTCAACTGTTCACACTACAATAATAGCAGCCCACAAATGTCACATACCATGAGGGTGCATGATTGTTGTGGGTTTTAATGGTGTCCTCAAGTTCCAAGTGCTAATGCTGCCATCTGTGTGGCTACACATAAACTGTTTCCCATCATGATGCCATGAAACAGACTTCAGGGGCTTAAGCAAAAAAGTAGATATATCAAAACCTTTACATATATAATTTGACATGTATATTTTTTGTCCATCTTATTCAAATTTTCCTTCCCCATTTTCTCTGGCTATAAAAAAAATGCTTCACACACTTTAGTACCATTTATATTTTAAAAATTATATCAAATAATCCAAGATTCATAAAATATTATGCATTTCCACAATATACCTTTTTCATGATAGCTTTGCCAGCTTTAAGGAATATATGCTGATACACATACACATCGAAAGATCAAAATACATTTGGCATTAATGGCTAAACAATGACTTGGATTAATGCTTATTTTGTTAGCCTAAAAGTTGCACTTTTATTTCACACAAATGGTAAAAGAAAATATACAATGAGTTTCTGAATATCTAGAACTTGAATATCTAACACATTGCACAGTTTCATAAAAATTAAATATACTGTTTCTCCAAATTAGCCCCCCCCCAAAAAAAATCCTAATTTGAAATATATATTTTTCCTACCTCGGTGTTCTGTAATCTCATCTCTGCTGCTCTGTTCCTCAGATCCCATAGCACTACAGCACCAGTTTCATATCCTACTAGAAGCTGAAGAGAAATGTTGAATACTATTACAAGTTCTCTGAAGTACTATGCTATGAGAAGATCCTTTTCCATATGTAAATATTGAATGTAAGTTGCCTATAGATTAATATTTTTTAACAGACTTGAGAGTAAGATTCATATGACAAAGTGGCTTGCAACATTTTGGAGAAGACGTCAGTATGAAGAAGCTAATAAAACCATTAATAAAAAAAAAAAGGAAACAAAAGATTAAGTTACAAACTTACAACAAAATATAACAAACAAAAATTTGATGAATTTCCGGTTTCATCTGCAGTGACAAACTAGTGCTATTGTTTGTTGCACTAGTTTGTCACTACAGATGAAACAGGAAATTCATTAAAAATGAAAGGAAATCTTTTTCAAGACATTTCCACAATTATGTTTGAATAAATAAGACAGATAACAAATCCAAGCATATAGTGAAAGCTCTAAAACCTTGTTATAGTAGGACACCTCATGTCTTATCCATTCCTAGAGGCATTTCATAAATTCTGTCCATAGTTTTCTTAAAATATATTAATTTTCCATTATGTTCAAAATTTAGATATATGTTATGCTTCCAGTTATACTGACCTGAAACAATATTACCCTGCATTAGTCTTCTGTATAAATTTTCCACAGTCAATCTTCCAGGATTTGAGCAGACCACATCATCATCATAAATTACTTTTAAAATATTTAAATAATGATAAACTATTATTTTGCAAAACTAATATGAAAAATATTGTTTCTTCAATGATCAATAAATGAACATTGAATATTACAGCTTGTTTCCTTTTCAACACCTATACTATGTGTAACAATTTAACACAAACTAGCAGGATATTGAAGCTACTGAGAACAACGTCTATGTGTTTCTATCTGCTAACAACTATAGTTTAAAAAATAGTTATGGTCCATAAAAACTTCAGAAAACTAATGCAACCTGAAACAGCTTTGAACTGACATTTTTTTTCTTTGCATAGCTTCTACTCTTTATGTGAAATATTAGAAATTACTGTTAATTATCATTATAACAAACTCAAAGATATGTTTAATTGAATCACAGCATTACAAACACCAGTATCAGACCAATTAGCCCTGAAACATAATGAAGATTAAATGTAGTTACTAGAAGCAAAAGACAAAAATATTCCTCTTAAAAATCTCATTTTTGTTAACTAAACTTCTATGACTGCTTTTATTTTCTTTATTAAATCATGAAAAGTTCATTCCAAAATGTGATAAATTTTTCTAGAGTTCATTCATAATTTACACAGAAAAGATATTTCTTTTAGTTTATGAACAAACAGGATGTTGTCAATCACATGAATTTATGATGGGACCAAGATAACAAACAGAAGGAGCAGATAATTTATCTTTGATTCAGAAAAGTGGAGCCATATTGAATGTCACAAGTATGTTATAGGAAAGGCCTTATCTCAAAGCTGGTTTCACCAAAATTAGGTCTCATGTTGAAATTCTACAATAATTTTTCACAAACCCTAACAGTTGCCTGTAAATATTTATGCTCAATAACTAGTTCTTTTAAAACCCTCCATTCTGCTTTAATGAACTGTGAATCAATCTAGGCAGGTAGGTCACTCATTTCTTTATGTTCTCTAGCTTGTCATTTCAACACTGTAGAAGATCACATGTGAATACACAGTTAATATTTCATTCCAAGGATTGAAAAGGAATGTACGATGGTTATACATGTTGCATACCTATTTGACTGACAATTTATCAATTAACTCCACTTTTTAATACATCAATAAAAAAAACCATTGCACCTGGCTCTAAAATGTCTTTTTAAAACTTTGTCTTTCAATTTTGCAAATTATTTACTATCCTAGTGACTCCTGGAATGACAACAAAAATATAAAGATTATTCTGAGTTACAACTGGTATAATATGCAACCCCAACAAACAGAACAAAGGAGAATTTCTTATGTCTTTGAGACACTAACTGCTTGTTGACTTTGCAGTATCACCAAGTATCTGCTAGTGTAAAAAACAAAATTTTATAAAATAAACCAGCACACACTATGGATTTCCTTTATATTTAAGTAGGAGGGTATCCCAAAAATATTAAAATTCATGTATTTTGAATTTTAGTGTGCTTAAACCAGTAAGATGCTAGTAACAATTTCAATACCTGCTCAAATATTTCATGCTTCGCTTGTCACTAAGAATAAATGGTTAAGCTGTACATTGAATAGAATTTTGAGCTTTTGATTGGTTATTCATGTCATATTAAAGTAAGTGTACATAAGGCACTGGTTTCAAAAAGGGAAATAGGTGAGTAGGGTCACTGTTTGATTCAGTACATAAGCCATATTTCAACAAACAGAAAAGATAGAAGACCCTTATTTTATATTCTAGCTTGTTAATATCATTAATTAGAGTTTCTGATTTGTATGAAGCAATATACTTTGTATTATCACAAACAGATTTGAACCAGTGCTCCATTCAACTTATTATGTGCACACAGAAATCAATATTTAAATCTGTTATACATGTTAAATCTTTTTATATTTATTTTTAATTAAAAAGTAAATAATGTTCAATACGACAGTTTTAATTATAATCTACAAATGCATACCAAACTTCAGATAAATCCATAAAATAGTAGTTCAATAAACTTTAGAATGCAAGTTAACAAATCTGATGACATGGCATTTAACCAGTGACCTGTCAAGATGGGGCTAATGTGTGTTAATATACACAATTAAGTGTGGTAATTGTCTAAAGGCTTCCAAACTCAAAATATCCCATATATGCAGCAGCCTAGTTATGAGCACATAACATGAACAAGTTACTTTCTCCAAAGAAAACTTCTATTTCCTAAGTATTGTCCTTAAAAATATTCTATTCAACTATCACTTTCAGAAAGAAAAACAAAATTACAGAAACAACAATGTAAGTTTCAAAACTGGTTTATGTAAAAGTATAATTAAAAATATTTCTAAAACACAATCAGATGATATCGAGAAAACCCACTTGTAGAGAAATATATATATGCAAAAACCGCTCATTTGGGTTGAGAAAATATTTTACATAGAAGAGCGAACAACGTTTCGACCTTCTTCGGTCATCCTCAGGTTCACAAAGAAAGAGGTAACTGACCAGAAGCTGACCACATGTTTGGAAGGGGTTCACACGTTTTTGAACACTGCAAGTCAAATAAACACAACATAACCATAGAAAACACTCAAATACTAAATAAAGAAACAAACATAAACAAACACAAAATTAAAGAAGCCTTACTTATACAACAACTTAAACCCAAAATAAACCTATATAAAGGAACGCCTTTATACCTATATTAATATAATAAAATAAATAAAATTATATATTCAAACATCTAACACCGCCCTCTACGTTCCGACACTCAGTTACATAACCCCTTCCAAACATGTGGTCAGCTTCCGGTCAGTTACCTCTTTCTTTGTGAAGCTGATGATGACCAAAGAAGGTCGAAACGTTGTTTGCTCTTCTACGTAAAATGTTTTCTCAACCCAAACGAGCCGTTTTTGCATATATATAGTTCTAAAACACATCTTCTAACATAGAATAATAATAAAAAAAAAAAACTGCATTTTACTTGTAGACACACACTACATATATCAGTTCTATTTGTACCTTGTTAGCATCAACAGGGTTATCACTAAGATGTATTACACAGCCTGGATGAGTTTTCCGAGACCTGTTAAGAAATACAAAACAAAATGATCTCTAAATACAGTATAAGATATACTACACAGCCACATAAGTTGTGAGAGACTTAAAACAGATGAAAATAAAATCACTAAATATGACAAAATTATGAAATAATGAAGTTTGTTTTAAAGATTGAAGTAAAGCTATACAGAGGGTCTCTTCACTTATTATACAATGTATATAAACACTGATTTTAAATACTTTATAAAATCATGTGTTATTCATATGTTCTATGAAAAATGATTCATTTAATTTTCAATTATACTGATACTTAAGAACTTTAGGGCACATATTAAAAAGAATGGTATATTTCTTACACAACATTTTACATCTCAGTACACAAAATGGGACATTTTTACACAGCTTTTTACATCTCAGCAGAATTGGGCAATTAGTGGTATTTTCTAACAAATTAATCACTGGCCCAAGTAGAGGAGCAGTGCAGTGTTCTTCAACTCATGGTACATATAACAAAAACATTTGGCAGTATCAACCACAGTTCAAAAAAAAAAGAAAAACTGCCAACTAGTTGCTTTCCCTCTAATCAACAATTCAAAATCAGTGACATTGGCAGACAACCTTAGTATCTTTGCCATAGCAAATGACAGCAGAAAATAAGATGTACACATACCTTTTTAATCACAAAAATTTATCTTTAAAGCTACCATCATTCACTTATATCAACCTTCCTAATTTTAAACTACAACAATAAAATACACCACTGTTTTATTAAAAGCAACATTTAAAGAAAACTAAAATAAATTGCATAAAGCAACAGGCCTGAGAAATGATATAGCAAATAAAGCCACAACAAACATGATAAACAATAAAATGATTAATGGAGGAATAACAATAGACTGTTTACATGAACTTGTGACTAGTTAAGATTTACAAGAGCAGTAATCTGAATAGAAACAAGTTGGTAGTTATTTGTTTAACCTCATATACACCATTATTTATACCTCACTGTTTATACTGAAAAATTAGAAAAAACAATACCACTAACAATTCAATAGCTTTGTTCCAGTTTATTACATAGCCAGAGAGAATAAATGATTCAACATTCACCACATGAATGTTGCCTCGTTCTGTACCGATATACAGCCAGTTGCTCTGGAATGGTAGATGACAACATGTGATCCTTAAGAAAAAATAAATAAATAAAAAATTATATAACAGCTATTTAAACAAAACACCAAAAATATTTTTCAGAACCTGTAATGTGTACTGGACATATTAAAACATTTTATCACTACTGCGATAGTGAAACACTGCTGGAAACAAGGTTTAAATTTACCTCAAAACTAAAAGGTTTTCTCTAACTTTATTGCCACTAATGAAAAATATTCTTTCAAAAACTTAAGTGTTCAGCTTAAAATTAAATTAACAGACACAAAGAAGATAATTCTCAATTCTTTGTCTATTTATATACTTACTACTCACAAAAACATTGTCAGCATATTAATGACCAACAACTCACCTCTCTTTCTGAAATTTCAAAGAATGAACAATTTCAGGTCTTTTTTGTCGTAAATTCCACAAGTGTAAACTGTCATCTGAACAAACACTTATCAGAGCACCCTGAAAATTATAAGATAAAATTAATACCGATTCTTGAAAAGACAGGTTCTCTCATACATGCAGAGCACTCATTTTCCTTATTAGAAGAGAGCTATGGAACTTCATTTTCATTCAAGAGTAAGTAGAATATGAATTTTAAGTCTAAAACAAAAGTTGTCCAAAAAAAATGCAAATTTCACAGAATTTCATAAGTTTCTTATTCTAAAGTAGGTAGTATCTCAAAACCCACTAAAAGATTTCTTGTAATAAAATATATAAAACAGGAAATGTGTGCATCAAATCAGAATTTAATCAAACTACATTAAAAGTGAATAGATATCTTTATTGTGTGCAGACTCCCCTAACAAATCAAGCACATTGTAATTAAGCTTCCTTTTAAAAGATAAAATTCTCAATAATAAACAATCCTGCATACAAGATATGGTTCAGTAATATAACTTCTGGCATGGTGTAACAAATGACTAATGTTGACTGACATGTAAAAGAATATACTTAATAAACTATTAAAAATTCAGTGTCCAACTGACTAAAGAAAGAAAATGAAGAAACCTTTGATTTAGAACATTTTACTAATGTTTTGTACAAGTTTAGGCAGTTATTAGTAAAATGTTCTGAATCAAAGGTTTTTGCATTTTTTTCCTTCACAATCAGTTGTAAACTGAATTTTTAATAGTTTATCAGTTATATTCAAGGCCATCCATTATTTATGAATCCACATCTGTACACACTTTGATCTCATACTACCAATTTTCACAAATGTACACACTTTGATCTCATACTACCAATTTTCACAAATGTACACACTTTGATCTCATACTACCAATTTTCACAAATGTACACACTTTGATCTCATACTACCAATTTTCACAAATGTACACACTTTGATCTCATACTACCAATTTTCACAAATTCTTACAAATGTATACACTTTGATCTCATACTACCAATTTTCACAAATTTTTAACTGCTATATGAAATAATTCACTATGTTGTAGTTCATAGCTGAACCTGTTTTTCATTTACACTAGAACCAAGAGCATAAGGGCATAGACAGAAAACCCTCACTAGAAGTTCTAAGTGTTTAGTCACATGAGATTTGTACATTTCACATTCAGAAAATATGACATATGATTATTAAAAGCTCCTTTAAATAAACTTTTTTGTAAAACTATACAGTGTATCTACAAAATAAAAAAATGTTTACAAATTTTATTGTATTTCTTAACAGATGCAAAACCTCTGCTCTTGATAAGCAATGAACAAACAGACCTCTCGTCTCACCAAACAACAGATCATTCATCTCATGAAGGTCGGTTTCATATCAAATTTGAGTTCAATTAGTTGGAAATCATCTACTTTGAAAAAAATATTTTTGCAAAATCTATGGTGATTATAATCAAGGTATTTACACCTTGTTTTACACATGCCTGATTTAGCTCTAAATACATGTTATATATCATAAAGGTTGTAGGAGAAAAAAGGGAGAAGACCATGAAAGTCATGTTCCTTCAGTGCATCACTGATCTAATTCCAGTTATCATTTGATATGCTTACAAAGTCTCAAAGAGACAGCTCTTTCTTTAAAAATTTTTTCAGATACTTGCTTTTGTTTGGCATGAACCAAAATGGAAGACCACAGGATATCTCATAAAACATAGTTTTGTGTTTCTGTTCTATCAGATAGAACATTTAAATTTGTTTCATAAAGTAGAACAATGGCAGTTTTGTCATACAAAATGGTGTATCTTAAATTTCACTTTCTTTTTATCTATCAGTTTCTTTAACAGTTGGAGTTCCAAGCCATCTCAAATGATATGCAACATTCAAGACACCACTCTGAGATTGTTAGCAAAGAATCACTTGATCATCCTAGAGAAAAACCATCACTAACACCATCACATGAAATAAATGAAAAATCCTTGAGCATTACAATCAAGTCTCAACTTCTCTAACTTCTGTTGCCAGGTTTGCTTAGGAGATAATTTTGCTAGTTACGGGTCTGAGACACAGAAGCTGAGGAAGCAGTTTATGAATGGTGTATTTTCATTGCTGGCTACAGTAGGAGGTCTGGTGCATGAAAGTCAAGAGAGCAGCTTGTGAGGGCGTATTCCTCTTTCTTATTGTTTACAGAGCTGTCCAAGGTTGGTTGGAAATAAATGAATTGACTAGTCAGAGGTATGGAATGTAGAAAACTAGGACAATGTTTGTGAAGGTATATCTTGGTTGGATCAATCCCTTTTGCTGTTTTTCACATTGGTATGTAGGGTTGGATGAATATGCCTTTGGTTTAGTTCATATAGCCCAGTAAATTCAAATAGCTACAGCCTATCTTCACTCGTACAAAATGGTAGAAAATAGGACTGAAATATACAAGTGCAAGTACAAAGATATAATGTGCTAGACATCATGACTTTTTGCCTCTCAATGAGCTAAAGGAATGCACAAAATTTTTTACTACAGATTTAGAAAAAAGATCAAAAAGTGTGAAAAACAACAGGATTTTCAAAACTTATTATGCTGTTATTCCAGACTATCATTTTAAAATTTTGAACATTTATGGTAAGTTTTTGTAAACAACTCACATATACTTAAATACATGGCAAAGAATCACATTCCCAATATTCATGTCTTGTCAAATCACTGATATCCTTAGCTGTTCCATGAAGAGCATAGTTTAGCTCGCACAGCTTACAGCTGACTAACATGATTCCAAATGATTATATTCCCAACACTCATGCTTTATCAAATCCCCTACATCCTTAGCTGTTCCACAAAAAGCCTAACATAACCAATACAGCTCACAATTGGCTAACATGGTTCCAAATGATCATACTCCCAACATTCATGCATTGTTAAATCACTGACATCCGTAACTGTTCCATAAAGAGCCTACTTTAACACACCCAGCTCACAAGTGGCTAACATGATACCAAATGATCATATTCCCAATACTCATTCCTTATCAAATCACAGACATCCTTAGCTGTTCCATAAAAAGTTTGGTTTAACCTACATATCTCACAAGTGGCTAAGATTATTCCAAATGATCATATTCCCAATACTCATGCCTTATCAAATCACTGACATTCTTAGCTGTTCCACGAAGAGCTTGGTTTAACACACAACTCACAGTTATGATAAATTACACTGCATAACAATTTTTTTTTTAAAAGTTTTGCTTCCTGAAAAGATTTTGCTGATTGTGACAGGTACTTGGTGGGTGAGCACAAATATAATTTTGGCTTTGCTTCATCACGTAGAAACTCTGAGAAATAGACAGTTAACTGTTTACCGGCAATAACATATTTAATTGCGTTTATGTTTCTAATACGCTATTAAGTTCAACATAATTAAAAGTGTTCAACTATATTCAATGTCCAGTGCATCACGTTGCAGTGTCCAATAGTAGTCAGCAAGCATTGACGGATTCCAGTTACTCTGTTATCGTTTATCCATTGTAGCAATGTCCTGGTGAAAACTGAAGATTTCGATGAAACTGTACGTGATGGGCAAATTTTGATGTGATTTCCGTGATCAGCAGCCAAACCTCTATAAAGAACACCCAATAGTGTTCAAGAAGCAAAAACTTTGTTGTGCAATGTTATCACACCCCTAAAGGTAACTAAAAGTTATATCTCTTAGAAGAATGTTTTCTCTGCAATAAAATTTACCCTTCAAGTTTCATCATCTCTACCACTGTTTAAGTACAACAATCTGATTTGCTAAGACACCGTGCCTATTTGTATTAGGTATTTTAATGATAAAGGTAGATGGAGCTAATGTTTAATTAAAGTTTTAATACTCATATTAGCCATCTTTATAATACATTTTCTAAAAGGGTTCAATACACAACAGCAGTCTTTCTTTAAGCCATCACAAATTACATTATAAATTTAAAGGACTAATAAAATTGACAACAATACCATTTTATACATCCAATAAAAGGTAAGCACATATAAAAAATAAAAAGATATGCACATGTACAAAAAACAACATCATACCTCATTCACGAGAAACAAAAGCTGAATCACTGCTGTGTCAAGCACATGCTGCACATAACAATCAACTCCAGGTCTTCCTAGACTGGTTGTTCCGAGTTAAAGTAACTACTTATTTTAGAAATATTTCATCATTAAAAAAAAAACTCAGTCTTACATGCAATGAAATACCAAGGTACATTTTGAATTAATTATTTAAGTTACACAGTACATAGAATTCTAATAAACTTTTAGAGGTACCAAAGGTACTTTCTGAGTACAAGTTTTAAATCACAAACTTAGAAGAGAAGAATAACCCATGAAGTAATCATTAAGTTGTCTTACTGGTAGTAGTTTATAGCAAGTACACTTATGATAACTTAAACTTCAATTATTCTGATGAACATGAAGGTGTTAGAAAGTGATTACCTTATTAAATGACTTCAAATCAATCTTTAACTGCTTTAACATGTAGATTTGTCTATTTTTTGTAACACCAATGTCTTCTGTGTCTGAAGCTTGCCCATTCCAAGTCAGTACATAATCAAGAATTAAAATATTTGCTAAACTTTCCAAGCCACTAGTGCACATTTAAATTTCAGGTAATCAACACACACACACGCATGCACACACAAATAAACACAAAAGTGTCTCTTTGTGGGTCTGTTCCTTATGCAGTCACATTTTTAATGCTATCAACTATAAATCGAAGTTCACATACAATTCAAAAGCTGTTTTTAGGATGCAACTGAGGCTAAAGTGACCAAAACAGCAATTTAGGGCAAACAGGTTAACCAACTGGTTTCAAATTGAAAAGAATGAATTTCTTGGTAATGTGATCAAGAGGGTTATTTACATTTGTTCTCCTAATCATTCTTTCCCTGGTCATATATGTTTAAACAATTTTAAAACTTCATGGAAGCTTTAACTGTGCTCCTTCCCTCCCTCTCTCCTACATAAATGTCTACTTCCTAATTCCCCTTATCCAAAAAAGCTTGTGCTTTCTAACATATTCACATACTCCCTCAACCAAACAGATTTGCTTCAGCCATATAGTATTGCTTGAATCAGCTACACAATGAGTTTACAAATGTTTGGTATCAGCAAACTTTCATTTATGTGGTGTTACATCCAGAAAAGAATAAATCAGCTCTTCATTAAATGGAACAAAGTCAGAATACGCTGTGACACTTGACCCTACAGCAGAAATCCAGACAGCAGAAAGTATGGAATTTTCCCTTGGAAGCTTGAAATGTCATGCTAAGCAAAAGCAAGGTACCCATTTTTTCTTTAATTAATACAATGTTCATATAGTTTAATGTAGATAATCTAAGGTTATGTAGCAAAAAACTTTGACACCATCTTGTGCTGAAAGCTTAAGACTGAAAAAAGGAATTAGATTTTCTTAAACAGAAATTGTGTTCAACTTACCCTGTGGAACAGAGTTTTGTATAACTTCTAAAAGCCAGAATGACACTGTCACTTACAGTGTCTAAAGCTGTTTCTTATATGAACTGAAAAGAATACATTCATGATTAAAGTAAATAGAAAACAAAAATTGAAGTTGTCAATTATTTTATTAAATTAATAAATTTGTTGAAAAAATAAAGGCTTGTTCTGCTACTCGTATACATTTGTGAAACTATAAAACTGTTTCAAATATACTTTCTTTCAATAGTTTAAAATCAAGTCACATTTAGATCAATTTACGTTTACAGTAAATGCATATTCACCAAGATATCTCTACAAACACTAACATAACAAGGATACATCCTTAATGACCCACTTCTGGTTCCAATGGCTAATAACCTCTGGATGGGATCAAAAGCCAAAGCCGTTGGTTGAAATGGAAACCCATGACGAACTGTCTGCAAACAAGATGACATCTGAGCTAAGTGCATGGTATAATTTACCTAAACTATTTCAATAAATTATTTCTTTCAACAATCTTAATTCAACTGAGACCAATCATTTGACTTTTTTTTTTATTCAAAACAAAGTTACAACATAGTTGATGATACGCGTTAAAAGATCAATGAAACTTTATCAGAAAGGTTTATGTGATTATGAAGTGATAAGTTATTATGACTACTAGTCATGAGACAACAACTGATGGTATGAAGGATAACTATAAAGTGAATTGGCAAGACATACAATGACCAGTATATATTAACTTGAAAATATGTCTATTATAAAGTAAATAGCATTGACAAGGGAAGAATAAAACATACACAAAAGAATCTGAAGCCAATTTATTTGCATTACACTACATACAGATTCACCACACTCAATGACCACAGAATGGTTATACAGAAACATCCCCCCCACCCAGAGAATGACTGCAAGTTAGGAAATTTATTTTTAAGGCAAGGCCATTTGATCTTCAATTGCCATCTTAAAGGGCACCAAGGTCAAAAATTCACTGGAAGGCACTAAGCCTACACTACACATTGTCGTTAACAGAACAGAAATAAGTTTCCCCAATTAGTTCAGTAAATACAGCATTAATTTTTTTTTTGTCCAGTGGGGGTTTAAGAACTTGGCCTATCCTTCAAGATGTTTATCAGGTAAGTATTAACTTTACCCAATGAAACTTATGAAGTAACAGTACATCAGCTTTAAGATTTAAAAAGATGTACCATGCCGATCTAAAATGTCCTGTGACCTCAATAAGATTCCTAATGTTAGCCTCTCCTTACCGCAGGTGACATTTGACAAGAAAAGTGTACAAAACTTTTAAACACCTATCTCCACTTATTAACTAGTCTAAATTTGTGAAGAATCAAGTAAAATCCCTGAGAAGAGGAGAAGTTTAAAGGCTTAATTTATATCAACGTAATTCAACCACATTATGTCTGGCTACTTAGATCATGATTGATAAAAATTAGTTATACAATCTCCACACAGAAACCCTTTGAAAATCTTAACACACAGATAGCTGGAAAAACACATTAATATGACAATTTCAACAATTTACACACAGTACTACTACCACTGTTTTTTCTTAATTAATAATGTAAACTAGCACCAATAAACAGCAAACTAAGCCTACACTACATGGTCATAACTTACAGATCACCCATCATACAAATTCACAACTTGTAATTCAGTAATATTAACCCTACATTGACTAATATAGTATGTCTAAGCTTTTGAAAGGTTTGCACCTAAATGTTACTGAGCCAACTTGATAGTATATCCTATTTCCCTTCATTTTCTAAGCAAGAAACAATTCTATTTTATGCAGAAGTAAATTAATCTGATAACGCTTTCTTTATTATTAACATATTTTTATGCACCAACAATACCAAGCATGAGGCACACATATTACTCATCAGGATTTCTATCAACCTACCCTTATATGGAAATCTTTTTAGGCAGAATTAGAATAAATTAGTCAGACCTTGGTCACAGTACAATACATCAAAAGGATTTGATCTCCTAAAGTCCTAAATGGTAATTAGATCTCAGATTGGTCAAAAGATGACAGAACTATGAGCTGAAACTTCATGCCTGAATAAAAACAGACTCAGAGCCATTTTACCATGGTTAAAAATCAGAATGTAATTTTGAGGTTAAGAAATGATATTTGATTGCTTTCTTCCTGTTCACATGTAAAGTTGATGTTGGGATGTATAGAGTTAATGTGATTGAAAAAATTAAGTATGTGTTCTGTAGATTTGAATCCCGCAACCGTGTCATCTACATATCTGTACCAGTATAGTGGTGGATATAATGCTGTGTTAATTGCTTGTGTTTCAACTTGTGTCATAAAAATATTGGCTAGAACTGGTGATACTGGGTTGCCCATGCTTATGCCATTTGTTTGTATATAGTTGTGGTTGTTGAACATGAAGTTTGTCTTCATCGTGGTGAATTCTATGAGGATTGCGGGATTCACATCTACAGAACACACACTTAATTTTTTCACATTAATCACATTAACTTTATATATCCCAATATCACCTTCACATTTTAACAGGAAGAAAACAATCAAATATCATTTCTTAATCTCAAAATTACAAGAACCTATATTCAATTAAAAACAGAAATCCACCAAAAAATCACCCACACTGGACTATACATTCCTTGGAACTCAGCACATGAAACAAAAAAACTCAACATACTAAGTAACCAAATAAACACAGCCATAAAACTATGCTCACCAGATAACATTAACAACAAATTAGACAAAATAAAACAATACTTCATCAACATCAATAAGTTTCCTCCACAAGACATAGAAAACATATGCACACACCTAGACAAAAAACAAAATCAGCTAACAAAAGTAAATATATCCCACAAATTAAAAAGATCACAAAACCATATACTGCTGCATACCATATATTCCCGACATCAGCAGAAAAATAACCAACATTTGGCAAAAAACTAGTAACAAAATATGACATTCCAGTTAATACCAAATTTATTCAAAAACCAGGCACAAAACTGAGGTCTATACTATGTAAAAACTACACTGACAAACACCACACCAACATTATTTATAAAATACAATGTGATAACTGCCACGACTTCTATATTGGAGAAACAAGTAGAAAAATGGAAACCAGATTCAAAGAACATAAAAAGTCACCTTCACACGTTTTCAAACACTGCAAGTCAAATAAACACAACATAACCATAGAAAACACTCAAATACTAAATAAAGAAACAAACATAAACAAAACACAAAATTTAAGAAGCCTTACTTATACAACTCAAATCCAAAACAAACCAATACAAAGGAACACCTTTATACTTATATTAATAAATATAATCCAACATCTAAATAAGCATGCCCTCTACATTTCTACACTCAGTAACACAATCCACTTCAAACATATGGTCAGCTATCGGTCAGTTACTTCTTTCTTTCTTTGTGAACCTGATGATGACCAAAGAAGGTCGAAACGTTATTTGCTCCTCTACATAAAAATTTTCAACCCAAACCAGCCGTTTTTATATATAAATGTAATTAACCAAAACTTACTGTATCAGAATGTCCAAGAATTTATCAATATTTAAGCAAATTATTAATTAAACAAAAATTTATTAATATTTAATCAAAAACATTTTTTCCACTTTACTCAGGTTCTAATCCTACTTTGTGATAGATGAGGCAGATGAAAGTTTTCCATCACGTTATGCAGGTTCCATCATATAAAGGGCCTTTTATAAGAGAAATCTTAAGATAATGCTACACAATTTTTATATTTCTGGCCTGTACAGATTTTACTGTATAATGTTTTCAATTATACTGTTTTCAATTATTCCAATTATCCAAATAACCAAAACATTGCCCACATGATTTTCAGTATAACTGTCAATCAGTTGAAGACTGATCAATTTAATCTACGAGTGTCACAACTAAAAAAAAAAACAGTAGCATCCTGATTGATATTACTTTTGGTTGTTATTTCAAATATCTATATCCAAGTCTCCTGTGAGGATAATTAATCAGTTGAATGTAAATGATTAATGAGCCCAGTAATCAATTAACAACTTGCAATAATCATCCAGCTCTAAACTACTTATGACCTCAAAGTCACATCTAAAACCACAGTACTGTTTCTATGAACAAGCCTGAATTAAATCATTGTTTTTTTTATCCTTTTCCATAATATACCTTTCATGTCATCCAACTGTTTACACATTGACTTGTGTGCATTTTGTTAGTTTAAGTGAAGTCCTCGAAAAGCATGTTAACTAGTTAGGTTTCACTTGAAATGTAAAAATCTGGTCTCCTTAGCTTAGAAAAGATGTTGACTTACTAAAAAGATTTCAGAGGAAGATTAATAAAATGATTCTAGGGACTGAAATGCTATCTTATGGGTATATGTTAAGATGTTTTAACAACTTCAAAAAAGAAGGGTAAATGGTGATTCACTGGATTTTACAAGCTTATTTTGAAGATAAATATGAAAAAAGCTACATTATGAAAATAAAACTCATTTAAGATAAAAAAAATTATGTCAGCTTTATTTTCCTAATAGGCTGGTTAATTCATGCAATGAATTGGTATTAAAAGAAACAGAGACCAGAATTTATGAGATGGCATAAATATTTTTCTAAAAACTAAAATAGATGGATTTAAATTTTACTTTTACTTGGAAATGGGTAAATAGGGACCAGGTTGAAGGACTAGATCATCCCTTCTCTGTAACATTATACATGAAGTTAAGCATGATGCATGGTTTAAGCCTGATTTTGCTATCTTTTGCAGAAGCTTGTTACAATCCGACTCATAGCATTACACAAAACCTCCTTTCCATGAGAGCTATCAAGAATGGTAAACTGGTTCCAAGAGCAGCAAGTACGTGGGAAGTTATTTTAAAAACTATGCAAAACAGGCACATACTAGTTACTTTTACAATGGGTTTTAATTAACCTGTTACAGTAGGAAAGATACTTATATTTTTAATCAAAATTAAAAGTTATATAACAAAAATTATCTTAAAGCTTTCATTTTGAATCTAAACACAGAGAAATCCTCCTAAACATTTTCTGCAACATAACAGTATACAAAATTGTACATACTAACGCTTGTCTAATACCTAATTTTTTTAAACATTTGTTACACATCAATGCTAAAAATAATGTTCTTAATCTCTCCTTAAAATATGATTTGAAAATACCATATGATAATTGTAATTTACTTAATCTAACTTGCACTATAGCAGCTACTGATCATGAAAATTGGTAACAAATATTAAATTGACCACTAATGCATCCGTCACATCATAGCCAGCCTGATAAGCCCTGATATTGGAAGAAAAGGCCTCATCAGCACTGGATAAGGCAGACAGTGTGGATCACATATTACAACATTCTTTGTTTCATGAACATTCAAACAATCACAACTAGGGATTCCCACAGCCATTTGTGAACATGTTCTTAGGATATATATTTTTATTCACAAAAGAAACATTATGTTGACAAACACTAACCACAGTTTGTTCTAATGCTAACATTGCAGCTTATATGCTAAGTTGTAGGAGTATAAAATTTAACATTCAACACCACTCCACTGTTAAGCTAAAACATTTTATGAATTCATCTTTTGTGAACAATATACATTACATCTGTGACAGAACAAGCAACATATGTATGCAGATCTATATTTTTAATGTTGATACACACTATACTGATAAGATACTTATTTGTTCCCATTTACAGTCTTATTCCACAGTAGGATCAATATTTTCATGCACTACACATACATCCTGTATGTATTTTGTCAGTGTACTGTACCACATGGTACATTAATATTTTTTTTCATTGTTAACAAATTTTAAGAGGAATTATTCTGTATGTATAACGTGAGTAACAAGAATTTCAGAAACTATCAACTGATCACAAAATACTAAATCTTCATTTCATGCAGTGAACAGTTCACATAAATCTTTCTGAGGCATCAATTAGTCTAAGTATAGATTAAATACTGCTTTACAGAAAGGTTGCATATTATATTTTTCCAGTAATATTTGATAGATTTTTGTTATTACTTTATTAAAACTTGCATGTTAATTTACACTTAGAAAGTAAAACAGGTAACAAAGAAATTAGATGCACTTCAAATAGAGAAAAAATAATCACAGATAATGTCTGAAGGTTTACACAGTGAAATCAATTAGGTGCAAAGGCTCAAATTTATCTTCTACTCAAAATTAGTGGCACTGTTTCAATACAATTAAAAAGAAAGATCACACATCTAAAATCCCATATCTCCTTAGTAACAAGTGAAAAGCATAAACACCTTTTATTTAAAAAAAAATATGGAAGGGACTTTATAAAACATTTTGAACTTTAGTACATGAAACAGTGTATAGTTAGATTAGTGGAATTTCAAAATCAATTAGCCTTTGAGCTCAATAACCAACTACATTCAAGTAATTGATTAATTTGATGAGATAGATAGTTTAAATAACCAAAAGTAGTAATAATTTGAAATAAATTTAATTAGATGACTATGTTTTTGAATCATAAAACTAACTGATTAGCCTCAACATCTCTGAATTAAAAATAATAAGAAATCATGATGGCAATATTTCAATTACTTTCTTACTTGAAAACAGTAACAAATGGAAACAATTATTCTGATTAATTGATTATCTTCTTGGTTTTAAATTGATTATTGCTACTTGACATTTATCAATGTCAATAACGCCTGTGATATATTAATCAAGTTGTAAACACCCATGATTACCTATAAAATGCAACAAATGCTAGGGTATAAAGCATTAAACAGTCTGAGCAATAGATTAAATATGTAAAGATTAGCATTTTAATTCAACATAGCAACTTACAGATGCTCTAGAAATCAAACCAATAAACTTTTATCACATTTTAAACATGAGCTTAGTGTGTGAACTACTTTACTTAACCAAAAATAGAAAAATATGCCTCCCTTAAAATTTTTCACATTCTATTAAGGTATTTTTAAAATGATTTACTATTACTATCAGCTTCCTTCATAAATATACCATGTTCCATGAAGATAATTAAACTAAATTTAAAGTAATGGAGTTATCTATGCATTCTCAAGTGGTACTTTCCAGTATACAGCTAATGAAAGTGTATAAAGTTTAAGGATCACTTGATATCAAAACATTACCAGTTAACATTATGACAGCCATCTTGAAAGTTTCCTACAGAGAGGATGATTGGTTGATTTAGTGTTTTATGGCGTAAAGCAACTAGACTATCGGCACCAAACATCCAGTAAAAAAAGTTCAAAGTAAATTTAGTAAAATTCATAACAGGAAATTAAGGTAAAACAAAACAAAAGTTTTAAAAAAATGTAAATAACATAAAACCAATTATTACACTTGGTCTACAAGGTTAATAGAAAAACTACAACAATTCAAGTTGCAAAGGACTTTCTGTAGTGTAACTGTAATTATCATAACTCACCAGGGAGATTAACAGGTAAGTACAAAAACCTCCCATCAGTCACCTGAAGTTGGCCTTTCCAATCCTGGTTCCAAGTTATTTGATGTTATGGCCATTTTCAAAAAGGAAAGTAATAAAAAAGGTTTTAAAAGACATGTAGCAAAATTATAATAACTTGCCAGGATGACTAATGGGTAGTTCAAATAGATAATTCAAACAGCAGTATTAGTCACCTCAAATTGGCCTTTCCAGTCCTGGTTTCGAATTATTTAAGGTTATGGCCAGTTTCTAATTTCAAATTGAACAAGATGAAATGTAATATTTAAAAGGAAGCCACATTAAAAAGGTGTAATGTATAAATTAAAAAACTAAAAACATTACCAAGGTGAACAGTGCCACCATCACCAATAACACTGTCTAACATTATGGACAAACCTTAGGACAGAACTTGTTTAAAAATGGTGCCGTCAGTGAGAGTCGTAACAACAACAAGAAAGTAAAATGTGGCTTATTGTGATCTGAGTGTTACACAAACTACCCACTGGTGCATCAGTTCCAGATAAAACAAAACGATTAGTTAAAAATCTGTGACAAATGCATAGCCCAGTTAGAACAACTTCCTCTTTCCGATCCTTATGGAAGCAAGACGGCTAAAGTCTAATATAGGGTTTTAGTTGGAAAAGCTTGTTTTCACATTGCTTACTCCAAGTCAACTGCCAGCTGGCATGGAGCTGAGCCCTGAATACAGGGCCACAGTCCATGTACAGGACAGGCACAGCAGTGATAGTACCAGAGCAGATAGACTTAGCTGCAGTGTCGGCAAAGCTTGTTCTGCGAATACCAATGTGGCCCAATATCCTGAAAAACTGGATAAAAGTAGATGTTAGAGAAATTGGCCAGTTGGTTTTAAATATGGGCAAGAACAGGGTATCAACTAACATGAAGCAATTCCAGGGCCAGAAGAGAACTAAACAAGTAAGTATAAATAGTGCAGTTTGAGTACTGCTTAGCTTCTATGTGATCCAGAGCAAGAGAAATGGCATATAGTTCAGCAGCAAACATAAAAGCTGTAGAAGGGATTCTGCATGCAACCACCAAACCACAACAAACCATAGCAGAGTCCACACAGTCACCTAATTTTGAACCATCTGTATAAATAGGAATGGAAGGATGGTTCGAAAGATGTTCAACAAATAGTAGACATTATTTCCAATCAGAAGTGTCTACATTTCTCAGATGACTTAAAGATAGATCACAGTTGGGGACTGTAAGAAGCCATGGTGCTGATCAGTGGATACAGCAATGTTATCCAAGGACAAACCCAATTCATCCAACTGTGCCTAGATACAAAAGCCAAAAGCAGCAATGGCAGACCATCTGTTCTCAAAAAAGTATGGCCCACCGAGGTAGGAAAACACAACCCCAGGTGTGATGCCTTGGTAAGGAACAAAGTTTCAAAGCATATAGTAAAGACAGTTACAAATGATGGAGGTGCAAAGAAGGTTCATGACATGATATATAAGCTCTGAATTGGAGTAGTGCAGAGAGCCCCAAGTTCAGAGCCAAAGTCCTTGATGATGAATAGAGCCTAGCATCTTTAAGGCTAATGGTCTAGCAGAGCCATAGACAGGTAAAACATAGTTGAGTTTCGATCGAATAAGAGCACGATATATCTTAAGTACAGAACATTGATCTGCTCCCCAAGCGGTGGAAGAGAGGACTCGGAGAATGTTCAGTGCTCTTGTACATTTCACCCGTAGTTGCTTGATGTATGGTATAAAGATCAGTTTACGGTCAAAGATAAGCCCCAAGAACTTTGTCTCAGGGATCACAGGCATCAATACTTCACCGATACAGAGTTCAGGATCAGGGTGAATACCCCGTTGACAGAAAAAGTGCATGCAAACGGTTTTAAAGAGAGAGAAGTTAAAGCCATTTGCTGTGGTCCACTTTAGTAAATGAATTAGGGCATTCTGTAGCTGCTGCTCAATATACCTCATGTTCGACGACTCACATGAGATGTGAAAGTCATCGACATAGAGCCCAATTGCAACAGTAAGAGTGTATTTTTCAGTGATGGTGTTAATTTTTATACTGAAAAGTGTGACACTCAGAATACAGCCCTGAGGGACTCCAAGTTCCTGTAGAAAAGAACGGGAAAGTGTCAAAGCCATACGAACATGGAATTTCCTGTCCAATAAAAAATTTTTAATAAAAATAAGCAAATGGACACCTAACCCATATACATGTGGAGATCTCTCAAAATGCCATACCTCCATGTTGTATCATAAGCCTTCTCAATGTCAAAGAATATTAATACAAGATGTTGTTGTTTGAGAAAGGCTTCTCTGATTGATGTCTTAAGTTGAATCAGGTGGTCCGTGATGGAGAGCTGTCGTCGGAACCCACATGGGGTGGGCGAGAGGAGGTTGTTTAATTCAAGGAACCAAACAAGGTGAGCATTAACCATCCTCTCCAAGGTCTTACAGAGACAGTTTGTCAAAGCAATTGGACTGCAGTTTGAAGAAATCTTGAGATCCTTCCCAGGCTTAGAGAAAAGTAGGACAACTGCCTGGCACCAGATCTGGTTAAAAACAATCAGAAGAAATAGCAAGATAAGTAAGAGATAGATGGCACAGGATCTCACAGTGTATATCATTAGGTCCAACCAATGTACTGCCAGATCAAGGAAGGGCGAGTTTGAGTTCCATCAGTGTAAAAAGATAATTATAGTCATGGAGACAATCAGCTCGAAAGGATAGAGATGGTTGCTCTGCCCGAGTCTTGATGGCTAAGAAGGTGGAAGAAGAAGAAGAAGAAGAAGTGATAGATACCCAACAAAAGCTTTAACCTAGAGTATCGGCAATGTTCCAGGTATCAGCTACTTCTTGCCCATCAGAGAGAAAGATCGAGAGGGGAACAAAATTATATTGCCCACTGACCTTTCGAATCTTGCCACATATGACTTTGGAACTGGTGGTAGAAGATATGCAAGTTGTGAACTTAATCCAAGATTCCTTCTGGCTTTGATATCTTACACACTGAGCATATGCAAGGGCCCACTGGAAAGCAATGCAATTTGAGAGTGTGGGATACCTACGGAAAGTCTCCCCGGCCCTTTTTTAGCTTTCCATGCCATGTGGCAAGCAGGAGTCCACTATGGATGAGGACATAGTAGAAAATGTGTCTCAGGAATACCTTGAGCAGCTGCTTGTATAATAGTCAGTTACTGCTGCCACACAGTTGTCTATTGATGGCTTACAGATGATGGCAAGATCAAGTTTCTGCAAGAGCAGTGAAAGAAAGCCAGTTTGCCTGATCCAGCTTCCACCAGGGCATGCAGATCAGGTGGCATCAACCCCAGCCAGTCTCTCTCAAGAATACAGGAAAATGATCACTGCCTTGTGGATCATTGTCAACCCTCCATTAAAAATGGGAGAATAGTGAAGGGGAGCAAATTGAGAGATCAATAGCAGTAAAGGACTGACTAGGTGTATGGAAATAAGTAAAAGAACCAGTATTGAAAAGAGAGCATACACTCTACAGAGTGATCCCTTCTATCAATATCAGCACTTCCCCAGAGGGAATGATGTCCATTAAAGTCCCCCAGGATGAAAAAGGGAGACGGCAACTGTTCAGTGAGAGCATCAAGGTCTGATTGATCATATGTCTCTCCAAGTGATAGAGAGAACAAACAGTGATGGTATGACTCAAGGAAACACAGATGACTATGGCCTCCAAGGCTGTGTCCAGTGGCAAAGACAGGGTGGGCACATGCTGATCAACTAACAGTGCCACCCTTCTATGCACTTGTCCATGACACACCCTGTCATTTCTGTACAAAGTAAACTGCCAAAAGGTGACTGTATTTACAGGTTTCAGAAATGTTTCCTGTAAGAAAAGACAAAGGATGGTAGGAAGTAATGAGTGTTTTGATGTCATCCAGATTAGAACATAAACCTTGACAGTTCCATTGTATCAGGGTGGACATTTTTATTTACATGTAGATGAATTGGGTGGAGAACCCTTCTGTTTATGACCACATCTTTTTTCCTTACTATCCTTATTCGAGGGAGGTCTATTGACCTCCATGGATCCTGCCCTGGATCGATTGGGCAGGTCTTTGCTGTTGGAAATGGATTCCAGTGACTGAGGATGTAAACGAATGATTGTTTTGCATCTTGGGGTGGGAGATGATGTGTCCAAGGAAATGCCTGTACCTGTAACCAAAGAATGTGGATTTTGGGTTTTGTTGGAATGTGTGTAAGGGACAGAGATGGGCGTTGAAGTTGATTTACCAACTTTAACCATGGAGGTCAAAAGACTTTTCATTTGTTTGGAGAACAATTCTTTTTGAACCACAGAGTGATCTGTCTGAACTCTCACTGTAGTTGTGGAATGAAGTGCAGCAGCATACATCCAAGATGAAGTGGTGAACAGCAATTTAAGCCTCAGGGTAAGTCATGTTATGAATCATTTTCAAATGCTGCACCTCTTTTTCTTCCAACAATTTACAGCAAGAACAAAAGTATGATGGGTGAGAGCCATTGTAATTGACACAATGATGGTCTGTTGATGGTCACACTTGTAAGCATCATAGTCCTTGCCACTGCAACAAACACACAAAGAACCACTCATTATATGACGTCTTTGAGTGACCAAACCACTGACACTGGAAACTTTGGAGAGGGCTTGAAATGTATGGCCGTACTCTGCAATTAAGATAACTTGCCTTGATGATGGCAGGCAGACGTGGTGACATAAATGTGAGAATGAGGACATTGGTCAGCACAATAATTTCATCTTGGCGAGTAAATATATGCCTTACTGCAGAAACTCCTTGGGTGGAGAAACCAACAAGAATCTCTGACTCTGGGATGTTCTTCAAATCCCTCTCAACAATAAATCCTTATGATGAATTCAGAGTAATATGATGTGTAACCTCAATAGGTATATCCCCAATTACCTTTGAATGCAAGAGTTCACCATGTAGACATCACACATCAAGGCATGTATGTATGTATGTATGTTTTATTATAGCAAAGCCATGTCATGCTATCTGCCGAATCCATCAAGGGGAATCAAACCCAATTTAGCATTGGGTGTCGATAGACTTACCGCTGTACCAACGGAGGACACTCAAAGCATTTCACACATTTCTAACCTAACCCATCCTACAAGTTTTTTATTCAGATTTCTTACATAGTGATATAATTTTTAAAGCGCAATACAAATATAAATCAATAGCCTCTATCAGAATACTGGAAGTCCTGCTTAACTTACTAACTGAAAAATCTTTTGCACCTTAAAAATATTCAACCAATACATAAAATGAAACTTTTGAGTTTGTAAAATCATTTTTATTGTGTATTTTTATTACAACAATACTATTAAATCACATCAAATACAACTCAATGTTTGAAGTGTGGTTCAAAGCAGTCACCATTTATTGGTAGATAACATATACAATGGTGTCACAGTGCCATTAAGAATAACTTCCTGATATTTAGACACAACATGTACTATAATGTCACACTGTCATTACCAGCAGCTTTATGTTTAGACACAGCATGTACTATTACAGGGGTAGCTAAACTGCAACTCTTTGACATATGATGTGCAGTTCATGGAAATGTGTTGGCTGAGCTCCTTTTTGCATCACAATTAATATAAAAGGTAAATAAAAAATTTAAGTGTTATAATTATTTACTTGGTATAAATTGAAAGTCCACTAGATTAAAAGGTAAGCTTAATGTTCATGGTGACTAAATATATTTAAGAATTTAAATCCTACTTTTAATGCTAGATTTGAATCAGGGATTAAAGAAACTTTGGATCAGCAAGGATTACAGAGGAATTGTGTTAGAGAATCAGTAATCGTACAACCCGCTGCTGACAATGTTAGTTTTAGTGGGCGTATCTTAAGATTGCCTGATTGAAGCATGAGTGGCTGTGTTACTGGCAGTGGAATTAGCAGTGTTGGTGTGACACTGGCCACTGTAGTACGTGGTTGCATTACACCTTTGAGCTTATTGTCTCTTTTCACTTTACTTTGTTAGAAGTGTCTATGAAAATTTTGTGAAGGAAGATAGCATCATCAAATTGAAAGAAGCAAAAGTATGAACATGATACCAGAAATTTTAAGCCAGAGTGTGGAGAAGATTTTGCATTCACCATTAAAGGAGGTAAACCTTTGTGTCTTATCAGTAATGTGTTACTCAGTCATTACAAAGCCAGTAACTTGAAATGCCACTATGAAAAAAAAAAAAAAAAAAATCGCAAATTTTTCATTTGATTATCCACCTAAATCAAAAATATGGAAAAACAAGTGTGTTAAAGTCATCACTAAATAGCCAGCAGACACTGTTGACAATATTCAGTTAGAAAGTTGATACAATGACTGAAGCTAGTTTTGTTGTATCATTGAATATTACTTGTGCTAAACACCCATATTCTGATGATGAATGTGTTAAGAATACAGCTGAATTTGTTGCAGCGTTAGATCCAAGTAACAAAACTTCAGCAACTAATACCACAAACACCAGCTGCAAAAAAACACATCTCCCAGATCAATGATGTAATAGAGATAAAATGCAAAATGATTTAAAGAATTCCCTTGCATCCAGCTAGCCCTTAACAAATAATCAATGCACAGACATACAAGACATCCCACAACTGGCAGTATTTGTTCATTATGTTTCTTCTGATGCAACTGTGAAAGAAGAGATGTTGGACTTGGTAGCACTAAAAGAAACAATTCACAGTGTTGATGTTAAAAATGAGCTAGACAGAACCTTAACAAATGCTGATATTCCACTGGATACACTCGTCAGTGTTGCAACAGATGGAGCACCTGCAATGGTGGGGAAAAGTGCAGGATTAATTGCACTTATGAAAAGTGATCCCAGCTTTCCAGAGTTTCTTCATGTTCATTGCATTGTTCATTGTGAACACCTGGCAGCCAGACACTTTACGTGTAAAGATGCTATGAAATTTGTTCTTGAAACTGTCAATTTCATGCACTTAAATGACAGTTATATTAAAAAATTTTATTGAAGAACTGGAGCTTGAAGATAAACCCAGTGATGTCTCAAATAGGTTTGTAGATCTGTTGAAGTCTACTATTACTTTTCTCGAAGAAAAGATTCTATCCTTAACTGGGAAATGATGAATGGATGCAAAATCTAATATTCCTTACTCATATACTGAATCATCTAAAAACTCTAAACTTCACACTCCAGGCAAAGGATAAGATTGTTTCTGATCTTATTCGACAAGTTTCAGCTTTCAGAGACATATTGTCAAGAAACTTCAGTTGCTTTCCCAATCTCAAAAAGAGAGAGGACACATTCCTTGATATTGAAATAAAAAGACCACAAAGTGGAAGAATACAGAGATAAATTACAAGGACTGTTTGATAATTTTCTAGATAGGTTTGAGGACTTGCAAAAGCTGAAGCCCTGCTTTGCCTTTCCTCTAAATCCATTCATGGTTGATGTGATCAATGATAGTTGTCAAATTCTCAAGCCTCTGTTTACAGAATCACCTGCTGTGGAAATGGAACTAATAGAACTACAGGAAGATCTGGGTCACCTTAGTTTTCAGCATAACATACCACTGTGAATCATTACTCAGTAATGAAGTTTGTGAAGTCTAAGCATCATGCAATCCTTACAAATCAACACCTGATGGAGCTAATTCATACAGCCTTGACAATATATCAGCCAGAATTTCAACAACTCACAACCAAAATGAAAACTCACAAGACCTCTATTAGCAGTAAATAGCCTGATAATTGTATCAATGTTTGTGTCAGAAACATTGTAATAAAATTTTGTAAGGTGGTATCTGATTAAAATATCTCTAATTTTATAATTTTACATATTTTCTTCCATGTTTTGACCAGATAGTTACTAAAACAAATATCACTAAAATCTGTTTTTACTCCTTTTATTTTTATTTTTGGCATTCTCATTTAATATTAATGAAATGCAAATTTGCATATTTTTCTTATATGTTTCCATAGTTCATTACCATATTAAATACACTCAACATAGTTAAAACAATCAATCAGGATTTTGAAAGCATTTGGTATATATATTATATTTGTGTGTACTTTGTGATTATTGAAACTAATATAAATTAACAGTTTAAAAACTACATACATGTATAAATATTATTATGTACATGTATTTATTAATATTTATGTAAATTTTATGTAACAAAACGTGCATGTAACAATAAAAACGTGTGTGTAATATTTTTTCACGTCTTATGGCTCTCAAACATCTGAAGTTTATCGTATGTAGCTTTTACGTTAAGCAAGTTTGGCCACCCCTGTACTATAATGTTACAATGTAATACCAGTAACTTCCTAATGGTCAGAAACAACACCTACCATAATGTCACTGTCATTACTAGTAGCTTCCTGGTGTTTAGAAACAACACATGCTATAATGTCACTGTTATTACCATTAACTTCTTGATATTTAGACATGCACTATAATGTCAAACTGTCATTACCAATAACTTCCTGATGTTTAGGAACAACACATGCTGTAATGTCACTGTTAATACCAGAAACACAAGTACTATGTCACACCGTCATTACCAGTAACTTCCTGATGTTTAGACACAACATGTACTATGATGTCAGTATTATCACTAGTAACATCCTGTTGTTTAAAAACACAAGCTCTAATGTCACTGTCATTACTAGCAACACAACATGTACTATATCACAGTCATTACCAGCAACACAACACATACTAGTGTCACACTGTCATTACCAGTAACTTTCTAATGTTTAGACATGTACTATAATGTAACAATGCCATTACCAATAACTTTCTTATTTTTAAAGACAATATACACTGTAATGACTATGATGTTACAGTGCTATTACCAGTAAATTCCTGATGTTTACACACAATACACACTTTCATTACTAGTAACTTCCTAACGTTTAGACACAACACATACTATAATGTCACTGTCACTGTCAGTAACTTCCTGATGTTTAGACATAATACATACTGTCACCACCAATGACAGTATAATTCTACACAATGGAATCATCCAACACAAATACACCAGTGACTTGTGAAAACATTATGTGGTAACTAGCACTTATAACAAATATTTCCTACAGTTCATGGATCTCTAAACAAATGTAACAGCATTTAAAAGTTGTTGCAAAATAATTTATAGTAGTTTACACCCCTGAAATAATAGCTGTTTTAATAATACTATGTTGTATACCCTTATACAATGACTTTTATGTTTAGACTTAACCAAAGTAACCTACAGTTATTACTGTTCATTTGATGATTTGCAAGCAATTATTTATATTAAATTATCTACTCATAGTAGCATAACAGATAATAGGTGAAAGATTTACTAAACACTCATTTAACTCAACCTCTGTGGAATAATATACATCCACTAATAACGTATGGAGTATGTAGTAAAACGGTTTCCAAACTGTACGTAAAAAGTCTAATCAATGCTGGACTCCATTCAGTACATTCTAATGAACACGTATAAAAATCCAATAGAGAATTTAAAACATACATGTATGCTCTTTGGCATTTCATTTCACATGGCAATAGTAACAGGTACATAGATAAAAGGAAAAATAAAATGTAATATAAAATGCAGATGTACACTTTCTGAGCATCTGTCATTTCTATAGCTGCACACATGTAGACCTTTACCAGATACTACTTTGAAAGATCAGGTCAAACACTGACATGAACAGTCAAAAAAAAGTTTCATTCTCAGGACAGTCAGCAAATCATCTCTCAACAATAAAGCCTGGAAAACTAAGTTCCACATAAACATACATCTTGTTGAATTTTACCTTAAAATAGAAAATTATGTTAAACAATACTTATAAAAAAAAAAAAAGTTTTACTCTCCAGATAATATAAAAAAAACCTAAATAAAAACTATTTTACTGTTATCTGGAGAGTAAATGTTTTAATAGCTTTATTACCAAAATGTCCAAATTCCTTTATTATGCACTAGAATTCTGAAAAAAATGAAACATTCAGTTCACAATTTAGATTTTTAAGCTCATGTCAGAATCTTATTTTAAAAAAAAACTTAGGATTGCAGCAACACAACACATACAAATTAACTAGTAAATAGCATATAAAGATCAAAGCACCAAAATCCCACAGTCTTCTACAAATTTGATTCTTTGCATCCAAAGGAAATTCACAGATGTAAAATATGCTCAAACATCTACTAATGGAAGCACATTATATATACTTCTTTATATGAAAAAAACATCCAATCTTTACAATATAAATCTAAAAAGATACTAAAATATGTAGAAAGGTTTTAATTGGTAATTAATCTATACCACCTTATTAGACAGATTATGTTAATCAGAAATTGTATATAAATGACCAGCTTGTTACTAATGAAGATACTAATACAATAAGGCTAATTCTAGACACTGAGTGGAGATGTCTAAGTTCAAGTAGTGATGAACTTTCAATCAACATAGAACCACTAAAAGAAAGTCTTTTAACATTTTTTTTTAAATGCTTTGCTACCTCGATGACAAAGGGTTTGTACTTGGTATGTTAATGTTTTAAAAAAAAGGTACCATACAATATTTTCATACATATGTCACAACAGTGGGGATTTGGTAAAAACTAGTAACTTGAATTAAGGGCTAACAGGATGAGAGAAAAGTTGATACTGATGAAGTCAATTCAAACTGGACCCCTGACACTTGAGAAGTAGCAAATGACCAGTGCTTGGGCTTTTACCCTTTCTTATTTACATAAATAATATTAATATGGGCATGACTAGTAAATAAGTAAAGTTTCAGTTGACATTAAAGATATGTATAATTGCACTGTAAATGTTGGAGAATGACAGAAATTGAATCAATTGGTTAGTTGGGCAAATGTTTATCTTTTAAGTATAAAGTATGCAAAATTCTTGGGTTGCAACATAGATACAAGTTGGATCTCCTTCATACAGACTGCAGAAACATCTTGGCAAAATGATGGATAAGTAAGCAAAGCCATCAAAGCAGAGAACTGCTGCTAACAGTAATGATAATACCTGGCTTGGACTGAATACAAGTCTTAAATGGTTACTTCATTGCACACATACAGGTCGCTGATTAAACTTCAAATGGAGTATTTTGTTTATTCTTGGGCTCAGTTTTAATATAGACATTGAACCATCAAGAAAGGGTTCAAAGGACAACTACTAGAATAACACCTGGAATGGGATGTTTTTCAAACAAGGATATGTTATGTTATGATATCTGAAATGGCTCTCTCTTGAAAAAAGGAATTATAGAAGATCCAGGTGAAACATTTAAAAATTAAGGAAATTGGTAGTGCCAACGCATCATCTTTTTCCATACCAACTGGTGAGAACAGTAGGAACAGATGATACAAATAAAATTTGGATAAGAATCACCTTCAGCTTACAGTTTTAATTTTCAAATAGGATAGTTGGTTTTGCCTTCCAATGTTATAGATGCATAAATTCACAGAAATTTAAGGGAAAACTCAGAGTGTTTGTTGTTTATCTCTAGATGGACTCCCATCCATCAATGAATCAACAGATTCTTAATTTATATTAAGAAAAAGGTAAGAGCCTATGTTATTAAAAATTAAAATTTCTAGTTAATAGTTTCTTTTTTAATCAAGGCTTATAGAATGAGTTGCAATTGACAGAAGTAGGTTCTAACACCTTATAACGGCCTAAAAGGAGAACTCGTAATTTCCTAAAATATAAAAGATGATTCTTATGTTTTTAGTTTCTTTCAAGGGTGGTATTAAGGGCAGCCCTATTGGACCAAATAGTACCTTTTTATCTACAATGTATAAATTCTAACAGCATCAGAAAACTTGACAAGAGAATCCAAATCCAAATTAATATGGTAGTTTTGGTTTATAAACCTCAAGGGAAGTAAACACCCAAGAGGAAAACCAGGGGCACTCAAACACTTTTGTTTCTCTTCAGTCCCACACGCATTCTTAGGTTAGACCCATCTTGAAGAATATGGTAAAATCTCGGTTATTTTTGTTTCGTAAAACTGAGAAATGAGAAATGTTGAGGAGAAGGAAAGCTGGACTACTTCAGTGAGAATGAATTCAATCTTGTTACAAGGACTTCGTATGATGAGATTCATGAAGTAGCATAGAGATCCAAACTGCAGCCCTTCACATTTTATCATAGGATTCATTGATATAAGCAGAAAGAGTAAAGAGAGAGAGAGAGATTAAAGAAAAACATGCACACACACACAAAGAAACGAAAAAAACCTAATGAAAAGAACAGGAAAAAACAAAAACAAAAAAACAGCATACACACCAGAGGGGAGAAAGATGGAGCAATGAGATGTGACAGAGAAGCCATGAATGAGAGAGAGTGATAGAAAGGAGAAGAGAAAAAAGTTATAAATATATAGAAAAAGTGGTCCTTTCAGGGCCAGGATGCCAGGGATCCATAAATCCAATGGCAAAAATGTCGTTGTGGGTGAAATCAGAGTGCCCAGAGAAAACCACCTTCACTGGGCAGGCACCAAAAAAACTACCCACCCAGTGCCCAACCTGAAATGTAAAGTATTGACAAGAGAAGTTTGACTTCACCCTTTAAATAACTATATGGAATTACTAAAATGTTTTGTGAAACAGGAAAAATTTCTGATACACAAGAACAAAAATGAAAAAAATACACAAAGTGATGGAAGGTCATTATCCAATCATCCCTCACCAACCAAAATACTTAATGTAAATTAAATATAACCTTTTACATCCCATCCAATACAGTTTTTAAAAAAAACAAACTTGTATGCACCACCGAGCTCCTAAACTAAATAAACCAATCTTAAAGTTCATAACTGTCACCAACAAAACAAAGTAAAAAAAAACACTGGATTACTCAACCTTATGCCATTACTTCTAATATTTCAGTTTGTTTACAATCCTTTCTACTCCATTGTTATAACTTAATTAGTTCTCCATTTGCTGAGATAGAAGTCAGAGCATCCTTGATTAAAATTCCAAAATACCCCTCAGTGTCCAATAGTTTATAATACTTGCAATCACTCTCGGCAAGAGCATCCAATCTCCTTACTAACAGTCTTAGCATCAGGAATGATATTAATTCTTCCATGCCTCTATAGAAAACAAGTCCAATGGCCAAGTCTCTTCCATAAGCAAAATTCTGGTGTGGAATACTTTACACTTCATAAAAATTAACTCGTTTTTCTCATTTAGGCTTAGTTTCTTTATCTTCTGTTAGCCAATATTATTAGAATAGGAAATGCTCTACTTTGAACTGGAAATCATGATTAATTCTGAACAATAGAGTGCATGAAGAGTTAAAAAAAAACTAATAAAAACCTTAAAAGGTTCAGCTCCACTTTCATATGCAGACATTTTTAGTTAATATTTGTATCATGTATAATTGGTTGAGTGTTAGTCCTTCTGGAAAATAATCATTGTCAAAATTTAACAACTACTTTCTTTATTAAAAGAATACAACATAATTAATGAAAAATAGAGTCTACTTTTTGCTGCACAAAAGTATTTACTATAAAACACAAAATTGTACTTTCCAAGTCACAATTACGGTTAAATGTAATTATTTGAAAATTTAAAAAGGTATATCACTTTAACAGCCAAACTGAATTCCTACCACAAACATTTTTTAAGGCAATCTACTAAGAAAAACCATAAACTTATTCTTATTAACAAGACACGTGAAGATGTGTGTTCAAGAAAATTTTATTTTTACTATTATTGGCATCAGACGCAATCAAAATAAAATTCGACTTGCAAAACTCCTAAATCTTAATCACATACATGTTGAATAACTTAACCTTTAGTATGGACTTAATTTTATAATTATGTAGACTCTAGACTCTCGAATTAAGCACAAAAATATTTTCCCTTTACACTTAAGTTCAGAAATATCAATCACTATTCTAATTTATACAACAGAAACTTCGTTCTCTGCGACACTATTCTGAATATTTTCTTTGCATTTCTATGTAAGTTACTGCTTTTAACTGAAGCTTACCTTAACTGCCTGAAAATGTTCCGTTTGTAAAGATTCTTCAATTTCAGTTTCAGACTTGACAGGTTGGCTTACCGACGATCTAAGACCGTCCAACATACCCTTGAAAAAACCACCCGTTCGTTTCATTTCTGTGCGAGGCATGCCCGCGTTAGGTTTAATAACATTTCATTGAATTTATTTATTCATGACATTAAGCTCGATGAAGTTTCAAATCAAAATACTGTTTTCACGCCGACTGATTCAATAAACTCATCTCAAATATTCTTCACGACCAAAGACTAGGCCTACTTCCCTCTCTCAAAGCATGACGGGAACGAGCGACAAAATACCCGGATAAATCGATCTTCTCTACTCTGCAAGGTTGGAGGTAAAAAAATTCGGAGCATAAGAAACTAGATGCAGTTGTACACAAGGACAATTATTTGGTAATTATTTTAGAATACAGAGAGGGTACGTTTTATACGATTTCTGATATTATCGATGAACACCCCATAATCATTTCTAAGCACCTAAATTATCTTCGCGATATTACTTGGTAAAACCAACTTATGAAAAACATTTAACGTTTCACAACAACAAAACATTCACTAGGGGACCAATAAATCACAAAACGTTATTTCTTTTTTTTTTCTTTTTTTGCGAATAGATTAAAATGTAACGCATTTAAAAATATTTATATACATTGTTCGTTTAATTATTTTGACGAAAAACACTGCGTTTTGGTGTGGAATACTTATCTAAAGAAAAATAAATATTAAGTTAAAAATAAGGAAATATCTAGAGTTGCTTTTACCAAATTGTTACTTGGTGCGAAATCAATCACTTACGAAGATAGTCTAAAAAACTAAGGCTTTTATCTATAGTGAATAGAAAATAAAGAGTGGTATGTTACTGATTCACAGAATTGACACAGATGACAAATCGACTTCTGATTAATTTTTAATAAAGTATAATCCCAAGAAATTAGATGGCATTCTTCTTCGAAAAAAAATATATATAAGTACAAATCAGAAGCGATACGTCATTTCGGAAGAATGTTGTTTTTCTGAGACTTGTAAATTCTTGGAACAGTCCCAAGCAGGGGCGTATATTTTTTACAGGGGATAATTTTTGCAACCACTTATGTGGACTGTTCAGTTTGTAAATTGGTAATCTCTAATTACGTGAACCTGAAAGCTGTAAACATGCAGTCGCAGAGTAATCTTGTTGCCACGATACTTTAAGGTTTCCATGTAGGTTTGTATAAGTGAGGTGTTGTGAACAGTTTTCAAAATGTTAACAGAATAAAGACTTTATTTGTTTGTTTGTTTGTTTTGGAATTTCGCACAAAGCTACTCGAGGGCTATCAACAATCCTAAAACTGTCTTTACTTTGTCAAATCTGTCCAGCAGACCTCGTGCTTTCACTGTTACATCTGATTTTTCATTTGCTACTTCAGACAAAGAATCAACAATGTCACTGTAGTGATCATTAGCACATGTAATTGCAGATAGGCAGCACAGCCAGCGTGTTGGACAAAGTGGGCGGATGTATTTAACTGGACCATTGTGGCTGTCTGACGATAGAATATTTTCAAAAATTGTCTTGTATTTGCCTGACTTCTGAAGCAAGACACCAAGTTCATGTACCCACTGGATAGAATCTCGAACACATTCACAAGCTTCAACTGCATGTTGCATTATTAAATTAGCCTTGTGCGCTCCGCAGTGAAAAATAAAGTTGACGGTTGCTTCTCTTTTATTTTTGCCTGGCATCCACTGTACGCACCACTCATGTTAGCGGCTCCATCATAAGTTTGTACTCTTAATCCTGACAGTGGTAAATTGAGTCTAGTTAGCATATCAAGTATAGTCGAGGATATTGTTTCACCAGTTGTATTGGAAACACTGTACAAACCAAGAAATGTCTCATGGACGTTAAGGTTCTCATCTACGTATCGTACACATATTGCTTCCTGTTCGGCATCTGTAACATCTTGAGCGCCATCAACCATTAATGCAAAGATTTTAATTTGCTGCACTTCGTGTGCTATGTTTCTCAGTATTTGATGGTTGAACATCGTTATTTAATTCTGAGCCTGGGGTGATGTGAATGTGGTTTTCTTTGACAAGTAGGCCGTCAACTCAGGATATTCCTCTTCCAGGAGCATCATTAACTGCAGGAAGTTCCCCTCCGTATCAGTATGTCCACGTAATGCTAAACCTTGTCGCAGTAAGAAACATAAACTTCTGAGTATTCTGGCTAGACTTCTTTTGCATTCTTCCTGCTGCTTCTTTTTTCCATCGTGTAGCTGGACAGTCACTGGAGTTACATCAAGTGAACCTTCTGGAGATATAGCGAATCTGTGCTGAGAGGAGGATTGGTGTTCGTTGAATTTCTGTTTTACCATTTTCCAGTTGCAAAATCCGGTGGATATGAAGGTATACTCCACTGGCCTCTCCAATTTCTCTGTAAAAAGGCCTCTATTTTCCGCCTTGGCACAAATAAAACATATTACTTTTTGAGTCTGATTGTCGAAGTGCAGCAATGGGAACTCATCAAACCACTTGCCCTGGAAGTTGATATTTTGAGATTTTGCTTTCTGTCGTGGTATTAGTTGTGCGTCTGGATGATATGGCTTTCCTTACTGTATCTGTGAAGTGTCAGATTTTTCATTACTGCACAAACTTGTTTCACAACTATCTGGTGGTTCATGATGTGCAATGGTTACACAAGCATTTTCAGACGCGTCCTCTGATGAACATGGTATTTCCTCTGTATGGCAAGTTTCTATTCCTTTGCTTGAGGTTGTAGGATTATCTGCATCTGCATTGTCACTTGTAGTACTAGTAACTGGTTTGCAGAACTGTCTAACATCGGAAAGTTTCAGACGCTTGCTTGTCATAATTGGAATCTGTTTCCCAGATCACTCAACAGGCTAAAATACAGTCTTTATTGAAAAACTCTAACGTACAACGAACGAAGATAGAACAAAAAGGAAGTAGGACTGAACTGTACAATGTATTTAAGTCGAACACGCGAACCTCACAGTGACCACCGAGCCGACTGACTGTCTGGGCATTGCTGGGACAATAATGTGCGCTAGTTACAACACGAGTAATTGCAAGTTTATCGAAAAATACTTAAACAATCACAAATATATTATATTCCTGTTAAAGCTCATCAAAAGGCAAACACGTTGTGATATAATGTTTATTAGCACGTCTATTAAATAAAAACACCTAAACAAAAACTAGCAATACAATTCGAGTAGAAGCTTCAGGCCGTTTAAATCGCTCCTTTTGTGTTCTAATTACACAAGAAAATACATTATTTTTACTATCTATGATAAGAGAAAGTATTGTTCTTTTACCATAAAGCACCAGCACTTTATTAAAGGGCGGTGATAATCTGAAATTTCATGGATTAATGAGGGTCACAAACACAGGTATAATGAGCCCTGTTGTAAAATCGAGGCTCAGACTAAAGGGAGCGGAGTGGGGTGATGTAGGGCGCGTCTGGATCTGAGCGGCCCGAACCTGTCGTTAACTGTACACTAAACGTACACCACGGTCAGTGTCTTCGGCAGCTAAGGAGAGTAAGGCGTTCAACAATAAAACTGGCTAGACATGCATAAGAACAAATGGCGTAGAAAAACCGCACAATATACACATAAGATTGATGCAGCTACAAGCTACAAATGGCCTGCCAGATCTAGACCACAGGAGTTTACGTTTGGGAGTAATATTTTCGAAATTCATGCTCTGTTCAATCTGTTGTGATGAAAATTTTACTTAATCTTACACTGCGTACAAGACGTAGGTAGATTCTGTGATAGTGCTTGCAAGTCTTGCATGTATACTTAGACCTACTGACTGATACTTACAAACTATCGCTTAGATCGAAAAGCTTAGAAGCACGCCTATATTAAAGATGTACATTTCGGCTACTGAAAAAGCCTACATCTAGGCCTAATTATGTAATTCGATTGGTAATAACACGAGAATCACAAGAACAAACACACAATTTGTAGGCCTGTGATGCAATAAAACAATTCAACAGACCAAACTGTATGGGGGAATGATTGTATGCACTATACCCCCCATGTAAAGTGAAGGGGATGTATCCCCCATTCTCCCCAGGATCTACGCCCCTGGTCCTAAAATGGCAGTCATAAAATAGGTTAGTGATAAAGAACCAAATATCTTAGAAATATCCTACTACAGAGTTCCCATCCAGTGGGTCAACGGTAAGTTCAGCGATTTCCAGTGCCAAAATCCGGGGTTAAATTTCCCCTTGTGTTCATGTTGTATATAGTCCAATGTGTAGCTTTTTACTAGTAAAACAACATTTTAAAAAAGTCCTAAGTTAAGCATAATATTTTGACTATTGTTTTCTAAATTCTATACGCAGTCCAGGAGAAACAATATACAGATTTGTTTGCTGCATTAACTGAAAATTTGAGAACATGATTACAAGCTAAAACTAAGTACCTTATTGCTGTCAACAATATAAGCAATTGGTGTTTTAATAGAGAACCAAAACACCATATTGTTTTATCGCTTTCTTACATAAATAGTTTTTGGTTTTTTTGTACTATATGCATACATATTATTTTACTGTGTCCCTCACGGCTCAGTATTAAGTCTGAGGGTTTTGCATGTTCAAAAAGTGGGTTTTGATAAACGCGGTAGACAGAACTCAAATAACCAGTGGCGTAGCTTTACGCTTAACAACAAATATTATACCACTCGCATACTTCTATAAAACTTAATTTTTACGGATAATGGCGTGGGAAGGTATCTTAAACGATAAGTTTATTAATTAACTTTTTCTATTGGATTTCTGAACAAAATTATAAGCGCATAACAAACATGTTTAGTACTGTTTCTGTACGATTTTTTACGATAATAGTACTTTATTCAATTTACTTTTTATAATTGAAATGTGTTTATTCAACTTATATATTTCGAAAAAGTTATTAAAAATCATTACAAAATTGGGGCTGACTATTTGAAATAACCCGTATGTAACTTTGCGTAAATATCAAAAATAAAACAAACCAAAAGTCGATTGATCCTTCAATAAGAAATAAAAACTGAGAAACTGTAATGAGAGTACACGCACGTACGCATGTGTGATGGATGGAGTATTAGAAAGAATTCGGCCCAACCCCATACTTTTATGTAAAAAAAAATGCTTATAGTATTTAATGCTTAGGATATTTTCATGGTTTATGAGAACAATGTTGCAATTGTTTAAGCTATATTTCATGCTAAAATGCTTCCAGATTTACTTTCATGGTTTTTTTCTTCAAATTTTAGGGAGAACATGCCCCCAGACCACTTGTAGCATCGACGTGTTTTGTATTCTGATTATGTTTCACACAATATCTGTTGGCTTTTAATCTCGCACATAAGAACTCCCTTTCAAACATTCTGTATACGGGCCTGCAGTATAATGATATACTATTGTAACGTATTTTATCATTGGGTAGATTAGTTTGTATTATTTCATAAAAATGACAACATGTCCAACCCACATCACAAAACGTTCACTTTGACTCAGGCTGTAGGCCTAATACACAAAAACCTTTGAAGACGTTTACGGGGCATTTTGGGCATTTCAAATGCTTCGAGTATTCATATTCACAAAAGTATAAAAATTGATTATATAACAACGATTGCCCAAGAAGAGAGACATGTTGAGAAACATTCCTGCTTGTCTGTTAATGCTAACCACAAGCGACGCTATCAAGATCATGAGAAGAATTACGAAAGCCTCATTAAAAAGACCAAACTGAGATTATTATCAACAGACTGGCGTCATCGCAGCATGGGAGAAGCTAGGGCAAATGTTTACATTATCGTGCATAAAACTGTCAAGAAAGGAAGTAAGTCGGGACTTTGATGTAGCATCCATTTCAAAAGTGTGTGTATGGCTACAAGTGTGAAGACTGACAATTTACCGTCTTTATCTGCAACCAAAGAGGAAGTGGTATGCTTTTGTTTTTAAGTATTGTGAAACGATCAAGGAAAAATAACCATATAAGAGTCAGATCTACTTTTAGGTAGTTGTGTACACTATTTGGAAGATCATAAGGATACCAGAAATAATTTGTATACAAACTTGTATTTGAAGCTCAAAAGTCAGCTCTTCATGAGCTCATAGTTCTGATGAATTCAAAACCAGTTCTGCTTAACTTGTGTTTAAAGCTCAAAGAGTGAGAAGCAATTATAGACATTACCAGCCAAATCCCTAAGGCTGAAGAATAATCGTGACCACTCCAATGATGAGTTTACCAAATGTTTCTTGCCTCAACTCTCTGTAAGTAACTTATTGCCATTATTCCTAACATTAAATAACATAGTTGATAACAGTTGAGTTGGCACAATGTAATGATTTAGTGATGTTATGGAAAGTATTCTTAAATAACGATTTGTTGGTTTACTCAAAGTATTCAACATGGATTATAACGTATAATATTCTGAAAGCATATTAAAAGTGCTTTATTGTGTGAAACTTAGTATCAGAGTCTGATTCTTTACTTTAACTGTAAATTCCTCGAGTTAGTGTTTGTGTGCTCTACTCGCCATTGCATTCCTCAATTAACATAAATAAAGTGTGGACTAGCAGATTTAGTTGAAACTCCAATACCGAGCCTAGCTGGCCTATCTGTATCCAAGTTTGAATCTTCATCACACCAAACATGTTCGCCCTTTCAGCTGTGAAGCATCATAATGTTGACGTCAATACCACTATTCGTTGGTAAAAAAATAGCCTAAGACTTGGCAGTTGGTGGTGATGGCTAGCTGCATTCCCTCTACTCTTACAAAGCTAAATTAGGGAAGACCAGTGCAGATGGCCCTCGCGTAGTTTTGCATGAAATTCAAAACACACAAACAAATACAAATCTAGTAAACTTCAGTGCTACCTTAGACTTATGAAGTTGATCGATTAATGATACTTAAGGACAACCATAAAGAGATTAATTTATCTTGAATCTACTTTAAATCGATATTTTAAAAGCAAGAGTGGCGGAAACAGCCGGAAGTGGGTTCTTCAAATACAAATTATTAGACAAAATAAGAACGTGTCTGGACAGTGTAATAAATTCGTTGTCAGTTTCTATGTCATTTATAAGAAATTTTGTTTTGTTTATGAAATTTGCACAAAGCTACTTGAGAGCTATCTGCGCTAGCCGTCCCTAATTTAGCATTGTAAGACTAGAGGAAAGGCAGCTAGTCATCACCACCACCACCCACCGCCGCCAACTTTTGAGCTTGGCCAACGAATAGTGGGATTGACCGTAAAATTATAACGCCCCCACGGCTGAAAGGGCAAGCATGTTTGGCGCGACGGGGATGCGAACCCACGACCCTCAGATCGCAATTCTTAACACGCTTGGCCATGCCGGGCCTAGTATTTATATGCATAAATATCGTTCTGTTTACTGAGCATTTAATTATTCTTGAAGAACTTTAAGCAAGTATACTTCGTTAGTTCTATAAAAGCAGTTTGTGTACATATGCAATTGAGTCAGAAATAATGCAAATGTGAGGCCATTGTGAATTCACGGAAAATATGTTGCGCTCAGAGCTTCCTTACAAACTATTTCAGCTTTGTTTTAATTTGCAAAATGTATAATATCTTATTTTATACACAGCAATCCTCACTCCAATGCACAACAGAAATTCAACTTCCACGAATGCAGTCATGCGCTAACTCATGTAAAGCCTCTCTGAATTTAACTTTTTCTCTTTAACAATGTCTGTGATGAAATATGAAGAAATAATAAAAATCTGTACATTTCATTTCCAATTTTATTTCAGCAACGTGATTGTGTGAACCTCAAGTTTGTTGTTATAGTAATATGTGATATTATGTGTCAGTCGCACACATTATTACCACAATCTAAATTGAAAATAGGAAAATGAAAATTTTATATTATTAAAGTTTCTAACAACACAGACTATGTAACCAGAATATCGCTTGTTAATCTTTAGTCATTATTGGATATTAAGCATTCTTAAGTTATTTCGTGAATAGTGAACATTTGTTTCATTGCATAGCCCACATTTTAAATCTGATTTATTTCTTTATTTATGGGATTTGGCGCAAAGGTATCCGTCCTTATTTTAGACTAAAAGGAAGGAAGGTAGTCAAAAACCACCATCACCAGCTACTTTATTTAATAATGGAATTGATCGGGACACCGCAATGTTCATAGAGCTGAAAGTACGAACATTTTCGGTGAAAGACTCAAATTCGCTACTTACAATATATATCTGACCATTTTAAGAAATACAAGCATTAAAAAAATTACTGCAGTCTGGACTTTTTGGCACTTTCGTCAGTTAAAGCTCCAAACAGAAAAGGAACTCGGATTCCACGAAGTTAGGGTTCAGAGATTTGATATCGATTTCTGCTTCTAGTCACGAAACAAATATTTCATATTTTTTGTGTGACATTTTATTTTTCTTTTATATATAGTACAGCTTAACCTAGGGCAAAAAAAAACCAACAGAAAACATGCAATTCAATTTTAAAAAAACATCGTTCTATCACTATTACCAGAAAAGTTAAAATAAATAAGTACTTGCATTTGATGTGTGAAAGTTTTAAAAGACAAATGTTGATGACCCTCCAACAATAAATTTCGAAGTCTTCTATTTTCTCCTTTCTCTGTTGATTCCACATTTAACTCTAAAAGTAACTTCAGAAATCTATTTTATATTTTTATGTTTACTGCACATTTAACTTTTAAAAAAACAAAACACAGAATCACAAAAACAAAAGTCTTAGATTCATAACAATCAAGTAAATCAATACAGTAAAATAAAAACTTTGATTTTTGTTATTGGGTCCAAAAATGAAAATTTTTCTTTAGAAAGTTGTCTGTTTCTTTCAGAGCAAAGCCACACTGATAAGATACTTTTAAAATAAAATTAATTTTAATGTTTTTACGTAAAGATCTACATCGTCAATCTAATATTTTGTGAAGCGAAGAACCAAAAATTAAAAACTGTTGTTATGAGAAGACTTTAAAAACAATTCTGTCCTCTTATATTGCAATTCAATGGTTCTTACAAATATAAAAAAGGGCGAGTATAACCCAGAAGTTAGTGTGCTAAATTATGAATACCAGGGTCCAATGTTCGCGTCCCCTTGCCACAAAAAAACTCACTCAGCATTTTGAGCCCACGGGGAATTATAAAAGTGACGATCAGAGTAGCTCAAGAGATAAGGTTAACATTGTTGACAAGTTGCCTACCTCTATTCTTTCAGTCGGAAATTGGGACTAGCTTGTAAAACTTCGTGTGAGTATCTGAAACAAATAAACAAATATATAGCAAGAAGTCAAAGTATTCCACTTTTATATTTTTAAGGAAATTCGATTTTCCTATACGGTCTTGCATGATAAAATCCAATTTGCTTTTCCGGTTTGCTTAGTTTTTGGTTTTTTTAAGTATCTGAAAAGTAGTTTTTTATGGTAATTTTCTTCATCAGGACCTTGAGTTATTTTCATTACTTGTGTTAACGAGTTTTCTATGTAAGAAAAAGGCGGAATACTAATTGCCTATTTTGCATAACGTTTGGCCCATTCCTTATTTTTGTAGGTATGTTGAACACGGCTTACTTTATTTTCTCTAAGAGTAAATTATACGTGATGTTGATTACATACGAGCTTCGTGCTGGAAAAAGAAGAAAATAAATCTCTTTAAAACTACAACAGCCGTTTGTAATCTAAATGTCTGCTGCTCTAAATTATTCTACATTAGCTCTTGAAGACCATTGTTTAGGGATACTTATATTTTTCACTTTCCAATAAACCGAGCTTCACTAATGTATTGCTGTGGTGTACAATTCTGGAAAGGTACATAAAACATAAAATAAGAGTCAATATTTTTTCCTTAAATACCATTTTAAAGAAATTGCACAAATCTCCTTTTCTATTGGCTGAGTATGAAATTTGTAACCGTTGTGGCAACTTGCATTCAACTCGAAAAAGTGTTATTGCGAGCGTTTCATAACATGACGAATTTTAAAATGTATTGCGTTTGAAATTTAATTATCATATAGTTTTCCAAGATCTTTTTATCAAGGGATTCTACACCTACTAGGGCTACACAAATTTTAGCCCTCTTTATCTCTGCTGAAAAAACATCAAAGGTTATAGATGGCATTGTGACAACATGGTCAATAATATAAAGTTTCATGTGAATGTTTCAATAGGCCTAATACATGTAAAAAATAGCAGATGACCTAGAAAGGTCGAAGCATTATTCTCTCCTTATCAATAAAATTGTTAATACCAATACCAGCCGTTATGATATACATTTTTATTTGAAGTGGGTTTCTCGTCATCAAGAGTTCACTGTGGTCTTTAAATTCATTTATTGCCTCCGAACGCCTTAAAATTATTAGGTTGTCCAGAAACAAATGTCGGAATTTTGACAATGACATTTAAAAGCTGAATATTGAGTAACTTATCGTTGGTTGGTTTAATCCAACGTTTGTCGTTTACAAGGTATCTTAACTGTCTGCTGTTTCAACTCTACTTAGAATAACTTTCGCAACCCCCAAGGCAGCATGGACAAGCAAGAAGGTCTTTCGTATGATTTTTCCTCTACGACTTCAAACTTGGACGAAAAACTACCGAAACTACACGGAACGTCAACCAGACATTCGGCCATAGAAATCTGTTACTGAACATATAGGTTTCAACATAGAGAAGAAAGTCGTGGACGGAAGCCATCCTTAGGTGAAAACACATTAAGGGAAGCTGTTGATACAGACCCTCGCACAACAGTACGTAAGCTTGCAGAAAACCTAAGCACAAGCAAATCAAGCATTGCAAATCACCTGAGTGCGACTGGAAATACGAAAAAGTTGGATAAGCGGGTTCCACATGAACTGACTGAAGATCAACAAAATCGGCGTTATGAGACCTGTCAAGGATGACGCTCCAAAAATTGAACGAATTTGAAATCGAGGTTATACCTCATCCACCTTATTCCCCAGACCTTTCCCCTACAGATCTTTACTTTTTCAAGCACTTTGACAAATGTTTTGAATAATAAAGGTTTTCAAAACCAGGCAGTTGCAGAAGAAGCTTTCAGGGAGTTCATTGACCATTGAAACTCTGATTTTTTACAGCAGGGGCATAAACAGCATCGTTACACGTTGGTAAAAGTATGTTGAAGCAAATGGTGCTTACTTTGATTAAAGCATGTTTTACAACACTGGTTTATACTTTTCCAAACCTCGCAGTTCAAAAACGACATTTATTTATGGACAACCAAATACTTTATGTCTTATATTAATGTTAGTTTTAGTCAAATTGTTATTAGCAAATATATATATATATATTATTAGAAATAATTATGGAAACGGTGAGGGAAAAAAATTATAAAAGGCAAATACTACGAGAATTTAAATATTTTATCGTGAGAAAATTAGCCGCAGTAGACACTTCAAGCAATGGGAAAATGCACAAAATATAGTTGTGATGGTTCATGGGCTTGCATTGTATTATGCAAAAACTGAGAAAAGTAAATGTGACCAAAGAGATTAGCTAAATTGTGCGGAGCAATATGAACATCTGTAACAAGAATTTTCAATCCTACAGTAACAAACAGCATGAAAACAAGATAATGTAAATAAACAAATGGCTCACATACAAAATACGCGTGCATTGTTTAACGCAGTCTCCATGTTCGTATGTTCTGTGATAATGTTATGTCATTAATATCATTAGTCGTTGTTTATGACTCCTGTTTACGCAGTACATGTTTGTTTTTTATAAATATTTTATTATTCTGTATTCCGGACAGCTATAATATAAAATAACATTAAATTTATTTACTTCAAAAATGGAATAGATTTTATTTTTATTTTTTTACCAGTAACTTACAGCTTAACTAAACAGTAATTAATTTGAAAATTGCATTTGTCATTTAAAGATATTCGATTTTTTATTGAGATCTCCTGAAATCCTGCGCCACCAGTAAAAAAAATCACAATAAATCATTTTTACGATTTATCTCATAGTTAGGATCCAAAGTCACTTCATTGTAGTAGTACAAGATTTAATCGAATGCTCTTTGTTTTCCATATGTTACAAGAGCCATGGAATTTATAATAGTGATTTTTAGTTTTTTGTGTAAAAAACTGAATAATATTCACTTACGAAGACTTAGATAGAACACTTTTAAGTAACAAATGATTATTTTGTCCTTTGTAAAGGCCTCTCTGCTAAAGATTTTCGAAGCTTTCGTGAACTTTTTATATCTCATTACGTAGAAAAATAAGCTACAGGTACAATTAAGTCTACATCTTGCGAAATAAATGGACATGTAATTCTTAAAAACATATGAGTTTATTGTCATTACTACGATTTGTATCGAACTCGCTTGATACTACAATGTATCAACGTTAAGTAGGACATCTGATAAAACGAAATGGTATTTTTAAAAAAGGCCTGGCATGGCCAAGCGCGTAAGGCGTGCGACTCGTAATCCGCGGGTTCGCGCCCGCGTCGCGCTAAACATGCTCACCCTCCCAGCAGTGGGGGCGTTATAATGTGACGGTTAATCCCACTATTCGTTAATTAAAGAGTAGCCCAAGAGTTGGCGGTGGGTGGTTATGACTAGCTGCCTTCCCTCTAGTCTTACACTGCTAAATTAGGGACGGCTAGCACAGATAGCCCTCGAGTACATTTGTGCGAAATTCCAAAACAAACAAACAAAATTTTTAAAAAATAGCGCTTTTTCAACAAACGTTAATGTTTAAAGTACTTTATAAGCACTCGGAAACTTGACGAAAAACGTCAAACTGTCGATAGGTATTATTATGTAAGATTGGGCATGAATTTGAACACTTTAATCTGCGGTATTATGGGTATATACTCCTAAATAGTATTTTGTAGTTCGTGATATCGCGTAAGTTATTCAGTTTCTCGGGAATACTGTTAGGTAGTACTTAGTCTGTTGAACGACATGTTTTTCACACACTTTTAGAAATTTAACTAAAATAGTTTAACAGAACTGTAAACAGATGAACGAACTGCCACGTGGATACTATGCCAATATTAAGATCTACTTTCTTGAGAAATGACCAGTTATTAAAATTTTCTCTCCCTCCCCTTATCTTATGCTGTACGTTCTTTAGATATTTTTGAAGCAAAAAAGTCAAGAGTAAATGTTTGTTTCTTTGTTTTTTGAATTTCTCGCAAAGATTAGTGTAAGACTAGAGGGAAGACAGCTACTCATCACCACTTTGGGTACTTTTTTACCAACGAATAGTGAGACTGACCGTTACATTATAACGCCCCCGCGGATGAAAAGGCGGGTATGTTTGGAGTGACGTGAATTCGAACCTGCGACCCTCATATTATGAGTCGAACGCCTAAATCACCAGGCCATACTGGGCCCCAAATAAATATCACAAATGTAATATGGTTAAAATACTATTGTTATATACTCTTTTAATCTTTGATAATCATTAAGATACTATATAAAGAATGCAATATTTTAAAATGTAGTAGGCTTAAGCTAATGTTTTAGTACAAATATAATAGTAATTATTATTCTTCAATGGCTTGTAAAAGACGTATACTTCTTAAGCATTAATTTATACTAAACTTAATAAGTGAGATAAAAAGCTTTTCACACAAATACTTATTTTATGGTAGAGTTTGGAGGGAAAAGAGACAAAATAATAACGTATATATCATACTGATGAATCAGACAAAAGTATTCGTGCGGTATCCAACGGTTCTATGTTGTCTTGATCAGTGATTATTTCCATTATACTCAGCCTACACTAACTTGCACAAATCACTGTATCATTCCCTAACTTAAGTTGGAGTTATACCCGAAAAATGCAATAAAACTTAAATATGGTCTAGGTAATTTATGTCTATGAATTGGTCACTGTTATATGTAAACCTAGCCTGAGGAGAAGAATAATACAAGTTTATGTTCTGTTTACAATAATATAAGTCAATAATGTTCTGAAAAGATAAATATAAATTGTTTTACAGGGAATATAATTTTCATGTGTAGTAGTTTTAGTTACCACACTTTCTTTGAGTGTGCATCTCTCGAAAATTTATAGCAACAGTTGACTCGAAGTAATTAAAAGACTTGTTTTGGTATGTATATTAGATTCATACATTATCTACAAAAGTTTATAGCATTTAATTTCTTCATTTTAAGTTATGCTAATTATGAATGTTTTCAAAAGTTCCGTGGCAAGTTCAATAATTCGAGTTGTAGCTCAAAATGATTAAAAACTCCTGATACGAAGAAATAAAAAAGGAAGTTCTAGAAGTTGTCTTATTCTAATCTTTTGTTTTACAATATAGTGTTGCACTGACAAAATAAAGCGCTTAGTGTTCATGCACTTCAGTGACATTTCTTTACTCTAGATTACAATGAATCTCAACCCTCATCACATCCTTATAGCTTTTACATTCAAACAACTTTCAGGCTCTACTGAGTATTTGCCTAAACTTATGAATTTCTTTGTTCTGGTTTAAAGAACTCTTACGAATACTTCGATTCCCCGAGCGAATCAAATACTTAAACCAGCACATTAGCCTCATCAGTAATTTATCAGAGTGCAAGAGAAAGAAGATATCCAATTATTTACAGCTCACATCAAGTAGACGATTGACTTAGTCCATTCGCATCCATCAAACTTCCAGTTAGCATCCAGTATCTCTCTGTGTATTCAGAAAGGTAAGTGATTTATAAATTACTTACCACGTTTTGTTTTTCAACACGTAGAATTACACTATGTAACACAAATTATGTTCCTGGATAGTATGTGTTTTTTCTTAATTGCTTACGTTGTAAAAGTACAAAAAATGGTCATTATTCCCTTCACACTTTGCTTTTATGACCTGGAAAATGAAATTTAGAAATTAACCTATTTTCTATGTAAAAACGGGCAAATCTGCATATTTTCATTTACATAAGGTCTGAATAAAACAACATATGAATCAAGATTTATATGTATTTATACTAAAGTTATACAAACATGAACAAAAATGTTTAGAAGTGAGTAGCTTTTCGAGATTTGCGACTGTAATGTAAATTACTTTCACGTATCAGCACCCAAATATAGTATCCCATCATGTTTTCTTTATACGCTCTTTGGTAGCGGCGTTCAAAGTCCAGTATATCTTGGTGGAAGCGCTCGCCTTGTTCCTCTGAGTATGTTTCCATGTTCTCCTTGAATTTATCAAGATAGGCGTCAAGGATATGGACTTTCAGGGACATCCTACAGCCCATTTTGCCGTAGTTCTTCACCAGAGCCTCAACCAGTTCCACATAATTTTCGGCTTTGTGATTATCCAAGAAGCCCCGAACCACTGCGACAAAGCTGCCCCAAGCTTTTTTTTTCCCTTCCTACTGAGGTTCTTGGGGAATTATGTGCACTCCAGGATCTTCTTTATTTGTGGTCCAACGAAGACACCAGCTTTGACTTTTGCCACAAACAGCTTAGGGAAGTAGTCTCGAAGGTACTTGAAGGCTGTAGACTCCTTATCAAAAGCTGTGACAAACTGTTTCATAAGACCAATTTTATGTGCAAAGGTGGGAACAACACCTTCTGGAGGTCCACTAGTGGCTCACACTTGACATTGTGCCTCCCCACAGAGATCTCGGTCCGTTGTGGCCAGTGCTTCCTGTTGTAGTGCGCTGCAGTGTCCCTGCTGTCCCATTGGCAAAGATGACAGGGAAACTTGGTAAAGTCTCCTTAGAGACCCATCAGGAATGCCACCATTTTGAAGTCTCCAATAACCTCCCAGCCATACTCATCATACTTCAAGGCATCTAGCAAGGTCTTTAGACTGTTGTGTTCGTCTTTAATGTGCACCGAATGAGCCAGGAGAAGAGACGGATATTTTTTCCTGTTATGGAGCACCATAGCTTTGAGGCTTCTGGATGAGCTATCAATGAAGGGGCGTCACTCGTTCGGGTTACAGGCAATTCCAATTGCCTCGAACAGACCAGATACATTGTTGCAGAAACAGAGCCCATCCTGACGAGTAAAGTTCTACAACATTCTAGAAAATTCTTGTAACTTCGAGAATATTCTCTATCAGCTACTCAGCACTGAATCTACCTGGAATATTTCGAAAAATAGGTAAATTTGAAAATTTCATTACCGAGGTCACAAAAGCAAAGTTTGAAGAGAAAAATAGGTCTTTTCCATTTACGTTAAGCATAAGCAATTGGGAAATAACACTTTCTGCCCAGAAACGAGAAAAAGTAAAAATTTTGTTACATCGTGTTATAAGTGACATTTTCTGAACTTTTGTGTCATTTTGTTTGAAACGGTAATGTAATTTCTAATGTTTCATCAGCGTTTTGTTGATCTAGTTATTATGAACATTTTACGTTATTTGGTTCATCGATTCAAAATAATCAATCAATTAATGATTTGTTAAATTCATATAACTTCCATCTACCACTCAAAACAAGAGTTTTTATGTTAGAACAAACGAAGAAACTTATTTAGACTCTCTCATTAAGAATAAATTTTTGTTAATTTGTCTATTTGTTGAATTTTGCGCAAAGCTACTCAAGGGCTATTCGTGCTTGTCATTTAGAATGATAGACTAGAAATAAGGCAATTAGTCATCACCACTCACTGCAGACTCTTGGGATACACTTTGCTGATAAAAAGTGGGATAGATCGTCACACCATAAAGGAAACACAAGTGAAAGAGCGAATTTGCTCGATGAGAAGATTCGATCCAGTAATCCGCAAGTTGCAAGTCGCGTTGCTAGGCCCAAGAACGAAGACTGCTTGACTAATAATCCACAATAAACGGTAAGACATCTTTTTCTTAATTTCTGTATAAAATATTTCCGTGTAGATCTACATGTTAATTTGTGTACAATTACATCGAAATAACTACTTCCGTGGAAATATACGTAGAAATATCTAGCTGCTTCTACGCATGTCAACAAAGGAAGAATAAATTCTGGTAATTTTTCTCCATGCTACAATAGCAGCCCTCCGAAGACTCATCATTAAGCCCAATGGTTTATAACACGAAAAATCTGGTTTCGATACCCGTGGTAAGCACAGGTAGCTTTATGCTTAACTACAAAGAAACAAACAAACCGGCTCAGTAGCACAATGAATATTCATTTTAGAAGATATAACTAAAGTAGAAACCACACAACCTTCTTATCTGTCGCCTCTAGCTGTTAAAACTCATTCAAATGGAAGCAAGTCCTCTTAGGAAAGGCGCGACGTACTACTTCAAACACTTCGTAGGTTTCTTTTACTGGATTCGATTATGATGTCGAGCCACACAACACCTTACTGCCATAATATAGTCAATTATATTATTATTGTATATACCAGCGTTCAGCTTAAATTGGCTCTTTAAATTGTATGTTATTTTTTAGGAAAAGTAAACATTATATTGTTTATCCACGACTAAAACTGAACTGATATTTACCATGTAAATACGGTGTCGTTTCTTCATTTAACGTCAGTTTCCAACTGTAGTTTGCATCTTCAGAAAATGTTAACACTAATTCCTACTTCAGTACTCTTTGAATCTTACACTGACGTAGAGTCGGAAAACTGATTCTTTATAAAATTAAATTGGTTCATTGTTGAAAAGCCATTGAGCAAAACAACATTTTTGTATTTCGAATAATTTTGACTTGAATCTGATAAATAATATATAGATATCTCTCAGCGGTGTGGATCACTCATAAAAGAACAAATTATTATTATATTATTTATAAACCACAGTTTGTATCTCAGAAAATGCATATTTTTTGATAAACATTTTGTCTCAGCTCGTAGTTACAAGAACATTTATTTCAAGGTAACTAAAATATCAGTATTATTTTGTTCGTTTGATCTTTAATTTGCATTATTTCAATTTACATAATCTTTCAAAATAAAAGCATCTTAGAAATTGTCATATGGATCGAAAGATAATGTTTATCTAAGGAAATTAATATGATTTCACTCCACGCATACGTTTATTATTCAAACAACTTGGTTTAACAAAAACCCTAATAGACTAAAATACCCCTAAATAAAGAGCAAAGTAATAAATGTTTAATAAATTAGGAGATTAAAATTAGTACCTTTCCTTTTTTTCTGAAGTGGATGAGTTCACGAAGATTTCTGAACACACAGTTGAAGCGAAATAAAATTGTGTATTTCTTTGTTCCAGTTATGAACAATAGGATGTTATATATTTTTAATTGTTTGGTTTGTTTGTTTGTTTGTTTTGAATTTCGTGCAAAGCTACTCAGGGCTATCTGCGCTAGCCGTCCCTAATTTAGCATTGTACGATTAGAGGGAAGGCAGCTAGCCATCACCACCCACTGTCAAGTCTTGGGCGACTCTTTTACCAACGTGATTGACCATAACTTTATAATACCCCAACGGCTGAAAGGGTGAGCATGTTTAATACGACGGGGATTCGAACCCGCGACCCTTAACCTATGCCGGGCCTTAATTGTTTGTAGGTCGTAAGTGAAGATTTAATTATGAGTATTGTTTGTGAAAATATAGAAATATTTGATGTTTGGATATTTCAATTACTTAGAAGAATAAATTGGACAGAAAAAAATCAAATGAAAAATATTTTACAAAAACTAATGACTACCATAAAGCGAAGGAAAATGATATAGGTTATATATACATAAAAAAGTCACAACAATATATAGAAAATTATGGTGGAAGGAAAAAGTGAAAAGGACGACAACGAACGGAGATATTAGGATAATATCAAACAGTAGCCAAGCATTAACTTCTGTTGGTGGTGGTTTGAATCCCCGTTACATCAAACACGCTCGCTCTTTCAGCTGTGGGGGCGTTATAATGTTACGATCAATCCCACTATTCCTTGGTAAAAGAGTAGCCCATAAGTTGGCGGTGGGTGGTGATGACTAGCTGCCTTCCCTCTTGTCTTACACTGCTAAATTAGAGACGGCTAGTGCAGATAGCCTTAGAGTAGCTTTGCGCGAAATTCAGAACAACCCAAACTGTTGGTGGTCCATTGCAGGTAACCTCGGTAACGATGACACAAGATGAATAAATGGTGTGTGGAACACTACAGGAAAGTACTGTTGTCACGTAACCGTAACTGGCTGACAAACAGCTCTCTTATAGTCTTTCTATTACTATATTCAAACCATAACTTTTGACGCCTGCACCAAGGCCTTCATTGGTTTGTTGATTTATTGTTTGGAATTGAAAACAAAGTTACACAAAGGGCTATCGGCACTCTACCCACCACGGGTATCAAAACCAGGTTTCTAGTGGTGTGAGTCAGCAGACATACCATTGGCGACGCTTGATTTAATTATTATTATAATCTGACTATAAATTTCTAGACTTGCACAAGTTCTTTAATTGGACCGTAACTTTCATATTTTCAGCAGGCCCCTTTTTGGTTATATAATATTCTTTAGTGTATCTATTATTATTTAGTTTATCTTCTGATTTAATAATTTAAGATTGTTTATATTTTATAACATGCTTGTATAAGGTTGATTGTTTTATACGTGTAAGTTATGACAAATTTCGTTACGTAACTCCGTACGAATCGTACGTTGTATTTGTAATTAGATTGTTGTCTAAGTTTTACTAATATTGTTGATGTCACATTACATGTCACCTTAGCTGAGTATTGTTACATTATATATACTGCTGACCAAAATCCTAATACCTATGAACATAAAGAAAAAAATATGCATTTTGCGTTGTTACCCCGAGTCGCGCCAAACATGCTCGCCCTCCCAGCCGTGGGGGCGTTATAATGTGACGGTCAATCCCACTATTCGTTGGTAAAAGAGTAGCCCAAGAGTTGGCGGTGGGTGGTGATGACTAGCTGCCTTCCCTCTAGTCTTACACTTCTAAATTAGGGACGGCTAGCACAGATAGCCCTCGAGTAGCTTTGTGCGAATTTCAAAAACAAAAACAAACAAACAAGCGTTGTTAGACTCAACCACTTATTTGAGTAGAGCTTCGAAGGATGAAAATAAGAAAAGGGAAAATAAAAATAAAAAACTTTTTAGCATTTAATAGGGAAAATGTGAACACTATGAAATTAGCCAAAATACTAGCTGGTCAAAAGTTTAAGACCATACTGAAACGAAGCGTTAATCGGTAAACACGTAACGAAATTTGTCATTTGCGTTCAAGCATTAACGTTGTCAACACCTCTCACTTATATCTCCTGTGTTACATTGGGTAAAAACATGGCAAAGGCTAAAAAAGTTAACAAAGTTTGAACGTGGCAGAATTGTCGAGCTGCAAAAGCAAGGTTTCTCTCAACGTGCCATCGCTGGTGAGATTGGGCGTAGTAAAACTACTGTTGCAAATTTCTTAAAAGACCCTGAGGGATACGGAACGAGAATTTTACGTGGTCGGCCCAAGAAAATTTCGCCGGCGTTGAGCAGGAGGATTCGATGGATTGTCCGGCAAGACACCAGACGAATGTCAAGCCAGTTTAAGGCCCTTACGGACGCAGAATGCAGCTCAAGAACAATAAGACGGCATCTACGAGAAAAAAGCTTTAAAAACCGTAAACGTCTTCAAAGGCCACGCCTCCTTCCATACCACGAAACAGTTCGGTTAAATTTTGTTGAGAAGCATCAAACATGGGACGTATAAAAGTGGAAATAGGTTTTGTTCTCTGATGAGAAAATTTTAACTTGAATGAACCAGATGGTTTCCAATGTTACTGGCACGATAAGGATATCCCACCGGAAACATTTTCTACACGACACAGTGGAGGAGGTTCCATCATGATCTGGAGTGTTTTCTCCTTCCATGGATCAGTGGAGCTTCAGGTTATGCAGTGGCATCAAACAGCAGCTGGCTACATTGGCATGTTGGAGAGATCATCCTTATTGACTGAAGGCCCTCGCTTGTGTGGAAATGACTGAATCTTTCAGCAGGACAACGCTGCAATCCACCATGCCCGCAGAACAAAGGACTTTTTCATGGCAAATAACGTGATTCTTTTGGGCCATCCAGCGTGTTCGCCTGAACTGAACCCCATTGAAAATGTTTGAGGGTGGATGGCAAGGGAAGTCTACAGAAATGAACGTAAATTCCAAGCAGTGCATGATCTTCGTGGAGCCATATTCACCACTTGGAATAACATTCCAGCCAGCCTTCTGCAAACGCTTATATCGACCATGCCAAAGCAAATGACGGCCATGCAACTCACTACTGAGACCTCTTGTTGGGCATTTTCTACCCTGTTTAGGACTTTTTTTGCTATGGTCTTAAACTTTTGACCAGCTAGTATTTAGACTAATTTCATAGTCTTCACATTTTCCCTATTAAATGCTAAAAAGGTTTTTATTTTTATTTTTCCTTTTCTTATTTTCATCTTTCGAAGCTCTACTCAAATGAGTAGTTGAGTCTAACAACGCAAAATGCATATTTTTTCTTTATGTTCATTGGCCTTAAGATTTTGGCCAGCAGTGTATTGTATATATGTGTGTGTGTGTGTGTGTATGCATAGATGACTAGCAAGCGCCTCTTGAATGAAAGAAAACTTAGCCTGCGTGTGAGCGATTTATCATAATGAACGTTGTTTTAAAGTGAGATAAGGAAAATAATTTGTTTTGTCAAAGGGTGTTCTAAAGTAATTGAACCCGACTGTGTAAATTTTTGACAAGAAAAGATAATTATTTAGAGTTTTAGATATAACTATAATATCCAATAGTGTAAAGAATTTTTGTATATACGTATGACTTGCTTTGAATATATATTTTTATGACAAATGGATTGTGTGTTGTCTGTTTATTTTTCTAATTTATCGCCAACGAGTTACAGACGCCTACTGTATGAGAATTTCTGCTCAATCATATACATAAAACTCTGACAGTCTTATTTGTTGGATTTGTGTTAGCGGGCGACGCTTTCTTTATTGTATTATTATAATCTGTAACAATACCTTTATTCAACGGATTTGTGCTACTTTTATCTAGCCATAAATTCCTACCATTGCAGAAAAGACTTTATTTATTCTATTTGTGTTTGTGGTACCTCACCATAGATTCACATGCTTGTAACTGGATACTTATTCAGTGGATATGTGTGACTGTTATTGAACCTCGAATTCCAACAGTTGTAGAAGGATCTTTTTTTGTTGGAAGAGTGTTATTATTTTGCAACAATACCTTTTAACACTTGAAGCAGGACTTTAGCTATTGGATTGTTGTCAGTACATCCAGCCATAACTTTTCACAACAGCAGCAGTCTTCGTTTATTCGGATCTAATGTTATCAACACCAAATTATAGCTTGCTACATTTGCAAAAAGACATGATGTTTGTCGACGTCAGATCTGGACATTAAATTATGTAGTCTCGGAGTACATAGTGTGTTTCAGATTCAGATCTTGTCTTCACTTTCACAGTCTAGAGCACTTTCCTTCTGAACCTTTGACGAACATATCAGTTGGAAACGTAGTCGATATTTAGACTTGCCCGTCTAAAGCACCTTGGACCAATGTTCCAAAGATTGTAATACATATATTAATCTTTGTGTACTCAGAGCTTTCTTTCTGCTTTTCATCCCCAGAGGTCACATTTCTGTAGCATCTTTTTAACTATACGTTTTGAAAATATCTGTTCACGATTTGTTGATATCATCAGCATAGTTGTAATATTCCTTCCGAGTTTTCAGGTAATTGATTTTTTTAGAGATCTAAAATATTTGTCAGTGAGTTTTTGTACTCTAAGCTCCTGTTCTATCTGATATTATAGTTCTGGGTTTCTTTATATCTGTCCAGTTTGTAATGCCTCCCAGTGGCACACCGTTATGTTTGCGGAGTTACAACGTTATAATACCAGTTTTAAATACTTGTGGTAGGTAGAGCAGCTCAAACGCTTTGCATTTCACAGCACTTATTGACCAGCCAAGGTCTTGGCAATGTTTTTTGTAAATTCCAAGCAGTAAATGTTTCACTTTGATTTTATTAAAAAGTACTAATTTTTTCTGTTTCGCCATTTTTGAGGCATCACGATCTCATATATATCTAGGAATAACGTCGGTAACTAATTAGAGATGCTTTTTTCTTAATAGTTTTAATTAATCAAATGAGTAGTATGTTAAAGTCATGATCAAAATGTGATAAAATCAATAATTTTTATATTTTTATACTCTGATTCATTTCCAACATTTTAAACACAGACACAGCAAGTCTGTAGTTTCTTCAAGAGCAACTGGGTGATGTAATTGTTTGTTTGTTTTTCAAGTTTCACGCAAAGCTGCTCGAGAGCTATCCGTGTTAACAATCCCTAATTTGGCAATGGCCTAGAGGGAAAGTAGCTAGACATCACCATCCACTTGGGCTACTCTTTTACTAACAGATAGTGATATTGACCGTACATTATAACGCCCCCACGGCTGAAAGAGCGAGCAGGTTTGGTGTGATGGGGAATCAGTCGTGGGGGCGTTATAATGTGACGGTCAATCTCAATATTCGTTGGTAAAAGAGTAGCCCAAAAGTTGGCGGTGGGCGGTGATGACTAGCTGTCTTCCCTCTTGTCTTACACTGCTAAAATAGGAACGGCTAGCGCCGATAGTTCTCGTGTATCTCAAATAAATTCGGATGCTTCTTAATCGTTTCAATTTACGTTTAATAAAAGAGCTACAACTTAGCTAATTCATACAGCACAGGGATTAAATCTAGTTATTTTTATAATCGGTAGTTTATCGTAGGTTTGTTTACATGACTGTTTACGAATCATACGTTGTGTAGTTCAGTAGTTATGGATTTGTGATTGTTATATTATTTCCTAATGTTACTAGAATCATCTCTGTTTTTCTCATTGATTTAATTGAGTATTTTTGCATTATAATATCTATTAGTGTGTGGAACATTCTGGACTGTTGTCACGGTATAAATACGCATAAAAAATGTCGTTTAACAGCTAGATTTAGGTGCATGGTTGTAAATTTAGCGATAAAAAACTCATATTGGTGATTTTAAAGATGAAATTATCACAGATTGTAGTGTAATAACAGAATAGAGAGGAAATAATTTGTTTTGTCAGCTGTGTTCTGAGAAATTATGTTTGTTATATTTGGGTTTTAGAACGATCGATAAAACTATCACGTCGCAATTGGTCTATAGGGAAATATATAGCCAGTGGTTGTCAATATTTTAAGCATAACAAAATGTAACCTGTCGCACCAAACATGTTCCCCCTTTCAGCCGTGGGGGCGTTAAATGTGACGGTCTATCCCACTATTCGTTGATAAAAGAGTAGCCCAAGAGTTGGCGGTGGGTGGTGTTAACTAGCTGCCTTTCCTCTAGTCTTACATTGCTAAATAAGGGACAGCTAGCGCAGATAGCCCTCGAGTAGCTTTGTGAGAAATTCAAAAAGAAACATATTAATCGTTGATAGTGTCATCTCTCGGCAAAATAAAGAATTGCCATTCTAAATTGAAAGTTACACCAAAAATAAATTTAAGATTTTGTAATATTTGAATTAATTTAAAATGTAAACCTTTATTTTAATATTTTTTTACTAATCAAAGATTTAACGTTAATATTTGAACGTTGAGCTAGAGAAATTAAATAATTCTAATTTATTATTTATTAGAGGTGATCAACAAGAGTGTAAAATATTGTAAATATATGCACGGGAGTAATTAGTTTATCAACAACTAAAAACATTCAGTCTTTAAAATATTCAAAAAAACCAAAAACAATTAAACCTATAGTTGTTTCGAAAATAAAACAGAATTAATTTGGATTACCAAAACTTCTGTTCTTTTAGTGCAGTTCATTTTTAAGGCAATATCAAATAGCAATTTAATTATGTCATTATTATTATGCCTATTTAAATAAATACAACATATTAACAAATCATCTAAAAAGCTAAAAAGTTCAACATCCATAACATCCGCTTTGTTCGGTAATATTTTCAGAATGCAGTAGAAACTATAACATAACTACTTCGGATGGAAAGATATCTAACACATCGTAGCATACTAAATTGTACTTTTGTTATACGCAGATAAGTTTCTGTGTAAATAGACTTATTCTCAACGACAAAACTTTAGAGGTATTTTTTAAGCAAATAAGCTATTTTTCAACACGATGTATGAAAGTTCACGCATTATGTAAATCGCAGAACTATCTATAAAAACTCTCTTGTAGACAATATCTCTAGTTTCCCAAATACCTCTGACCCCTCAAGTTTAAAATAAATGTATAAGTCCGTAATCTGTATGTCTTAGTCAATGGAATGTCGGTTTGCAAAGTCTTAGCAATATTGGCAGACATATAGAAGAGTCGCAGGCCTAAAGCTCAAACTTTACATTTTTTTAATCCTTGAACTTTTGAATATCCTAAGAAAACCACGAATCTCATATGTGTCTTCATTTCGTGGGAGTTGTCGTATGTTTGTTGTTTTGGTTTTTTTTGTAAAGGTGCGTAGTAATATGGAACAATAAAAACATTTGATATTTCTTTTGCTATTGAACCATGCAAAATCAAAAGAATCGCAAATTTGTCTGGGTCTATACGTGAAGATCACTTCGTAATATCTTTGTTCCAATTTTCATTTAAATTTATTAAAATTTAAGAGAACTGTAGGGCAAGCAAGGTATTTGCAATATGCGATTCTTGATCTCCTAATATTGGAACTAGGGGTCCTAAATAGAAACATCTAAAGTTACATCTGGGTTTGCTGAAAAAAAATGTATTCCCACCAAATTTCAAGACGACTGACATGAAAAAGAAGGAATGGAGTACAGTTTTAACTTTAGAGCAATAAAACTCACCCGATATTAAGAAAAACATTTGATGAAGTAACTTGCAATACAACTCGAACAGGCTACGCCCATAATAATTTTTATGCATTTGTTTTTATTCTATAATCTACTTTATTTTATTTTATTAAAAATTGTTACAGTCTCCACTTATTTTTTTAAATAATAATAAGTGTTATTGTTCTATCTGATTATCGAGATTTCTCCTTGAAGGTGATAACAGTTTTGTTTACTTGTAGTTAAACACAAAGCTACTCAATGGGCTATCTGTGCTATACCCGTAATGGGTATCAACATCAGAGTTATAGGGTCAAAAGTCCTTAGACTTATCCAGTCGTTTTGATATATTAGAAATAATCCTGTAGAAGTAATCTATTGTAATTTATTTTAACTTACAGAGCACGTTTCAGTAAGCCAATTTTTAAAATTTGTTATCATGTTTAATACAAGAAAATGATTATAAAGAGCTAAAGCTGTGAGATTATCTCACATCACTGTTCTTGAGTTGGTGAAATTCATTGTTGGTAAAAAATGACAATGAGTTAAGGCTACAAAAATATTTATTTTTGAGTCAAGTTTTTTGGCTTTTCTTCTTTGATTTTCAGAAGGTATGTAGAGGGCGTGAGCTTCTTTTTTGAGTGGAAAAGTAGTGTCACAACACTATGACTTCGGTGCTTATATAACACGCATTAAGTGTTTTCCACAGTATTGAAAATAAGGTGAAAGTATGTTAAAACGTGTAGGGAGACTTACAGCTGTTAATCACTGTAAATAGCAAAGCCACATCGGGCTATCTGTTGAGCCCACCGAAGAGAACCGAGCCCCCGATTGTGGAGTTGTAAATCCGTAGACTTACCGCTGTACTAGCAGGGGACATTTTTTAATATTTTAAATATACATAGAGATCCATAGAATTTTAACATTTTTTAAAACGTGTGGTATTCCTAACTTTCTTGAAGATGCTGTAATTTTCAAAGTTTTAACCATTATTTTATTTTATTCAAAATAATCTTGCTTTAAACACAGTGTTGTAACGTATCGTATCGTTGGATGGATTATTTGGTAGAAAGAATGAAAAGTCCAGTCAATGTAATGATAACAAATTAATTTATTTCTTTGTTAACGTTTGTTGCAGCCATGTTCACTTGTAGGCCTAACCTCAAATACTACATTTCAACAGAAATTCTGAGACTAATGTTACTTACGCCTAACTCAATTAACTCTGATAAACAAATACGCAATTCTTTTATTAAATAAATGTACAGCAGAATAGATACGATAACTTTTATTACTGCTATTGAATAACTTTTCTGACACTGAACTGACATAATCAATCAATGATTAACTTTCTAAAAATGAGCTTTCTAAATCTTAAAGTCCTCATATTGATGGGATTTCCACAGAAAACATCTAAATCAAATATTAAAAATATAACTTACATCAACCTACTCATGTGTGTTTTCTTATAGCAAAGCCACGTTGGATTATCTGCTGAGCCCACCGAGGGGAATCAAACCCCTGATTGTAGCGTTGTAAATTCGAAGACATACCGCTGTTCTAGCGTGGGACGTCAACCTACTCATATACCAGAATAAAATCCTGTCAAAATGATTAAATGATCAACTAAAATTATAAAACTAAACTAAAATATATTTGTTTGTACGTCCAAAATACACGTGCTCTTCAATTATTTCATCAATTTTGAAGTAACTCTTTAATCACCACATTTTGTGGTAAAACTACGCAAAAGAAATGAAATGTTATATGTGAACAAAAGAACGTGTACATTTCGAAAGTGACTTATATAGCAGTTTTTGACCTATTACAAATCAGGGAGTAGAAAACATAGTGCGGACGTTTCAACATAAATTTTCAACTTTTTCGATTGTACTTGTTTCTATATATTTTAAAGCCAAGTTGATAATATATGCGTTGAAACACCAAAATAAATTTTATTAATTGTTATTTATTCACCACTTAAAAACTTTTTAAACATTAACTCTATAAAGTAAGTAATAGTAGTCCTATTTGTAATGTAATTTAATACAGAAACGTAACTTAAAGGTTTAGGTAAAACGCTGGTTGATAACTTTCATTTTGCTGCTGACTACAACTCAATGTCATATTCTGAATTAAACTATTTTGCTGTTGTATCACTGAAATTAACAAAAATAAAAAATAAAAGCCTTTCTATCAAATCAGCATTAATAGTGAGCGTTCAACACAAACACCATAATTGGTCAAAGAATAATCAGGTGATAATTTTGCTGCTAAGCGGCAATGTGCATTGTTGAGAATTACAAAAAAAAACTAGGATTAAAGTGTTCTAGACAGAGTAACAAAAGAAATAAACCTTTTACAGTTAGTATTTCTCACTCATCTCTAACGAATGGACACATGTAGTTTCAATTTTTCGTCTGCAAAATAACTGATTTGCTTGAAACTACATTATTTTTAAAAACATAAACTTGCATATTTTATAGTGATGCATGTGCAAATGCAAATGTTTATTATTATACATATATATACTTTTCGTAATTCTTATTTCCAATTTATACAGCACCTTACGCGACAAGGTGACCAAACGATCGCATTAGAAGCTTTAAGATTCAGGTATAGTTCACCTTAACTCAGAAAATCTGATCAACATTCACCACCTCCATGGTTACCAGGACTGACTGTAACTTGTAGTGTTTACGCCCACAGTCGAGCTTGCAGAATAACTTTAGCAGCTTACCGACAATAAATTTAAACTTACAGATCCGTCACCTTGCATGCTAACTACTAGGCCATGTTCGTTCTTTATCCACATTTTAGCAAACTACCTTATGAGTATATACTTCTAGTTTCGAACAAATTTAGTTTGTTTACTTAAAAATCGATCTATTTTCAAATTCTGTATAATTTGATAATCAAATATTTATACGGTAGTGCCCAAAATAGTTAATTAAATATGATGCTATAGCTTGTTTGAATTTCTGTTAAGCCTTTAAATTTGAAATTCAAATTCTGACAAAATAATTAATCAATCACAATGTATTTGGAATATCCGAAATATTTAATTAAATATGATTCTACAGTTTGTTTTAATTTTTCCCAAGTCTTTACATTTATAATTCAGATTCTATCAAAACATGTACTCAGTCACAACATATTTTAAACCATTCGTTCATATATTATATATATCTTTTTTGGAAACTAAAAACAGTTGTTCTTAATCTAAGAAAGTGATTCTATTTTTGTTGCCAAAACTAAAACTAATAAACAAATAATACTTTTAACATCTTTTAACATTTAGAATATTACAAAAGGGTCTTTAGAATGCGTTATTCCATAAACTTGTCATAAAAAAAATTCATTCGTAATTTCTCGAATTAAATGGTGGGCTATTGTTCATGTATTTCTAACCTGCTTGTGTTTCTAATAAACAGTAAGGAGAATTCCGAGAATGGATGTTGGAGGGTAATTTATCGATAATAGTATTAGGTCTGTGCGAATATTTTTTTCGTGTCGATTCTACCAATTAATATTACTCCGTATTTATCAACAAAGTTTAGGTTATGACGAGTTTCCAGAAAAATCTAGAAAGAGGTTTTTATGAAAACTATAAATGTAAAATGTGTTTGATTGTTCAGGGAAAGCAAACTTTAAAGATTAGCATGTAGATAATTATTTTCATTTTCAAGTTAAATGTTGAGTCAATAGAATCGAGAGATAATAAATCTTTGTGTTAATACAACTGTAATGATAATGAATCTTTATGTTAATACAACTGTAATGATAATGAATCTTTATGTTAATACAATTGTAATGCATAATCAACAAACTGAAACTTATGTCACTGATAAATAGAATTACTTTTAACTTGGGTAGCAAACAACTCGTTGAAAAAAATGTGTAGCAATTCACAAGTGAAGTTACGTTCAACTAATGTTCAACGTTCGTTAATGGTGTTATGTTCAATTTGTGAAGCAATTCACTAAGGGAATTACGTTCAATTTGTGTTGCAACTTGCTGATGGTTTTATATCCAATTTAAGAATCAACTCGTTGATGGAATTATGTCCAATATGGTAACAACTAATCGGCCCTGAAGTCAAACGGAAATTATAAAATATTTTAAGAAGAACATAAGCTAGTACCTTGGAACTCTGCTTAGTAATGACAGTGATACTTTTCATTTCACGATAATTATGAAGAACTTCAACGGGCCATGTAACCCATGGAGTAGCATTAACTGCACACCCTGTGGATTAGCGGTAAGTCTACTAACTTCCGATGCTAAAATCCGGAGTTTAATCCTCCTCAATGGACAGTGTACAAATAGCCTATTCTGTAGTTTTACAATAAAATAACTTAAATTAAGGTCACCATTGTTCTTTTGGTAATGCTTAGTTAACTTGAAGACATATTGTAGATTTTTTATTCTGATTATATCGTTAGATAACAATGTTTTCTCAATATATATATAGAAAATAATGCATATTTTAACACATACAAAATTACAGTTCTTTCACATAGGTTTGTATATTGGATTTTACTTAGTATGGAGGCTTTTTTAAATTCTATTATATATTTGTTTGTGGGCCGGCATGGCCAAGCGTGTTAAGGCATTCGACTCGTAACATGCTCTCCCTTTCAGCCGTGAAAGCGTTATAATATTATGGTTAATCCCACTATTCGTTGGTAAAAGAGTAGCCCAAGAGTTGCCGATGGGTGGTGATGACTAGCTGCCTTCCCTCTAGTCTTACACTGCTAAATTAGGGACGGCTAGCGCAGATAGCCCTCGAGTAGCTTTGTGCGAAATTCAAAACAAACAAACAAACACTGCTAAATTAGGGACGGCTAGCGCAGATAGCCCTCGAGTAGCTTTCCGCGAAATTAAAAAAAAACATATTTGTTTGTTTAAGAGAAAAGCTGCAGTAATAAGAAATTACGAAGAATCAGAAAATAAAAAATTAGTATTAATTATATTATTTTACACGAAAGATAAGATGAAAATCTCTCAAAAATTCTCTATGAAATTAATTTAAATATTTAATTAATATATTTTTATCTACTGAATGGTCTATAAACTTTAAAAATCTATATAAATAAACGTAAATACATGTGGGTATCTGTTCCTTAAATTGATTAATTTAAATATTTAATTAATATATTTTTATCTACTGAATGGTCTATAAACTTTAAAAATCTATATAAATAAACGTAAATACATGTGGGTATCTGTTCCTTAAACGTTTCTACATTTTTTATCAATCAGCACCAAACTTAACACAGTGATACAGAATGACATGATGACACGAGGAAGGTCACGTATCCCCATATAACTTCGTATTTATAGAATTCTTAAAACCTCTGTGTCTTTCTTTTCAGGTTTATGCATTTTTAATGCACTTTTAACGTTTGTTATGTTAAGAAAAATAAAAATTAGAAGTACAATTTTCTGTCCTTTGCTACAAACGAGATTTTATTTCACCAATATAAACTGGTACTCCACCTAGCAACCAATAAACTCCAAAATGCTCCAAGATGTAAAGTTATACCGTTTTTTCTACTAAATTTAATCTTTTTTGTCCTTCTTGTGTTAAAATATTATGAAATCTTGCTTTATTCACTTACAATATCGACTTATTTGAAAGGTTAGCTTTGGTTTCGAGTAAAATGTTTGCGTTCAAGTTGCTTAGAAATAAACTTGTTAATTGTTTTCCAATTTCATTATAGTTCTTGAGATTAAAAGTTAAAATTCAAAAACGTTCCTCAGCATGGACCAAGTGACGACTTCTGGTTAAGAACTGCTAATGCCATGACAATCTTAAATTGACCTGTAGATAAGCACTCTGGCCTGACCTTTTCACCCATCGTGTAAATAATATGTCGTTCAGGTGAACAAATAAAACGATAGTCATTTTTGTCAACCATATAACAAAAGTGGTGGAAGAGCGCGAGGAAAAAATAACAACTCAAATTTTAAATATTATCATAACTTCTTGCTTGTATGTTCCTAAACAATTTAAACTTTTATTTCTTATAGGATTATCTGCAAACCTATACAAAGGGCTATCTGTAGTGGTCTTGAAATTTTAGGCTGATATAAAAAAGTGAAAACAGTTTTCACAGCTAAATTGTGGACTGACAGAATAGCGGGATCTGACAGTTATTTTTATATCGCGCCTAAGGTCCAAGAGGAAGGAGCATGATTTTTCTTTTCAGCAAAGAGACGCTAGCCGTGTTATTCTCAGATACGCTTCTGATATGGGTACGAATTTCATTGACGACATAACTTTTGTTCCTAAACATACCTTCCTTTAGTATTAATGAGCAAAACTAGTTCATTACTTCAGAAAATAGTTCATCCAAAAACTACAAGAGCCATCCTTCCGTTCTTTGAGCTGAAAAATTCTTATTAAGATATAAACAGTTTGCTGAACTTTACATACGATTTTTTATAAATGCTACAACTAGATAGCAGCACGTTCGACGTTGCAAATACGTCTAACAGCATGTATGTGTTTATCTTATAGAAAAACCACATCGGGCTATCTACTAAATCCACCGAGGGGAATCGAGCCCCCGATTTTAGCGTTGTAAATCCGTCAATTAACCGCTGTATCAGCGGGGGGCAACAGGACGTAACCACATTATACGCATTTATATCTCTTTGTGATATAATTATTCCTGTACTAATAAATCATATGAAAGAGAAATAATAAAAACACAATATGTAAATTTAGGCTATAGAACCTTTGCCAATAATTTCAATTATTTTCTGCGTGAAAATTCGAAAGGTAAAATTAATCCTATGATATTTAAATACTAGAAAATCTCACAATAATTTATTTTATTAGGTTTGACAATGGCACAAAAGAAGTGCATCAACTTACCACTTGCGTATAATATTTGTTTGTCTTATAAGCTCACGGAATTTAAATGGTAAGTTGTTCTAATTTAAGATTAAAAGAAAAAAAAAACGTAAATTGTAATTTATAGTTTTTATTTCTTAACTTTACTTATAGGTTTTTGGAACGGACACAAGTTTAAACTATCTCGTTAATAGTGTTTCACACTAGTGGTAAAAAGTTAAAAGAGGTATGCTGGTTCAACCTGGTGGAAAATATGTATAACTAAAAATAAATAAATTGGTTAATACCAAATTGTAAATCAAATTTTATTTTTTGATACAAAGTATGTATAAACAGAGTTGCAGCTTTTCGCCATACAAAAAAAAATATTTTTCTACCTTTTAATTTACATAACATATTATTGAATGATTTTTACTAGCTCTCTCTCTCTCTTATAGTTATTTCGGTATTGCTGTTTATATACCCAGGAGGGTCAGGTTTCGTTCACCTCTTCCTCCTTTCTTTATATTTGTTTTAGCGTCTGTCGAGTGTATTTATACATTGTACACTAGGGCCAGAGTAACCCACACTTATTCAGGCCCCTATCAAGGCAATGTCCATGCACTATCTACACATACACTTGGTGCAAATAAATCGTTTCTCTGATAGTTACATAATTATTTACATTTTCATTAGATAGGTATTAACTATAAAACATTTACATAAATCCCTTTCAGTTTTTATTAATTAACCCATAAACTAATGTGTAATCTAGTTTTTAGGTGGCCTTTTTCTTTTATTTTGAAAATATATATTTACTGTTGAAAGGTGTTTAGGACTATCTTCATCATGTATACAGTATCTGTCTAGTTCGCTTACTAGTTCATTTTTTCTCCAATTTTTGTCAAAATAAATTATTGTACTATGTAGGAGTCTATCTGCCATTGTTTCTATGTGTGCGTATTTATGCATGAATTCTGATGATGTAGTTCTGGGTACTTTATAAGCTGTTGTAAGTAATGTATTTTGTCCAAAATTGTTTCGGATCTGTTTTTCATTTAGCTAAGAGCAGAAATTGTCCCATTTTTTTTGTTCTTTTAATAGCAGTTGGTTTGGTTTGTTTGTTTTGGTTTAACAAAAACCCTAATAGGCTAAAATACTCCTAAATAAAGAGCAAAGTAATAAATGTTTAATAAATTAGGAGATTAAAATTAGTACCTTTCCTTTTTTTCTGAAGTGGATGAGTTCACGAAGAATTCTGAACACACAGTTGAAGCGAAATAAAATTGTGTATTTCTTCGTTCTAGTTATGAACAATAGGATGTTATATATGTTTAATTGTTTGGTTTGTTTGTTTGTTTTGAATTTCGCGCAAAACTACTCAGGGCTATCTGCGCTAGCCGTCCCTAATTTAGCAGTATAAGATTAGAGGGAAGGCAGCTGGTCATCATCACCCACCGCCAACTCTTGGGCTACTCTTTTACCAACGAATAGTGGGATTGACCGTCACATTATAACGCACCCACGGCTGAAAGGGCGGGCATGTTTGGTGTGACAGGGATTCGAACCCGCGACCATCGGATTACGAGATGAGTGCCTTAACCACCTGGCCATGCCGGGCTTTAATGGCAAGCTAATTGCTCCCAGTGGCACGTCTACAGACTTACAATGCTAGAAACCAGGTTTCATTTCCCATATAAGGAGGGAGGTGCACAGATTGCCTAGTATGTGGCCTTTTACTTAACTTCAAAACAAGCAGACTAATAAAAAGCCATCTGGCGATAAATATCCGTAACTTAATAAAATATAAAAAATATTAACATATTGGAGAGCCACAAGTGAATTCTTTAAAAAAAAATGGAGAGGGAGAGAAAGAAAAAAGAAGTTAAAATCTAAAAATTCTTGAAAATGGAAAAACAATTTTAAAATAGATAAAATGTTTTTAATTATTCAAGCTTACAGCGGCATAGGAACAATAAAAAATAATGTTATTATAAATATTGGCTAGAACTATTTTCCCGGTAAGCAAGGCCTGGTATGGCCTAGCGCGTTAAGGCGTGCGCTTCGTAATCTGAGGGTCGCGGGTTCGCGCCCGAGTCGCGCCAAACATGCTCGTCCTCCCAGCTGTGGGGGCGTTATAATGTGACGGTCAATCCCACTATTCGTTGGTAAAAGAGTAGCCCAAGAGTTGGCGGTGGGTGGTGATGACGAGCTGCCTTCCCTCTAGTCTTACACTGCTAAATTAGGGACGGCTAGCACAGATAGCCCTCGAGTAGCTTTGTGCGAAATTCCAAAACAAACAAACCCGGTAAACAATGGCAACAGCTATAGGCATTACTGGGAAAACAGTACAAGCTAATATAACTCCCTCCCCCATACACACACAGACACTTGTGGTGCAGTAGCCACATTAATCGTTCCCCGCTAGTACAGCGGTAAGTGTATGGATTTACAACGGTAAAATCAGGGGTTTGATTTCCCTCGGTGGACTCAGCAGGTAGCCTAATGTGGTTTTGCTATAAGGAAAACACAAGCCACGTTAATATTTTATTGCTTATGCTAATGCCCCTTGATGGGTCAGCAGAAAGTATACGGATTTAAAACATTTCAGTCAAGTTTTCTTTTTATATAACACAATATTGTGAGTTTTTACATACCAAATCTTAATGAGATACACGATTACTAGAAACTCAGACGCACACAAGCAAATCTAAGTAAAGGAAGAATTAGTTCATGTTTAACCTTAAAAATCGATTAAAACACATTAAAAAGTAACGCTTAAGAATGAAAACAGAAAGGCAGAGATAGGTGCTTTATTACTTTCGAAACTAGTTACCCTAAGATGTGAGCATCGAGTAGTTTAACAATAAAAAAGACACAACTAAACGTTTATGTGTTCATGTGAAACTTTTCAAACCTACTTTCTTTACCATAAAATAAAATCAGTAAAAATATACTTCACAAGCAAAGTCATGCTGGCTCAATCACACTGTTTACCTACTTCTAACAGTACTATTGATTGAGAGAGGGGCTCACTATGGTAACCGAGTTGTCATGGCAACGGTCGCTTAGATTCTGTCTTCCTCTCGAAAACGCATCAGGCACGGCTCGTGATCCTCGCCTTCACAGGCGCTATAGTGAGATGCGGATGTTGAAAGGCGCGCAGTAGTGGTTTCATGTCTGTGCGCAGTCGGTTCAGTCTTGTTTCAGTTAATCTCGAGCATCAAACCATACGGCCTAACTACTCTGATGTAACAATTAGCTTTTGATTTGTTTGACTTATTTCTGTGAATGTCGCGAGATTCTAGACATCTCTAAACTGAAAACAAGGTTCTCCATCTTTACTGTCCAAAGCTGAACTTTTTCGTTGGCTAATGTGATGAATGTAAGACGACTTACAGCAAGTTACTGCTTATTCTTCTTCTATGTTTTTTTTTTTTGTTGTTGTTTTTTGAGGTAGGTCTATGTATGCAACCATAGCTTTTCATTTCCCCTGGCAATAGAATATTCTAAAATGCCTAGACTAGCTAATATTTAGTTCTATTCATTTTATATCTATTTGTCATATATTGTATAAGATGTAATTTGCTAATAAAATAGGAACCTGTGTTAAATTATTGTAAGCCTACTATCTCCATTTATATTTCTTCAATAATCTTGTAATTTCTAAGTATATGCTTTGACTTTTCGAAAAATTTGAAACGAGGATTATTGGTAATTAATTCAACGAATAAGAAGCAATTATATATATATATATAGATATCATACACTGATTACTCCTACGTTTTATGATCCCCAGTGACCACTTGACACAGAGAATTAGAAATAAAAGTACAACAACAATGCAAGCTCAGGTTTTAGAGAATATATATATATATATATTCTTAATATTTTTTGAGAACTCTTTAATTATACCAAAGGTGACACTTTGACTCTGGTGAAAAGGTAACTATTTTTATTATTACTTTTTTATAAAGTATTTTCCATTCTGTGGAATTCGTTGTTTCGAGTGGTCATTGTACTAACATAAACTTTGACATTTGGCATCAGAGTTAAGCACAAACACAAACAAAGAAATCTCCTGAAGTGTTATTAAATTTAAAAAATTAAGAACAGGAGTAAAACCAGCAATAAGACCTCGCAAACATATACTATTGTCTCTAAACCAACCAATAGATTGTTAGGTTTTTTTAAATATACTTATGTAATTACCTATCAAAAACATACTCTTATTTTTATCAAAGATATGAATGTATGTTTTCATACGTGTTCTTTGTTCTTTATGAAATATTTTAAACGACTGTTTTTCTCTTTTATAGTTCTATACTTTTTTGAAAAATCACAGTTTATTGTGTTTATTTCTGAGTAACTGAAGGTTGTTCTGTGTATCATATTGTGTTTATTTCTCAGTAACTGAAGGTTGTTCTGTGTATCATATTGTGTTTATTTCTCTGTAACTGAAGGTTGTTCTATGTATCACATTGTGTTTATTTCTCTGTAAGTGAGGGATGGTTTGTACATATGATGCACTTATTTCAAAGTAACCAAAGGGTGTGTGTATATATATATCAGCTTGTGCTTATTTCCCAGTAACAGAATGTTGTGTATGTATAAACTTGTATTTAGTTTCCAGAAGCAGAAGGGTGTGTATATATCTACTTGTATTTTTTTCTTAGTAACTTAGTAAACAAGTGTGTTTGTGATATATATATTATATTTTTCGCAATAACTGAAGGTATGTATATAACGGATTATGTTCTTTTTCTCAGTAATTGGAGAGTGTGATATATGAGTTAGTATTCAGTGTGTTTTTTAAAGTAACTAACTGAAAGTTGAATGTATGTACATTTTTCTCAGTAACTGACAGTTGAATGTATATCAACTTTAGCTTGTTCTTGTATTTTATTCATTAAATGAAGGGTGTGCGTGTGTGCAAGTTTTATTCAGGAACTTTTATGTGTATAACAATATATATATAATAACCATAAATGTTTTAAGCCATAAACAAAAAACATTAACATGAAACAAAATACGCTGCATATTTTTTTTAAAAGAATCTTAAGGTACAAGCTACAACGGTTTTGGAGGTAACTGCGTAAATAGGACTCACATTGCGGTGAGGACACACTGTCTATCAGTCTTTACCTCCAATTCGCTCGTCTTACATTAAGAAAATTAGAAATTAGGAGAGCGAGGTGTGGGTGCTCAAGTCCACAACGTCCCACATCTATATCATCCTTCACTGTCTGCAGATATTTGTGGGAAGATGACTGCTCTCCCAAGTTAAAATAAGAATAGGGTAAACATAAAAAGATGAAAAATAATTTTTAAAAAATCAATAAATAAAAAATGAAAATAAGATACTACCATTCGGGGGTAAGTAAGATAAAACTTAACACTTGAAGTTAGCATTCCTGCAACCAGTATGGTGGAGTCACTAATTAACACGACATCAGTAAAGTGATAGTTTACTGTGACTGTTGTGCTTTTATATGTAGCTGAAGGTGTACATCCGCATAAAGTAGTGCCAAGGTCTTATATATATATATATATTAATTAAAGATATTTTTGTTATTTTTGTTGCACATAAAACAATTGTATTTACGGTTTTAATAGACTAGCTTCTTGAACTTCTATTAACAAAATAATTAAAAATTAGCTATAAAGTGCTGTGCAATGTTTGTACTTCTTGCTCACATATATAGAATAAAAAGCAAACTTTGAAAACAATCTATACAAAATATCGAAACCTATAACGAATCCTCGATGGTTCTTCTTTCTATAGTAGAAATATAGATATATCTACATTATGTAAACCATTGGCGATGGTTCTTCTTTCTATAGTAGAAATATAGATATATCTACATTATGTAAACCATTGGCGATGGTTCTACTTTCTATAGTAGAAATATAGATATATCTACATTATGTAAACCATTGGAGATGGTTCTTCTTTCTACAGTAGAAATATAGATATATCTACATTATGTAAACCATTGGCGCTTTTCTTACTCGATTTATCCTTAAACAAAACTTTAATATTCCTGCTACGAGCTCTTCCTTTAATCTATTTCTGTATACATAACAGTTTTTTTCAGTAACTGAAGGTTGTATGTATATATTACGCTGTGTTTACTTTCAATGTGTATATCAGCTTGTGTTTTCTTTTATTTCTCGTGAACGTAAGGGCGTGTATGTACACTATCTTATGTTTTTCTTAGTAAATGAAATCTCATGCACGTGTTGACTTGAGTTTTTTTTCAGTAACTGAATATTAAGTACCTGAGGATAAGCTTTTGTTCGTTTCCCATTATCTGAAGGACGTGTTGTATCAACATGTGTTTTCTCAGTAACTAAAAATTCTATGTGTGTATATGTATATATATATATATATCAGCTCAACTTTTTACTCTCAGTATAATTTAAGTGAAAGAGTGTGTATCATATTGTGGTTATATTAACTGAAGATTTTTCGTCACTATTTGAAAGGTGTGTGCTAGTATTATCTTCTCTTATTTTCTCACGGTCCCTCGGTCGGACAGCAGTAAGTCTACGGATTTAAAACGCTAAAAGCATGTGCTCAGTTCCCTTTGTTTGACCCAGAAGAAAGTCCAACGTGGCTTTGCTATAATAAAAACGCACACACTTATTAACCGAAGGATGTTTGTTTGTCTGTATTAGGTTGTGTTTTTTGTCAGTAACCGAAGTGTGTGTATATAACCTTTTGTTTTTTATCAGTTACTGATCGATATGTGTGTATTAGTTTGTTTCTCGTTCTCATACTACCACCATATCTGCCCTGCCCACAGACGGGACAAACAAGTTACGTATAATTATTGTTACGTTGCAGTATTGTTATAGGCTGGTGCGTTTCATTTCTAATGGCCATTGATTCAACACGCCAAGGTTTGACGATTATCAGTGTATTTCTTACCCGGCGATTTGAACGAGATATGCAGCGTGTACAATGCTAACAGTAAGCGTCCCTTATAAAAAAAGATTAAAAAAGAAAAGAGTTTTATATTTCCTGTCAGGTAGTTTGAGTAAATGTGGGTCACTTAAATATTTTCACACAGAAAAAATTACACCGATTTGTCATCACAGCAATCTGGACCTAAGCTCATCAATCGCTAAAAATCGATTTTATAAGAGAACATAGGCCTAAAATGCGGCGTTGCTTAGCGTTCCATAAGATTAACTGTATGTTGTAGTAGTGATCATTATATATGAGGCGTGCATACAGAATGTACAGTATTGTTTTTTGTTATTTTTTGTCAGAAATTGATAAGGTAAACAATAAATTTTTGATTATTTTGAATCTCATATATCTGGAGCTCGTCAAGGTGCCACATAAAAGAATTCTAAGAAAATTCTTCCTATATGTTTGGGGGAAACGTCAGTTAATTGGATAGAAAAGTTGGCGAGATGGAAAAAAGCAGAGGGTTGTAATAAATGGAGCTCAACCAATTTGGATTAATTTCACAAGTCAGATACCTTAGGCTAAGTTTTTGGACCTTTGCTCTTTTTTTATTTATATCGATAACATAGATGAAGGAATAGTCAATAAATTACTTAAATTTACAGAGGACGTTGCTGATTTACAAAAGGAAAAGGATTTAAATCATTTAGTGAGTTGAACAAATAAATGCCAGATGGGTTTTAATTATAATAAATGTAAGATAGTGCATGTGGGTTGTCATAATTTAAACTATAAGTATAATTTTGATGAGAATAACTTTAACAGTGCCATGAAAGAAAGGGATCGTGATGTAATGGTTAATTAGGCTTCTAAGCCATCCAAACCGTTGTTAGTGATAGGACAAAGAAGATTTTGAGTGGTATCTAAAGAAATGTTGAATATATGTCTAAAGTGGTTATAATCTCATTGTATAGGTCACATTTAAAGTATTGTATTCAGTCTTAGGCTTATTACTTTGGGAAAGAAATTGAATTGTTGAAAAGAGCTCAGAGGAGGGTTACTAGAATGATGTCTGAGATGTGAGGGTTGTGATATGAGTAAAGATAAAAATCTCTGAAATAGTTTTATCTTAAAAAAGAGAGTTAGATAGTACTTGACTGATGTGTATAAATTAACTGGTATCTGTCTGATGTGTACAAATTAGTTGATATCTGACTGACGTGTACAAGTTAACTGGTATCTGACTGATGTGTATAAGTTAGCTGGTATCTGACTGATGTGTGGAAGTTAACTGGTATATGACTGGCGTGTATAAGATGAAAAGGAAATTGATGGTGTTCATGCATCATATTTTTTCATACTTAATGATAATAATGGTAGAACGTTGGAATTGCTCCAAAATATCAGTGTTGTTTAATTTTTGTCTATTATTTCTATGAATTATCTGTAACCATAACATATCGTTAATTAATCCTATAATAAAAAAACTTCTTAGCTTTACAATTAAACTCACGTGTCGAAGGTTTGAATAACTTCATTTACAGTTTTATAATATTGTCATAGTTTGTGTTTGTTTGTTTTTTAATATAAATCTACTTAATGAGCTATCTGTGCTGTGCCCACTGAGAGTTTTAATACCCAATATTTAGCCTTTGAGAAGGGAGTATGGATATAGTACAGTTGCTTTAAGCAACTGGTTTTTATCGCCTCTCAGATGTTTTCATGAACTTGAAAATGCATCAGTTGAAAATATTGGGAAACAATCGATGACCTCTGAATGAAAGCAAAAAAAAAACTTACCAATATTTGAAACATATTAATTATTTAAGCTTGCATTTTAAAGATTAATTTTTAAGTTAATAACGTGTAACTGTCAAATATTTGTTTTAAAGTCTAATTAAAAGACACTTTCTGACATAGCAATAGTGGATTGCTAATTTTTCAGTAGTAATGAAGTCAATTTCCGTTGTGTTAAATATTCATTTGGTGTTGTAGTTTAACCTATAAAATACATAAAGCAAAGACTTTAAATTATTACCCTGAACACTCAGTTAAGTCCGAACTTGTAGACTGTGTTTGGGGATTTGCGTGTTATACACAAAAGGAAAAAAAACAACTTTCCTTTGCCGAAAGAGTGATCTGGACTAGTCCCCTTATCGTGAAATCGAAATAACATGTTGTGTGTGTACTGCAGACGGGAATTCAAAAAATTTGAACCAGGAATAGGTACAGTAGAATTCCTGCCTTACTAAGGTTAGGATTTAAAATTATTTGGAGTAAGTATAATTATCATAACTCAGAATTCAGACAAATTTACATTAGACAAGGCAATAGTTGATTAAGATATCCTTTACCGATAAAAATATAACTTTAATGAAGATATTAACTTAGGTCTTACCTAGTGTTTTTCTTTTCTAAAATGTACATGACTTGACTGACGTACCCAGTGGAAGGTTGTACTACGTTAACCTTGCGAACTTCGTAGTTCATGTTAACGACCAGTACAAACAAGAATCTATAAGATTTGTCTCTTGAAATACTTCTATCATGTAGGAAAGTCTTATATTTCTTTCCATATACAAAATATTCCCATGATATGATTTTGAATTCGTAATTGTATTGAATTTTTCATGTGTTTCTTCCGCGTATGCTTGACTTAAGTGTTGTTGTCTTTTTCATGTAAGCGTAACTTGAACTCCTGTAGTGTTTAGATAACTTAAGACTGAGTATTATGGTTATATAAACTGTTTACACCTTCTATGTAAATAATGCTCATGTGTAGATTTGTACACTTTCTCTTTATAATTTAAGAAAAGTTGAGTGTGTATTTTCTTAAAGCAAAGCCACATCGGGCTATCTGCTGAGCCCACCGAGGGGAATCGAACCCCTCATTTTAGCGTTGTAAATCCGAAGACATACCGCTGTATTAGCGGGGGACTAAGAAATGTTGGTAAAATAACAATTGCCTTTATAAATGTCATGATAAAATTTTCAAATGTCTGTTTTACCGTTCCAAGCTTTACATCTGAACGGTTAACATATAGTATAGCCAAACAACCTGATGCAAGAAAGAGATTTATCTTATAGGTTTTTATTCTAAGTACATGGTATTTACGTTTAGTGTATAAAAATGTAGAAAATGCTCAAAAACGTCTATGAATTATGGTACATTCAAGAGTAGGTGAAAGTGTGAAACCAGATCGGATCTGATAAAAATACTTCTATCCATTCCCCATCCATTTTTATTTATTTGTCTCTGGTGTGTGAATATCCAATTCGAAATTATTTCAATAAACGGTAATATTCTAATATTTCAATAAACGGTAAATTCAAATTTTGTTTAGGCTTACCATTGAAGACCTGTACTATTTTTTTAAAATAAGAAACATATATCTCTATCTAAAATACATGAATATAGCAATTCCGCTTTTTGTAGAAATAGGATTTAACCTATGACCTTAACAACAACAAAACTGTTTATAAGGATATATTCCTCTGCTTTTATCTATGAGACAAAATAAAAATAAGAAAATTGCAATTTTTTTTACAGTTAATGTTGTCATATTATGATTGATTTACTAGTAGCATAGTTGAATATATTTTCATATAGCAAATATATTTATCTGTATAATTAGCTCTATATGTATGAGCCAAGCTTCTCAGCTGTTGGCTGTTTTATGATGTTCTTCTGTATGATGCACAATTTGAGCTGATTCACTCCTAAAATATATAGCTCGTATTGAGAAATTTTTAATTGCCAAAAGTGCTGTGAGCAGTCATTATATGGATTTTGTGTAGTAATGAATGTTACAACAGAAAGATTACCATGCATTTATATAGAACCTTCCAGAACAATTATTCATTGTATTAGAAATAATTCTAGTCATTACTTGCACATAACACCCAGAGTTTAAGGAGTGCTGAGATGCAAACGAGGTAACTGTAATATCAAAATGTTTCTTTCTTTGGTTATTAATACTGCTAAGAGTTAATACTGCTTCACTAGAAGCTATATCGTAATGTTAAACGAGCAATCTTTATAATAATTAAGACTGTCTGGAATTTGCAGTTGAGAAATAACTTAGCTGTCGTTGTTCCAGTTTTTCTGTTATAAGACAGTGGTATCTAAAGAAGCTTTAATGACTTTAAGAGGAAGAATCCTTGTTGTTTGTGTATCAATATTTAGGGATTCATAAATTTGATCCTCCCTTCCAACATCTTTAAAGCTAATTAAACTTTGCTCATAGTGATCATTTTGAGTTCAAATTCCAAAATTTTGTATCTTCATGTTAGGTCCCCCTTGCCTCCAACTTCAATTATTGTAATTCAGTTCTTCATGCCAAGGCTTAGCATCAGCCGGAGGTTAAGGCATTCGACTCCGCAATCTGAGAGTCGCGGATTCGAATCCCAGTCACACCAAACATACTCGCTCTTTCCGCCATGGGGGCGTTATAAAGTTACGATCAATCCCACTGTTCTTTGGTAAAAGAGTAACCCAAGAGTTGGTGGTGAGTAGGAATGGCTAGCTGCCTTCCCTCTAGTCTTACATTGGAAAACTACGAACGACTAGCTCAGATATCTCTCGAGTAGCTTTGCACGAATTTCAAAACAAGCAAAATATTCATGCCAGATCCTTCCCTCCAGTATCAATTATAGTGACTCGGTTTCAGTACTTTTAGTAATATCAAATTTTTACAAACTTGTACAATTGACATAATTTGTTGAAGCCCTTTCTTGCAAGTGGCGTTAACTAACGTAAAAAAACGTTACTTCTATAAAATAACCGCAATAGGTAACACACTGATAGGGTCACTCTCTATCTTGAAATAACTTTATTTACTATCTCCTTGACTACCTTTCAACTTAATCGTTAAATCACTTGACAACGCCCCTTGGAACATCGCATTAAGTGCGTTAGAACATGCTAGAACATAAGATGTCGTCACACCCTTTCAGCTTTCTAGGCAACTTAGATCCTCTAGCTAACAAATTACAATATTAAAATGTAGCTAACAATAATATCAAAGCCTAACTCCTGTTTTTATTTAAATGTTTTGTTATATTTCTTTTCAACACAAAATATTTATCTATGTATTGTCCAGAACAGTACAACAGCAGCGTTATTTAATTTGAATAACCTTTAATCCTGATATAGTGTTACATACCTGTACTACAAGTGAATGAAACAACTTATTCTAACATGTTTGTTTGTGTGACAAATGGAATTTACATCACTAAGAAGTAACAACGAGTCCTTATATGATGAGTAACAAAAGGGATTTCAGCCATTAGGAGGTGACAATGAGCTTTAATGAGTATATTTCAGTGGAAAATAAGTTTTAGATCGTTAGGAAATTTGAGCCTTTTTATAACAAAAAGAAGCTACGTAATTAGGAATTTCTGTGTTTGTTTTTTTTATTTTGCGTAAAGTTACACGAGAACTGTTCACACTAGCCGTTCCAATGATAGACTAGATTCAACTCCACCCACCATCAACTATTATCCAACTGAATAGTTCGATTTCATCGTCATTTTTATATGGCCACAAAGTATAGAGCACTCTTTCCCTCTTTCATTTGATTTTTTCTCTAACACTTCCAAAGACCAACCACCTTGTTAGAAAAAGAAAAATGTCTTAGGTGAAGATGACTTCTACACTGCTAAAATTTACATTTGTTTACTCTAGTACTAGTATTCTCACTGTTAAAAAAGATGACGCAGCGACACTATCACTCCCTTTACAATCTTAAACAATTTAATCAGATCCTCTCTAACTCTTATTTTTCAAGACAAAAAAAGAGATTTCAGTCTCTTCTCATGTGACAACTTCTCCATCGCAAGCACCATTTTAATGACCTTCCTCTGAACCCTTTTTAAAAGTTGATTGTCGCGAGACTGAACACAGTAGTCCAAATATAGCCTGACCAGTGGACTTTACAACAAAATTATAACTTATTTAGACTTATATTCAACATATTTGTAGAAATAACCTAAAATTTTATTTGCCCTACCGCTAGTAACAACACACTGATTGGATGGTTTTAAAGATTGCTTAACCGTTATACCAAGATCACTTCCCTTCATGACACTGCTAAGGTTATTTCCATCCAAATTATGTTTATAATTAAAATTATGATAACCCATATAAGTTCTTGTATTTATTATCAATGAAACCCTTTTACCATTTATTTGCTAAACTCAATAAATGATCAAAATCGTTTTGTAAATCAGCAGCATCCTCTTCACAGCCATCAACATCAAATACCTTGACATCATCTGTAAATTTAAATAATTTATTGATCATTCCTTCATCTAAGTCATTGATGTAAATAAAAAAGAGGAAATGTCCTAAGACTGAGTCCTAAGGTGTGACATTAATCTAGTTTGACTGAACTTCGTGCTTTCTTCTATTCGGCCACTCTTTTATCCAGTTTGTTAACTTATCTTCCACACCAAAAGAAACTTTTTTTATATTCACAAGCCTTTTATGTGGCATATTCTCAAATGTTTTCTGAGTATTCAGATATACCAAATATACATCCTTACCCTTATCTATCTAATCTTTTTAAACAATGTCAAAAGACTTGTAAGACAAAATTCTTCCTTGGTGAAACACCGTGAAAATGCAATATAATTCTAAGTTTGTTGAACAAGAAGAAAGGGTACAAATAGTACTGCCTAAAAGAATTTCAAGTGCCGCAGCTATTGAGTTGTTTAAACTACAGAATACTACAATATACCAGTTATTCGGAAATTACTTACGCTCAAATGACGAAGAACAAACTTAAAAAATAATATAAATAATTTCTGCCCTATTAATTGGATATATCAAACAAGAAATAACTAACACTATAGTGTAACGGAAGTTACATCAAACACCAAACAACTGACACTGTAGCGTAATGTGGGTTACATAAAACAATTAACTGTAGTGTAATGTGGGTGACGTCAAACATGAAATAACTAACTGTAGTGTAACTAGAGTTTCATCAATCATCAAATAATTGACACTAGTGTAACATGGGTTACATTAAACAACATATAACTGACATTGTGGTGTAATGTGGGTGACATCAAACAAGGAATAGTTAACTGTAATGTCAAGTGGATTACATAAAACAAGAAACAGCTGACTATAATGACAAGTGGATTACATGAAACAGATGTACTACGAATAAATATCTGTAAAACAGAATCAAGGGCTTTTATGTCACTGGGTATCTCATCTCTTGTTTTTCAAACTTATAAAAATCACAACAAATCAAGTAAATTCATAAAAAAAGAATTACCTTTCATCGAAGAGGTTTGATTGAACCACCGCTGTGACAGTTAGTTCGAAAGTACACAACACATGTTCCAGCATAGTTGTATTAAACTGTTTCTATGAAAAGGTGCTCCTATTATAACAATACCTTTCCCTAATTATGTAAAATAGTTTTAAGTACTATTACTTGGTTTTATAGTTTATGCAGAACAGGGCATAATACATTTTTATATGTAAATTTAATTTAATTTGGTTTAATAATGTTTCATCTTAAGTGTGTTTTGTATGGAAAAAGATGTGAGGGATTCGGAAGGAAATGCATTTTATGTGAAAGTTAAAGTGTTTAGGTACTTAAGAGGAAGTCAGAAAGAAGAGTGGCTTATTTGAGAATTAATGTGTTGAGCTATTTATGAAAGAGACGGAAAAAATGTTTTATCTGAAAGTTAATGTGTTGAGACACTTCAGAGGAAGTCACAAGAGAAACAAGTGGCTGCTAGACCAAACAAATCGAACTCTTAACACAGTTGAACTACCTTAACAATCCTGCAGAAAAGTCCATTTCACACAGCAATTAATAATAGACTGAACTGTAGGTGTCGCTCGCTTTGCATTGCAGCATACTACGATATTTTGTGACCAGTTTTTAAGAACTGATAATCGCTGTTGTAGAAGTTTACTGTAATCACACTGGAATGCAACATTAGATGCTTCGCAGAGAAATGGTGACACACAATAGCCATCTGTGTTTAACCTGTTACTCACTTGGTGGCGCTGTAGATACCGAGTAATGATGTCTTTCCTCGCGTCAGAGCCTCCTCTAGACTTCGATATATACTATATTGATTTAGTTAATACCTGAGTGAACAGAAACCAAATAATATGCCATTTTTGTCGCAAGATCTAAGTGCAGTAATCCAAAGTCCACGTCTAGAATTCATATTTTATTTAAAAAATGACTAGTTTTCACTTTATTCCTTATTATAAATGTGTATTTAAAAATAACTATGCTTAGGTCAATAAGGGTCTAACGTAACAAATATATTATATAAACAGATGCAGGTTTCCATGGAGACCTAAGTCGATAGCATTGTAGAAAGGTCTAACCTCGAACAGATATCTTTTAAGAAAATATATCTATTTTTAGAGCAAGTCTTATGCAGACGAAAATAAATTTTACGAAATAATACCCAATAATTTTTATCCAAATTGAATTTTATAAAAGCAATTATTCATTTTCACTCAGTTTCTTGTAACGTTACTGTTTTTATATATATAACTTTATTTGGTGTACGGCCAAACCGTATAGGACCATCTGCTATGTTCACCTCGGGAAATCAAATCCCGGATTTTTGCGTTGCAAGTCCATAATTTACCGCCGTCCCATCGGGGAACGTACATATATTAAAACACTACAATACTTGACCTATTCGGACTTTTTTAATTTCTACCGCTTTCCTGACTTCAAAGATCATTCTTTATAATATAATTGTCCGGTATGACCAGGTGGTTAGGGCGATTGATTCGTAATCTGAGGTCGCGGATTCCAATCTCCGTCACACAAAACATGCGCGCTCTTTCAGTCATGGGACGTTATAATTTTACGGTCAATCCCACTATTCGTTGGTGAAAGAGTAGTCCAAGAGTTGGCGGTGGGTGGTGATGACTGGCTGCCTTCCCTCTAGTATTACACTACTAACTTAGGGACAGCTAGCGAAGATAGCTCTCGTGCAGCTTTGCGGGAAATTCAAACATAAAGAAACATAAATATTTTTATGACCTATAATAAAAATGGTCAAATGCCACTTTTCGATCAATCGTAAACAAGCTGAAGATCAAACATAATGTACAAATATAAATTACAGCCCTTGTATGATGTATATGTATTAAGTTCTAATAGATAAGGGACGTAGAAAAATCGAAGAGTTCACATATTTTAGTATTTTGTTACTAGTGGAAATTTGTATGCGTTTCTGTCATACTTATACAAAAAAGCAATATGAAAACAGTTTTATTGGTTGGTATAGTAACTTAGTATGTCAATTAATAACCAGTTCTGATGTTATCAACATATTTTCAATTACAGCAGACAGAAGAAATGGGCCCTATGCATTTTGGCAAATTATCAGATAAAAATACACAAATTCGGCAAATCATGAGGTAAAAACATGTCAATTAGGCAAATTATCAGATAAAAAAACACCAGTTGACCAAATTATGGGATATAAACACATCGATTCCACAAATCATCAGATAGAAGCTCATTAGTTGGTCATATTACCAAATAAATACATCAGCTGGCCATATGATTTGATAAAAACCTCAGTTCGGCAAATTTTTAGATAAAAAACATAAATTCTTCAAATTATCATATAGAATCTCCTCAGCAATTCGGAAAATTATCAGATAAAAACATGTAAATTCGGCAAACAGATAAAATCACATCAATTACACAAATGATCAGATAGAAACACAGCAATTCGGAAAATTATTGGATAAAAACATGTCAGTTTTGCAAATTATCAGATAAAAACAATAGTTGGCCAAATTATTTGATAAAAAAACATCAGGTCAGCAAATTATCAGATAAAAACACATAAGTATGCTATTTTATCTGAGAAAAGACATATCAATTGCCCAAATTATCAGATAAAAACATACCAATTCGACAAACTTTTATATAAAAAATACAAAAACTCATATTCAGTGTCTTGCATAAGTTGATAGTTGTAGCAACCAAATAAAGGTCTTTTTATGGTATTGCTTCTCAAAAGAGTGGTTCACGAGGTCTTCCAAGTAATCCGAGAAATGTGTCCAAATGCAAGTCACATTAAATGTAGCGCCATTTTTCCCATCAATTCTGGTGATCTGTTTTTTGATGCAAGTGAAAATGGGTGAGGCAGGACCAGTAGGTGGTCTGAGGGGTCTTTTGCCCTGCCGAAATGGTTTGCGGACGAACATTTTGAGAACCAATTCTTTATGACTGATTCTTAAAAACAAAGCGTTTGAAGCACTCGCTCTTTCTACTGTAAGTTGACAGCAGCAATACATCAACGGAAATTGTGATACGATTTATAAGGAATGTCAATATTTCAAACAATTGATGTGTAAGACTGCAACAGAATCCAAGGCAATTATAAAAACGTAATTGAGTTGTGGAACTTTTATTTATTGGATATAATGAGCATTCTGCCTGGAGATTTGATTTGTTTGTTTCTTTAAAATTGCTGTGCATAGCTGTTCCCTTTTATAACTGATATACTATAGAAAAGAAAGTTAATTAACAGCGCTCACCGCCACTTCTTGGCCTAATCTTGTATGACCAATTAATAGGATACGACCGCCAATCTAACAGCGCATTCATTGCTACAAAGGTGCGGAACGAGTCTTCTAACAAAGCTATGGAAGCATGAACCCTCGAATTCATTGTAGGGGCAGTATCATTAGAATTATATCATTATGTACAAAGTATGTTAAATAAAATTTTCTAATATCTCTTATTTAGACTAATTAGCTGAAAACATTGAGTTGTAATAGTCTTTAAAATAAGGGAATTTCAGTAAACGTCGTCTTCTTTAGTCTCGCAGTGCACATTTATTATTGGCTCATTCGTACTCACGAACTATTCTTAAGACGAGGGGCAATTTGAAGGAACGATGGTGAAAGAGTTCGTGATGATAAATTACTGACTGAGTATAGATATACAATTTTTTGTAATTAAAAGTGGATTTTAGTGTTGTAAAACGTGCTTTAATCAAAGTCAGTACCTTGATTCCAAATTCGTTCAATTTTTAAAGCATCATTCATGACAGGTCTCATAACGCCGATTTTGTTGATCTTTAGTCAGCTCATGTGGAACCCACTTATCCAGCTTTTTCGTCTTTTCAATCGCACTCAGGTAGTTGGCAATGCTTGATTTGCTTGTGCCTAGGTTTTCTGCAAGCTTACGTACTGTTGTGCGAGGGTCTGTATCAACAGCTTCCCTTAATGTGTTTTCACCTAAGGATGGCTTCCGTTCACGACTTTCTTCTCCATGTTGAGTAACAGATTTCTATGGCCGAATGTCTAGTTGACGTTCCGTGTAGTTTCGGTAGCTTTTTGTCCAAGTTTGAAGTCGTAGAGGAAAAATCATGCGAAAGTCCTTTTTGTCCATGCTGCCTTAAGGGTTGCGAAAGTTATTCTGAGTAGAGTTGAAACAGTAAACAATTAAGACACCTTGTAAGCGACAAACGTTGTATTAAACCAACCAACGATAAGTTACTCAATATTTAGCTTCTAAGTGTTATCGTGAGAGTTCCGACATTTATTTCTAGACAACCTAATATTAAAATCACCTTCATGCACTTGATGCTACGTTATTGTTTTTTTCTTTGTTATTTATTTCCGTGTGCTTCATCTCTCTACAGGAATATGTAGGAAACAGGGTGAAAGAGTCATATAGATGCATGGTAAGCCTTATTTGTGTAACACAGTGCAAAGATATGTATGAGCAATCAATGCTTGTGTAATGTGTAAAATCAAATAAATAATTAAAATACAATGTACATGATTACATGTGTAATAAACCCGTCAACAGTTTTCGCTTAAAGACACTCTACATGTTATTATGTAGTCTTAAAAAGATGTCGTTGATGTTTTCTTTAAACTTTTAATTGTGTAAATATGAATTGCTTAGTTATTGATTTGATCATACAGATGTATGTTTGGTCTTCTTTATATATGATAACAGTGTGTAGGAACCCATTGTTTCAGTTTAGTTTGTAACGCAGTTTTATAGGCTTTTTGGTATGTTTTAAGCTACATTAGAAGTTGTTGGTACTAAACTGTTGCTAAATAATACAGACGCGTGTTAGGCCTTTCTTACATACTGTCACAGAGCGTGCTCGCAATGGCACAGCAATATATGTGCGGACTCACACTGCTAGAAACCGAGTTTCGATACGTGAACAGAGCAGAGATAGCTCATTGTATAACTTTGCGCTTAATTCCAAACAAACAAATAATCACTGAACGTAGAAATCGTATGTTTCAGTCATATGGATTTGTAAGCCTAGTTTGTATTAACGTGGCTTTTTAAGACTTCTATACGTATTTTAAGCCTACTTACTCATTTTTTTTATATGTAATCAAAGATCGAGAGCATAGGAATCCTCTTTCAGTCATAGTTTACGCTAACACTTTTATTGAGTGATTTCGGTATGTTTTAAATTAAGCCTACTTAGTACTTGTTGATACTGAATTGGGTAGTATGTTGTTTAATAAGTGTGTTAGGCCTACTTTTTATCCGGCGACACAGTTCCGAGAAGTTGGTTTATTCTTATAAATCAATATCACGTTGTCCTTAATGCAACACTAACGGCACCAAAGGGCAGAGCGCGCTTTTGCGGCAATGAACCGTCAAACATAAACTCAGGATTCACAGTCGGAATACACTAACGACTAGGTATCTCTCGACTTTATACAATTCTTTAGTTTCATTTTTTCATGTTATAGAATCTTTAAGTGCTTGACGATTTACAATGCGAGAAACTAGGTTTTGATACCCGTGGTAGGCAGAGCACATATAACCCATTCTGTAACTTTGTGCTTTATTACTAACAAAGAAACGTGTTTTATATTTATTAACATAAACAAACAATATTCGACAGCAAATAACGTGTACTAAAGGGAAACAAATGAAGGAATACATAAAAAAAATGTAATTTTCCAATCAAACCTGGAGTTCTTTTTTCAAACAACTAATTCTTCCATTACTTTTGCAACTTCCCTCAAAGTTCCCCCTCGGGACAGCAGTAAGTCTACGGATTTACAACGCTAAAATTAGAGGTTTGTTCCAACTTCGCTTTACTCTAAAAAAAAACAATTATTTTAACTTGCGTTACTTCTCTCAAACAAAACTATACACTCTGTTTCTCGCGAGGACATATAATAAGGTAAAATGAATGGAACTTGAAATAGACGTCAAACACCAGCCACGTAGTAGTTAGGTGGTCGAAGTTTTATTTGAAAGTGTGGAGATGATTTTTTTCTGTTGAAACCACTATTATCCGTTCATACATACACTTTTCTTAAACTGCAATCTATCTTTAGTGGCTTTACTCTTTGCCGCTGAAGAACTCTCGAGGTTCGGACTTATAGGACTGTATTTATCCATTATTTAGCTAATTGACCTTAGCGTGACCTCTCATGACTAGCATAACGAACTATGTCTCCGAAGCTCTCGGGGTTTGAAACGTGGTGTTATCAAGAACTCTGTATTTCAGCAGTGGGTGAGTTAAGTGGTGACAGAGAATCCTGTTATTTCGTTAATAGTTACCTCTTCAGGTGACGCACTTCAAAAGTTCGGACAGTTATGCTTGCATCATCATTGCATTTAACTTGACTCTTCAGTCTACTGTGGGCATAATGTATTGTTCTGGTGAAGAAGCACATCAATCTATCGATACATCTATTAAGTAAATCTACGATTAAATGGTGGAGGTCTTACCATATCTGTTTGTTTGTTTGTGAATTTCGCGCAAAGCTACACGAGGGCTGTCTGCGCTAACCGTCCTTAATTGTGTAAGACTAGAGGGAAGGCAGCTAGTCATCATCACCCACCGCCAACTGTTGGGCTACTCTTTTACCAACGAATAGTGGGATTGACCGTAACATTAAAACGCCCCCACAGCTAAAAGGGCGAATATGTGTGGCGCGACGGGGATGCGAACCTGCGACACTCGGATTACGAGTCGCACGCCTTAACCCACCTGGCCATACCGGGCCAACGTTCTTAGAAGCGATAGAATTAGGTAGGTGTAGAATTTCCCTTCAAGAATATTAATGCGCCTACTTGTTTTGTATACTGATTAACGTGTTTCTCACCAGATAACGTGAAAGAAGATCATTACATACTCAGTTATTTTCTTGAACAAAAACAAACAACGAATCTTTAAATTCGAACGCTTTAGCAAACATACGTTTACGTCCTTTGTTTTACAACTTTTATTTCAAGGTTTTTTCCCTTTTCTGTAGTGGCTACTCTAATAATGAAGGTATATTAGATATTAGTTTCACTCTGACTCATGTAGTTCAAAGTGTAGTCTAACGGTTAGCGTCCTGGGCTGTTTGTTGATAGGTTCAGGTACCGAGTGTACCGCTGAACACGCTTCAAACTTTCAGTTGTAGGTGCGAGATTATTGGGTTAGGAAATACTGTATGATGTTTATTCACGTGATCAGCCGCTCGAAATTAGAGACAAGTTTGTAAATCCATAGTTCTAAAATAGCTGACAGGACCGTTGACAGTTGTTTCCAAACCCATAGTTCTGAGGCAATTGACAATGCTATTTGTAGACGTTTACAGGGCTGTTAATATAGTTTTTAAATTCAAACTTATAAGGTCACTGACAGGACTGTTGTTAGAGGTTTATAAATGATGAAGCTTTGTGGAATGGGCGGCAACTGCCTGTTGTGGAAAAACAAGTATAGAGGACGACGTTTCGAAAGTTTTCCGCCTTTTGTCTTTATAAATCTTTAAATCCATAGTTCTATAGTAGCTGACAGGGATGTTGATAGACGTTTTAAATCCATATTTATAAAACATCTTTCAGGGACATTAACAGCTAGTGGTGAATTAACTCTTATACAGCAAAGATCATAGACACTTAACGTAATCCATTTTCAATCGAGCTACCATAATTTTTCATCTACGGAAGCACAAAATTTCATTGTTGGCAAATTTTATCCTGTAACTGCGCTAATACGTGTTTTTTGGGTGTTTTTAGCACCCTTTAAAAATGGACATTCTTGCTATATTGATCGAAAAATAATTTACTAGTTTTTGTGGGTTTTTTATGTCGTCTTCGAATTATTTGACTTTACTCTGGCCGTCTCTTACACAAAGAAGTGGGAACATCACTCTTTACTAGTTTAATAGGAGACCATTTTTGTCTAACTTCACTAGGATAAACATCGAACGGTTCAGATAATCCCAACTTACCATGACCAAGGGTTAACTTGCACTTTTTAGCACACATTTTAATTATTTTTTTCTGGACAAATTGCAACCAAATTTATCTCTTCCTTAAACTGCGTTTTTGTGTGTGTTTACTTACTGATAAGAGTCAGAAGTGTTAATACACCAAGCTCTTAACAGAAACTACAAGGACACTCTGAACTGTCAAATATCTGAAATAGAAAACGCGATACTTCAAACATCAATGTAGTCGAACGAGATGGCTCATTAATAGGTCTGCATTGTGATTCATGAAGCTGATTAATACATTTGAATTCTAGAATGTAATTTCTACAGTTTAACTCACTAGTGCTGGGAAAACATTACACGTTTTGTTTTTGTTTTTTTTTCTTGTACACTTGTCACTTTTCATTTAATAACCACGTGTCAAGGTTTATTTCATTTGGACAACAACACAACGCCATGATTGGCTGTATTTATAAAACTCATTACTCCTATGTCAGTAATGGACTGTTACTTGGTGAGTGGCATATGTCGTTATTTCGATCAGCGCTTAATAGCGTTGTCGGTCAGGAAAAGCAGACATTCTTCGTGTTAATAATCATATGGTATTAAAATAAGCCAACAGGGACATGGTATAAAAAGAAGGCAGTAGTCTATAGCACAAACAAAAACCAGAATTAATGTAGTATAAACGAAAGAGGCCCGGCATGGCCTAGCGCGTAAGGCGTGCGACTCGTAATCCGAGGGTCGCGGGTTCGCGCCCGCGTCGCGCTAAACATGCTCGCCCTCCCAGCTGTGGGGGTGTATAATGTGACGGTCAATCCCACTATTCGTTGATAAAAGAGTAGCCCAAGAGTTGGCGGTGGGTGGTGATGACTAGCTGCCTTCCCTCTAGTCTTACACTGCTAAATTAGGGACGGCTAGCACAGATAGCCCTCGAGTAGCTTTGTGCGAAATTCCAAAATAAACGAAAGCCAGTAATAGTATATTGTTTCGAGAATCTGGGATCCTCAGTAAGCATTATTAGTGCTGAAAAAAAGATTGACATAAATATTATATTATGAGTAAATGTAAAGAGGTCTTCGGACCTTAGTCATCACTCCACACGTGACCCGTGTTTCTCATCTCATCTTTCTTTTTATTCTTTGTTGTTATCACAAATGTTTCGATAAAATTTTCGTTTTCGTTTCTGTTTCTTTTTATTTCTTGTGTTTTCCATTTGTTTTCGTATGTTTTGCATTTGTTTCCTCAGGATCTGAACGACTTTTCGTTATTCTACTGTATATTACAGCTTCCCTTCTAGTAAGATTTTATTGTACTGCACATTACAGCTTACCTCCTAGTAAGATTTTATTGTACTGCACATTACAGCTTCCCTTCTACTAAGATTTGATTGTACTGCACATTACAGCTTTCCTTCTAGTAAGATTTTATTGTACTGTATATTACAGCTTCCCTTATAGTAAGATTTTATTTTGAAAATTAAATTTTTCTTTATACTTCATTTCTTCTGAGTTTCCACTGTTTTCTTTATTTTTCTTTTTTCTTGTCTTCATCTCCAGTGACTCAGCAGTAAATATGTAAGCTTAAAACATTAAAATCGGCTAATAATACCCCTTGTGGGCGCTGCATAGATAGCCCACTCTCTAGCTTTGTGCTTATCAACAAACAAAGGAGTTTCCAATCAACATTTTATAACATATTTAATACCCTCCTTGTTCTCCACCTTCACTGTGGTTACTAATTGTTTGTTTAATTCTACATTTATTTTTCGATTCCTTTGCACCTTTCGCTTGATTTGTGTTCCATCGATTCGGATTTCATTCCTTAAACAGATTGGTGTTACTATTAATAGATACATGCTTTTTGTTGTTTTTTGAACGAGCTTGTGAGACAATTCAACGCTTTAATTGAATCCGTTTTTTACAGCTTATTGAGGGCCTAATTTAAGCTCACTTTAGGCATATGTCAATTTAAACATCTTGAGTAATCTATTAGGGGAGAGTTATCCACCGTTCCATTTTCTATAAAGCTACATAACAATGTACTGGATGACAACCCCTATCAACAAGCTAGCTGGATTGGTGAGAATTTGCAATATTGAAAGTTGCGGTCCTCATATGGCCATAGTTATCTCAGGAAGGTCATGGTTATGGTTTTGATACCTCATCTAGCCATGGTTATCTCACCTGGTCAGGGTTATGGTTTTGATATTTTATCTGCTCATGGTTATAATTTTGATATTTTATCTGGCCATGGTTATCTCACCTGGTCAGGGTTATGGTTTTGATACCTCATTTGGTCATGGTTATCTCAGCTGGTCATGGTTATGATTTTGATATTTTATCTGCCCATGGTTATCTCAGCTGGTGACATTGGATTTGTTGCTTCTGTTGGTGCTGATTTAGGTTTTGCTGGTTTACCTGGCAACGTTTTTGGTTCTTTTATACCAGCTTGTCATTTACTTAATTTTAATTTTACTTGTCATTTTAATACCTCAGCTGATCATAGTTTAGGTTTTGTCACATCAGCTTATGATGGTGTAAGTTTGTTGTTTCAAATTGTTATTTATTTGGTTTTAAAACCTCAGCTTTTAGTTGTTTTTGGTTTTATTACGTCTTTTGGTCATGACTTATGTTTTATTGTCTCAGTTGTTCATTGTTTTAGTTTTAATACCTCATTTGGTCAATTTAAGTTTTGTCTCAGTTTGTCACTGTTTCAGGTTTTTGTTGTTGTTCGTTTTCTCAGCTGATCATGGTTTATATTTTGTTATCTCAACTTGTCATTTTTTCTTTTTTTTTCTCAGCAGGTCACGATTTCGGTTTTGTTATATGATTATGTTTACATTTCAGTTATTAGTTTTGTAAGTAATGTCGCTTTGTGTTCAGCTATCGACTTCGGTTAAATTATATGAAAACCGCTGATGAATGGTATGTACGAGATAATATGTGATTTGTCACGTTTTGGCTTATCTCGATGCTCCCAGTAACAATTGATTAGTGCATGCATAGCGCTTCTAGCTTTACGTTCTTCTTTATGCTTTCTTTTTCGCTGCCACTAAAACTGAGATATTAAACGGATAATAAATTTAAAAAAAAATTATTAATCAAAACAAAACTTTAAACAAAATGTGCCTAGGATAAAAGAAAAGCATATTGAGAATATTCGCCACATCTCAAAAACATAACGTACAACGATGTAGTGATACAACTCTGGCACGTTGCCCTAAGTTACAAGTACACCAGTATAGTGTCCACTAGATACGACGGCATTTTTTAGAGCTATAACATATCGTCACGGACATTTTTGATTTAGGTGTCGTTGAACTCAAACAAGGACGCTGTTTGTTTCTGGAGAATTCCTTTGTCTATCTTTTCTGTAATACAGATTATAGTCAGTACAATTCAAAAAGCGCGTTGACTACACAAATTCGGACAAACTGAAGGAGGCAGTGCAAGTTTAACAACACATTACCTCCTTGCATAAATTTTAGTATTAAATTCCTATATTATAAAACATCGCCAAGAAAGAACAGTTCAGTCCGAAAGCTGTAAAAAAAATATGTCTTTGTTTAATAAATGTAGGAAATAAATTACAACCAATTCCACAACATCGGTCTACAACAATTGTTAAATGTCTTAGTTGTCAATGTCGTCTCAAATCTTGTACTGCCATCTAGAGTTACTTTGAACAACTTAAGCGAAAAAAGCTTAGATCATTATTTATAACATTCTAATATTAAAATAATTTGTTTTTGAATATTCATTGTTATTTTTAGTACTTATAGAACTGATGGATATTACATATTTTAATAAGGTATCCTAGTGTAAAGCTGTAAAAAAGGTTTAAACTGACTGCCTAAACCCCAATGATTAGTTACTTTTGTACACTTCAACCTATATACAGGTCAATATAGAATTATAGGCCTTGTAATTGTGACGTACATGTTAAGAAACTGATTTTGGACCTGTATTCTTGTCCGTTACTAAACCATTTTAATTGTGACGTACATGTTAAGAAACTGACTTTGGAACGCTCCACAGTGACACGGCTTTCGTGTCTGCGGACTCACACCGCTAAAAACCAGGTTTCGATACCCGTGGTGGGCAGAACACAGATAGCCCTTTGTGTAGCTTTGTGCTTAATTACAAATAGATAAATTTATGCTAAATAGTTTTATATATCTAACATTGACTGATAAACATGTACAGAACCATTAAAAGATAATACAGAGATACTTTTTAAAGTTATAGTAAACGGTGTGTGGGAGCTTCAGGTGTTTGTAGGATCTGCCTTTAGTTAGCTGTGACAAATGATTAATATAGCCTTGAAATGCGATATAAACAGAAAGAATAAATAAAAGAAGTAAAATTTCCAAATTTTGACCCTATAAAGTTGTTCAAGTGTTAATACTTAACTCTTCATAAATAGAAGCATACCGACACACAACTTATTTTACAATTTTCAAATCTCAGGATACATTGTTAAACTATCCGTGGAACTGTCCCCTTTGCAATCTCTCGCATAAAAGTGTATTCACATGCAATGCGTTGTCATTCAACACACGTGACGTAGTAGTTAGCAAGTTTAGACTGGGACAAAGCCGCTCCTCTCTTCGGGGGTCATAGGTGCGTTGCACGATAGATGGTAAAATTCTATTATTTACATAATCAGATGTAGGTTACCCAAGCTGATGTTGGGTGTTGTTGACTAACTGCCTTTCCTTTAGTCTATCAGTTCAAAGTTATAGATAGCAATGCATAATTAATCGTTATTTAAGATTATGCGAAAATTCTTGAACAATTTATAAGTAAAGAGGGTAAGCGTTGCAAATAATCTTTATATAAGTTCCATGAAAGATTTTGTTCATAACTGAAAATGGGTCACAAATTCCGTTTTTTTCTTATTGTTGTTTAAACACACCAGTTTTGATCATGTACCGTTGTTATTATGACATTATCTCAAATGTTGCTTTTCTCAGTCCTTTATATATTTCTTTTTTTTACAATTTGTTAGCGTTGCACATTTTTGTTGTGAAACAGAGGTAGACATTACTACACTCTTTTGTTTGACTCCTGTTGTATCTTAATTTATTCTTGTTGACAAGTTAAATCAGAAGTATATGTGCACTGATACGAAACTCATGTTTTCTAACAGTAATGTTTCTATGTTTGGCGTTAAAGACAATTAAAAAATGAAAAATAACACACACTAACTACTCTTCTAAAGTAATGCTCTTTCTCCCCTTTGTCAGCAATGCATCTTCCTGTTTTGTTAAGCACCTCGACAACACAGAGGTAATTTGTTGCTGTTGAATTAAGCATAAAGCTACACAATGGACTATCTGTGCTTTGCCCACCACGGGTATCGAAACCCGGTGTTTAGCGTTGTAAGTCCGCAGACATACCGCTGAGCCACTGAGGGGCCAGAGGTAATTTAAACTACTAACATCATCTGTAACTACCTAGAGTGGCTCGAATATTCGAGAACACTAATGTAATTTCTGTCCTTTTACATTTTCTAGACTCAAGTTTTGTTTTTTAATATCAAAATTGCTGTCAAAAGTAACAGAAGTTAAAATAATATAGAAAAAAAAGTTTTTTTTGTTTCCTCTTTTTACTTTACTGATGTTTTATGATTGTGTTAAAGAAAGAATCATTTACATGGACAAAATAGGCGGACAGAAGAACTTAAAGACGAATTGATAGACAAAAATGTGATATTGTCTATTTTTATAATCATTCGCCATACTAGACTCGCAAAGCAGTAGGAATGTCCTCATAATGCATTTCTTCATTTTTATTTAACCTAGCATATCACATTTGATTGGTAACGACTAGCCGTGTATCTGAGATGTTAAATGTGCTGTCAATAGTCACACTAGAAAGATTGCAATTAACGAAAGCATCTCCGTCCATTAAGAATGAAAAGTTCAGCCTTTCAATATGTTATTGTATTTAAAGTTATAACCTTCCAGAGAGGGAAGAGTAGTATTGTTTCAGTGTATATGTGTATTTTCCTCACAGCGAAGCCACTTCGGGCTATCTACTGTGTCCACCGAGGGGAATCGAATCCCTGATTTTAGCGTTGTAAATCCGTAGACTTACCGCTGTCCCAACGCGGGACGTGTTATTTTAGCAGTTTCATTCTGTAAAATCATACACCTCTGACAAACGAAACAATTTAGAAAATTAATGTAATTCTCATCATAATAAAAAAGCCAAGTTTCTGTTGGTTACGCTTGACTTCTCCGAATTTCGTGAGTGACGCGTGCCCAATTCCACTTTTTTATCCTATAATATTTTTTCCTTTTCGATTGGCCGTTTGAGTTTTAGTTGAATTCAATCGGTAACATAGGCGTAAATAGCTCCTAGAATTTCAGCAATTTTTTCTGTTATATAGAAGCTTGTCAAAAGGGTGTTTATTAATTTATTTAATACCTAGTGAAATTAATTTGTTTTTTGTTGTTTTTTATTAAGAGAAATTTTTGAACGATGATCGGGAATTTACAGGAAATATCGTTTTGAGGAAACTATTATAATAACGTAATAAAGAAACTGTGATGAGTGAATACTACTCTAATAACATAATAATGTAACTGTGATGAGTGAATACTACTCTAATAACGTAATAAAGTAACTGTAATGAGTGAACACTACTCTAATAACGTAATAAAGTAACTGTGATGAGTGAATACTACTGTAATAACGTAATAAAGTAACTGTGATAAGTGAATACTACTGTAATAACGTAATAAATTAACTGTGATGACCTGGCAAGGACTGGCACTAGAAAGAGTGTTTAGCTAAAGTGTATATTGGTGATGACAAGCTTTGGCTTCCCGAAGCTAGAAGACCCTTTGTTTTTCTTATGTCTTTATATTGGCATCTTAATAATTATTAGACACAGCTACATAAGAATTCTGTCCTACAGAATATTGCTAATAAAATGTTCATTCCAGATAATTCCATTTATGAAACTCTGTGATAAAGAAATCAAACAAGTATTTATTTAATCAAAGTTTTAGTAAATGAATTGACTTTACAAAAACAAAAGCATTTTTGTTCTAATGATAAACACGTTAAGAACATAGCCTTAAGAAAATAAATTAAATCCCAATGATACAGGGAATCCTCTTCTTCTAAACGCACTAGAAAGCTCGTGTTATCAGAAAAACTACACTTATTAGTGTGGTTTGTTTGTTTTGAATTTCACACAAAGCTACCCGAGGGCTATCTGCGCTAGCCATTACTAAATTAGCAGTGTAAGGCTAGAGGAAAGGTAGCTAATCATCACCACCTACTGCTGAGTCTTAATCTACTCGTTTACCAATAAATAGTTTCACTTACTGCACATTATAGCGCCCCCACGGCTGAAAGGGCGATCATGTTTAGTGTGACGAGGATTCGAACCCGCGACCCTCAAGTTACGTGTAAGCACCCGAAGCAGCTGGTCATGCCCGGCCAGACTTTACAAAAAGGAAAAAATTGCTCTAATGATAAGCACGTTAGAAATCTAGGCTTAAGAAAAGAAATTAAAGCCCACCAACTACAGGGAATCCTCTTCTTGTAAACGCACTAGAACGCTCGGGTTATCAGAGAAACTAACATTGTTACTGTGGAGAACAAACCTATGATAAGTATTGAAACTCTCGTATTATCAGAGAAACTAACCTTGCTGATATGGAAAACAAACTATATGATAAACACTAGATCTCTCAGGTTATCAAAGAAAGTAACCCTGTTAACATGAAGAATACTATACCCAATATAACATGGTAACCACAGAAAATAACCATCATTGATTTAGTATTTATTTATTGATTATTAACATGAGTTGGGTACAGTAGACGTGGTCAGCGATGGACTTGGTCAGTTATTTTTAATTTTGTTTTGTAGAAACGTGAGCATAAAGACATTTAATTGAATACTGCCAGTTTCTAGTGTACCTTTGGACATACTTGTTATGCAATCGGTATTAAAACTGGGGTATCTATAGCCACCGTGTCCTTGTTAGTTCTTTCACTCACACGGGTCATACTTTTCATTCAAGTATATGCGCATGGGAAAGAAATACGAGTTTTTTATTATTCTTACTATTAAAAAATATCAAATGCATAAAATTGTTCGTAATATTCTAACAGTCATACTTGTAAACTGTTTATAATTTACAAAAGATTTGTCTGTTTGTAATTAAACACGAAGCTACACACCTGCCTATCGGTGCTCTGCCCACCACGACTATAGAAAGTTGGTTTCTTGTAAGACCACAGACGTACTGTTGTGCCACTGGGGAGCTTTACCGCAGTACCTCACATCTCAAACTTCAGTGTGTGTTTGAGCAGACTTGTTTTATTCAAATATTCTTTTCAACACTGGCGCTTGCTAATATCTTGAAATAATTTGACTGGGTGACTACGTCATACTCATCTCTAGCATGCTCAAATACACTTTATGTAATCGTGAATCTAATTAAGTTTAAAAATACATTTCAGGTTTTTATATTTTTTAATTTAATGTATGAAGTACATTTCTTGAACGATATTTTATATAATCAAATGTTATTCACCCATGTATGACAAGATAATGACAGAAGGTATTTTGTTTTTTTTTAAATTAAGTATAAAGGTATACAATGGGCTAACTACGTTCTGCCCACCACGGGTCGATATCTGGATTTTAGCGCTGCAAGTTTACTGGGGGCCAAAAGGATATTTAGGAACTTTATTTCATTACAGGTATACTTATTCGGATAGTTACAACGTTTTCTGCCAGTAATATAAATAGGAATATCATTTTTGCGTAATAATTATTTGATGTTATAGAATCTCTGTTGAAAAATTTCATAAACACTAATTATTTTGTACGTACAATGAAATAAAAGCTTACTTACGTTTACCCTAGAAACGTTTGGTATAAAACTTATGAAGTTACAATACAAGTCAGTAAAAGGTTTTTATAGCATACTTCACATTGGAAGTATAAATAGTCAGTGGTTCTCATGTTGTAGGTTATAAGAGAAAATAGAACAAGTGGGAAGGGATCGATAGATGGTCCACGGGATCTTGTATTCTGATGAAGTGATCCACAGACGAAAAAGTTTGAATAACCACCTATATCCAACGTTGATGTTCAACGGTGAATTTTATATTGTTGTGTTTGCTATTCAAATACTCGATATATTGACTGTTTTCTAAAGATGGTAAACGTATCACCTTCAAAATATTGACCGGTTTGAAGATTGTTTTGTACCATTTAAACAATTTCTGCAGTTATTGTCACATAAACTGATTTGATACAACTCAAGTCAAGGGTTTAGTAATATTAGAGCTTCGATTAGTGATATTGGTTTGACTTATTAGAAAAATTATAATCGTTAATACAAAATATTTTTAAATTTTATGAGGGAAATTTGAAGAATTTAAGTGAAGAAGATAATATTATTATTTCTAAATCTGATAAAAAAAACCGGTTGTGTTTGTGGATCTTTAAAGTTGAATATGTATTTAAAAAACTGAACACATTTTAAATGGTTCGACTCAGCTTATGAAACTACATCATTATTACTGAAACAAAAACGATAATATTCTAAACGAAAAACAATAACTTGAATATTAGTCCATCAAGTATTCATCCGAGAATTTTTCTATGGTCTTCTTTGTTTTAACGCTAGAACCCGGATGTTGATACCCATGATAGGCACAGCAGGTATGGTTCATTACGTAACTGTGTGTTGAACTACAAACACAAACATGCTTTATGGCTTAGATCTTTGAAGACCTTTACCACCAATAAATGCATGTTGAAAGATTTTTTTAAGTTTTTAATGAAATACAACAAAAGAAATTTGAAAGCAATGTTTATTGCGCCATCTTTAATGTTAAGTCGTTGTCCACAAACATAATATTAGAAGGAACTATGAAGATTATTGATAATTTTACATTTCTGACAACCTGACCAACCCTAAATCAGCATTTTTCAAGTTGATGAATTTTTCTCCAAAGGAATTTCTTCGTCTTCTTAATGGCAATATTTATGATCAAATTCATGATGTAATCGACTGTTTTTTTTTCTTTTTCTTTATTCTTGGCCAATCTTTTCCGTGCTATCATGAAAAACAATGGGTTGGAAGGTTGTATATGATCTTTCAAACAGCTTTACTGCTGTACATCTGTTGATGATACATTCACCATCTTTAAAAACTAGTCAGTATTGGAACAGCAACCACAACAGTGTAAAATAATGGCTACTTCTAGTGTAAAATCTACCATAAAGAAACATTTACTGTCTTGTGTCCTAACTTTACGAGTTTTGTAGCAAATGTTCAAAGAATACTTGGTGAAGACTTGTTCCATTGTACATACAAGAGATGTCGTGAATAAAGGTGAATAAGCGGAGATTTAATAAACCATCCATACACGAAGTTCCAAAGTAACCTTCGGTAATTACCTTGTTAGAGAAACAGTTTTGAAATGTAGTTAAATACAAAGTTACACGATGGGCTACATGTTCTCTTCCCACCACTGTTATCGAAACCCGGATTGTAGCGTTGTAATTCAGCAGACATATCGCTGCGCTACTAAAATATATTTTGTTGGGTATATCTTCAAATAGTGGCCCCATTTATTTTTTGTTTTTGTTTTTTAAGTTTAAAGAAAGTACTCCCGTACTGAAGACATCAAGTCTACTTTAGAAAATTTATTGACGCTACTTTTATTGGGTCCATTAAAGATAATTAATTCGTGTGAAAAACATACAACTTTGAGATCCGCGACTAGATCGGACGTACTGAAACATCCGCTAGGTGAGTATGACTTAGTGGCTTATTCAAGTTATTTTCATGTATATAAGCAAGGCCAGTGATGAATAAAACCTTTGCGTAAAAGACAATTTGCTTCTCACAAAGTGAAACGTAAAATTTAGCCTAGCATATAAATTACGTTTACTACATTAATTTGTATAGCTTACTTTATTTGTTAATATGAAATATTTAATTAACTGGAAACTGTGATTAAATGAATTAATCACCTTGAAAAGTCATGATTATACATCATCTTCGATATATAACAGTCCAATTTGAAATTTCTTGACAATGAACATATTTAAAGCAGTGGATATTTCTTTTGAATGTCATTTATTTCATTTTTATTACACATTATACCAAATCCAGATGTATTTGTATTTAAAATTTCTGAGTAATTTCTTTTCTTCAAAACGAACGTCCATGATGTATGAGCATGTTCAAAATACATTAAGTGCAGGTGTATAATGTATACTGCTACATCGTCATTCAAAATAATATCTTTTCACATTCAAATTTTATCACATAATATTTGGCTACTATAAGATCTGCATTCGATTATTACATTTATTTCTCTGTGAGGTATGCAAATTTTCTTTATTAATGGGCGTGTACTAACTACGAACGAGACAATATACGGCAATACTTCTTACACGAGGAAACGAAGTACTCGATTCGTGGACAAGCACTTCTGTGTTGGCGAGAATCGATAGTTCGATAGCTGTGGTTGTCATAGAAGTTCTATACTACGCCTATTTCAAGACTCGAAACAAGACTGCGACAATGTTTCGAGAAGGCACACAGTTGACTGGAAATACGAAATAAGGAAAATAGCTTATATTCATTTTTCTCAGTAATAGAAAAATAATAACACTACTACGAAACAGTAGTTTTCAATTTTGATTAATATGAAACTTGAATTTCTGATGAAGGTTTTTATTTTATTTCATGTTTCATCACATAGGTGTGTGTGTGTTTTTCGTATAGCAAAGCCACAAAGGACTATCTACTCAGCCTACCGGGGGCAATCGAACGCCTGATTTTAGCGTTGTAAATCCGGAGACATACTGCTGTACTAGCGGGGGTCATCGCATAGGACTCAAAGAAACTGATAAAAAAAACACGTTCAGCACACAAACAAACATACAGCCATACCATATAAAATACAGGTTACTCACAAGAATTCATTTAATTTAAACCAAACCTCGAGTGAAAATAAAGGCGTTAATAACCAATTTTACTTGAAAGTCGTACTTTAGTTGTCAACGGTGTTTTAGGTATGAAACGTGGCAGCAACTTACTTTGTTATTATAAAATTATTGATTATTTATTTAATTAGGCTGTTGAGAACAAATGTAATATTGACGGTTAGCCCGTATTCTTGTTTTGTTGATTGACATTTTATATCGATTTCAGATCTTGTAATCGTTCTTGTTAACGATAATAAGTAATTTTATCCCATATTTATTTCAACAGTGAGCATTCTGACGAAATCTTCGTGCGTTTCTGCAATCTACTAAGAAACGTTCAAGACTCGAGTAAAACCAATTTTAATGATTCTCTACTAGCTTGAAATTCATTGTTAAAGTCGAAATAAAATATACTGTTTTAAGTGAATTAGCAGACTAGCTAGATGTTATACAAGTTTTACTTTGCGTAATTCTTTCGATCTCGACAATTTGCTCATAGTTTTGATTTATGTTTTCGCCTAAATACAAATAGAAGTTATCTGCTGAGTCATTTCTAATTTTTAGCCGCGGCAAAAAGTCGCGCAGAATGAATCTGTGTTTTTCCAGGTACTGACTTTTAGCTCGTAGCTCCGTCTTTTCTTGACAAATTTGAGATCTAATTATAATATTAGACTCAGGGGATCAAATCCTTTCGACTGATTTTATTTTATCACGTCCTACGTCTAATATATTAATTTACTCTAGTCCTACCTAAAACAATTTTAATTTGAGGGTAGGCTGATAGAAATTCTGATGAGTATTAACATCGAATTCGGGTATACGCACACCACATGCTTGGTATTATTGAGCACACAAATAAGCTAATAGATAGGGAAGAAAGGTCTCAGTTTAATTTACTCTAATATAATAAAGTGTCATGGCTACTGAGGATTACCTCTTATTAACTGATAAGCCAGAAGTAAAATAATAATAATGTTTGCAAGTAATAATAGCAAATAACACACATTAAAAAGAGCACAACCAACAGATGGAGATGATTATCACATCCGCCACCAAATAGGGAGAAGGTAGTTTTCATCCCCACGTGTGTGTGTTTGTCAGCAAGAATTTTTGAAAATGGCTGAATTGATTTGGACTAAAGTTGGTGTACATTTGGATTGTGCCCCAACTTAAAAGTGGCTAGTTTTCAGAGGGTGAAAATCAAATGTGATGGTCACAGCAATGTCACGAAAAAAATCCTATCTGTTAACATGGATACTGCTTTTTCGCATTATTTTTGCTCTATAACTCAGTAAAAATCATCAGATTTTGACAAAACTTTGTAGACAAGCGTAGAATGTTATTCCTCGTTCTATTGCCAAAAATGATCAGTGTCTAATGAACACAAGCCCGGTATGGCCAGGTGGTTAAGGCACTTGACTCGTAATCCGAGGGTCTCGGGTTTGAATCCCCGTCTCACCAAACATGCTTGCCCCTTTCAGCCGTGGAGGCTTTATAATGTTACGGTCAATCCCACTATTCGTTGGTAAAAGAGTAGCCCAAGAGTTGGCAGTGGGTGGTGATTACTAGCTGCCTTCCCTCTTGTCTTACACTGCAAAATTAGGGACAGTTAGCGCAGATAGCGCTAATTATAAACTGTTATGCTAGATAGTAGGCAGTTAATAACAGTACCCACCGCCAAATGTGGGGTATCGTTTATCTGATGAGTAGTGAGATATGACTGTTACTCGGAGCGAAATTGAAAATGTGTATGGGTGGTAAGATACGTACTTATAAATACTGACAATCTATACATCTGATATTGGAAGGAAAGAAGGGTATAAAGCTATGTTGAAAGTCTTTTAACGTTAGTCCCGCCTAGTCTCTCTGTTTGCTATACGTGTGACACGCATACAAAGCCAAATAATGTTTCTTGTCGCTCGCCAGTGGCCATATTGTGTCCAAAATTTGACTTCCATTGCAAACAGTTTTCTAAACAGCAGATATAATAACTTCTTTAAAAAAATTATTGAAATAATGTGAAATTTACGTTTAAAAAAACAAATATACATTAAATGTATATTGGTTTAAAATAATATGAGCTAATATGGAATTTGCTTCTATGAAACAATTACAATTTAATGTATTCTATGATCGTTCTTGTACATAGATTACATAAAATAATTAGAAACATTGAACGTTTAAAATGTGCACTGATTTATTGTATAAGTTAGAAGTAAAATATACAATTAAAAACTCTACATGATTTGGTGGAAAGAAATTCCACCATTTCAAGAGACCAGAAGAAACAGGAAATTCCTATTTTATTATTTTTTCTACCAGAAAGTGCACGTGTAAATAAGAATATTACAACAGATGTGATAAAAGTGACCCCATCGACAAACTTACTTTGTTTATAAATGTCATCACCCACTTTAAAATAACTGTAATTTACATATAATTTTGTTAAATTCATAATAGCATATACTTCTGGACGTAAACTTTGCTAGTCAGTAACCTATTTTCAAAACAACAAAGTACTTCTATTACTACATTTGTAACTAATGAAACTACACGAAATGAAACTAATCTATCATTTTCATCTATATTGGTGTTTTTAATAAAAAATTAATAATAATTAATAAACTCTAACGAATTTTGAACTCTAATACATGAGAATTTGTTTTAAAAAAACATTTTCAACTTAGAAATCAAGAATGTTAACGATCCATTTTTATGGTCTTTATTTGGTGCAGTATTCATATTTTCTGATTTATTATTAAGACAAGTTTCTTTTATCAATTAAATTGATTAGATTCATTCCAAAGTTCTTCTTATTCAATCTTACCTTTTCATCAAATGAAGAGCATACTGTCTCTCGGGATTTGGGTATCATATGTACCCTCGAGGGTCAGGTGCTCTTTGACCTCTTCCTCCTACTAAACTGCTGAGTTATCCTATAATATTTGTTTGGAATTAAGCGCAAAGCTATACAATGGGCTACTTGTGCTCTGTTCACTATGGGTATCGAAATCCAGTTTCTAACGACTCGAGTCTGGAGACATGTCGCTTTGCCACTGGGGGACAATCCTAAATTAATAAACCTATCCAAGGAAAATACCACTCACGAACAAATAAAAAGTTCTCGAAGTTGGTTTGGATTTTTATGTAAACAAAAGTATTTTAATGAAAGACGATGTAATTATGCCAATTGATATTAGTTTAAAAGAATCTACTGATAGTATTTTAAGGGACACTGTTCGAAAGAATGTAACGAACTTACTTATTTCTAATACCATAAGGACAAAACGAAACATGCATAATCATGAAGTGACCCGATCTCGACTAACAAAACATAAAATAACATTCTAATTTTAAAGTAGACAAAGCAGGATAGATTTATACTAAAATTGTCGGAGAAGCTCAGAGAAGAGCCACTGAGAGGGTTGGATTGTCCTATGAGAAGAGAATAAAATATCTAAATTTACTTTCTCTGGAGAGAAGAAGAGTCAGAGGGGATTTGATTGAGGTGTCTAAGATTATTAAAGATACTGAAAGTATAGAACCATCAGACGTTTGTTTACAGTGAAAACAATAGGACAAGGGGTCATAAATTCAAATTTTGGCAGCGTCGGAGTTAGTCTCAAGTTTAGATAGCATTACTTTTTTAAATGGTTTGGTTGGATTTTAGAATGAGCTGCCTTCAAGGGTGATGGAGGGAGAAAATGTAACTGAATTCAAGAAAAGATTGGCTTAACATATGAGTACTAAGAGTTGGTTATAATTGGAAGCTGGAAGGGACATCCTTGATGGACTAATAAATTTATTTTTGTCCCTTTAAAATTTTATGAAGTTATGAACTAGATAGGAACATTTATGAGGATAGTACCACAAATTATCTGAATGGTAGCGCACATGTGGCAATAAAGAAAGATCTTACGAATGTAATACAAAATAAAGTACAACGAAATGTAAGACCTGCCTTACCTCAACAATGAATGAAAAAAGAAATCTTATGCCGTCGAACTTTATTTTACTTCGTTTTTATGCCCTACCAGAAATCATTTATATGATTAAATATATCAATATGGAGGTAAAACATTGTTTTGAAAATAGGTTACTAGTTAAAAAAGTTTCATGTTTAGAAGTAGATGTTAGTCTGAATTGAACAAAATTGTGTATAACTTGCAGATATTTTAAAGTGGGTGATGAAATTTATAAATAGAGTAAAGGTTTATCCGTGGGATCACTTTTCTGTGTTTGTGTAATTTTCTTATAGCAAAACCACATCGGGCTATCTGCTGTGTTCCCCCAAGGAAATCGAAATCCTGTAAACGTTGTAAATCCAAAAACTGTCCTAGCGGAGTACAGGGATCACTTTTATCACCTCTATTACCTGGAATTTTTTATGTTTGAGGTTGAAACTCGGGAACTAGAAACATCAGTGAAAAAAAACAAAACAGTTGTGAGTAAGATGCATGATGACATGTTTCTAGTGTTGCGACATGTTAATAACACGTTAATTCATTTCCAGAAACATCTTAATTCCATCGGCCCCACAAAAAAAATTCACTTGAGAAATGAAAGAAAGGGACTGTTTTAATGTTTTGGATATTTCAGTGGAAAGAAAGAATGGGTTTCTGTTTACTTCAGTTTATACATAGTCGTTATCAGTTTCTACCCCGCTGCACGCAACATCGCGTTACTCATTGTCACAAAAAAATTTTGTTTTCGTCGTATCTCCTTAAGGCCATTAGTCTCTTCGCACAATGAAGATCATATGTTTGAACTAAATTATTTAAAACATACAGCTACTGATAGAGGTTTTGAACCTCATGAATACGTTGAACTTTCTTACCAAAGTTTGAACTAAATTATTTAAAACATACAGCATTTGATAGTGCTTTTGAACCGTGTATTATAGACATGATTTATGATAAACAATGTAATAAATTACAAATTCCAGAACTCGCCAAACTACTACAAATAATTAAGGTTAATTAATGTTTGTCATACGTTCCTCTACTGTCAACAAACACAAGCAAAGCGTTCATGAAGAATACGACTCGTTCTTTACTCCTAAATTAACCCCCCTCTGTGGCACAGCGGTTTGTCTGTGGACATAGAACTAGAAACTGGGTTTCGATACCCGTGGTGAGAAGAACACAGGTAATTCACTGTATAACTTTGTGCTTAATTTCAAACATGCTCCCCGCTAGTACAGCGGTATGTCTCCGGATTTACAATGCTAAAATCAGGGGTTCGATTCCCCTCGGTGGGTTGAGCAGATAGCCCTTTGTGGCTTTCTCATACGAAAACACAAACACACACATTAATTTCAAATAAACAAACAATATTCCTAAATTAAAAATAATGAATATTATTAATAGTATTAAAAACATGCTTGAATTAAATGATACATTTTAAGTATTTAAAATCACTTGCTGTCGGAGCTTGAATTATTCCTGATAAAAAAAAAAAGTAGACATTTGAAGTTTAGAATTAATGAACACAAAAACGACCGTGGAGTAACATGTGACAAACTCTACACGTAACATTTAGTGAGATAAAGTTCAAATACTTACGGGATTAAGCTAAAAATAAAATAAAATAAACGTAAGAGAATCTCTTGAAATTATTAAATATTTTAAATAGCGATTTAGGTCATGATGCCACAAAAGGGAATGTTTTGAAATTTATGCTGTAGTTTGCACTGTGTAATATGCTAATTTACATGTGCACTTGCTGTTATAAAAATAATTCTTGTGTTTTATTTTGGTCTCCTGAAGACCGTGGATCTTTCCCCTGAATCATGTAGAGTTTTTAACTGTATATTTTATTTTTAAGTTATACAACAAATTAGTGCGCATTTTTAACTGTTCAATGTTTCTACTTATTTTATGAACTATATTTTAAAGAAATATCTTTTAAATAATGGGAAATATAATTCCAAGAAAAAAGTATGCATTAAAAGAATATTATTGAAATAATTAGTTGTGGTACCCGTCCCATGAATGGAAGTTATGTAAATTTATGATTAATGAAAAGTTATCTTAGGACATGAAAAGTTACTTCCCTTCTATGTAGTTGTAAGAAACGAAAAAATAAAATACCGATAAAACTGAAAAACTATAAAATGAAAAACCGTAAATTTGCTTGTATCTTCGCATAGACCCAACAAATAGTCATGCCAAATTTGGTGAAGAGCCATAAAGAGGGTGCGAAACAGTGGTAACAAAAAAAAGAAGAACGTGTGTGTGTTTTCTTATAGCAAAGCCACATTGGGCTATCTCCTGAGTCCACCGAGGGGAATCAAATGCCTGATTTTAGCGTTGTAAATCCATAAGCTTACCGCTGTACTAGCAGGGAGCAAAAAGAAGACCAAAAATACTTATAAAAACTGTCAAACACACAGTGCAAAACTGGAAGTTCGTATGTATCTCCTCATGGACATGTGGAACCTTCTTACCAAGTTTGTTGAACATCCATTTGCAGAAGGTTATTCAGTGGTAAAAAAATAAAAACCTCGTAATACGAAACTGAAAATTCGCATGTACCCGTCACGGATCTAATGAACCTCCATACCAATTTTGGTGAAGATCCATCTATGAAGTAGTTACATAGACATACAACAGACACTGCTATGATATTTATATAGAAATATGAGCTAATGTGAAATTTTCTCATAAGAAATAAAATCAGCTAATGTGAAATTTACTTTTCAGGAACTAAGATGCTTTTAAAGAATCTCATTGAAATAACACGAACTAAGAAGTTTTAAAAGTTGCACGACTTCCCCACCTTCTAGTTCTTGTTTTTTCTAAGTCTTCTGTATATCGGATTTCTCTTGCGGTCCAGCTTTTGATAGTGCAAATACAAAAAATAATAATTATAATTCGGTGATAACACTGTTAATGGACGGCCCTGACACATAACTTTTTGAAAAGTTCATCAAAATCCATTAGGTCGAGTCTAGGATTAGCGATAGTAATATCCAACTTAATCCAATGTTCGTTTTATCACGAGCTTTCATTGTTAGTTACGATGAAATGTTGCATTTGTCATCAGAATTTGAACAATTTGTGGAATGTTCAAGAGTTGCCATGAAACAGTACCCTTGTAAATGAGAGTAGATACTTGTTGGACCCTGTACATACAGAACTATAAAAACATTTGAGCTGGTTTCATTCCGAAACATAAATTTTTAACAATGTTTCTACACACGACTTTCACAAACGATTATGCCAAAAAAAATGGAAGTTTGGTTTTTACTTTGTGGACATTTGTTTAATATAAAGAAAATAGTAACAACCGTCTTAGGTCAGGTGTATCCACAAATATATCATACGTAATATTAAACCTTTAAAATATTGCCATACTACTTACTAGTGTGGTACATTACCATACTTAATATTCAATGAAATAAGGTAGTGTGATACATTACCATACTAAATATTCAATGAAATAAGGTAGTGTGATACATTACCATACTAAATATTCAATGAAGTAAGCTAGTGTGATACATTACCATACTAAATATTCAATGAAATAAGCTAATGTGATACATTACCATACTAAATATTCAATGAAATAAGCTAGTGTGATACATTACCATACTAAATATTCAATGAAGTAAGCTGGTGTGGTACATTACCATACTAAATATTCAATGAAATAAGCTAGTGTGATACATTACCATACTAAATATTCAATGAAATAATCTAGTGTCGCACATTACCATACTAAATATTCAATGAAATAATCTAGTGTGGTACATTACCATACTAAATATTCAATGAAATAAGGTAGTGTGATACATTACCATACTAAATATTCAATGAAATAAGGTAGTGTGATACATTACCATACTAAATATTCAATGAAGTAAGCTAGTGTGATACATTACCATACTAAATATTCAATGAAATAAGCTAATGTGATACATTACCATACTAAATATTCAATGAAATAAGCTAGTGTGATACATTACCATACTAAATATTCAATGAAGTAAGCTGGTGTGGTACATTACCATACTAAATATTCAATGAAATAAGCTAGTGTGATACATTACCATACTAAATATTCAATGAAATAATCTAGTGTCGCACATTACCATACTAAATATTCAATGAAATAATCTAGTGTGGTACATTACCATACTAAATATTCAATGAAATAAGCTAGTGTGATACATTACCATACTAAATATTCAATGAAATAAGCTAGTGTGATACATTTTCATACTACATATTCAATGAAATAAGCTAGTGGGATACATTACCATACTAAATATTCAATGAAATAAGCTAGTGTGATACATTACCATACTAAATATTCAATGAAGTAAGCTAGTGTGGTACATTACCATACTAAATATTCAATGAAATAAGCTAGTGTGATACATTACCATACTAAATATTCAATGAAATAAGTTAGTGTGGTACATTACCATACTAAATATTCAATGAAATAAGCTAGTGTGATACATTACCATACTAAATATTCAATGAAATAAGGTAGTGTGATACATTACCATACTAAATATTCAATGAAATAAGCTAGTGTGATACATTACCATACTAAATATTCAATGAAATAAGCTAGTGTGATACATTACCATACTAAATATTCAATGAAATAAGCTAGTGTGATACATTACCATACTAAATATTCAATGAAATAAGCTAGTGTGACACATTACCATAATAAATATTCAATGAAATAAGCTAGTGTGATACATTTCCATACTACATATTCAATGAAATAAGCTAGTGTGATACATTTCCATACTAAATATTCAATGAAATAAGCTAGTGTGACACATTACCATAATAAATATTCAATGAAATAAGCTAGTGTGACACATTACCATAATAAATATTCAATGAAATAAGCTAGTGTGATACATTTCCATACTACATATTCAATGAAATAAGCTAGTGTGATACATTTCCATACTAAATATTCAATGAAATAAGCTAGTGTGACACATTACCATAATAAATATTCAATGAAATAAGCTAGTGTGATACATTACCATACTAAATATTCAATGAAATAAGCTAGTGTGATACATTACCTTACTAAATATTCAATGAAGTAAGCTAGTGTGGTACATTACCATACTAAATATTCAATGAAATAAGCTAGTGTGGTACATTACCATACTAAATATTCAATGAAATAAGCTAGTGTGATACATTACCATACTAAATATTCAATGAAATAAGCTAGTGTGATACATTACCATAATAAATATTCAATGAAATAAGCTAGTGTGATACATTTCCATACTACATATTCAATGAAATAAGCTAGTGTGATACATTTCCATACTAAATATTCAATGAAGTAAGCTAGTGTGGTACATTACCATACTAAATATTCAATGAAATAAGCTAGTGTGGTACATTACCATACTAAATATTCAATGAAATAATCTAGTGTGGTACATTACCATACTAAATATTCAATGAAATAATCTAGTGTGGTACATTACCATACTAAATATTCAATGAAATAAGCTAGTGTGGTACATTACCATACTAAATATTCAATGAAATAAGCTAGTGTGGTACATTACCATACTAAATATTCAATGAAATAATCTAGTGTGGTACATTACCATACTAAATATTCAATGAAATAATCTAGTGTGGTACATTACCATACTAAATATTCAATGAAATAATCTTGTGTGGTTCGTTGCCATACTAGATGTTCAATATAAATATTGGCAGCTGTAATTTATTATTGGGATAACCAGACTGGTGATAAGCTAATTAGCAGTAACTTAGTGGACTGATCGAGATTGAAAATTTAAATGCATTTCTAGGAGGTGTGTGGTAGAACTTCGTTTTATTGTTTGTTTGATTTCTCCACTAGGTGACTATCCATTGAAAAAATAAAAATAAATAAAGGGTTTATCCTGTTGCATTAGAGCAGTGCGTATGAATATTTTATTTATGCAATATTGTTTATAGTGTCATTGGCACACTATAAGTAAAGCTATTTTATTATTAACTAGACATTTTGGAGATAATAAAATAATTTAATCGTGATAAATGCACAAAAAATCTAATTAATGAAATCTCATTACGGGGTGATGAATCCTTTATAACAAATATAGAATTGATAAAAATTGATTATTTGTTCTCCTCATTTAACCCCATGATTTAATGTAAGAATCATAAGGATTTTTAATCGTTAAATAAAGTAACCCCAAATCTGAATCGGTTAAATAGATCCACCATCTTCAGATCTTGGAACCATATTCTTCATATTGCATTTTGTCAGTCATAACTATATAGTAGTCAATGACACCCGGCATGGTCAGTTGTTTAAGGCACTGGACTCGTAATATGAGGGTCGCGGGTTCGAATCCTCGTCACTCACCCCAAACATACTTGCCCTTTCAGCCGCGTTATAATGTGGCGGTCAATCCCACTATTCGTTTTTAAAAGAGTAGCCCAAGAGTTGGCGGTTGGTAATGACCAGCTGCCTTCCCTCTAGTCTGTTAAATTAGGGACGGCTAAAGCTGATAGCCCTTGTGTAGCTTTACGCTAAATTCAAAACAAACCAAATCAGTAGTAAATGAGACATAATTGTCGTAACATAGAAAGTAAAGCATATTATTGTAGCAATTAACAGATATGGCGCATAAGATTTCATTGGGCTTTTGTCGAAATTCGTTCAAAACTGCTACTCGAGTGCTGTCTTTGCTAGCCGTCCCTAATTTTGAAATTATAGAATAAAGGAAGAGCAGTTAGATAACACCAGCGACAGCCGACTCTTTGACTACTCTTTTAACCGTAATATGATAATGACCAAAGTCTGAAAGGTCGATTGTGTTCGATGAGAGGACTCGATCACGCAAATCGCGTGCCCTAACTACCAGGCTATGCCAGACCCGACACATAAAGTAAGGCATAACCGTCATAACATAAGATAAGGAATCACCATATATAAATTAGAAATACTAAATATATCACGAGGATTCGATTCACTTTATATCAAATGATAAACTTTGCCCGTGCCAACTCCTGCGTTAACGGCGTGCCACTTTGTTACCATATACAAATTGTTGTTATTAGTTGTGATCAACCCTCACGCCGCTCTATTATCAGGTATAAATTATTGTTGTAATGGTAAATAGTTTCTTACCCAGGAAGGTTATCTTTCCAGTTTTTCGTAAGAAGCTGATAATTAGTCTGTCTTGTTGATTAGTCCTAGTTTCTTTTGTCGACTGTTCAAGATGGTTCCTTAAATTATCATTAAGAAAATTGAAGAAAAAGTATTATGCCTGGCATGGCCTAGCGCGTTAAGGCGTGCGCTTCGTAATCTGAGGGTCGCGGGTTCGCGCCCGAGTCGCGCTAAACATTCTCGCCTTCCCAGCCGTGGGAGCGTTATAATGTGACGGTCAATCCCACTATTCGTTGGTAAAAGAGTAGCCCAAGAGTTGGCGGTGGGTGGTGATGACTAGCTGCCTTCCCTCTAGTCTTACACTACTAAATTAGGAACGGCTAGCATAGATAGCCCTAGGGTAGCTTTGTGCGAAATTCCAAAACAAAGAAAAAGTTTTTACTTAGAAACCTAATCATCGAATATAATCCTAGCGTTATTACCACGTAAACATCCTATTACTATCCTAACATGTTGCTTAACCTTAACGTATTTAAATAAATCTTTGTTGTTGATTTTTTATGTCTGTTTTTCTTTTTATGTACAAAGCGAGCGCGAACCCGCGACCCTCGAATTACGAGTCACACGCCTTAAGCGCTTGGCCATGCCAGGCCCATGTATAAAGCTACGCAATGGGCTATAAGTGGTCTGTCCATCACTGATATTGAAACCCGGTTTGAAGTGTTGTAAGTCCGCAGACGTGTTGCTGTGAGACACGGGGCTTATATATTCAGTCCACCTTTTCTCACATTCACTTTCCAATTGCCTAATGACTGATTTAATTAATTTTTGGTCCTCCGTAATCTTCCTTTATAGAAGTCAGTTACTTAAATTGTGAATGTTTTATTCATTTTAACCTTTATTTATTCTTCGTGAGTCAACCTGGTCTTTCACTTGCAGACATGTTTTTGTTTTTCCTTTTCCTATAAGGAACATGTCTATCTTGAATATTTAATTTTTCTTAAAAAACATTTTTTTACAATCGATTGATCAGTATCTGTTACCCACAAGTTAATTATTGTAATACGTTTTTTGATTTGTAGTCCTGCTCATGATTGCCCTGCTGTAAAATGGGAATTTGGAGGAGATACGGTAGTTCTCGTTTGTGACACTTGATGGCGTTACCATTATGAGTTTATTTTTTTGTTCCTGCCAACATTACTTAATACCAGAGACCGGGTAATTACCGTCGTTTAAGTTAGCCCTAAAATCACTTACTGTATAAGTGCCTATAATAGTTGTAGCTGAGATGTTCAACGAGGAACGAAATTCAGTATTTGGACTTATTTACAGAAGTTGCTAAAATCCACGCTTGTGTGTTTTTGTTTTATTTTTCTTATAACAAAACCACATAAGTTATCTACTGTGTCCACCACGGAACCGAACGCCTGATTTTAGGCGTTGTAAATCCGTAGACTTACCGCTGTCCCAGCAGAGAACTACTAAAACCTTGGAACTAATAATACGTCTAGGTCGAAGTCTATTCATTGATATGCCACAATTTTCACAGAGAGTAAAACTCACAAAATACATAAATCAGTTATTAGCAATAGTGTGTCCTTGAATTTTATTACATATACTTACTTTTTCCAAACAATTAGCTAATTAGTACTTAAAGATTTTATCTGGTTAACACAAGAGGTTTCAGATTTTTTTTTATCTTAACAATTATTTATTAAACGCTAACCTTTCGTTTTTTGTGCTCAAATATAAATATTTGGTTCAGAAATAACCAGTTAGCAAATCATTAAAATCGTATTTTATTCTCGCAAAGTTCAGTGGTATGTTTGAAGGTTTATAATGCCAAAAATTATGTTTAGGTATCCGTAGTGGCTAGAGTACAGATACCCAACCGACTGTGTATCTTTTTGGTTTTACAACAAAGAAAAAAAACAATTTGTTTTTTGTTTTGGTTTTGAATTTCGCGGAAAGCTACACGAGGATTATCTGTTTTAGTCGTCTCTAATTTTGCAAGAGTAAAGGGAAGGCAGCTAGTCATCGCCACCCACCACCAGCTCTTGAGCTACTCTTTTACCAACGAATAGTGGGATTGACCGTGACATTATAACGTCCTCACTGCTGAAAGGGCGAGCATGTTTGGTGTGACGGGGATTCTGAAAAAAACAAACAAACGCGTATCAAGAAAGTTGATTTAGTGGGAGCGACACGGCTCCACTATGTGACACAAACGAAAACCACAAGTGTCAAGAGCAGGGGTTGGCAACTCCATGGCCACTGTAGCCAGCTCAAGTTCAGGAATCAATTTTTTCATCACTTATTTTTTATCGCAAATTTGATAATCAGCAATTGCACTGCCTCACGTCATCGCTAATGTCGCGCGCTTCATCACTGTCAGAGACTACTCATTTTGTAACGTCAGTCTGATTTAGATGTTTGCGGAGATGCCAACCGTTACGATTTTAGCGTAATCATTACGATTTTGGTGTATTCATTACGACTATACGCTCATACAGACAAATATTACGACTTGTTGCAACTCCTAAATTATTATATATTATATAGGCCTATACAATAAAGTGATAACTTGTTACCCCAGGGCTTGAAAGGGGTGAAAAGAAAACTTCTAGTGAGATACAAATAAATTTTGATAATAAATAAAAGACATAGTCCAAATGGCTACTTGCGATAATCATGTTTGTGCTTGAAATGATAAAAAATATTTGTATCTCCGACGTCTACCAATAGTTTGAGTGCGGTGCTTCTCCATACTGAGTACGTGGCGGAATCCATAGTTACGTCATCAGTGCTTGTCAGCCAATCAGCGCTCGCGTAGATGGGTATTTTTCGTTTTCTAAGCGGTATAGAAACACCAATGCGATCGTTCACAAGATGGAAAAAAAGCAGGCCTCGTTCACCAGATTGTCTTGTTTCTGGCAAATCTAAAAGGACTAAAACTGTGAATCAAAAATTTAGGAAAGAGTATACTGCAAAATATCCGGTCATTGCATCAAAAGTCAGTGACAGTCATGCGTTTTGTACAGTTTGTTACATCGATTTTTCTGTAATGCATGGAGGGATAAACGATTGTTCCAGACATACAAAATCGGCATCTCATCAACAAAAAGATGAGGAGAAGACAAAAACGATGCAGATAACGGAATTTATGAGTAAGAATTCAGAATATGAAACCACAAATGCAGAAGTAATGTTCACGCAATTCACTATTGCTTATAATTTAACCCTAGCTGTAGCCGATCATGCAGGACATCTATTCAGAAAAATGTTCCCAGACTCTGATATAGCGAAAAAATATGGCTGTGCTAGAACCAAAACTACAGCCATTGTACAAATGTTGGGTTGTGAAGATGATAAAATGATTTCAAGCATACTTATTAACAGTGTTTACAGTTTAGCCACAGATGGATCCACAGACATGGATGACTCGAAACTGTATCCAGTGGTTGTACGATATCTTCACCCTTTGCTTGGAAAAATTGTTTGTTCTCATTTGACAATGGTGGAATGAAAAGAAGCTTCAACGAGAGAGAATATTTTCAAGCTTTTGGACCACGAACTGACAAAGAGGAAAATTCCATGGGAAAACTGTCTTAGTTTTTCTTCAGACAATGCATCTGTTATGTCTGGTATAGGTAAAGGTGTGATGAAACACATCTCAAGACGACAGCCCAGCATTTACTTTATGGGCTGTGCCTGTCATCTCATGAATATTACTGCCCAGAAAGCTTCCAGAGAACTGCCTTGCCCAGTTTGTGATATATTGATAGATATCTACTATTTTCTGGACAAAAGTGCTAGCAGAAAGCAACATTTCAAAGAGTTTCAAGGATTGTATGACAAAGAAACAAGAAAAGTTCTACAACTTGTTAACACAAGATGGCTATCACTTGGGGTGTGCCTCAACAGAATATTGGATATGTGGAAGCCATTGAAGAAGTATTTTCACTGTGAAAAGGAAAAACTAGATTCAAAAAGATCTAAACGTGCAGCTCAGTCAGACAGCAAGACTTTAACAGTCACGATATCCTCTCAGCCACACAGGGACACACACAAGACACCCTCTCAGCCACACAGGGACACACTCAAGATATCCTCTTAACCACACAGGGACACACTCAAGATATTCTCTCAGCCACACAGGGACACAGCCAAGACACCCTCCCAGCCACACAGGGACACAATACAACAGTCTTCAGAAGCAGACAAAGAAACATTTGATATAACTCAATATATGTTTAGGCAGTCTGACCTTGAACTAAAGAAAAGACGATCAATGAAAAAAGAGAAGAAACGAAAGTTAGCAAGGAAGTAACCAAAAAGTTATGCGCAGAGCAAGTTAGATAAGTTAACAGTTTTCTTGGACAACAAAATGAACTTGTTATTTTGTCTTTTTCTTCAGTCTGCAATTTCTCTATTTGAGCAAGCCAATTTGATATTGCAAAGAGAAGAACCTTGCATACACATTATGCATAGAACTCTGATTACACAAGTTAAAAATATACTTGTTAGATACATCAAGCCAGAATATCTTGAAGGCAACATCACTGAACTTGACTACAACAATGAATCCTTACACAAATCTGATGAGGCAGTTTCTATTGGAAATGCTGCCAAGGAATACATTGTTAAATAAGAAAAGGACCTGGACCTGATCAGCTTCTACACCAGTGTCAAGAAATACTATATTGCAGCTACAAATTACATGATGAAGCATTTCCCTCTAAATGATGAACTTCTGATTCACACAGAGGTTGCTGATCCAAAACTGAAAGTCAGCAAATATTTCTCTTCTCCACGCTTCTTCACAGACAGGTATCCTGTCCTTGTTAATACATATAAGCACGACACTACTGACAAGTTGGAAGGGCAATATTTGAGCTATCAAATTGATACTTTCTCAGAAAATGTCCTTCAGTTGAATGTTGACAAGTTTTGAGTTCAGCTGTCTACAATTAAGGATAGAAATGGCAACCAGAAGCATGATATTCTGTGTAAAGTTATGCTTGGAATTTTTACAGTCTTCCATTCTAATGCTGACAGTGAAAGGATATTTAGTTTAGTGACTAAAAAGAAAAGCAAGTTCAGACCAAACTTGAGCACCTCAGTTTTGAGCAGTATTATAACACACAAGATGTGTATGCAGTCAAATGGACAATGTTGTTATAACTCCCAACCATCCAGAGACATTCTCATGAAAGCAAAGGCTGCAACAGCTGTAAAACTATTACAATAAGTGTCATAAACATGATATAAACTAGTCCTTACACAAAGGCTTTTTCTGCTTACTGTTTGTGCATGTTCAATGTTGTTTTACCAGTATGTTTGTTACTCTGAACTAAATAAAAGACATAATTTCAAAAGAAGTTTTTTAAATTTATTTATTAAATACACAAAACATAGTCATAAATGAGCAATTTATGGCAGTAATAAATAATAATAGTTATAATAATAATATAATAATAAACAGCTTAGAGACATTGGTCAGGCCAGTAGCCACAAATGATAAAGGGCTCTGTCTACAATCATTACGCTCAGTTATTTGAAATAGTTGGCATCTCTGTGTTTGTTATCCAGTGTGCGTTGTTTAACATGCGCTTGTAAACATATTTTAATAATGAAACTTTCAAGTGTTTAAATATAATTTGTTTTTAATCCCATAATATGGATAAGTGGATAACCTGAAAACGAAATAATCCAAATGATGGTGAACACTCAGAAAATAAAGACAGTTTAATTGATTCTGGTATTACTGTTGAAAAGAAAATGGTGCGTGACTGGAAAAACGTGAAACGAGAATTTAATTAAAGTTGGGAGTTGAAATTTGTAGTGATTGAAGTAAATAATAAGTCAGAGTGTCTTTTGTGTAACAAAATTTTTAGGAATAATAAAGGATATAACCTTAAGCAACACTTTAACAATTTTCACAATGAATTTAATGTAAAATTTCCAGTTGATACCAAAAATCGTATGAATGATATTAGTTGTCTGAAAGCACAACTTCATGAACAAAAGGGAAGCCTAAAAAGATTTTTATCATTGATAGAACTAGTTACATTAGCTAGCTATAAAGTAGCTTGGATTCTAGCTTAAAAACACAAATCATTTTCTGATGCTGAACTAGTTAAAGAAATATTGATTATGGTCATTGAAACTCTCTTGGAGAATTATGATTCAAAAATAAAAGATGATATTCTTCAAAAGATAAATACTTTGCAATTAAGTCGAAGAAAAAGTGTTCACAGAATGCTATATTTAGCAAAAACGTAGAAAATCAGTTGCTTGAGCAACTAAAAAACTGTTTGTATTTTTCTTTAACACTAGATGAGTTAACAGATGTTTGTGACACTGTACACTTAATATTTTGGGTTCGATATCTAACTTCAGATCTTGAAATGAGAGAAAAAATGTTTGGTCTTTGTAGATTACGAGATCGAACATGTGGAAAAAACGTCTTTGAAGAATTTCTTGAAATATCAAAAAAATTCAACCTGGATTTAAAAAAAAACTGGTTTCTATCACAACAGACGGTGCTCCCGCCATGACTGGGGCGAAATTTGGATTTGTTTCTCTTTTGAAGCAGCATTTAACTGAAAATAATGTGAAGCTCACGCTGCCATCTTTCCATTACATTTTGCATTAAGAAAATCTATGTGCTCAGATGTCTAAAAGTGATGAATTGAAAACTTTAATGGACACTGTTGTAAAAATTGTGAATTATATTAGAAGTGGAAGCTCTCTCATCCATCGACAGTTTGTTGAGTCTTTGAAGAAAAGCAGTACCTATACTTTTGTTCATCTTACTGATTTCGCAAATGTAAGATTGTTAAGTAGAGGAAAAGTCTTGGAACGATTTGCTTCCTTATTTCCTAAAATAAAAGAGTATCTTGTTGAAAAAGGTAAGATTGAAAATTTCCCTGATTTTGAAACTTTGTCATAGCAGTGTAATTTGGTACTTTCTGTGTGACATGATGGCTCACTTGAATAATTTGAATATGAAGCTTCAGGGAAGAGGAAAAATAATAAGCGAGCAATCACAGTCTATTCATGGATTTCAATTAAAGCTAAACTTCTTTGCGGAACAATTACAAAAGAATGATTTGACACATTTTGCAAAGTTGAATAGTTTTATAGAAAATAATAAGGACTATGACTTCACTTATGATAAAAATGATCTCTATGTAAACTGGATCAAAAATCTATCACGTTTCTCCGAATTTAAATATTTGAAACCGATATTTGAATTTTTGCATGATCCATTTCAATTTGGCTTAGAAAATTTCAGTGAGGAAATTACGTCTTTTTGTATTTGGATAAGTATGGATTTGAAGACAAGATGCTTACTCTGCAAAATGTAGAACAAAAAAAAAATGTAAACAAAAATGTTCTATCAGAGAGATGTGGCTCACTATTCTGGTAAATGAGAGTCTTCCAAATTTAAAGATAGCAATTTCAAAATTATTTTCCGTGTTTGGACCCACATGGGTGTGTGAGTCAACATTTTGTACCCTAGATTTTCTCAAGTCTAGATACATATCTCGGCTTACTGACATAAATTTAGAGGCAGAGCTAAGATGCTCCTTGAGCGTAGATATTAAACCAAATTTCACGAAACTTGTTGATGAACACTTCCATCAATTTTCACATTGAAGGTTAGTTGATATGCAATTATTTCGATTACACTAACATCTTTCAATATGTTTATAATAGTGTGGCCAACGTTCTAGAGCGTGGCATAAAACTTTTATTCTGTGCATACGCGAATATACAATTAGTGTGACATTTTCTGACTCAGTCTTCTATATTTTTTCCAATATAGTTAAATAATCGTTGAGTTTTAGACTGTATTTTTACTAATTATTTATGCAGGTTTCACCCATTATTTATTGTCACTTACTTTTTGCCATCACTACTTTAAAATTAATTGTTATACCGTATGATATTTAATTATTAAAAATAATACTCTCTTTTTTTTACCTGAATGAATGTGACCGAAAACTGTATTAAAATATATTTGTTTTCCAATAATATATATTTACATCAGTATTGTTGTTCTTGTTTTCACGCGATTAGAAGTTCAGAATACAACACACTATGAAATTTGTTCAAATTACAAAAGAAGTAAATACTTTTTAAAGTCTCCAAAGAAGGAAGAGATAAGTTGAACCGGACTCTTTAAGACCTATAAGATTTAAACATCGATGTTATTAAATTTCGCGCAAAGCTACACGAGGACTATCTGCGCTAGCTGTATCTAGTTTAGCAGTGTAAGACTAGATGGAAGGCAACTAGTCATCATCACCCCCCGCCAACTTTTGGGCTACTCTCTTACCAACGAATAGTGGGGATTGACCGTCACATTACAATGCCCCCCCACAGCTGAAAGGGCGAGCATGTTTGGTGTGACGGGGATTCGAACGCGCGACCTTCGGATTACGACTTGAGTGCCTTAACCATTTGGCCCTGCCAGGCCAGCCCATTGTGTAGCTTTGCGCTAAAACAATCAACCAAAAGAGATTTCAAATAATAGTTATTCAGATTACAGCTAAATACAAACATTTCACTTCTGCTGAAGGAAACCATTATTTTGTTTTGTAAATTTTGTTTAAGCATGCAAATAAAAAGTTGTCGAAACGAAATCTATAAAAGAAAAAGAACAATTAATATTCAAGCACATAAAATACAGTGTTAAGTAAATTAGTTTTAATTTTTTTAGTAAAAGGGTAAGGCATTTCTCACTAATAGTGTAACTGCATGAAATACAAATAAATTCTAAAATAATTTTTGATATACTAATAATGGTTTTGCGCATACGTACAATGTTGTTGTTTTAATTTCAAGTTCTGCCACTAAAGAATGCCCCCCCCGCTTGTACAGCGGTAAGTCTACGGACTTACAACGCTAAAATCAGGGGGTTCGATTCCCATCAGTGGGCTCAGTAGATAGCCCGATGTGGCTTTGGTATAAGAAAACACTCTCCTCCACCAGACAAACTGTGTTATGTATGTTGGATTTTACATATTTGTCGTTTGCGTGTTAAAAGATAAAGTGCCGTCTGCTGGAATCGGTTTTATAATAAATATATAATGTTTCTATAAAACAATGCGGTTTAATAAGATGCATATAAACCAACGGAACTATTAACAAATGGATAACATAGGAGAAATGGGGAATGATATATTATGATAGTCTGAGGAGGAAAATACATCTCTTAAATTATATTTTAAAATTTTAACTGCATAGTTTCTATATCGATAAATATAGTTTAAAAGTTTTAAAATCTAGACTTTTTTGCATAACAAAATGTTTAAATTAGCTTATTTAACTTTTGCTTGCGAACAATTTCGAGCAATGCACGTAATGCCATCTTGGAATGACGTAATTATAAGACAACTTGTACTGTTTATTGTCGAACTGCTCAACTATCTTCCTTTGTTGTGATTAATGTTAGATAAACGTAATTTTGTTGTATACGTAGCTATCGATAGATGGAGTGAGAGTGACTAAACTATTATATTCCAAGTCAGCAGATTTGACTAACCTTAATTCTACTGAAGATTAAAAATACCTCGAAAACGGATACTTCTTTAAACTACAAGTTTGGATGTTGGAAAAATTAGAATCTCAATTTAAGCCTACATTGTCTCTTTCTAATATGTTTTCTGGAAAGCACATTGAAAGTTGGTTTACAAGTCTTGTTGTAACATGTTAACAGCCCTCTGTTTAGTTCTTGTGGGATTTTCGATTTTTTTCGCCTGAAAGTCATGTAATAAATGCACTTGTGTCAAGTTTGTAAACTAAAAACATGAAAGTTGTTAAGTTGACTTCTGTATTTCTGTATTTGATAAACTCAAAAAAACAATTAAAGAACATGTGGTTTATAATTAAAACAGATTTACAGCGTGGTTTCGTTGGAGTTTGTTTCTAGTTGAGTACTGGCTGCACATTGGGTTATCTGTGCTCAGCCCATCGTGTTAAGCTGACATTATTTACCTTAATCAGGCGAAACCTTTTTCTTGCAACAAAACCTTGATCAGTAATATGATCGAACCGCCAACCCAAAAACCAAAATAAGGGTATTGTATGATGTCGTATTCCATTCAGAATATCTATATTGTTATAAAAGGAAACTCTGTATAGCATTGTACAGTTCTTATAACCTACTGGGTCGTCATTACATACGTAGTACTATGAAAGTAACGCACGGAAAATACCACTAGGTGCTTATATCAAAGTGCAGCCAAAAACTTGTTCGTTTTTGCAGATCATGGTATAATCTTGAAGTAAATAATGCCACTAGACCACTACTGCATCTCTGATGAATAGTCGTTCTGACCACACATGGACGTTTTGTTTGTTTGTTTTTTCATAGTATGCCATGTGAGGATGTATTGTATGTGAAACCTGGCCCAAGTTTTAAACACACATAAACTAATTTGATAGTTTGATGAAAATAATAATAATAATTTATGGCACACTCTCGACACCAGCTGACAGATGTTTCATTAAGGTTTTGGAAAGGGTGTTCAGTGTCAGAGTAATATATGATTCTTAGCAATAGAAAGATATAGTATTAATTAATACACATTTTACTGTTTTACTCTACTGGTCAAATTGTTTATTGAATAAAAAATAAAATAAAAGAACTCGAGAAATGTACACAGTTGTATTCGGTAATTAAAATTTGTATCTTACTTTACGTTTCACTGCTTATTGTCATGAACAACTTGTAGCGTTAAAATGGATTTGAAAGTACAGTGGAGCCTAAGAAATGGGCATAGGTAACGATTATCCTTTAATTATTTAATTCAAAAACAGCTATATTAGCAAACAGCATCTTATTTACTCTTCAAGACTTGAGCGTAATTTCTGTAACGTAATTAATTTAACACTCGTGTTTAATACTGTTTTCGGTCTAAGACCTACGCCCAACCCTCTGTAACGTTATGTGAGTGATTTAAATTCTTTATTATTACTATCTGTAAATAAGACCTACAACCAATCCTCTGTAACGTTATGTGAGTGATTTAAATTCTTTAGTATTACTATCTGTAAATATGACCTAAACCCAATCCTCTGTAACGTTACGTGAGTGATTTAAATTCTTTATTATTACTATCTGTAAATAAGACCTACACCCAATCCTCTGTAACGTTACGTGAGTGATTTAAATTCTTTAGTATCACTATCTGTAAATAAGACCTACACCCAATCCTCTGTAACGTTACGTGAGTGATTTAAATTCTTTAGTATCACTATCTGTAAATAAGACCTACACCTAATCCTCTGTAACGTTACGTGAGTGATTTAAACTCTTTGTTTAACATTACTGTCTGTTCTTTAGTTCGTTATTTTCAATCAGTGAAACACTGCGTTAGTTTTCTTCACGCAGATCTTTTTATATTCTAAAATTATATATTAAAAATGTTTAAGCCTAATTATTGAACTGTAGTTAATGCTTATTTATCAACTTTAACATACGTGTAATCTACTCTTATCCATGTATATATTTGTCAGATTATTTAATAAAATAACAACTAACAAATGCATGTTTTGTTTCCGTAGGTCTGCTGGAGGTCATTCAGTGAACTAAGTCTTCTTTTTAACACTGAACGCCCCCCGCTAGTACAGCGGTATGTCTCCGGATTTACAAAGCTAAAATCAGGGGTTCGATTCCCCTCGGTGGGCTGAGCAGATAACCCTTTGTGGCTTTGCTATAAGAAAAACACCCAACACCCTTTTAACACTGAAAGTAGTAATATTACATATATGAGAATGCTATGTATAAAACTTCGCATGATTGTAATGTGTACATTATTTTTAAATATATGTAAATATTATATTTTCTTCATAAAGTATCTAAAATTGATAACAAGTGCCAAGTTGAGAAAACTCTGTTAGACTTTGATGTATATAGACTGTTAATTCTTTCCTTCAGAAATAAGCCCTTACAATTATATTCGCTTAATATCTCACCGTTAATATTTGGTAGACGATACTAGTTTATTACAATAGCGAAACGGCTAGATTCCGTTGTATTGTTTTATTACAGTTTTATGTAAGGATATTATCTGTATGATATTCTGAACAGATATAAATGTGACAGGTTAAAAGAATAAGCCCTAACGTGGTTTGTTTGAAGATATTTACGACACGCTGTTTGAGAAACCTGGGGAAAACGACCAATTTATTAAATGAGCTAAATATGTCGAGGAAGTTTATGAAACGTAAAAGTCGACCAGCAAAAGTTTTGGCTATTGTGGCGCTGATTTATCGGTGGCCATCTTTATTTGTTAAAGGTAAATAATAAGATAAAAGCCGCGAACAGTCTCTGAAGATATTGCATCACATTAGACGCGATGAATATCTCAACGTTTATGACGTCGAGTTTTCGTAAAGTCTGTCCAACAATGATGGCGGACAGAGTTATAGCGAACATCGCATAAATATGGATATGACTATTGCAGAAGAGCAATAAAAGTATCTGGATGAAGTTTCACAGCGTATTGAAGTCTAAACCTCAGACTAAATGACAATTTTCTTTTATAGCTCTCCCCATCAAATATGAATTAACCGTCATATGGATCTAATAGTGGCAATTGTGCACGGTTGTGTGTGCGTTATGTGTAGCGAACTTTTGTCAAACTGGTCACTTAGCAACAGAGCTATTAATACAGGGTGTTAATTAGTAAACTTTGTAGTATAAACCTACAAATGAAAGTTTTTACTACAATTGAAGCTTTAGACACGTAAATAATGAAAGCTAATAGCTATTTGATTATTTCCGTATTAGTTCAACGTAAGTCATATTAACAGAAATGATGCAAAAATATAGCTTAATCATTTTCACAGTAATATACCGTGAATCTTCGTTTGAAATGATTGCCCTCTATCTCGATTAAGTGAAATTTTTTGACGCTCTCTCTCTCGGGATTTAGGTAATTGTGTATCCTGGAGGGTCAGATGTGCTTTGACCTCTTCCTTCTTTCTTTACTTTCATGATCATGCGGTGTAGGTTGGTATGGCTACTGCTTTAGGGTCAGAGTGATCTCAGTTTACTCCGACCCTTTTCAGGGCAGTGTCCACGTACTAATTTCTTACATTTATAAATAGTATTTGCCATATCAGTAGGAAATCTAGTTCGACATTGGCCTTTTTTTCTCCTCCCTTTTATATATATGTAATTTATTTATTTTTTCTGTTAAAAAGATGTATATTGATCGGGGAAAGATGTTTAGGACTATCTTCATCATGTATGCGGTACCTATCTAGTTCGCATAATAATTCATTTTTCCTCCAATTTTTATCAAAATACGTTATTGTACTATATAGGAGTCTAACTGGTATGGTTGGTATGCTTGAATGTTTGTGTATGAATTTTGATGATGTGGTTCTGGGAACTCTATATGCTGTTGTGAGGTGTGTATTTTACATTGTAGCTTGGTTTAAATTGTTTTGTCACTTACAGTTATCCAAGCTGGAGCTGCATAGTCGATTACTGGTCTAATGTATGTTTTGTATATTTTTGATATATTGTCTGTTGAAACTACACTATTCTTGCCAGTTAGACTCCTGACATAGTTGGTTCTTCGCCAGACTTTAGTTTTAATTTCATTTAAGTGGTTAATCCAAGTTAATTTTGAGTCATTGGTTAGACCTAGAAATTTTGCCGATCTAGCAGTCTGAAGTAGTATTCCATTCATATATATTTCAGGTTGTAGTTTTTTGTGCTTTGTCAGTTTGGTAAATACGACTAATTGTGTTTTTGCTGTAATTATATTTATTCTGTATTTTTGGCAGTATTCACTTATTTTGTTTAATTGTGGTTGTATGTTTGTAGCTGCTATTGCTAGCGTTGGAACACTTTTCTAGACTGCCACATCATCAGCGAACTATTTTTTGACAGTCAATATCTTACGATTTGTTTAAATTTCGTGCAAAAATACACGAGGGCTATCTGCGCTAGCCACCCTTAATTTAACAGTTTAAGACTAGAGAGAAGACGACTAGTTATCATCACTCACTCTTTTACCAAAGAATAGTGGGATTGAACGTACTTTTATAACGTCCCTATGGCTGAAAAGGCGAGCATCTTTGGTAGGACGAGGATTTGAACTCGCGACCCCCAGATTACCAGGTCATTATTTTACGGTCAAGTAGTAAATTTTGGAGTATACTCTCAATCATATATGCCACTTGTATGAAGAAATACATTATATAAATTGTTTTAACAACGTGATTTTACTTAGAAATGAAAACATACTGAGAAAATTGATACACATGTGAACATCCTCATACCTTGAATTAAATATTTTACAATATTTTTTCAACAATAACAACCTATAGGCAATTACTTTAAAAACTACTTTCTTATGTGATAATTAGACTCGTAACAAGACATTTGGTAAGGTTTTTGAATTTTTAAAAAAATCAATCTCTGGAATAGAGTAATATCAATATGTCTTATAAATTCCATGCTGATGTTGGTTTTAATGGTAAAGTGAACAAGGAATGAAAACAAACTAGACTTTTATTTTATCAAACTCTCTTTGTTAACCTGAAGATGACCTAAGAAGGTCGAAACGATGTTCTGTAATTTATTTTGATTAAAGTTTTAATACCCATACAATCCATTTTTAGAATACACTTTTAGTTTTAATTACTTACTACTCGTTAATAAATATTTTAAGACAAAAATGTATTATTTATGTAGAAAAGAAGTGAAGCTTTCGATTTAGACTAAATCTGAAAACGGGTTTTTTTTTTTTTTTTTTTTTTAATATCGGTTACCTATTTAAGGATCAATACCTTAAACGAAAGTTGAACCGCGCCATCTGGTTTCTAGTTTGATAGTTCTTACCGGAACTGCCCATTTAACTGTACACCTTATGACGTGTTAGGGAGTTCATAGGTTACAATTAGGAATATACTTTGTTTTTTTATTTCTTTATACTGACATGACTTCACACTCGAACTCCAATGTACCGTTTACGCTGCAGTGTGAATTACTTCAAATAAATGGTTGCATAGTTTAAGAACCGTGTAAGTTGTAATGTGACAGATGAAAATAATACAGGAAAATGAGTTATATTCAGACACTTGAAATTATTTACAATGAGAATATCTAGAATTATTTTTAATTAGACTCAATATTTTTATCAAATTTTATAAAATAGTAATATATATCAATGATAGATGACTTATTGATCTTAAAATACTCTTATGAACTGAGACAATTAATTCAAAGAAGGAACTGTTAATACATGGGTTTAACTGTAAATCATTGTAAATGTAATACAGAACTGATAATGACAGTGTGTAGTAAAATTTACAAATACTTGAACTTCAAAATCTTACAGTTCCGTTTCTTACAGGGATAGCTTTGAATCTTTGAAAAAATTGAATGTTTTTAAGGCATAGTGAAACTTGCCTTCTTGAAAAAAGTATTTGTTCTTACAACTTGTTTGATATGTTTTTCTGCTCATCATGCTGGTATTTTACACTCCTCACGAGCAAAAATACAAGGGATGCTAGGACATTGTTGGAGTATATAACAAGAAGAATTGATTTGTTCTGAATTTCGCGCAAAGCTACTCTAGGACTATCTGCACTAGCCGTCCCTACTTTAACAGTGTAAGACTAGAGGGAAGGCAGCTAGTCATTACAACCCACCGTAAACTTTTGGGCTACTCTTTTACCAACGAATAATGGGATTGGAATCGACACATTATAACGCCCTCAGGACTGAAAGAGCGAGCATGTGTGGTGTGACGAGAATTCTAACCTGCGACCCTCGTATTACGAGTCGAGTATCTTAACCACCTGGCCATGCTGGGCACATAACATGAAACATTGCTGTGAACGTATTACGTTTTACAGCTGTTGATAACATATTTTACGTAATTATTATTGAATTATCGTGTTGTTGTCACTAGATCTGGTGAATTTTTGGGATGGTAAACTTCGGGACAGGTAACTAATACTGGGAGAAAAATAACGACGAAAACTTATTGCAATCTATAATAAAGATGTTTATTTAACCAGAACTAGAAACGACGTCCGTTCTGTTAGCTATTGTACATATAAACAATGAGTGTGTTAAAGATGTATACATACAAAGGCTCTTTATACAGCTTACTTGAGCTGCAACAGTAGTTTGTCAATCCTGCCGTCTAGAGCGCTGCGATTAGTCTGATTATTACGTTATGGTGGTGTTAAGTGGACTATCTTTGCAATATTGGGTCTTTTATAAAGTCATGAGCTGAATTGAAGTTATTACTCAGACTTGTAGTCCGTACATAACAGTATCTTCCCAGTGTAGGGAACAGAAACAAAATAAATGAGTGTAGGAGATTTAGTTATACATAGACTTGCAAGACCATTGACTGACAAGGATGTATCTAATAAACTATAACTCGTTAGGGAAGTTTGAAGTTCAGCCTAAAGCTACGCGATATATGGAAACCCGATTTATAGCGTTGTAAGACTTCAGACATGACGCTGCGCCACTGTGAAGAAGGGAGAGCGGTCCAGTACATACAGTTCACTTGTAGTTGTTGCATTCTGAGTGTTTACGGAAGAAAGCTTTCAACCAGATGGTACGTCTTCGTGTGAATGTTGTGACGTAAACGTGGAGTTTCATTACTCAGAGATTATAAACACCTGGTGTGTTGCACTATTATCATAAAAAAAAAAAAAACGTTCGCCAACAGAGCGTTACTTATATATACCTGGGTGGAAATTCACTAAAACAATAGTTAATACATTTTATCCTAAACACTGAAATCTAACATACGAAGATTCTTGTCCCAACACTTTAATTAAAACTGCTATTAGTAAATCGTCACAAGTTAAAGAAATTTATTCCCATCTAGGAAAATCCAGCTAAATAGTCTATATATTAATACATATAAATGGGCCCCATATAACTATTCATGATAAAAGCACAAGGCAGCAGTGAAAAACAATCGATGAGCTGCATATTAAATGTGCCCTAATTTAAGATTGCATTATTAATCTCATTCTTGAAAAAGCAAAATGAAAAAACTTTTGACTTTGAGTATTATTTATTTTTATCCGTTCCCCCTTTTCTTCCAGTTAGACGAATATCATAACTCTTGAAAATGTTTTGATCATTTGAAAGCAAGTTCTTTAATTTCCGGACATTAATAATAATATGACGTCACGAACATTTTAAAAACATGACACATTTTATCTCTTCTTCCCTCCCTTGTAATGCTGCAGTGCATCTATACTAGCAGACTGAAATTAATTTAGATCACATGGCACAGCTGGCGAGAATTTGTGCAAGCAAAGCAGCGCTTGCGCCAATAGAAGGCGTGTACGTTGCTGGTTGGTGTGCGTATTTTATTGCTAGTAGCAGAATGACAAGCAAGACGGGTACTTGGGATAATGCCTAATGTAGAAATTCAGTACTATAATCTGCTTTATTGTGTTTTGGAATTAGAGTTCAAGTTTTCTCTGAAGTTTAACAAATATGCGGTTTAACTTTCGTGCAGGTAAGAATCTCCGAAGAAACGTGTTGCAGTTATACTTTATACGGTAGTTTGTACCGCCTTTTCTCATCCCAGAGTCTGGTTGGTGTTCTGCAATACACTTTCGCTAATTTACTGCAGATTGGTTTCACTTACGCCTATATGTTTTCCTGAGAGCTTCAGGTTTTCGTTGGATAACCTTACCGACAACCTGGTATTTTGTCGACGTTTTCTGACTGAGAGTAGCACGTGGAAACAACTGCTTAATCAACACCTTGAGGTAATACTATTAAATTTCTTGCATGAAAGTTTCGGTATCTGAGAAGATTGAGGTGACAGAATTATGGAAACAAAAAGAATGTTTGTTAAATCCGGTAGCTTGTTGTTTTTTGTACGAATAAACTTCAATCAAAACTTCACGTATAAAGTCGTGAAACAATTCGTGACTTCATTCCCACGTATAAAGTCGTGAAACAATTCGTGATGACGAGAAAACCCACTGTAGAGAAAATTATATATTTAAAAACGGCTGATACGGGTAGAGAAACAACATTATAACGTTACATCCATTGTTATATTAGTTTGTATCATAGTTAAAAAAAACAACAACTCATATTTACCCATTTACTACAATCAAGTTAAATTTGTTTTTGTTTGGCTGTAATTTCGTGTGCGCCGGAGCAGGCTGTAGATTGGGTAAAAGCCTACCCAACATTTTTTTCACAGCAACTGTAGGAGTTTTTTAAACTTTTAACCTACACTTCAGACATTTTCTTGGAATATAAATATATTTATAGCAGTACGTATAAATTACCGTAAGAATGCATAATAAAATACTTTAAATGAATCGTAGTAAAATTAGCACAAAACTGAATCTCTGAACACCGGCCCTTTTTCATGTAAAAGCGTTCTTTTCACACTATTCAGTTACCTGACCTATTCAAAACTGTGTTCTCTATCCTTGGATTTCTCTATAGTAACTAAAGCATTGAATAATATATTGCTAGAAAGGTTATTACCTCTATTTATAATGAAAAGACAATCTTAATTTATTGACCGCTTCGATTGCAGCACCGGTTTCAGACCGCCATGTTATAGACCTTGGCCTTCCGTTGCAATAGCGATTTTAAACTCACGTGCCACAGGCCTAACTCTGAAGGTATAATTTCCTAGTAACAATTTTAGGTGGGAGTTTTATACATATTATAATATACAAAAAGAATGTGCGATTAACATATCTTGGTGTGTATATGCACTTCCATTCTTAATGATGTACTATTTACTCACTTCTCATATATGCTAGGTGAAAACATCTTCAGTTTTGCTTGTGGTATACAGTGATGTCGAGAAAACCCACTTGTAGAGAAATATACATGTAAAATCGGCTCGTTTGGGTTGACAAAACATTTTACGTAGAAGAGCGAACAACGTTTCGACCTTCTTCGGCCATCGTCAGGTTCACAAAGAAAGAGGTAACTGACCGGAAGCTGACCACATGTTTGGAAGGGGTTGTGTAACTGAGTGGCGGAATGAAGAGGGCGGTGTTAGATGTTTGAATATATAATTTTATATTTATTTTATTATATTAATATAGGTATAAAGGTGTTCCTTTGTATTGGTTTATTTTGGGTTTAAGTTGTTGTATAAGTAAGGCTTCTTTAATTTTGCGTTTGTTTATGTTTGTTTCTTTATTTAGTATTTGAGTGTTTTCTATGGTTATGTTGTGTTTATTTGACTTGCAGTGTTCGAAAACGTGTGAAGGTGACTTTGTGTTCTTTGAATCTGGTTTCCATTTTTCTACTTGTTTCTCCAATATAGAAATTCGTGGCAGTTATCAAAGTGTATTTTATAAATAATGTTGGTGTGGTGTTTGTCAGTGTAGTTTTTACATAGTACAGACCTCAGTTTTGTGCCTGGTTTTTGAATAAATTTGGTATTAACTGGAATGTCATATTTTGTTACTAATTTTTGCCAAATGTTGGTTATTTGTTTGCTGATGTCAGGAATATATGGTATACAGCAGTATATGGTTTCGTGGTTTTTTGATTCGTGAGCTGTATTTACTTTAGTTGGTTGATTTTGCTTTCTGTCTAGGTGTGTGCGTGTTATGTTTTCTACGGTTTGTGAAGGAAACTTATTGATGTTGATGAAGTATTGTTTTATTTTGTCTAATTCATTGTTAATTTTATCTGGTGAGCATAGTTTTATGGCTGTGTTTATTTGGTTTCTTAGTATGTTGAATTTTTGTTTTGTTTCATGTGCTGAGTCCCAAGGAATGTATAGTCCAGTATGGGTGATTTTTTGGTGAATTTCTGTTTTAAATTGTGTATTGGTTCTTGTAATTTTGAGGTTAAGAAATGATATTTGATTGCTTTCTTCTTGTTTACATGTGAAGTTGATGTTGGGATGTATAGTGTTAATGTGATTGAAAAAATTAAGTGTGTTCTGTAGATGTGAATTCTGCAATCATGTCATCTACACATCTGTACCAGTATAGTGGTGGATGTAATGCTGTGTTAATTGCTTGTGTTTCAACTTGTGTCATAAAAATATTGACTAGAACTGGTGATACTGGTTTGCCCATGCTTAGGCCATTTGTTTGTATATAGTTGTGGTTGTTGAACATGAAGTTTGTCTTCATCGTGGTGAATTCTATGAGAGTTGCTAATTGGTTGCTGGGAATGTCTATAGATGGGTTAGAGTCTCGGATATAGAGTTCTAATGCTATCTTGCAGGCTTCAGTGGTTGGAACTTCTGTAAATAGGGATATAACATCGAAACTGGCCATTAAGGCTTTATGATTAAGTTGATTTAGATTAGACTTGAAATTAAAAGAGTCTTTGATGAATGAGCTGGCTGATGTTACATATTTGGAGAATGCCCATGCTATGTATTTACCAAGATTGTATTTAAACGATTCATATGTGGACATTATTGGTCGTAATGGACAATCTGGTTTATGAGGTTTGGGGATGCCGTATATTTGTGGTGTGCGTGAGTCGGTTTTACGTAGGTAGGAATAAAGTGTTTGTGAAATTGTGTTGGCTTTTTTCATTTGTAGTAGTAATTTGTTCAGTTGTGTCTCGTGTGTCTTTGTTGGATTTGTGTTTATTTTTTTAAATTTGTTCGTGTCTGATAGGATGTTCTTCAATTTTTGGATGTATTCATTCGTGTTCATTATGACTATAGAGTTACCTTTATCTGCTTTTAGAATTTTTATGTTTTTGTCTTGTTTTAGGTTTTTAATGGAATTAATGTCTCTTTTTGTAAGGTTGTTTTTTAGTTTTCTGTTTTGAGAAATTTTGTTGATGGTTTTGTGAGAAAATTCTTTGAAAAAATCGTTTAAGATGTTGTTTTTAGGTGTTTCTGGGAAATATAAATATTTAATTTTACCTGGGAAGTTTGGCTGTTGGATGTAAATAAAATTATCTAAGTTGTCTTCTTTCTGTTGATTGTTTTTGGTTGTTTCCTTGATTTTGTTCTCTGTAGAAAGTATCACAAGTCTCCTGGCTAGGTCTTCTAAACATGTTTTGATTTCTATGGTTGGAATGTACCTAGGTGCTATTGCGAAGTTGAGTCCTTTGTTAAGTAGATGTATCTCGTCTGTGTTTAATTGTCGGTCGGATCTGTTAATTATGAGGTCAGTCAACGGTTTGTCGTTTTGGTGTCTTTTCTGTTGTTTGTATCTTAGTTTTTCTAGTTTTTTGTTGTAACAGATCTTTTTGTCTCTGTTGTTCTTGGTATTGATTTGGTTTGTGTTTCGTTGTATAAGTCGGTAAATCTTTGGTTTATTTCTCAACTGATAGAGAATGTTTCAATTCAATTGCATTAGCAAGTTGAACAGGGGTCATATATTTCATTTGTAACTTTAACAAACTTTGCTATAGTTTTAAATCTTGATGAAGTTTCTTCATAAACAACATTTGCAATTTACTTTCCATCTACAAAAAATACATTTTGAGGTGATCCCACTGTTGAACACCGTACATCTTGCTGACCATGAGAAAAGCATGGTTGTTTGAGAAACATTCCAGCAACTTTCGTACTTTACCTTGAATCTCTCTAGAATATTCGGTATAGTCTAAAGCAGTGGTTCTTAACCTGTTTCATCGTCTTACCCCCTGAGACTCTCCAGGGTATTACCGTGACCCCTATAATAATTTTTGTAATGGTGAACTTTGCGTAAAGGTAGAATAAAACAATACTATATAAAGATCCTAATTTATTGAAAACGTTACAAATAAGTGACCTTGAGAAATGCTACAAGTGCTAAACAAATACAAAATCCATGGAATTACTGAACATCATACAAAACCAACTTATTCACTCAGTGTTAGGGTTCATATAATACATGTTATTGTTGGTATTATATATATATATATATATATATATATATATATATATATATATATATATAAAATGAGAAAACACACTAAATACGATGGAAACTTTGATATTTAAATTCTAAGTTCGATGTATTAATATTATATAGTTAAAAATTTAGGCAATTCAAAACGTTGTAATATATGGAACTTTTTACTCAAAATTAGACAGGTGGTTGCGCAACAAGCATCTCGACACGGTTCAACTGCCGCACTTCAGCGTGTTTCTCATTGGTGGGCAGTTACAGGCACTTGCCACAAAAACTACAAACTGCTCCGTGATTTTCTCAATAATTCTCAAACCTTCTGTAACCCCCGAGAAACTTCAAACGACCCCCAAGTTAAGAACCACTGGTTTAAATCGTCATCCTGTTAAGATTGTTTAAGATTGACTCGATAAGTTTGGTGTAGTTAACAAACAGCTTTTACAAAGTAGAAAAGGGGGTTAAGTTCAGTTTTGACCACTTATGACATTCCTCATAGTTCCTAGTGTTTACATGTAGTGTGGATGAGATTTGTCTAAAACGCTCTGAGGAGTTATGGTGCAAACAAACGCACAGTTCGTCTTTATATATACTTTTCAAAACAAGAGACGAAAAAGGGATATTTTTGTTATTTTAAAGATAAATATATGTAATAACATTACAAGCTCAGAGTATGTGATGTTACACGAGTTAAGGCACTGATTGTCAGATCAAAATGACAATAAAAGTTGTGCACTATGAAAACTGAGGAAAACATCGGATTTTTCGCCAAAACGCATGCGTGTCCAATAAATTTGTTTCAGAAATCTGCAAGTGCAACATGTGCAAAATCCCTATAAAAGTGACGGGTTCTCGGTTTTCATAGCTCAGTGTTAAGCCACCGACACGCAATACAGTTACGCCAAGACTGACTGAAGCACAATGCCATTGGTCGTTGGAAGCAGGCGCATATCGATCTGATGTTGCCAGAGCTGTGAATGCCCACCCAAGCACCATCACAAGGATATGGAATCGTCACCAACAACATGGATCAACTCGTGACCGTCCACAATCTGGCAGACCTCGTGTGACCACGCCAGCACAAGATTGCAACATCCGGTTACATCACCTTCAGGATAGGACCACCACTGCGACGTCTACTGCCTCAACCATACCAGGGCTGCGTAGGATTTCCGATCAGACCGTACGCAACCGTCTACGAGATGCAGGAATCTGACCTCGATGTCCAGTCAGAGGCGTCATCCTCACCCAGCAACATCGTCAAGCACGGCTGCAGTGGACTCGGGCACATCGGGTATGGCCTTATCGACGATGGAGGCATGTTTGGTTCAGCGATGAATCACGTTTTATGCTTCGTAAGCAGGATGGAAGGACCCGTGTTTACCGTCGCCGAGGTGAACGTTTTGCAGCAAACTGTATGCAGGATGTTGACAGATTTGGTGGTGGCAGCGTCATGATGTGGGCTGCCATCGCCTACAGTGCCAGAACAGACCTTTTGCACATTCGAGGGAATCTTACGGCTCAACGATACGTCGACGAGATTCTTAGGTCCCATGTGCAACCCATCATGGTGAACGTCAACGACGTTTTTCAACATGACAACGCCCGTCCACACACAGCCCGACTCACCACTGTCTTCTTGAGACACCACAACATCAACGTAATTCCCTGGCCATCCAGATCACCAGATTAAAACCCCATCGAACATCTTTGGGGAGAGTTGGACCGACGTCTGCGACGGCGACAACCTCAAAAGCAGACTCTACCTCAGCTTGCAGCAGCTTTGCAGGCTGAGTGGACAGCCATTCCACAGGATGTGATTCTTCATCTCATCGCTTCCATGGGCGGGAGATGCCAAGCAGTTATTGATGCTCACAGGGGGCATACTCGTTATTGACGTTGAGTGACGTTAAACTTCACCTAGTGAGTGTGGATTTCGCCTTTGCAGACTTTGGATGTTCATCAGTGAATGTGCAAAGTTTCACACATGTCATACAGAACTACCCGGAATAAACTTGTTAACAATTTGTCTCATATTTTGCCTTTTGCGTTTCTTTTTTTGAAGATAGATAGATAGATAGATAGATACCATACATATTTATTTTAAACGTTGATCACCAAAAAGTGCTCACGCGCTGGTTTACCACTAGAGGAACAAACTGTAATAACAGTTACTCAAAGGGTTGCTAACTAACTTCTGTTAAATCAACAGCGGAAATGACTAACAGTTATACGTGACAAAGTGGGATCGAATTAAGCGGCATATAACGGTTCGAACCTTGTAACTTTCCAACTCTAACGGTAATACCACACACGACCGCTTATGGAATTTCCCGCCGAAGATATATACTTAAATTATACTACAATCATTATTCCGAGCACACGATTTAAATTCCATATTTGTAGTTTAACACATTTTGTAGGGGAGACGAAATGACAACATTATATCTCTGTAGTTTCACGCGTTCTGTAGGGGACAGGAATTGAATACGTATGATGTCACATAGGTTAATATCTAAGTATTATTATATCTTCAAGTGCAATCATGCTAGCTTAGGTTAAACCGATTGCCAGTTCAAGAAACTCTGGTTATTATCGAGAAATAACATTCTATAAATACTTTTATAATACTAAATTTTTACACCGTCTATTTACAACTGTTATTTTACTGTTAAAAAGGTGCGCATCAATGCCGGACTTGAAATGCTAAAAGTCGGAACGTGGACCGTGCCTTCAGCTGTTTTGAGTCACAGCGTAGGGTTCCATTCGTTCAGTGCACCCCTCGGTGGGTGTACCTGTACATGGTGAGAGGACTCCCTAGAGAAGGTTCTGTTCTTTCAGTTTACCTCCAGTGGGATCTTAACATCCACCTACGTATTTGCCGTTCGTGGTGACCCGTGAAGTGGAGGAGAGGATCCTGGTGGTTGAGGGATCCAACCCTAATACACCACTTGGCCTTGAATTTGTGTAGACAGGCGGCCTTGGGGTGGCCCCTAGGGTCAATCGGCTGGTCCACATGGGTTAGGGTCAACCAAGTACCAGTGTTGGATGTTCTCAACAGTGGTTGTGTTTTTCTTCCTCGGTAGGACATGCTTTTTTCAAAACAGACGATCTGCTGTTGCTCCTTTTGATCTTCGTATCCTGGCACAATTGGATGAATTGGGTCTGTCCTTGGATAACATTGTTGTATCAACTGGTCAACCCATCCCACCATGGCTTATTACATTCCCCATTTGTGACCTATCGTTAAGTCATTTGAGAAAAGCAGATATTCTCGATTGGAAATACTGTCTGTTATTTGCTGAACATCTTTCAAACCCTCCTTCCATTCCTATTTATACAAATAGTTCGAAATCAGGTGACTCTATGGGCTTTGCTATGCTTTGTTGTGGTTTGATTGTTACGCACAGAATCCCCCTCTACAGCTTTTGTGTTCTCTGTTGAACTATATGCTATTTCTCTTGCCATGGATCACATAGAAGCTAAGCAGTACTTAAACTGCACTAGTTATACCGACTCGCTTTGTTCCCTACTGGCCCTGGAATCGCTTCACGACAGTTTTCGCCCTGTTCTCACTGATATTCAAAACCGATTGGCTCATTTCTCTTTTAACAACTAGTTCTATCCAGTTCTTCTGGATACCAGGCCACGTTGGTATTCACGAGAACGAGCTCGCTGACAGCGCAGCTAAATCTGTCTGCTCTGGTGCTATCACTGCTGTGCCTGTTCGATACATGGACTATGGTCCTGTATTCAAGGCTCGGCTCCGTGCTAGCTGGCAGTAGACTTGGAGTGAGCAATGTGAAACAAGCTTTTTGAGATAACACTTTCTGTTGAACTTTGGCCATATTTCTTCCGTAAGGATCGGAAAGAGGAAGTTTTCCTAACTAAACCACACATTAGTCACAGTTTTTTTTAAATCGTAGTTTTCTTTCTTTTGGGACTGATGAGCCAGTGTGTGTAGTGTTACACTCAGGTTACAGTAAACCACATTCTGCTGTCTTGCCGTCGTTGAGACTCGTAACGTTGGACAGTGCCATTGGCGGTAGTGACATTGTCCACCTTGTAAATGTTTTTAGTTTTTCAAAGGTCATTGAATCCTTTTACGCTTTTTAAGCTTTTAATTTATAAATTGGACCATATTTTTTAAATATGTAAATCGTGTTTGCTTGATCATGGACTGTCTCGTCATATGACTTTAACTACAATACTGTTAAAGCAGCACGTATTTTTTTCTTCAACCTTCATGTATATAAGTACATTTTAAGTCTTTTAACTACGTTTAGATCCAAACGAATAAGGGTTTTGTAGTGTCTTCTTACCTTACGAGGACCATTACTGTTGTTTTTTGTAGTTTTCTTTGTAATGACTATTCAAATAAAACTGAACGTTGTTTTGAAATACGTGTATGTTTTTTTACCAGATGCAGAAAAGTTTAATGAATAATCGAAAATCAAAATAACCAATAACAAATAAAACAATTTCAACTTGCTGGTGTAGTCGTGTGTTAGTGGGACTTTCTTTTACAATGTAAAATGGTTGTGTTCAACTGGTGTAGTCTTGTTAATGTGATGTTTAACTTTGTTAAAATCTGAAATGTATTTGATTAAGAGTAAAGTGCCTGCCACTGATATAACTTTGAAATTCTGAATAATGTATAAGAGACGTATATGTCTTTAGTGTAAGTTATTTGGAAGTTTTTCTTGCATGCTTTTTTGTGGAAACAGAGGCTTGACCTTCTCAGGCTGTAAATTGTGCAAGGAAAGTTGAATTATTAGTTAATTATGAGTTAATTATGGAGTACCCTGGTGTGTAGGCTTGTATTGTTGTAAGCCAGTTAGTTACAAATATTCGCGACCCACGAAACCTTCACAATAGTTTTCATGCTTGTTGCTTGAATTTTCCTTACTCTCTCATTTTCAGGCATGCCATTTAAGCTACGCTTTCCTGCAGGAATTGTGTTAGATCGATAACTCCTGGTCTATATGAAAGAAAAAAAAATTAGTCGGACAAACTCGGATAGAAATAACTTTAATAAAACTACACGCAAAGCAAACAACTAACTAAAGTAATGGTGTAAACAGTAATAGTGTCCAGAATATGAAACAGTTATGAACGTTTAGTGTATAACATTTATTTTATAAATTGAAAAAACAGAAACGAAAATAAAATCTGTATTAAAGAAAAGGTAGTTAAAATGCATTCGTAGCTCTAAAACAAACTTAAGATAAATTCATGCAAGGTAAAATAAAGGTAAAGTTGTGATGAAGGCAAAAACGTCCGAATATATGTTCATCTTTGTATGTTTCATTTAGTCATTGTTTGGCTATGTGACCTGGGAGGATCAGGTACGTCTGGACCTTTACCTCTCTTTCACTGTTGATTTGGTTATTGGCTGTTAAGACATACCAACTCTTCAGAGGAATTCAATCCGGTAGCTAGGGAAAATACGTTTGCACATTATGCGGCCACTGCATGCACGATGCAGTTGTTCGTTTCACATACGCATAATCTATTCAGGCCATCTCCATGAACGTATAACGTCGATTTTTTAGTTTTCTTATATAAACTTCTTTTGTCCAGTGTCAACATAAAATTTTGTTCATATATAAACAGTTCTATAAATATGAAAACATGTTGCACTAACCCTATTTTCGCATAAATAAACTCTTAAAAGAAAATTAGCACAATATCGAGCTACATGTTTGCCAAGTAGTAGGTGGCCGTAGGTTACGTAAGTTTTTCAACGTTCGTAATGAATAATTTTTGTTAAGATTTTGGCGAAAGTAATCTATTGATCTATTTTGAACTCTGTCTGATAAGATAGAAATGTTTGTATAATTACGTAATAGCGTTGTGCATCTAGGAACTTTCTATGCTCTAGTAACTACTGAATTTTGTATTGTAAGTTTTGTATGTTTGAAATACATTTGCATATAATAATAATAATAATAAAACTAAAGTCGAAATTGAAGCCAATTGTCACATGATTATTACGTCGTTGTGTCATCGTATAGCTTTGTTGTTGCACTAAAAAATTGATCTAAGCGTAATACGTTATACGTAATACGTAAGGTGATTCTGAATGGGAGGGAAAAAAACAATATTCTATCCGATCTTACCGGATAAAATCCTTTCTATGAAATGAGATTTGTAGTATTTCAGTCGAACTTATTTGTATAGATGTTCTAATTTATTTGATAGTTAGAGGGCGCATAACTAAAGTGTACTAATTTGACGTTAAAATTTTGTTCTAGCACTTTCGAATGTGAATTATGAATAAATTTTTTAAAGCCATATAGTTACGCGCAACCTTTTACAGAGGAATTGAGCTAGTTATAATGCTCTTGGTAGTATTTAAACTTAGGCCTACAGTAAATTACAAAGCATAAACACCTGTCAAGAAGCATTAAATAGGAAATAAATTCTTTTCCTAAAGTAGACTGCACGTTGGATTATTTTCACTCTCAAAATTAAAATGACAGAGTATTGTTTCGTTTGCTTCAGTGATATTTAGTTGCTTAAAATATTGTTTCATTAGGTAGTAACTCAACTGTTTCATCGTAATTCATAAATATTTTGTAATTAGCATATTATTCTCGCATCTTTTCTTATTGCTACATAAACCTGTTTTAACGATCGGGTATGTTGTATCTTGTTCCATTAACACTTAGACAAATACCATGAAAAAATGGTCATTTTCTAAATAACAATAATAAGAAAGTTCATATTGTTTCGCGCGTATCATCTCAGTAGTTCAATTCATTTATTTTAAACCTAGTTTAATATTATAATACCATGGAACAATAAGAGTGTGTTTAATAGCAGTAATACCTGAGATTCATACTGTTAACTGGCAACCTGACGTAATTATTATGTTATAAAATATTTGGCATAGTACAAAATAATATTCGTATGCAAATGATGGATATGGGCAAAACGTATGTGGTATTTTCATTCTGATTTTTTCATATATTGAGAAGTCTTTCATATGAATACCCCTTCCCGTGAGATCTGGGGTCGTTCTTTAAATTCTGTAATTGCATTGTATTGATTCCTTTTGATATCACACTCAGAATAAACAGTAGTTTGTGATTATAACATATTCAGATTGTGTTATCTGTTACAGCACAGTTAACAAACTATTAACTGAAAATCCTTCATATATTCCTTGTTTCTTTTCCGAGCACTACAAAATAGGATATATTATATACGAAAGTTAACAATTGTACTTAACGTTTTTTGCCCATTGGATAAAGAATTGGAATATGATCAATTAACAACATCACTTTATGTCGCTGTAACGAATGATGCAATTGTCCCTGAAACATCTCATTGGACTCGGGAATTGTATTATGCATAGACAAAAAATATTTGAATTTTAATTCCTTCAGAATATTTTTTTTCTGTTACGTAAGTCCAGCTATAATTGGCCGAATTGAAAGAAGCAAATCATTGCAAGTGTACAATTTTTTAACATTGTTGTTGACAGTTGCGGCGAAACGAATTACTGTTTACTGCTGCCCGGTTGAGTAACTATTTCTTTTCTCCCCCACGTGCGCGAAACATTTTACTGTTACTTATCGGGTTGTGAATCCATTTTTTTTCCTCTAGTCATCGCACTTTATGAAAACCAGTTAAGCCTAAGGAATAAAACAAATTGATAAAATACTATTGTTATCCTTCAACCAAGCAATCACATTTTAAATATCAACGTAAGAAGATTCATAATATTCATAAGTAATTATGTTATTAATCATTTAATAAATTAAGAAAATTCCGTTTTGGAAACCAAACTTCGTCAAATTAAGCTTAAGTACCAATAAAAGAAAAATGATATCAATATATACCAGTTATGAAATATATACAATTAAATAGATTAGTTATACAAAATAGTTACTAACCTAAGTTCGCCATTTTTAGTATTACAAGCCTCAAGCATAATTAAAACTTGTAGTTAATAATATGATGTGAAGAAGTAAACGTATTTGTAACATTGAATTTTAAGTCGTAGTGTTCGTTATTGTTTCTGTTCAGTATTATTTAGTACGCGGTTAGGCATTCTCTGTCTATAAATCTTTAATGTCGTTAATTACGTTCATTTAGCGTAATTCTTTGGCTCAGAACATTAACTGTACAAAGTGGATGTGTTGTTTTAAACTTTGGATACCTCATTTTTATTTCCTTAACATCTTGGTAGAACCGTCGCTAGCACATACATTACTAAAGCGAATAACAGAAATTTTGACATTGGTTTTGATAACGTTGTTTAGGTCCGATAAATTTATTAAGGAGGATTTTATGCTATTACTTATTTATTTCCATGTTTGTTAGGATTAACAACAGTTAAGATGTTACCGATTTGGTACCATGTTTGTTGGAATTAACAAAACTTGCTGTAGTACTGAACGTGAACACCTTTTATGTACTTGTATCCCGTCATCCACTTGTGAGGCCTTATTTTATTTTGTTACTATGTACAATAATGAAAGGCGTTTTACAAATATTTCAAGTAATAACGATTTCAGTAACAAAGTAATGTGAAAACAATTACATCATATGTTCCAAGATCTGGAAAGAGACTGGTATTTCTTGGGCCCTATTTTCAGTTATCCTGCGCCTATTGTACATTCTCCGTTTTTAATGGCTTTTTCAGGAACTTCGTGGAAAATCAGTAGTGAAGACAGCAGAGATAGCCTATTGTGTAGCCTTACGCTTAACAACAATCAAACCAACCAGGTAGTTCGTTGTAACTTAAATGTTTATATATTACTATCCCTAAAATCTTTCTGCATAAACTGAAGTCTCTCTCGAATTTAATTTTATTTCGTTATATTTAACATTAAAGTTTCCAAAGTGTTCAGCGTTAGGCTAAATATTCATCTTTTTAAAGTTGAAGGAAGACCTCGAACGTTTCCGAAGAACCCATCCAAGATCTTTTTATGAAATGGCACATCTTGTTCATTTTTATTTATCTTCTGTTAAAATGTGTATTTAATTTATTATTTACTGTGTTTATTTTTAACACTACTATTTATCTTCTGTAACAACGATGTAGTTGGCGCGATCATGTTGTCTCTTGGTTTAATATTCTCCCTCTAGAAATAATTCTGTCGGAAGAACCGTCTGCTAATTAAAAGTTTTATTCTATTACCGAAAGTAACACCATTTTCAGTGAAGTGTTTTCCAGACTTCCAGTGTGATGAGCAGAAAATGGTGTCTATATGTTTTATAGTCAGTTTGTAATATATATCATCTCGTGCTCTGAGAGTTTCGACTGTCCAAAGTTCAGGTTTGTCAGAAGGTGTCATTTAGATTATTAGCAGTGTCGTTTCAAGGCAAAGTTTTCTTTCAAGTCTATTAAATTGTAATTATCTGAATTAATCAGCTAGAGGACTGGTTGTCGTGTCAATAGTGTAGAAAATTGGCACGTTTGCGTTGTGAAGATGAAACATCTGACATTTAAGGACATCTGGGTTTATCAATATGCTTCCAGACATTTTTCTGCCGTAATTGCTAATAGTTATGAGATATTTTGTTGTTGTGATGGAACATAATTCTTTACATTAATAAACAAATTACTGTGGTAATAGGATACTAGAAGGATGTTTCTGTCCTCACAAAGTATTGGTAACTGGAACAGTTGTATGTAGTCTGGAGGCAAGATAACATCATACTTCTGTTGTTGGTTTTAAATCGTTGATCGATGTTGTGGGCCAGCCACGTAACGTATAAAGTTAAAGAAAAAAGCAAAAGTGATCTCAATTCTTGTTAAAAACAGTTATCTACACTAACCTAACTCTGAAGGATTAACATGTATGATACTTAATTTCGCTATTTAAATTTTAAACTTCTGTAATACCTGCTATTTAAAATCATTAACAAGATACATGTTCTGCTATGTGTGTGTGTGTGTGTGTGTGTGTGTGCTGTGCTGTGCTACAAAATAATTATCTTAAGAAACCGGGTCGTTTAATATATCAACTTATGAAAGGGTTACTGTTCACAATTGTCAACAGTGACAGATATATTCTATTTCAAGTCATTTGTTGGCAAGTTGATCCGTTTATCATTTACTTATCTTTTTCAGAATATCTTGTGTTAAATGTTTAGTAATGAGCAAGTTATTTGCTGGACAAATTGTGGTCTAGTGGCTACGGTGCTGGACGTAGATCCGAGATTACTTGGTTGGCTCTTTGTTACCGCCTAAAGGGAAAAAGCAAATCTTGCCTTGAGGCCACAAGTATGCTTTAAGAGTGACTGCCAAATCCCAAAATTTGATTATATTAGCTGAAGAGTTGAGGGTGAGTGCTGCTGCTTAAATGCCTTTCGTCTAGTCTCTCAATTAAATTATAAATTGCTAGCTCGTATAGATCCGAGTAGCTTTGCGCGAAATTCAACAAATAGCAAAAACAGTTAAGAGTTTTCAGTAATTCATTGTGGTATATTCATTCACTAAACTGGTGAGTTTCTGTGTGGCGCCAGAACGAGAAGTTATGCGTTTCTTGTTACTTATTGTGGAATATGCTCAGTTAAAAATGTGTAATTCTTTCTATTCATTAAGAAATACAACAGAATTATATCAAGTTCCTGCGTGCCGCTAAAGGAAAGCAGGAACCTAGCTCTTCATTATGTTCTTTACTTATGATTGAAATTCTGAGCCCAGTCTAATTTACCATTATATACCGTGTTTCGATGTAAGTTTTCCATTTCGTAGTTTCTACTAAATCTACAAAGCATTTATTTTACCCATACCTTTACCCCATTTTTACTTAATCGTAGTGATTTTCGAAAACTCCAGAGAGACTTGCCATTACGCCCTCTAGTGGCTTAATGGATAAGTCTGAAAAGTCATATCGCTGAAAACCGGGTATTGATGCTTGTGTTGGGCACAGCATAGCTAGCCTGTTGTGTAGCTCTGTACTTTATTAATAAATATACAAGTGCACAGTGACTTTCCAAACACCATGTATTATGATGTCAATAGAAATTTTATAATTGACAAAACTGCACAGTGACTTTTCGAACACCCTGTATAACGTTGTTGTCAGTTTAAGGAATCAGCACGAATATGTAAATACTTAATGCTAGAGTTTTTAAACTAATAAATCAAAATAAAATGTGTACTTTAATTGAATTAGTTGTAGCTGTGGGTGGAGGTTACGTTTTCACTCCTGTATGCATGTTACTTGGGTGTGTGTTGTCAGCACTGTTTTTCGAAAACAATTGAATATATTTTGACGAAACCTTTTACACATTTCGACTATAACCCAAATTAAACGAGATCAGTTTTTGGAGGGGTCAAGGTCACAAAATTAAAACCCAATCTATATCTGTTAGCATGGTGACTGATCTTTCATATTATTTTTTGTGCTATAACTACATCAAAAACAGTCGAATTTTGGTGAAATTTGGTAGACATGCGTAAGATATTACCCTCACTGTCCAACCAAAAGTGGTTCGTATACTTTGGAAACGACGGACGGACGGACACATTTTTGAGTTTTAAAGAGCTGAATTTAATCAACGCTATATGGCGAAGATATTTGCTCTACTGAGTGACTGACCTTTGAATTGAGTGGCTGGAAAGTGGACTGTCCAGAGGTTATCTGGAGATAAGAAGTAATAAGTGCCCTTATCTTGATACTATATAAGGAAAGATCACTAAGATACTGTATATAGTTGTCATTCTTGGGCACGATTTTGAAACTTGTAATAATTGCCCCTCCACGTTTTTCGGCCATACATTTAAACCAACATGAAACGGAACCAAAATGTAGGAATGGGAAGGCCTGCTTTGAAGACTGTGGTACAATTGCTAGTTTCTTTAAAGGTGAACTTTATTATTCGGATGTTTTATTTTATTTTTTTTTTCATTTGAATGACATGATAACTGTTAAAGCATGCTAGTATTAGTAACATTATTAGTTGGATCATCAAATTTAGTTTTGAGTTTATGTAAAAATAATAAGAAACCGTGATTTGTTCAAGAAGAAAATTACAAATTTTAAGTGCTTGACGATTCGTCCATATCCATGGAGAATAAAATGTTCAAAAACACAAACATAAAAACACCTGAAACTCGCCTATCTTCGTTTGATGCACGTAATACAATAGATTTCCTTATAGTTGTTTAGTATTCTGCGAAGTAATAGACAGATGTGTTATAGGTCGTTGATATGTTTCTAAGAAAAATTTCCACTGGCAGATCGTAAAGGCTCGTCGAATGCGTATAAATACTTAGATGTATATATTAATGGGCCCGGCATGGCCAAGCTGTAAGGCGTGCGACTCGTAAACCGAGGGTCGCGGGTTCGCGCCCGCGTCGCGCTAAACATGCTCGCCCTCCCAGCCGTGGGGGCGTATAATGTGACGGTCAATCCCACTATTCGTTGGTAAAAGAGTAGCCCAATAGTTGGCGGGGGGTGGTGATGACTAGCTGTCTTCCCTCTAGTCTTACACTGCTAAATTAGGGACGGTTAGCACAGATAGCCCTCGAGTAGCTTTGTGCGAAATTCCAAAAAAACAAACAAACAGTACATATTAATATATTGTATATAGCTATATTGTATATAGCTTGCCAACTCTGTTTTTACTGGTGTTTTGCTTTCTCATGACGTATGCAGAATTGCCTATTAATTGATTGCCAAATTAATTTCAAAAATTAAGTTTTACCTCCAAAGGTAATGACAGCCGCCCCCACCCTTTCCGGCCCGGCATGGCCAAATGGTTGAGGCACTTGATTCGTAATATGAGGGTCGCGGGTTCGAATCCCCGTCATACCAAACATGCTCGCCCTTTCAGCCGTAGGACGTTATAATGTCACAGCCAATCCCACTATTCGTTGGTAAAAGAATTGGCGATGGATGGTGATGACTAGCTGCCTTCCCTCTAGTCTTACACTGCTAAATTATAGATGGCTAGCGCAGGTAACCCTCGTGTAGCTTTGCGCAAAATTCAAAAACAAACTGTCCGTCCCTTTACCTAGTCTCTTCAAAGATCAACTTCAAATTACTTTTAAAACTTGCACTGATCCAGATATGGATACATATTTCTACAATAAAGTCACTAATCACATATTAAACAATAAACAACAATTTGAACCAATTTTTCCAATAAACATAACTGATACAAATACAAGTTCCGACACAGATTATACAAGCACGTTACTAACAAATGAAATATCCCTTCACGAACTACTCGAAGCAATAAAAAACACAAAAAACAAAGCACCAGGTGAAGATGAAATACAAGCTATCCTTCTAAAAAAGGGCACTCCTAAATTGTTTGACCACCTAAATTCACTTTTTAACCTATATCTATCCTCAGGATGCATCCCAGTTTCTTGGAAGCTTGCAAATATATTAATGTTCCATAAGGAAGGAAAGCCAGCAAATAAACCTAATAGCTACCGACCAATCAGCCTGACCAGCTGTGTAAGCAAAATTTTTGAAAGAATAATCAATAATAGACTCTCCACATTCTTGGAGATAACATCAAAATTACCAAAAGAACAAAATGGATTCAGGAAATTTAGACAAACGACAGACCACCTAATCAGATTAACCGAAACCATAATAGATAGCTTCAATAAAAAAGAATGTACTGTCGCTTGCTTCCTTGATATCGAGAAAGCATTCGACACTGTATGGCACGATGGTCTAAGGTTCCGAATGAATGAACTGGAACTACCGCGAGGAATTATTCGCTGGTTATCTAACTTTTTTGGAAAATAGCAAGTGTGGAGTGAATGTTGAGGGTACCTTTTCTGAATATTTTACTCCAGAAGCTGGTGTCCCTCAGGGAGGGGTGGTTGGCCCTATACTCTTCATCATGTATGTAAGCAATATGCTATTGAAGGATCCAAATCATGGATTCTCTTCACAGTTCGCAGATGATGTGGCAGTCTGGAAAAGTGCCGCAACACCCACGATAGCAGCCACCAACATACAACCACAACTAAATAGAATAAGTGAATACTGTCAAAAATATAGAATAAAAATAAACACAGCAAAAACACAACTCGTAGTCTTTACGAAATCGACAAAGCACAAAAACACAACAGCCAGAATTATATATGAATGGTACACTACTTCAGACTGCCCCATCGGCAAAATTTCTAGGTCTGACCTATGATTCAAAACTAACTTGGATCAATCATGTCAATGAAATTAAAAATAAAGTTTGGCGAAGAACTAATTATGCTAAGAGTCTAACTGGTAAAAACAGTGGAGCATCTACATATAACATACTAAAAATCTATAACATATATTAGACCTGTAATAGATTATGCAGCTCCAACTGTAAGCAATAAAATAATTAAAACCAAACTACAAACAATCCAAAACACACTCCTCACAACTGCATACACAGTTTAAAGAATTATATCATCTCAATGCATTCACAAATACTCGAACATACCAACCATACCAGATAGACTCCTACATATTGCAATAATGTACTTTAATAAGAATTGGATGAAAAACGAATTACTATGCGAACTACACAGGTACCTCATACATGATGAAGCTAGTCCTAAATATCTCTCACCAGTTAACTTACATTTTAAATATAAAAAAAGAAAAATATATATATAAATAATAATAAAAAGTAATAATAAAATATATATATATATATATGTATTAGACAATAAAACAAATGCCACCAACAAACTTGACATTATGCTGATAGAATAAAATAATCACTGTATATCAGCCACAATACATGGACATTGCCCTGAAAAGGATCAAAATAATATTCAGTTCTACAGTTATAATTACCAATCCGTCAAGAACATAAGTACGGGGAGGAGGAAGAGGTCACAGAGAACCTGACCTTCCAGGGTATGAACTTTTCTTACCCAAACGCCGAGACATTCATACCTAGTCTCTTTGTGGTATGGAAAGGATATATTAGCTAATTATTGTTGGTTGGTAAATTTAGAGCACGTGATCAATGACTCACTGGTGATGTCATTAGGTATTTATTTCTTTTTCAGTAAAACAGCAGTGTTTTCCTGGAAATGTTGAATAGGTTTTACTGTTTTTGTTTCCAAAGCTGTTAACCAATAATTCGAAATTTGGATTAATAAGTTAATTACAAATGTTTTATTTACTGATTTATTATTTGATGTAAACAAGATTAGCCCCACCTCTATTATTGTTCGTTTTTTGAGGAACGCTCGTTTTCATTTCGTGTTCGCGTTTGTGAAACTTCCTGTGGAGAACAACCTTTTATGCATTAAAGATTTTTTTATGGCAGATATTAATCTGTGTAGTTCACATCTCTTTATTTCTGAACGAGGTCTTTCCTAATTAATGCCATATTATTACTTTTTCACAGTATTTTTGTTATTTTGCAACTAAACGTACATATAAATTCCAATTTTTCATTAATAATTAATTTTACGTTCCACAAGAAACCAAACAACAAACCTTTTTAAATATAAGGTCAATATTGTGCTGTAGTAACAGCAATTTTAATTACTTTTAAAATGTGAAAAAATTGCAGTCGATCAAGTGGAATTTAAACACTTTTTGTTTAGGCCTAAAAAGCCTGATTTGTTTCACCAAGTCAGTCGTTCTATATCGCTAGTCCCTGAAACAAAATTCGTGGGGCTTATCGTTGACCGTAAGCTGACCTCTATACCACACATCAAGCAGCTACGGGTCAAAAGTATAAGAAAACTGATCGTCCTCCGTGTCCTCTCTTCCAACACTTGGGGAGCTGATCGATGTTCTGTGCTACAGATATGTCGAAACTTGACTATGGATCGCTGGTCTATGGCTCTGCCAGGACCTCGACCTTGAAGATGCTGGACCCCATTCACCTTCAGGGACTTCTGCTCTACACCCGGGATTTCCGGACTTCCCCAATCCAGAGCTTGTACACAGAGTCTCATGAACCTCCTCTACACCTCCACCGTTTGCTTTACTCTATGCGTCGAAACTTCGATACCTACCACTACATCCTACCTAGGGTTGTGTTTTCTTTCCTCACCCTTCAGTGTGGATTCCTGTATGTGGTGAGAAGATTTCCCAGGACTAGAGGGACCTGCTGGCTCTCAAAGGTCAGTAAAGAAGCTTCATTCTGGTGACATATTGGTGGAAACATCCACATCTCAACACAGTGAACTTTTACATTCAAAGGCGATTCCAAATATACCTTTTGAGATTACACTTCATGGTACTTTGAATTCATCACGAGGAGTCATTGTTGAGAGGGATTTGAAGAACATCCCCGAGTCGGAGATTCCGCAGTGAGGTTTATCTCCATTCGCAATGATGGAATTATGATGCCAAACAATGGCTTCATTCTGCCATTTACATCACTGCATCCACCTGCTACCATCAAGGCAGATTATCTTAATTGCAAAGTACGGTCATACATTCGAAACCCTCTCTGATGTTTCCAGTGTCAGTGGTTTGGTCACTCGAAGACGTCATCTCGTGGTTCTTTGACGTGTGCTCATTGTGGTAGCAAGGACCGCGATACCTCCGAGTGTGAAACAGACCCTCATTGCGTCAATTGCAATGGCTCTCACCCGTCCCATTTCGTTCTTGCCATAAATGGTTAAAAGAAAAGAGGTGCAGTGTTTGAAAACAAATCAAAACATTACTTACCCTGAGGCTCGAAAGTTGCTGTTCACCACTTTATCTCGGACGTATGCTGCTGCACTTCATTCCACTACTACAGTGGGAGCGCAGACAGATCTCTCTGTGCCTCCAAAAGAATTGTTCTGAATCCAAATGAAAAGTCTTGACCTCCATGGTTAAAGTTGATGAATCAACTTCATCACCCATCTCTGTCCTAACATATATAGCATCAAACCCCAAGATCCACTTCTTTTGGTTCTGGGTACGGGCATTTCCTCGGATACATCTTCTGCCACCCCAAGCTGCAAAACATTCACGTCTTCAGTCGCTGGAATCCTCTTTCAACAGCAAAGGCCTGCCCAATCGACCCGGGGCAGAATCTATGGAGATCCACAGACCTCCATCGAATAAAGACAATAAAGAAAAAAGACGTGGTCGTAAACGAAAGGGCTCTCCACCCAGTTCGCCTACATGTATATAAAAATGGCCACCTTGATGCAATGGAACTGTTGAGGTTTACGTTCTAATCTAGATGATATCAAAGCACTGATTGCTTCCTACCATCTTGTATTTCTTTCCTTACGGGAAACAGCTCTGAAACATACCGATACAATCACCTTTCGGCAATTTTCTTTGTACAGAAATGACAGGCTGTATGATGGACGAGTGCAAGGAGGGTTGACACTATTGGATGATTGGCATGTGCCCACCCTACCCTGTCTTTGACACTCGACACACCCTTGGAGGCCGTAACCATTCTTGTTTCCTTGGGTCAAACCATCACTGTTTGTTCTATTTACCTGTCGCCTGGAGAGATCTATGCTCGATCAGCCCTTGATGCTGTCATTGAACAGTTGCAGTCTCCCTTTCTAATTCTGGGGGACTTTAATGGGCATCATTTCTTCTGGGGAAGTGCTGATATTGATGAGAGGTGCCACTCCATAGAGTGTATGCTCTCTGATCACAGCTTTTCTCTTTTTAATAGAGGTTCTTATACTTATTTTTATGCACCTATTTCTATTAATCTCAATTTGCTTCTTTTCTCTATTCTCCCACTTTTCATGGAGGGTTGACAATAACCCACGAGGCAGTGATTATTTTCCTGTAATTTTAAGAGATACTGGCCGTGGTTGATTCCACCCAACCCGCGTGCCCCGATGGAAGCTGGATCAGGGAAATTGGTTCTCTTTCACTGCTCTCGCAGAACTTTATCATACCATCGTCTGTAAGCCATCAATAGACGACTGTGTGACAGAAGTAACTGACTGTATTATACAGGCAGCTGCTTAATGTATTCCAAAAACCTGGACATGTTTTCCACAATATCTTCGTTCGTTGTGGAATCCTGCCTGCCACATGGCACTGAAGGTTCAAAAACGGGCCTGAGATACTTTTCGTAGGTATCCCACACTCTCGCACTGCATTGCTTTCCAACAGGCCATGCACATGCTCGGTGGGTAAGGCGTCAAAGCCAACACAACCAGCATATCTTCCACCACCAGTTCCAAAGTCATATAAGACAAGATATGATAGGTCAGTAGGCAATATAACTCTGTCCCCCTCTTGATCTTGCTCTTTGATGGCCATGAAGTACCTGATACTCAGATCGTCACCGATACTCTAGATGAAATATTTTGCCAGGTATCTAGCACTTCTGCTTCTTCCTCCACCTTCTTACTTATCTTTCCTTTTGAGCTGATTGTCTCTATAAATATAACTGTCCCGTTACAATAGTGGAACTCAAACTGGCTCTTCTATCTCCTACTTTTCTTGTTATACTTCTGATTGTTTTTAACTGCATCTGGCAGGCGAATCTTCTCCTGATGCCTGGCGCTAGGCTTTTGTCCTACCTTTCTCTTAGCCAGGGAAGGATCCCAAGATTCCTTCAAACAACCGTCCAATTGCTTTGACGAACTGTCTCTGTAAGACCTTAGAGTGGATTTCAACGACAACACTCCACTATGAACTACCTGGTTCGACTTGAAACGTCAATTAAAGAAGCCTTTCTCAAACGACAACATCTTGTTTCTGTATTCCTTGAGATTGAGAAGGCTTATGATACTACATGGATTGATAGCATTTGCTGGACCTCCATTTATTTGGGTTACATGTCAATTTGCCCATTTTCATTAAACGTTTTTTAATAGACAGGCGATTCCAAGTTTGTTTGGCTTCGACAGTTTCCCGTTCTTTTCTACAGGACCTTGGAGCCCCTCAGGGCTGTGTTTTGATTGCTACACTTTTCAGTATAAAGATTAATGCCATCACTGAACAACTAACTCCTTCTTACTGTTGCAAACGGGCTCTTTGTCGAACATGAGGTATGTTGAGCAGCAGTTACAGACTGCCCTCAATCGTTTACTGAAGTGGACCACAGCAAACGGCTTTAACTTCTCTCTCTCTAAAACCGTTTTCGTGCACTTTTGTCGTCAACGGGGGGTATTCTTCCTGATCCTGAACTCCATATATCTGAAGTTGTGCTGCCTGTGGTCACTGAGACAAAATTATTGGGGCTTATCTTTAACCATAAGCTGACCTTTATACCACACATCAAGCAGCTATGGATCAAATGTACAAGAGTACCAAACATCCTCTTTGTCCTCTCTTTCATCACTTTGGGAGCAGATCAGTGTTCTGTGCCTATTCAATCAAAACTAGACTATAGATCCTTGTCTGTGACTCTGCCAGGACTTCGGCCTTAAAGATGCTGGACCCTGTTCATCATTAGGGACTTCGGCTCTGCACCAGGGCTTTCTGCACTTCTCCAGTTCAGAGCTTATACCCAGTCTCATGAAACTACTTTGCACCTCCGTTGTTTGGAACTGTCTTTACTATATGATTCGAAACTTCGTTCTTTACCAGAACTTCCCACCTGGGGTTATGTTTTCCTTCCCCGGTGGGCCATGCAACAGACGATCTGCCATTGTTCCTTTAGTCCTTCGTATCCAGACGCAGTTGGATTAATTGGGTCTGACCTTGAGTAACATTTCTGTATTCATTGGTCAGCCCATCCCACCATGGCTTTTTACAGTCCCCAAAGGTGACCTTTCTTTAAGTCATCTGAGAAAAGCAGACAGTCATGATTGGATATTTGCTGAACATCTTTCGAACCATCTTAAAGTACAACGAGTTCAATGTGGAATTAGAAAATGGCCGTTATGTCAAAAAACTCAAAACCAGGACTGGAAAGACGAACTTCAGGTGACTAACGCTGCTGTTTGAACTACCCGTTAGTTATCCTGGCGAGTTATGTTAATTACAAATATTCTACAGAAAGTCCTTTACAACTTGTATTATTGTAGTTTCTCTATTACTGCTGTAAACTAGATATAAAAATTGGATTTAACGCTATTTACGTTTTAAATTCAATAACTTAGACTATGTTTTGTTTTACGAATTTCAATAATTTTAATGTTAACTTTTTACCAGATGTTTGAGCAGATAGCTTAATTACTTTACGTAATAAAACGCCAAACCAACTATATCGCAAAAGAAACTTTTGGAGACTTCTTTATTTAATTAATCATACCAGCTTAAGTAATTTATTTACCTTAACTAGAAAATACTGTATAGCAAAAATAATGACAGTTAGAGAAACGACGTAAATATTATGTAAGCCTGGAACTTATTATTAGGAACATCAATATTGTGTAAAATTAATTTATTGTTTAAAATGTTAATATTGTTTGAATCTAATATGTATTGTAAGGAACATGAGTATTAAGTAAATTGACATTACCTGATGGTTAATCACCCTATTCATTGATGAAAGAGAGTTAGCCCAAGATTTGGCGGCGAGTAGTTTTGAATTACCACCCTCATTCTAGTTTATCACTGTCAAATTAGGGGCGGTTGGCGCAAATAGCACACGAGTAGCTTTGTTCGAGATTCGAATAAACAAATATTATTATACAAATCTAACAGGTGTTTAGTTTGCAAGAACCCCAATATTGTGTGAAATTTATTGTTAAGAATGCTGATTTTATTTAAATGTAATATTTATTATTAGAAACAGCTTTTTATACATGCTATGGTACTCTGTCATCAGATCAGCAAGGACAGATAGACAAAAATTTTAGTTATTCTAATGTGAAATCATAGTTCCGTCCTGAAAGGTTGGAATCAAAATATGCATTAGGGTTGAAAAGTCCATTCAAAATATTACCTTCTTTGTGTCATATATACGTTACACACACAGACTCTCGCTTTCTCAATACGATCATACATTATAATATACAGGGTTGTCTCAATTAGAAATTATCAGGTAATACACAGAGATAACCAAATCCAAGGACTAAAGTGAGAATTAGGCTTTGAACAATGAGAATAGCTAAGCTGCGTTGGAAACTGTTTCCATTTGAAATCAAATTCAAAATGTCGGGTAACAGTAAAAGATAGTTTGTTCGACACGGTATCATGGCCCACCTTCAACATCTAATGAAACATACTCGGGAACCAGATCAATACTACGGTATTATGAATGTACACAAAATTGGTAACCCCTTGACCAGGTGAAGAGGGTGGTGTTGTAAGTGCACACAAAAGTGATAACCCCTTGATCTTTGTTTTGTTCTGAATTTCGCACAAAGCTACACGAGGGTCGTCTGCACTAGCCGTCCCTAATTTAACAGTGTAAGACTAGAGGGAAAGCAGCTACCTGGTCATCACGACCCACCGACAACTCTTGGGCTACTATATTACCAATAAAAGTGGGACTGACCGCCACATTATAACGCCCTCACGGCTGAAACGACGAGCATGTTTGGTGCGACGGGGATTCGAACCTGCAACCATCAGATTGCGAGTCGAGCGCTTTAACCACCTAGTCATGCCGGGCCTCTCCTTGATCTGGTCAAGTGTGTTTTCTTGTAGCAAAGCCACGTCGGTGTATCTGTTGAGTTCACCGAGGGGAATTGAACCCCTGAATTTAGCGTTGTAAATCCGCAGACTTACCGCTGTGCCAATAAGGGGCGACTAGGTGAAATGGTGGTGGTGTAAATGCACACAAAACTGATAACCCCTTGACCAGGTCAAAATGATGGTGATGGTGGGAATATACACAAAATTGACTGCTAAAAGGTGCAGAGATCAAAAGATTCGGGAACGAACGTCGAAGCGGGAATGGTTATAAGAGTTGGTGTACGAGGATCCTCCCTCGTAATATAAGTACATTTTAGAACATGATTTTAAGCTGCCAGGTAAGGATGTTTTTGTTTTCTTTATTGACTTCACACTTTGATTGTATTTCCAAAATACTTTACGATACAGATTGTTTTATTTAGATTCACACTTACGAACTAAGGAAAATGTGATTTATATATCGAAACAACGACATCATGGCAATAAACTACTAAACTTATTTTTTAGTTATTAATCTATCCAGTCAAACATGAAATTCTAAATCATTCTGCCCCTAAATGAACCTCAAAATATTACTGGTGTCCATTGGAATCACGAAAGCGAGTTGTAGTGAAAACTGTGGATAAGAAAATCCAACCAACTACACACGCAAAAAACACCAGGTGTTAGATTTGTATCGGCGAGAAAAGAATCTTGCTTCGCATGAGAGGAGGAGGTGAAGACAATGTGTTTGACATTCGCCGCCGAATGCGAGAGACTTGGCATGTCGGCTGGTGCAGTTAGGTTATCATTTATAACGTTGTTTCTCAAGAACAAGACTTGATTCACCTACCTACCGGCAAGACACTGATCCCAAACACGCAGCAAATGCAATAACATGACATCTGGAACTAAATCCTTGACGTGGGTATTTTTAAGACGGTATGAACTTATAAGGAAACTGGGGAGATAAAACCGCAATAAGTAAAGCAGGATATTTGGTACAATGTTTTCCAGTAGTTTACTGATGGTTATGGTAGCATAGAAATGCATTATACTGTTCCTTTTTAAGAGGAACAAAACATTAATGCATTGCACAACTTACTCGCTCGTTTTAAATTTATTATATAATATCTTGTACTAGTAATAAGTTCATCACTCAGTTGCTCTTTGGTAACTCCACGACGGAAATCCAAACTGAAATTTTAGCATTGTGAGTCCGTAAACTATAGCGATCTACTGGTAAACAAGTTGCAATTGTTTATTGTTTTTATTTAATACACAGAGGCATGTGTACTGTCATCAGCACATTTTGCGTGCGTTTGTGCGTTTATAATATGCAGAGGCGTTTGTACTGTCATCGGCACATTTTGTGTGCGTGTGTATATAATATGTGCTGTCATCGGCACGTTTTGTGTGCGTGTGTATATATGTGCTGTCATCGGCACGTTTTGTGTGCGTGCGTGTATAATATGTGCTGTCATCGGCACGTTTTGTGTGCGTGCGTGTATGATATGTGCTGTCATCGGCACGTTTTGTGTGCGTGCGTGTATAATATGTGCTGTCATCGGCACGTTTTGTGTGCGTGCGTGTATAATATGTGCTGTCATCGGCACGTTTTGTGTGCGTGCGTGTATGATATGTGCTGTCATCGGCACGTTTTGTGTGCGTGCGTGTATAATATGTGCTGTCATCGGCACGTTTTGTGTGCGTGCGTGTATAATATGTGCTGTCATCGGCACGTTTTGTGTGCGTGCTGCGTAGATGCATGTACAATTCCACGGACTGTTATTCGATGAATATTTCACCTCGTTGGTTCACTCATGCCTGTTAAAAAGAAAGTTAACTCGAAATTCCTGCTGGATTCAGCATCAGAGACCCAATCCTTTGGAGTAAGAATGACGAGTTCATTTAGAATGCTTGAAGTTTTTGAAATAAGCAGGACATTCATGTCTGTTTTGCATCCAACTTCACTTTCCGTCGTTTGCATCAGCACCTGAGTTAACGACTTAAATTTTTAAAGCGATGTCTGTTTGGTGGCTCAGCGGATTTGGGGCTTACAAGACTAGAATTCAGGGATCGATATCTGCTGTAGGCACATCACAGATAGCAGTTATTTTGGAGCTTTATGCTTAATAACAAACATTCACTATGAGGAAAGCCGTTCCGATTGCTTTTGTGGTATGTCTGCCTGTAATTCTAACAATTTGGTATTGAAAATCGTATTGGGCACTCTATAGATAGTTCATTTTGTAACTATGCGCTTAATAGTAAACACTGTATAAGCTAAAAATTCTGTAGCAAAGGACCGCTGAAAACGCTTGTACATTTCTAGGGACAATTTAATTATGTTCGTAAAGGGACAATGTTTTCTGTGTTAATTGTTGTTGTTTTGAATTAAGCACAAAGCTACTCAATGGGCTATTTGTACTCTGCCCACCACGGGTATCGAAACCCGGTTTTTAGCGTTGTAAGTCGCAGACATACCGCTGAGCCACTGGGGAGCGCTGTGTTAATTAAAAGTTAAACAAGTTTCACATTCTAATAATTCGTGAACTTTTATAAATAACATACAAATGTTAAGTACAAATTCATTCTGGTTAAAAAAAAAAAAAAAAAAGTCCTGTTTCTAGTTCTGGCGGTGATACAATATGGTTTCTCTTTAAAATTTTCCCCAAAAGAAAACTACACGAAAAAGAAAATCAAGCGTTAATTTCTTCTTGTAAAAAACTGTTGTAATTTCTCAGCTTCCAAAAGTTTAATAAACTTTCTAACTTGGCTTACAGTCTTGTATGAATTTTTCAAAATTGCAACTTTGACAAGTGCAGTCCTCCGCTGGTACAGAGGTAAGTCTGCGGATTTACAACGCTAAAATCAGGGGTTCAATTCCTCTCCGTTTACTCAGCAGATAGCCCAATACGGCTTTGCTTTAAGAAAACACACACACGTAGTTTTGAGTTTATGGTTTACTTCCGGTATTTTTATGTACTTGTTTATGGAGGTACCTACTATGGCTTTGTTGTTGTTGTTCGAATTTTTTTAAACTTTCTGCCACAAGAAGACAATCAGTTAAGCAGGAACCACCACCGACTTTTGGGATACCCTGTACTAACAGATAATGGGATTGGCTGTTACTTCATAACGCTCAATGGCTGAAAAGGGGCGAGAATTATCTGTACCGTGTTTCAATCCTGCGATTTGTAGATTGCAAATCCGTTGCCATATTAGGTAATTCATGGCCATTTCTGCTTTAACAACTTTCGTTTTGACTTGGTAAATTTGCTGCTTTGGACGTTTTGGTTGTAGGCCCTTCTGTATTCTGAATTTTGTGGTTGGTTACTTGTTATGGTTTTGTGTGCAGAATTCCCTTGGCTTATTTGGACAGGAAATTTGACTTAGCCTTTCTCTAGTAGGACATCACTTTAGTCTACTAAAACATTCACTTCATTCTTCAGCGATGTATCCTTTATCGGAAATGAGATCGCTTAAACGGTTTACTCTGTCTACTCTTTCAATGGATAACAAAAATTAAATGAAACTGACACAGCAGTGAATATTTTAGAAAGGTTCTACTAGTGTTTTGAAAACCAATGAGCTTGTCGTTTACACAAAACTTTTGTAAATCACCAGCTAATAGACAATGTGATGTAAATCCAGAAATGTATTTATTACAAAGGGCACAACCACGTCGTAATATTCATAAACAGATTTGATGAATAGGTTGTTTGCTATTCAGAATATTTGGGCTCCAAAGGAAGTGATGTAAGAATGTTTGTTTGTCTTCTGATCAAGGTTATCTGGGAAGTAGCATCATTGTAATAGAACTAATTAAAATAGAAAGTTGTAATTTATCTCTTAGAAAGTTTGTTTAATTTATGTATTGTTAAAGGTATTTCAACAAGCTAAAAGTTCGATCAGAGAAGTACTGAATCTGAAAAATCTATCTGTGGTCATGGGGTAGAATATTTTGTTGTTGATTTATAACACTTGTATGAGTTTAACCGTTTAAATGTCTCTTGATGACTCAGCGCTAAACTTAAAGGTTTTAAACGCTTAGATTTGAGGTTCGATTCTTACTGATTGTATAGCACCAATATTTCATCGGGTAGCTTTGTTTGACAACAAGTAAAAACTGGCAAGTCACGTATGAGTACGATGGTTGACATGGCTTATTTTAGTACCTCTATACCTTTGCACACGAATTGCCAATATGACTGTGTCGACAAGTTTGGATGGCTTGAACCCATTTTATGACTACTAATGCTATCTAATGTTTCTATGGTTATGTCAACAAAGATTAGCATCCCAAGTAGATGGATTTTATGTGGCTTAAACTCTGGTTAATACGTACGGAAGGATCGTGAACAATACCTCTGATCTGTTCAACAAAGCTATTAATAGGATTTTGGGTTAACTGAGCCAGTTACGGTCCTGAAATTCACTGTAAGATCCTTGTCGTGGACGATGTAAAAACATCCCATTGTGTAGCATTATATTTAACTAGCATATATACGTTTATATAAAAAAATGTAAAGAAAGAAAAGTAATATGTTTGGATATCCTGATATGGGTAGTTCATTTCCAGTCAGATATTCAGTCTTTATATTATTTCTCGGTAAATTAATCCATATATTCACGTTTTGCATCTCAAACTTAGCTCACGGTTCACATCAAAGTAATAAAATGATTTTATTGTATTTCTGCTGTAAAGATGTGGACCCTAAACTGTATGAGTTGTTGTGATTTGGCGCCAGAGGGCCTATCTGGCCTATTCACAACAAGGTTTTATAATGTACAGTTACTGTTATACGACGGATTGTAGTGGAGATACCTAGAATTATTACAAAAAATTAATAAACTAGTTTTATTTCAAAGAAGTCATGAGCTAGGGAACCACTCCCTTCCGTTTTAAACAGATAAATAAGGCTTGTGGTTTAGCTCTTTATAAAAAGAAAAAAGTTAAACTAAAACGGTCTCCTAACGTTGTAACGCCTGAATTTTAACCAATAAAGTTTAGTAAAAAGCGAAAACGAGCTATTAGGTGCACCGTATCTTTAGTGATTAAAAACACTGATTGGTAACCAAAATGATCTCTATTTTAGAGTCACTATCTTAACCGTGATTAATAACCACAAAGGTCATTTTTCAGGATCAATGTCATAATCGTGATTCTAACTATAAAGGCTATTTTAAGAGTCACTATTTTAATCATGAGAATTATTAACCATAAATGCCATGAAGGTCAATCTTCAAGGTCACTTTTTCTTAACCGTCACTGACTGACAGAATGAAGTCAAAATTAACACATGTAAAGGCCATTATTCAGTTCACTTTATTTTAAATCATCTACTATTAATGTCATTTCTAAGTTAACACCTACAAAGATCATTCCAGTTGCAGGCGTTGTAACAAAACATTTACTCAAGATATTTACTATATTATATAATCCTTTTCTCTCTTTGGACGTTTGTATTAACTACTTAAAAGAAAGTGGAACATTTTTAATGGTGATCAAAGAGAGATGAGCCGGACATGGCCTAATGTTCATGGTTCGCATCCCTTGTACTGTTCTATCAGTCAACAGTAGTCCAAGTATGGGATAAGCTCAAACGTAGTGACGTATAGACCATATATCCCCCACACACACACACATACTTTTTTATAGCTGTGCTAAAAGGATGTAAAGCAAGAAAAAGATAGTTACGTTTTACTCTTCAGTAAAGTGAATAAAGATAAAACAGTTCTTCACATTATTAAATTTAATATTAGTCCGAATATGACAAAAAAATAAAAATTAGTCGTGGTGTATTCAGTTTGTAAGAAAACGACTTTCATGATAGTCGTCTCTCAACGTACACCGTTTTATTCGAACTTAAAATGCTGGCTGCGTCACGTTGAAGGCAATAATTCCATTTCAGACCCTTCTAGGAATTCTTCAGATTTCCATACGAATAACGAATAATTGGGTAGTAATCGATAACGACCAAAGAAATACCGCGTTTCAGTTGTTATACATAGCTACAATTTTTGTTAGAAATAAGTGATATCAAATTAAACAAAAAACTGGTAACACTAGATATTCTTAGTAAGTGACGTCAGGAAAATCATCTTTTTAAAAGACGTGCCTGACACGCTATCTTGCAATTAGGTTTCGCGAAATTTACGTTTTTAAATTTAGAACTCAATGCAGAAAGGAAATAACTTACCATGTGTTATTCAAGTCAGTGAGTTGAACTGTAAATTCGAGGATGTTCGATTTGCGTCTCGTTGAAATAAAAGAAAAACGTACTCCGTTTTTCCTGTGTGTCTTCTAGAAAGTAATGGTTAAATATCACCATTCAGTCGTAAAATTAGTGCAAGACTTAGTGTCGAGTGCTTTCAATTAAATAATTCTATTTGTTCTGTCAACCCAAAATTATGGACAGCTAACACAAAGTCCCATTTTCATAGCTTTGTGCGAAAAATCAACCACATATTCAGATCTGTTTATCACCGTGAAGTATTCTCTAAGTGTGGTAAAACGCGAGTATCATATGACGTATGTGGACAGCTGAAGTCTTAGTTAAATTTGGTGCAATATAATTATCATATCATGCACGTTGACCGTTGATGCCGTAGCTAAGTGTGCTACTGTACGAGTATATTATGATTTACGTGGTTAGCTGAAGGTTTGGCTAAGAGTGATAACATAATTACAATTAAATACGGAGACCGGTCGAATTGATTTTGAAATAAATTGTTAGAAGCTTAAAGAACTCCGCAACGAATATTTAACGTTTTGACAAGGTTATTTCGTCATCAGGTACAAGTACTTTACCTGAATATATAAATATATACACCCTTGTGCAAATTAATTGAAACAAATGGTCATTTTACAATATTTTCAGCATGGCGGTCGGTGTAGGCTCGCTGGACCCGCCGATTTCCTTTAATAGTCATTTTTTTACACAGACAGCGTCATTAGCTGTGTTTTGCAGTAGCAGTACGGTTGATCTATTTTTGGGATACATGATGAAATTTAATGGAATATTACGTCATTCAAAATTGCGTTAGAAGGGCAAGGAGACCAGTCAAAAAACTTCTTACCAACTCAATAAAGAAAAAACGGTATCAATGGGGTCTGAAATACAAGAACTGGACGGAAGAACAATGGAGGAAGGTGTTATTCAGTGACGAGTCTCATTTCTTCGTACAGGGTCAAAGAAGTCTGCATGTTCGCAGATCTCCAGGTGAGAAACTTTGAGAATCTCACATCGATCAGTTCGTAAAACATCCCTTTGAGAAGATGTTTTGGGGCTTTATCAGCTACTATGGCGTCGGAGGCTTACATATGGTAGAAGGTATGATGCGAGGACCACAGTACATCAAAGTTTTGCAGAGAAGAGTTGTTCCAGAATTGAAAAAGATATTTCCAGATGGATCTAGCATTTTTCAGCAAGATCTGGCTCCGTGCCATACATCGAAACTTGTGAAGAATTTTATGACTACAACGCGAATAGAGGTGCAGGACTGGCCTGGAAACTCTCCGGACTTAAATCCTATTAAAAATCTTTGGGCGATTTGTAAAAAAAGGCTTCAGGGAAAAGATTGTACTATGAAAGATAAGCTAATTGAGGCCATAATTGAGGTGTGGTACCGCGATCCAAAAATTAGTAAAGATTGCAGTCAACTCGTGGACTCGATGCCAAAGCGGTTTAATGATCTTCTGAAAAATAAAGACGGTCATATCATGTATTAATTTGTGAGTAATTTTTGGATTCTCAGAAATAAAATGGAAAAAATTGAAAAAATCGTAATTTTCAGTCTTGTTTCAATTAATTTGCACAAGGGTGTATTATGGAACAAAAGCCACATGATCAAAGATTGCTTAACTGCATGGTAAACGTATGTTGGCACCCCAGGCTTGAAGTAGGGCTGTGTTGCTCAGTTGCTTTGGCCTCTTTGATTTTGTTTGCTCGTCTCTTATTAAAATTATAGTGTTTTCTATAGATATAATCTGTTGTTCTGAGTTGCTCTGGTGGAAAATGTGGGAAAGTTTTTTTTAACTTTTATTCAATGAATCTCTCACAATTCTGTTGTTTCTCTTGATGTAGAATTCTGGACAGTTATGAAACATTTAATTTCTTTTTAGTACTGGTTTTTATTTTATGGCCGGTTTCTGAGTGAATTAGAAGTCACCAGGAATTTTATGTTTAGTGTCAAGTTTTGTCCAAATACTGATTGTTTTTTAACTGATTTCTTGAGTAAATGATAATATAATGTGCTATTGTTGGTTAATTAGTCACCGTGGTTGTGAGAGTTTTTTAAACCATAACTGGTGGAACTGTGTAGTTGTTAAACGTTGGTTATAACGTATAGAGATAGCTTGATATTAACTATGCATGTTAAAACTTTGGTATGACATTGACGTACATGGACAGCTGGTTGGTAGCTATGTTAATTTTAAAACTTTGGTATGATATAGACGTGCATGGACAGCTGGACGATAGCTACAGTTACGACAGAAAGTGTTCGCACCCCTGCGTCGTGAGTAGTTTTTTTTTCTCATAACTTAAAAAGTATCACGATTAGGATAATGAAAGTATAGTATATTATAAATATTATACTAACACACACCTACATAATTTTTATGTAAATTGAACGACAAATAAATCTAAGCAGAAAACTGCATAGTGCGGAAACCTGTACAAGCCGGATATATCAAAAATTTGCAGCATTATCTTAATTTCTCTAATAAAAAGCCCTCTATATGGCGGAATCTGCGTAACGCGGACGGAAAACTATCTTTCACCTACCTCATCTATCAACAAGTAGGATTAGAACGTGAATAAGGCGGAAAAGTATTTTTGATTAAATATTAATTTCTTATTTCATTAATAATTTCTTTAAATATTAATAAATTCTCGCACATTTTGTTACAGTAAGTATTAGTTAAATATATTCTGTTCTCTTTTTCTACCGTCATTATTCCGGAGGTCGCTATCCTAAAGAACTATTGACTCTACTTTTGGTCTCATTTGCTGATGGAAAACTAGAGAAACCATGGGTAAGAGGTAAAAGTTAAAATCCGCGCTGTTTCAAAAATGTAAGAATAATCAACTTCTTGTGGAATCGAAAGTGAATAATAAAGCCTGGATGATAAGTACTATATTCGAGGAATTTTTAAACAAATTAAACAAAAGAATGGGACAAGAAAATAGGAATATTCTACTTTTCCTAGATAATGCAACTTGTCACCCATAGGTTCAACTTTCAAATGTTCATTTAGTCTTTCTATCTCCATGCACAACATCAGTTCTACAGCCACTAGATAATGGAATTATACAGTGTATAAAACTGAAATACAGAAAATTGATGCTTTAGAATATTATTGAAAACATGGACGACTGTAAGAGAGCATCTGAAATGACCATGAAAATTGAGGTGTTAGATGCAATTGTATTTTTAAGTCATTCAATCAAATGCGTAAAAGATGAATGCGTAATAAAGTGCTTTAGGAACTGTGGGTTTATTCTTGATAATGGCGGAGATTGTGGATAAATTGTTTGATATGACGATTCTAGTGAAATCCAAACTCTGAGAAGATTGCAAGCGATTCTGTGAACGCGGTAAGTTTTGTGAATATTGACAATGTTTTAAGAGAAACTGATGAAATTGATTTAAAATGTATAATAGAATCGCAAGATGGTAACAGTGTGAGAGATTCAGAAGATAAACAAAATAGAAAAGATAGTGAGGAAATAGAAATTACTATTTCATCGCAAGTGTTAAGTTATATTAACGCTATAAAATTGTATGCAAAAATGAAGGGAGAAAATGAACTTCATGAAAAGGCCGTAGAACTGGCGTTCTCTTTTAACCGCATGAGAAAGTTAATAAAAAAAAATGAAACAGTTGAAATTGGACACTTTCTTCAAATAAATTTGATTAAGATTTTGTGTACTTGTGTATATTCTGAATGTTTGTTTTTGTTCTTGTTCTAATAAATATAGCATAAACAGTATAATAACTATTCGCAAACGTCTTACTTTTCTTGAGTCAAGGAAGTGTAACGTTTCGCTCAAAAATTATGTATAATGAAATAAATGCATGTTCACTGTCTAAGCCGGAAATTTTACTCGGTCCCGTGCGATTCCGCTTCAGACAGGTTTTACTGTATAAGGTAGACACAATACATATCTTGAAATTAAACTAGAAACAAAACTTCAGTTAATACTAGAAATAAATGATTTTTGATGTATGAACGCTTACAAAACTGTAAAGCGAAACATTGAGTGTCTAATTAAATAGGATATTTTTGGTCTTATAAGATCATTCATTTCTCGCATTTTTCTTCTTGTGCACCAGAATACACGACATAAATAATGAAAGTTTGTAAGTTACGCTGCTGTCGTTACTAACTACTGTGTTGAACTTCGGGACGCTGTTTGTGTTGTGTGCTAAGTAATCTAGAATAAATAAATAATTAGTGTCAATACAACACATTATTCAGACTTGCATTAATACAAATTCACTGCGGTCAATAAAAGGTAAATCAAAAGACCATTTGTATAATTTACACTCCATCATCGCTACAAGAACTCCTAATGTTGTTTGTATTTCATACATGTACTGAATCTTTAGTTTTTTGGGGCTTATAAAATTTGCAACATGGTTATACAGCTTAATATGGGTATAATCTTTTATACGGCATACTATAGTCTTTACTTTAATATTATCCAAGTTGCATCATTGTTATGTTAGTACAGGTTACGTCATGGTTGTACAGTTTATACAATTATTATACTTTTATTATGTTCATTTAGTTTACTTTGATTTTACATTTTTATCAGGTGTGTGTAATAACTGGCTTGAAATAACTCACGTGAATTGAGATTAAACTCAATTCAAAGATGAATGTGAAAGACTAAAACAACATAGACAGTTAACTTTATTATTCTAATAACGTGTAGACCTGTCTGTCATTCTCAATACTTCGTCGGTGATCGGCGTATAAATGACACGAGAAATTGATATTACTTTACTAGTTTGAACTTTTTTGTGTCCATCTTTCACTGATGCGTTTCGTTCTCCAGTAAGCCAGAACAATTTTAAATAAAAATAATGTGAAATTCACTGTGGAATAGCATTGTACCGTTTGCACAAATTTCCAAAATAAAATATTAATGTTGCTACTAGAAGACATTGAAATATAGTAACCTGATGTTTCTCTTCGTCTGTAGTCGGTGCCAAACAAGCTGCGTCTACGTACAGGTCAACGCCCATATTGTCGCGACCTCGTGGAATTTTGTACTATGCGTTTGCTACTTTATTTGATAATATGATGATTAATGATAAAGCTGTCAAAGTTGGGAATGATTGAACTTAATGTAATTTGTAAATTAAATATGTTTCACTTTTATTATCAGCCAACGAGTAAAATAGCATTATACGTTTCAATTTAATATTCTGTTTGCGGTTAAATATAAAGTCACAAGTATTTTGTTTAATATTGACGGTTAGCAAAAAAATCGCGTGTATTTTGGTTTAATTTCGACGGTTAGAAATGCTTTGATTTACATGTCAGATCTTTTATCAAAATGTAATAATCAAACGAGGAAAGAAAAATCACAGTTGATAAAGGCACAGTTTTTACATGCATTGTTCGATATGCGTCTGTCAGTCATAAATATTCACATTATCACTCATTGTTGAAATAGTATTTTAAATATTCTATAATATTAATTTAAACTTACGTATATCACTTCGCATGTAATGTTTCGTAACTACAACTTGTCGGTGATGTATATTCCACAATAAAGACGAAGTCTTGTGTTGTAGTATAATAATTCAGACAACATTCTAAATGTTAGTTTAAGTTCATCAATAAAATTACTGAAGGTGTTTGTTTTTCTTAACTATTTAAGCACCAAATTTCTCGTGGATTCATGGTTATTTGATTACAAGGTCTTTCCCTTACATTAGAAATATAGAAAAATCTTCAATATTCTAATTAACTTTATACTAATTACTGTTAGTTTCCTGTGTATTCTACATAGAAAATAGGTAATCTTACCTGTTTATTTTAGTGAATTATTAACACTGAATTGTAAGTAACATAAATAACATTGAGTAGACACAACTGATATAGGAGAACGATATAAAATGAAGTTGGTAATTTAAAGTTCGATTGCTTGGTTGTTTGAAATTAAGCACAAAACTACATAATGGGCTATCTGTGCTTTGCCCACCACGGGTATTGAAACTCTGTTTCTAGCAGTGCGAGTCAGCAGACATAGCTGTGCCACTGGGGGACGTGATTTGAAAGTTAAAGTTTTCCAGTCTTGGGTGCGTTCAAGTTCTCTAGAATCAGTGTAAACAAAATAGCTTTAAAACAATTTGAAACAGATTTAAAACTAGAGGTTCACGTGTTCTATAAGAGTTTGCAATTGACCTGAAACTGGAAGCTCCCTCCCTGTTTCTATTAGTATGGAAAGCACGAGTTCTGGAGTAGTTAGAAATGGACATGAAACTATGGGGTTGATGTCATTATTGAGCTTTATTCCATGTACTTCAAAATAAATGTTAACTAAGGGTATATTACCAACGTCACTGCTCTGTTGTATATGGGTTTCTGGTACTTAAACATTTGCACGTCTCGGTCGTCATTAAAGTCGTGATGCATGTGGTGAGCAGCTTCCATTACAAGGTGAAAGTTTCGTACAATGGGCTTGTGTTTTGATAGTTTTGTAATTAATCTAAAGACTGAATTAAAACTCGTTGTTGATAATCCACAAATGTTTCTGCAGTTATTTAAACACTGTATTTCATTATTAACTCGCAAGTGTGTAATGTTATTAGCTCATCGATTTTTTTATTGTCGTGTTGTGAGTAGTTCTTTAAAGAAAAATCAAAAGTTTATTCATTTAACAAAAATGCTGTAATATTTACGTCTCCTAGGTAGAAAACGATAACACGGACTCTACTAGAATAAAGATAATGACGTTAAATGAAAGGTAATGGTACTACACCTCTTAAGTAGAACATATATCACTAGGCCTCTCTTCTAAGTATAAAATAATGCCACTTGGCCTCATCTTGGAACACGATGACATAAATCTTCTGAATGAAGCGTAGTGTCACTTTCCCTAATCTGAGGTGAACATACTGTCACTAGTTTTCTTCAAAGTGGAACGTCACTAATCATTTTGTAAGTGGAGGAAAATGTCACCAAACCTATATTATAAGATAAAACTACCAACTCCCTCTTTGGTGGAATATTACGATATTAGGTCTTTTAAAAGTTCTATGACTACGCTAAACCTCTTTCAGATGGTAGGTTTTACTACTATACTTCTCATACAGACGGATAAAGAAAGGCAGGTTTCTTCTATTGATGGAAGATGATGGCAGGTTTTTGCTAGAAGAAAGGTGAAGACTATAGACTTTACACACTCAAGTTGTAAGTAGTAGGTGTTTTGAAGGTGTATCACCTATAATAGTATAGTTCTTCAGAAGATGTGTGTAACAAAACATCTTTGTTAGATACTGAAAGGTTGGAAACATTTCTGGTTTTCTTTAGTCTCCTGCTATTTACGTAGCCTTGACATTCGAGCTCAGTATTGGAAACTTTCACCAAGTTTCGTTAGGACACTTATGGTTTTCATGTAACTTCTGAGAAACGGAACCTAGCGTGAGATATCTTAAATCTGAAAAAAAAATCTCAAGAAAGTGAGAGAGAAAAAAAAACACTTCAGTAATCTCTAGAAATTCCAGCGTTTCTCTGATACGTTAGAAAACTTTCGTCACTTGTAGTAACTATAGTCTCCCATGTCTTTATTACTGGATTTCTCAGCTTAACACAGTATGAATATCGGATTTTGAACGTTAGTCGAAAACATGTACACCAAGCTTCATAAAAAATTAAAGATGCGATAGCGGGAGACGAGAATGTTTTATGAATGTAGACCCTAATTACTTATAGGAAAGAATTGTATTTATAAAATATGGCACAGACACGCAACGTGAAGTGTACATACTTGTTGAATAATTTAGAGTGCAGCATTAACTATTTTCCACTGTGAATATACGACGTACACTTGCGTACTTCCATGTGCACACATGAGCACCCTGTGGTAACGTACGTAATTCAGTAATTCACACACAGACGGAGAAGCATTCCAGTGCGCCCAGCTTTAAAAAATAATCTTTTTATCTTTCTCGTTTACAAACGGATTCGCCTAGACTAAAACAGTTTTGTTTTAAAAAAAAAAAAGACTGATAATTTGTGTTCATAATCTCTTATTTATTTTAGGCTCTGTTGAAACAAGTTAAAAATTTAGCGCTTTAAATAGTTTGGTTTTCTATGAAATGAGAATTTGCGTCGAAAACACCCACTTCGCTAAAGAAATAAGCTATTCTACAGATCGGAACTGGAAGGGTGAATTTATTGATTTACTCCTTTTCTGGCAGAATTATGGAATTTAACCATTACTCCGATAAAACACCCACGCCATCTAAGTGAGAAGGGTGTTTTAACAAAATTGGATGCAAACACATGAACCTTTGTGTCTCGGATCGGCTGGTATGAGTATTAACACTTTTGCTAAAAAAAAGGAGAGAACAACATTTCGACCTTCCTAGGTCATCTTCAGGTTAACGACCTTTTGTATTCACAGTCAAGGCTCATTTACTACTGGACTACACCACAACCTGTCAGAAACCTAAACATTTGGATATATATATATATGCCACTCGAATTGTAACGTAATGAGCCTTCAAACATACCGCTAGTTTTAGCGATAGTTTTTACGAACTATATCACTCTTGTTATTACATATTGTGGTTCTGCATGGCCAGGTGGTTAGGGTGCTCGACTCGTTGTCTCAGGTTCGAATTTCCGTCATGCTAAACATGCCCGTCCTTTAAGTCGTGGGGGCGTTATAGTGTGACGGTCAATCCCCCTATTATTTGGTATAAAGAGTATCCCAAGAGTTGGCGGAGGGTGGTGATGACTAGCTGCCTTACCCCTAGCCTTAAATTAGGTACGGTTAGCGCAAATATCCCTGGTGTAGCTTCCCACAAAATGTATAAAAACACAGTTACTGCATATTGTATCATATATGTTTCTGTAAATCCTCGTGTATCTTCAAACAGTGTGCAAAGGAATGAAATGTCAAAGATTGACAAAATGAATAACAGAAAAAGAAGGACACATAAGAAAACAATTCTTGGTCCATTTAACATGTAAGATTGTACGAAAATGTTTTTGGACTTGAGCAGGTATTGTCTATTGAATTGGTAAAGCGTTAATATTTTGACTTGTTTGAATGTTAAATTGTAGTTTTTATAATACGTGAAGCCACATTTTCTAGGTAACGATATCTGTATGCAGTGCAGGTAAGTATGCAGTGTTTGGTTGTAATATTTTGCAATACATGAAACTTTGTTGTCCAGGTAGCGATGTATAACTACAGATGTGGAAGGTTAAATTGTAATGTTTGTAATACCTGAAGATTCTTTGTTTAGTAACAAAAACTAACAAGTACGGAATGTTTGTTTATAACGTTTGTAATACCTGTAGATTCTTTGTCTAGTAACAAAAACTAACAAGTACGGAATGTTTGTTTATAACGTTTGTAATACCTGTAGATTCTTTGTCTAGTAACAAAAACTAACAAGTACGGAATGTTTGTTTATAACGTTTGTAATACCTGTAGATTCTTTGTCTAGTAACATAAAACTAACAAGTACGGAATGTTTGTTTATAACGTTTGTAATACCTGTAGATTCTTTGTCTAGTAACATAAAACTAACAAGTACGGAGTGTTTGTTTATAACGTTTGTAATACGTATAGATTCTTTGTCTAGTAACTAACAAGTACGGAGTGTTTGTTTATAACGTTTGTAATACGTGTAGATTCTTTGTCTAGTAACTAACAAGTACGGAGTGTTTGTTTATATCCGGGTAACGACAACTAACTACAAGTAGGGAATGTTCAGTTGTGGAAGCTCAGGAAACTATAGTATGTTTCAAGGTCTTTTAAAAAGCACGTTCTAGCTAAGTTAGTAATGGCGAGTAACCATCATTACATAATCATGCAGTTTGTTGATAATCAACAGCTATCTGCAGAGAATAAGGTATTTATAAACTGAATTAGTTTATAATAGAGATCGAGATTTCTGGATTAAATGAGAAATTAAGTCTTGGAGGTTTACTTCAATTAAACCTGTGGTGATGTAGGCCAAAAATGATCAGCTAACCTTGTGTGCCTGTTCGAGAGATAGTTTAATGTTTAATTTTTCTTTTAAAGAAACTGCTGTATCAGTTACTATTACATCATGTTAAGATTATAGAAAATTATGTGATGACTATTTATGAAATATATTACACCAGTTGTCTTGAGGTCTAGCTGCAATAATTAACTTTTTAAAAAATTAGAGGATTTTGTAATGAGAAAAATGTTTCAATTTATTACTTGTACAAAAAATCTCCGAATATTTACAAGTAGTTTTTTCGCAAAAGTTGTAGAAAAATCCTTAATTAAATATCTCCAATTAACTGTTCCTACTTCTTGATATTTTTCGAAAATTTCTTTTTGTGATTTTCAAAGTTACCGCATTAAGTTTCATAATAGCCCATACTCAGGGTTTATAATACAAATTTTGGTTTGATCCCTGTGGCCGCAGATTGTTCAGGTATACCTTTAACAAATGTTTCGAAAGTCACTAGTTAACCACCCGCTGCTCCAGCTTGTGTAATTTCTTCTTCTGTCGCTTCATTGTAAATTACATTAAACAAATATTGCTCACTTTTATACCCGTTTTATCACCTCATAAATTCTCTAATTTTGTTCACGTTTTTTGTCGTTTTTCACAGCTCGAGCCGAGATCAGACCAACATTCATGCGTTCTCCTTCTCTGGAAATCTTTTCGGTATATCCAGCAATGTACCAGTAGCTGAAACGTCATAGAAATTTTGCACAAGAATGATGCTACACATGTGTAGCCTTAACATATTATAGTTGTTCATTACGTGCACTTGTTAAATCGTGGAGAGTGATGCTTTAACCATAGTCGAACTCGCGTGTTTGCGGTCATGGTGTTTTCCATTAATTACAAAACGTGCAAGTGGATACTAAAAAAATATTTAGATTGCAATAGAAATTATATAACTCCCTAAATTCGCTTCTAGAATTTAATTAGATGTTAACTTTTGTTTTATCTCTTTGAGCATTTACATCTCTTTGAGTATACAAGTAAACTGTTTGAAATAAAACGTTCTGATGAAAAGAAATCTTTATTTTTGTAGTTAAAAACTACCATAACCACTGTCATTTCAGTTTCAAGCTTAAGAGCTTTAACTGCAACGATTCCGAGTTGGATCCCTGTGGTGAACACAGTATAAATAGTTACGTCGCCATGTATCAACGAAGAAAATATAAATACTTTACCGTTTCCAGAAAAATGTTTTTTGTCAGATTCGTATGGATGGATTTCCTTTTCATTAAATCCTGTCAAAATAATATAACTCGATGTGAATCACGTGGCTTATTAAATATCACCAACGGTAAGTTATTTAAGATGAAATGTATAATAGAAAACTCAGTTTCTTTTGATGTGTTATCATAGTTTAAACCATGTCTGATTTTATCAGTGTTACAAGATAAAAGATTATGCTTACTCCAAATTTAATGTGGACGATGTTATGGGTTATAACAAATTCTTGGGAACTATATTAATAGAACCTAATATCTGTACTGGTTTTATAAAGATATACTCTATAAGACTAATCCTTTTTTTTTTATCTTCATCTAGCATGAAATGTTTTTGCTGCATAACTTATCAGTGTTGCAGAATAACAGATCATTCACTAATTGTCTATTCTGTCTGTCGCTTTTAGGAACGTCACGTATTTCTGTGTTTTCCCCTCTTGTTTCAGTGCATAACAAATAGAAATAACATTCACTTCATAGTCTTATTTATCTAAACATTTGGTCAGTTTTAAAAAGGTACGCGAAATTAGTTTTTTTTTTTCAAAGCAGATTCGTGCAGGACATTATTTGTCTTTGTAAGTGTATTTGTAATAAATTCAACAAGTTCGCTTTTTAACAATTTACACAACACTAAATATTCATATACGTTCAGAAAAGGGGAAGAAAGGAACTGTTTGTTTGTGGCAAAACTAAAGTTATTTGCCGCTTTATTTGGCTGGCAGTACCCACCGCCAACTTTTGGTCCACTCAAAAAAAATGAGATTGACTGTAACATTATAATGCCTCCACAGCTGAAATATTCAGCATGTTTGGTATCAGGTTTCCATCCCGCGAGAAGAGACAGTCTCTTGTATTATCTGTCTTTATGGAAATACTTGTGGGGGTGGAAAGGCTTATGGAGAACGTTAAGTAGCTGTCTGTAGACTTAGTGAGTTTACTAAACCAAGCAGCACCGTAAACTAATTATTCTGAACACTCATTTTATAATTGCACCCTTTGCCCAAAGGGCTGGAGATTGTAAACTATTTGTTTATGCATGTGAATGTTTCTTGAACAGACGAACTGATGCAAATAAAATAATGAAATAGAAATTAAGAAATGTGGATGTAAAGTCGTTGTGAATTTAAGCAATAACACACCTCGCTTTTCCATTTCTTTTGGTGATTTTATTTTTTTTCTTTGAACAGAGGTTAAGATTGATAGACGGTGTATCCCCACCTCAATGTGGGCCCTATTTCCACTGTCCACAAACAAAACCGAGGGTACATTTTATATCCCACGCCATAGCCTGTACCCTAGCATGCCTTTTAATTTATGTAGCGTATTTGTTTGGGCTTGTTTTTGTTCATTTGCGTTACCACGAGTAAGTTAATAAATATTCACTTCTGAAAGAAGAATGAAAACCATACACCACGCGTTGTTTAGGTTCGTTTCAGTGTTTTTTAAGATGAATGTTTGAAAAATAACGAAAATACAAGCTAAAAATGGATTAAGATAATGTGAAGTTATAATAATTCGGTTTCTGTGTGTTGTTTTACGACAGTAAACGTAGTTGGCTGGTGTTCAAAATGTCCGAACTGTTTATCGGAGGATTTCTTGGTTCGTGGTTCGTTACAGCAAAACTCATTGACCATGGTTGCGGTATAAGAGTGATAGTATTTCGTCAAACAGGATTAGCCTAAAGTCTATCAGTTCAAAATTAAGGAATACTACGTTTATAGACCAAGACTAGCAGAAATATTCACACAAGTTTTTATAAGGTATTTAGCACCATAATTTTTGCCTATGTGGGGACATTCCCCTAAAATCGATTGTTATCTCCAGAAATTGGTGTCATCTAGCCACCTGTAAACAAGAATGTTTTTTCTTTTGTAGCAAAAATAACTCAGGCATATTGGTGTACATTCAAACATATCACATATACCATTAAAGTATGAACTTTAAAAACTAGCTACAATTAAGTTGCGTTGGAAACTAAAAAAACTGAATGTTATTTAATCGTAACTATGTCTACTACCATGTTTACTAATGTTTTTCTTCGTTGAGAAAACTCGGACGGTTTCACTTCCTTGTACTGTTGTTCCTCTCTATCGCTAATAGTAGAAATGACGCTTCTGTCTAAGATGTTTCCGTTTCATTTGAGAAATATAAGGTTATTTTTGGATATATTTTTTGTATACATCTAAGTATTTATTGTACTTTAAAAAGAGACATTCAAATGATCTTCGAAGAAGTAACGTTTCGTTTTGTAATAAACGTGTCTATTGTTTTTGTAAACTGTTTTTATTATTTTGTGAAAGCAACGCATTAAAACATTTAATCATTATTTTTTAAAGGTGAAAAATTAAATTTTATCTCAAATATAGCGAATTTAATTGTCGTCCTTTTCAATTCCTTGTGGGTTTTATTTTTATTTAAGACGTAAATTCTGTCCGTCCGAAAATGTGTCCATAATTACTGTGTAGGAGAGCAGCATCCCAAAACGTTCTTAAAGTTGTTTTCTTTTTAGAAGAAGACACAAATAATAATGTTTTGTTCACATATTTTTATTGTATTATAATAATATATAAAAAATACATCCGCGTTGATTGTGATTGTTAGACGACTTGAATACATTTACCAGTTTGGTAACCGATTTCGCCTCGGACACACTTTTTGTTTTTATTACGTTTTGTAATCATTATTTTAAAAAGCTGTTGAGCCAGGCGTGGCCTAGACTTAATGGGTCGGACTACAGGTTGAAGAATTCACTGTTCAAGCTGTCATACCACGATCCTCGCTTTTAGCTGCTGGTGCGTCATAAAAGTGATCGTCGATTCAAAGAGTAAGCTGAAGCTCTTTTGGCGCTGGGTACTGCTGAATGGCCGCCCTCAATCTGGTCAGTAGTTCAAAATTACGGACGGCTATATCTGACTCCTAAGGGGTTTCTGGCTTGGCCATTTTAGAGCAGTGGTTTTTATCAACCTCCTGCACGCCCCCTCACGAACCGTCCGTGCTCAGATCGATCCGGAGAATTTAGTTCTACAGTGTGTAAGAGCAGAATATATATATACAAGTTAATGAAGTTTTTAAATAAAATATTAACTTAATCGAACACAATATGTAGCTATTTTTAACCCGAATTTACAAATTCGATCTTTAAAATTCTTACATATAGGTCCCAGGCTGAGAAACGGATATTAATTGATTGTGTAAGGTATTTTTCAGGTTTAAAATTCCACTTAAAAATGTCGCATTAAATATTGACCTCTAAATTAGCCTTTTTTAATTTGAATTTTAAGAGAAATTCGATCTGCGTTTCAATAGTAAACATTACAACTTCTCAGTGTCTTTATTAATTTATCGCAGTTTGCTTTTGATTTCACTTTCATCTCCTTCCCTCTAGGCTCGGCATGGCCAAGTGGTTAAGGCACTCGACTCGTAATCCGAGGGTCGCGGGTTGAAATCCCCGTCGTACCAATCATGCTTGCCCTTTCAGCATAGGGGCGTTGTAATGTGACGGTCAATCCCACTATTTGTTGGTAAAAGAGTAGCCCAAGAGTTGGCGGTGGGTGGTGATTACTAGCTGCCTTCCCTCTAGTCTTACACTACTAAATTAAGGAAGGCTAGCACAGATAGCCCTCGTGTAGCTTTGTGCGAAATTCAATACAAACCGAACAAACCTTCCCTCTGATCGGCCGTGGCTAAAGTGTTACCGTCGTGTCGAACTTTGAATCCGAATGTCCAAAGTTCGCATCCCGTTGCCGCAATATCATTCTCTGCACCATGGGTAAGCGGATACATTATAAGAGTGACGGTAAAACCTCACTACTCAAGTAGGGTAGCGATTAGCGCATGTATGTGCTGTGTAGTTTTGCATGAATATCTCAAACAAATTCGTTTCCTCGTATTGTGTGTGGTAAAAGACGCTTAAGTTGGTTTTTGTTATTACACGCCAGTAGTTTCGATTCATAATTTGACATTTCACCGTAAAAAGTTGAAACTGAAATTCTGTCGTGTACACTAACTCCTTTCTTAACGTTAAGAATCTCTTTATTCTTTTTGTACTTGTGTTATAAATCTTATGGGAACGAAGTAAAAGATGCAGTTACAGTAGAAAACAACACGTATAACGTACGTTTTAAATATTTAAACTTAACGTTCGTGTCAACACTAGGTAGTGTACTTGTTTTTAATAATTCATATTGGAACTTTTCTGACGAAATAAAGGAACGTATTCTTAAGACCCTTGGTGAAAGATTCAATGTGACCCACTCCTGTACTGTTATTACCTCATTTTACACTGATTAAATAACGTGACTGTTGCTACTAACGTTTTTACACTGATGAAATAGTTACCCTTGTTACTGAGTGTTAATAACGTTTTTATAATGGTTGAATATGATTATTTATTTTCTACAACGTTGTAGAGAAAACACCCATAAATTCTTAACTTTCTGTTATGTTGTTTCCTACCATTATGATCCACACATATTACATTATTTTCATTAACTAGTTTTTATTGTTACAGTTGGCATGGTCTGATAGTTAAAACACTCGACTCGCTATTTGTGGGCCACTGGTTCGAATCCACGTCATCATACTCGTTCTTTCAGCTGTGGAGACGTTGATATGTGCGGCTAATCCCATTGTTCATTGGTAAAACAGTAGTTCAAGTGTTGGCGCTAGGTGGCGTTGACAAGCTTTCTTCCCTGTAGTCTATCACTACTAAATTCACAACGGCTAACGCAGATAGCCCTCGAATAGCTTTGAGTAAAATTAGGAACAAATCTCTCGGCATTTAGTGAAGTAAGTAAGTGACCAAACAAGTTGAGTAAAATAAACAAGAAGCCGAGTGTTAGATAGTAGCATTAATTGTTACTGTTATTTCTATGACTTGTATGTTATTATGGACACTACATTCAAGAAAGCCGTAAATAAAAACAATAATAAAAATGGGATTAGTGTCATAAGTGGGGTACACCAGGGTTCAGCCTTAGGACCATTGACCCTGATTTACATCAACGTACTAGATGAAGGAATAGTCAATAAATTACTTATATTTACAGATAATATCAAGGTCTTGGGTGTTGCTAGCTATGAAGAGGATGCTGCTGATTTACAAAAGGATTTAGATCATTTAGTGAGCTGAACAACTAAATGCCAGATGTAGTTTAATCATAATAAATGTAAGATAGTGCATGTGGGTTGTCATAATTTTAATTATACTTTGGATGGGAATAACCTTAATAGTGTTATGAAAGAAAAGAACCTTGGTGTAATGGTTAATCAGTCTAAAGCTATCTAAGCAGTGTTCTGTTGCTAGTGGTAGAGGAAATAGAATTTCTGTTTGTACGTATAGAAATATTGAATAAAAGTCTAAATAATATATAATTTCATTGTACAGGTCATTGGTTAGACCACATTTGGACTATTCTGTTCAGTCTTACATTATTGAACTTTTGAAAAGGGTTCAGAAAAGGATCACTAGAATAGTGGCTGGGATTTGATAGGTTGTCATACTAGGAGAGATTGAAATCTCTTAAGCTGTTTTCTCTTGAAAAAAGAAAAATTGGAAGGGATCTGATTGAGATGTTTAAGATTGTGAAGAGAATTATCTGATAGTGTTGATCCATCATTGTTTTTCATATTTAACATTGAGAACTGTAGAACTAGAGGTCACAAGTATACATTTTGGCAGGGTAGGAGTGATCTTCATCTAAAACAGTTTTATTTTTCTAACAGGGTGGTTTGTCTTTGGAATGGGTTGCCTTTGTGTGTTGTGGAGGCAGTAAATTTAAGCTTATTTAAGAGAAAACTTTATGAATATAAGTAAGGGCTAGATCTTAAGATTTTTAAACAAATATTTATTTTTAGATAATTCAGAGGTTGGAACATTCGAGATGGACTAATAGGCTCCATGTTGTCCCAAAAGGTTATGTTATGTTAAACGTTTTTGTAAAGCTCTTTGATCACTTTAGTGAATATAGAAGGCTCTTTAACTGCCAAGGTTTATAAATGTTTGTCACTTCTTTTTATTTCAGTGAATTTAACAAGATAAGACGTCGATGATTTTCATTAGGACGATTAAGTTGGGGCCAGTTTAGTTTACCTGTCAAAAAGTATATTTAATATAGTTATGCAGAGCGCCAACGTATGGTGTTTTGTATATGTTAATTCCATTAGAATTATATTTTCTTCAGTATTTTTCTCACTTGTTCAAACATTTTTATGAAAATGCTGTCTTGAAGAATATGAGAGTACGCTAACGGGTATTACAAGTACTCGTTTCCTTTTGTCGGTAATAATAATTGTAGACATAAAAATTCACTTACATGTAATTTGTAACTGAGCTATACAAGGATGCAGTGCCACCAACCCTGTTTAAGTGTGCTCTTTTCTAACGTATTAAACAAAGCGATAATTGTGTAATGCTACTAGTGTCTGATGTTAAGATTAACTTGTCTCCAGAAAAGTTTATAGCAGGTAACTTAGCTAGGAATATCTGTACATAGTGATTTGAATTTTTATCTAAGTATGTGGTTTGTTTTGATTGGAAGTTGATTATATTTTGAGTTTTGGTTGCTCAAAAAATACCAGACTCGTTATTTTAAAACTAGTGTAAACAATTTTTTAAAATGTCGATTTTCTCTTATTCTCAAACTTGTGGGTTTTTCTTTGTAATTACTCGTAGACCATAAGCTTAAAAACTGTGTATTTTAAGCAGGTTTTCACTTTGAGCCTGACTATTCATTTATTCTCTTGATATGAAGTACGATTTTCTCTCTAACTGGTAATCGAGCTATGAAGATTTATTAGAAAAATTACTCTTGTTAGTTCAATACTGAACAGTTGGAACAGTTCTCAAATTCCGTGGGCGAAGGGGTACCATACTGGATTTTAACAAACATTGCTAATTTTGTCAGAATCAACATGTTTTAACAGAAAAAAAAAACAGCTCGTATGTAAATTGTGGTGTTGAAGGGTTATTTGGAGTAGTAAACAAGGGATAGCGGGGGGGGGAAGAAGGTGGAAGAGTCTAACATCACCATCTTCCAGCCCTTCCTTTTTCATACTCAGCGCCATCATCATGAAGTAACAACTTCGTATTGATCTTGAGGTCCGCAGTCTACATTCTTGGCATGTTGCCAACTGTACAAAATATTAGTTTACAGAAGTGGTGTTTTAAATACAAGTAGACTCTTTTTGCTTTTTCTTCCTGTTTACACATCTTCAGTGTCGCCTGTTTTTACTGTCTTTTACACTGACGTGTTTTTTTTATGTTAGGCATAGGTTAATTTTTTTACTTGTGCCATTTGTAAGGAGAAATATTTTTGGTCCATCGTGCAATTACAACCTGTTTCTCAAAAAATTGTTAGGCCTACCACTTTAACGATAACCTGTGTTTTTGTGTGTATGTATAATCAGTTTCTGTTGTCGTACTTAGACGTTCTGTCAGTATCTACAAAATACTCGTATAAAACCAGCTTCTCTACTTTCGTACTTGCACGTTCTGTCAGTATCGATAAAATACCTAAGAGAAACCATATTCTCTATTGTCGTACTTACATAGTCTGTCACTATCTAAAAGAAAAAAAACACCTCTGTTAGTGATAGGCCCTCAGACTAAGCTTCATCTTTCTAGTATTCTTGTTCTTCGAGTTCCCTTCACTTTAAATACTAAGTTCTGTGTTTATGGCCTTGTAAGAACAACTGACATTTTGAGGAACATTTAATTTTTTTTTACGTTTTCTCCTTGCGTTTAAACAACTTTTTTTTTTCCTCACTGAAAATTAAAAGTTTGATATTTCATTATAGATTAGTTAACTTTAAACTCGTATCCAAGAAAAGAATAATAACGTTGTTCTTCAGGTTTTAAAGGTGAAATATTTGGAAATGCGGGACTACGTACTGTCTCAGTATATGCGACATATGGCGATTGAAAACAAGAAACGTCTAGTTCCTTCAGGTTTATAATTTCTCCACAAATTCTTCATTTGAGCAAACAACAACACTTTCTGTTTGACTTGGTTATAGTTGACCATTTCTTAAAATTTACTTTCGTCAAATCGTTGAGATAATGGTGCTTGCCACGATGTACAGCGTAGTTCTCGTGTGTCTATGGAAGGTTAACTGAAGACAAACCCATGTATCACTTACAACTTTACACATCATTCTTCTGCAAGGAAACATGTGAGCTAATCACAAGGCGGCTGCCTTTCTATGTGTGTATTTGTGTGTTGAATTTCGTCAACCTACTACAGCTAGTGTCCTCCCCTAGTACAGCGGTAAGTTTTCGGATTTACAACGGTAAAATCAGGGGTTTGATTCCCCTCGGTGAGCTCAGCAGATAGCCTGATGTGGCTTTGCTATAAGAAAAAGACACTACATCTAGCCATTTTTAATTTTGAACTGATAGAGTAGAAGAAAGAGAGCTGATCAGTTCCACCCATTCCCAACTCTTGGGAAGCTATTTTGTATTGTCAACCGATAATGAGTCTGGTTTTTGTTATTAAGCGCAAAATTACATGATGAATTACGTTAAAAGCCCTCAGAGTCCCCATGGGTAAAGGGGCGATCATGTTCGGTTACGTGTTTCAATCCCGCGACTTGCATATTGCAAATCTCTCACCGGGCCACACCAAGAGGTGGCTGTCTTTTCATATAAAGTGACATAATCATTAAACATTTTGAAATTCTTCAATTACTGCCTGAGATTTGTTTTTGTGAATGATTGCATTTATGTCGTTTATGGAAACTTTCCAGTAGTTAGCTAAGCTCAAGGTGAAGAATACTGTGGGATTTCGTAACTGTAAATTTGAAGTTTGTATTGAGGTCGACAGAACCCACTGACACGTAACTGTGAATCTGTAGTTTGTGTTGAGGTCGACAGAACCCACTGGCACGTAACTGTGAATCTGTAGTTTGTGTTGAGGTCGGCAGAACCCACTGGCACGTAACTGTGAATCTGAGGTTTGTATTGAGGTCGACAGCACCCACTGGCACGTAACTGTGAATCTGTAGTTTGTATTGAGGTCGACAGAACCCACTGGCACGTAACTGTGAATCTGTAGTTTGTGTTGAGGTCGACAGAACCCACTGGCACGTAACTGTGAATCTGAGGTTTGTGTTGAGGTCGACAGAACCCACTGGCACGTAACTGTGAATCTGAGGTTTGTGTTGAGGTCGGCAGAACCCACTGGCACGTAACTTTGAATCTGAGGTTTGTGTTGAGGTCGGCAGAACCCACTGACACGTAACTGTGAATCTGTAGTTTGTGTTGAGGTCGGCAGAACCCACTGACACGTAACTGTGAATCTGAGGTTTGTATTGAGGTCGACAGCGCCCACTGACACGTAACTGTGAATCTGTGGTTTGTATTGAGGTCGACAGAACCCACTGGCACGTAACTGTGAATCTGAGGTTTGTGTTGAGGTCGGCAGAACCCACTGGCACGTAACTGTGAATCTGAGGTTTGTGTTGAGGTCGGCAGAACCCACTGACACGTAACTGTGAATCTGAGGTTTGTGTTGAGGTCGGCAGAACCCACTGACACGTAACTGTGAATCTGAGGTTTGTATTGAGGTCGACAGCACCCACTGACACGTAACTGTGAATCTGAGGTTTGTGTTGAGGTCGGCAGAACCCACTGACACGTAACTGTGAATCTGAGGTTTGTGTTGAGGTCGGCAGAACCCACTGACACGTAACTGTGAATCTGAGGTTTGTGTTGAGGTCGACAGAACCCACTGGCACGTAACTGTGAATCTGTAGTTTGTGTTGAGGTCGGCAGAACCCACTGACACGTAACTGTGAATCTGAGGTTTGTGTTGAGGTCGACAGAACCCACTGACACGTAACTGTGAATCTGAGGTTTGTGTTGAGGTCGGCAGAACCCACTGACACGTAACTGTGAATCTGAGGTTTGTATTGAGGTCGACAGCACCCACTGACACGTAACTGTGAATCTGAGGTTTGTATTGAGGTCGACAGCACCCACTGACACGTAATTGTGAATCTGAGGTTTGTGTTGAGGTCGGCAGAACCCACTGACACGTAACTGTGAATCTGAGGTTTGTGTTGAGGTCGGCAGAACCCACTGACACGTAACTGTGAATCTGAGGTTTGTGTTGAGGTCGGCAGAACCCACTGACACGTAACTGTGAATCTGAGGTTTGTGTTGAGGTCGGCAGAACCCACTGACACGTAACTGTGAATCTGAGGTTTGTGTTGAGGTCGGCAGAACCCACTGACACGTAACTGTGAATCTGAAGTTTGTGTTGAGGTCTGTAGAACCCAGTGAAGCGACATTACTTCTGAAGTTGTAAGCTATAAGTAAATTATTCACATAAGGTTCAATATTCTAATCTTTAATACCACTTGCTGCTTTACTATCTCTTACATATTTCAATATTTATCTTGATAATTTTAATTTCAGTAATCTGTAATACGTTCACATGCGTAAAATATAAAATTGTATTATTATAACCTGTTTGCCTTAAATTTAAAAATCAGTCGAGTTATCTCCAAATATTGGGGGTTACTTATTAATGATAATGTTTTTAAATAAAGGATTCGTTGTAATGAGTTGAATATTATTCTTAATTACTGAAATATTGGTCTAATGATATTGGAAGCTATTAAATTTATTACGTTAGTCTAGTTGTTTTAATATTTTATAACGATACTATCATAATGACCTGAAACATGAATATTAATCTAAGTATCTCGATCCACTCACGATGAGTCAGTGATACCTTTATGGACTGGGAAGTTTATAATCCGTATTAACAATTATTACCAACTCTTCAATTAATCACTTTCATTCAATATTATTATGATGTAAAGAAATAATTATTTTGGTTGGTAATATCGGACTTTAAGATTGGCTTGGTTTGATTTTTGAGGAAAGCTACGTGATTGTTATCTGCACTAACCATCACTTGTTTAGGGGTGGTAGACTATAGAGGGAAAGCAGCTAGTCAACAATACCCACCAGGAACATTTAGGTTACTGTTTTGCCAACGAATACTGATCTTGACCATACATTTTAATACCCCCAAGACTGAAAAGGCATGTTCGGTGATGGGATTCGAACCCGCAACCCATAGATCGGGAGTTGAGCGCCCTTACGCAGATCTCGGACTTAAGAAGACGAATAATTATTTTTGTTACAGCCTTTGATGATAAACCACTAAGAAAATTATAAAGTTTGTATGACTTTATCATTAAAAACTGTTACCTCCATAATTGGATGCGGCCTGCAGTAATGTAGGTTGTATAAATATAACGGTGCTTGTTGTAAGCCACAGCTTGGGGTTTATAGACGGTTAGATTATTATCTTTCCAACATGGAAACAGAAAGGGGCTGCGAGTAATTAAAGGTGACTATATATGGTCAGTGAACACATCTCCACTTTCTTTTAATTGGTTGACCAAATAATGATGTGTTTATCATTTGCTTTAATACGTGACGTCACGAGGATTCTGATCTAGGTAACCTAAACTATTTCAAACTTTTTAAGATAACAAGGAATACGCATGTCTTTTATTGGTCAATCAGCTGTGTGATGTCACTGTGGTGTTCTTCAGTTGTTAGAGTGAATGATGTAGCAGTTAAGCTGACACATTCAGGAAACATAAATCTAAAAGGAGTGTTGGTTACACCCTCCAAAATGGCCCAGGTTATGACGTCTTAGTCTTCAATGTGTGAAATTTGACGATTGAAAACTGATAAAATGTTTTACTAAAAACGTTTTTAAGAAACCCAGCTGTAAACAAAAAAGGGCGTAGACTCTTACAATATGCACTTAAAACATTACATTCTTATTAATGACGTACCCAAAACAACTAGTGTAATATCCTAAAAGTAAATGCACAGCTTTGTTGCAATAGTAACCATATTAGGTGAAACAATATGAAAATAGATATATTAATAGATATTAATACATGGCTATTTGCCATGGTAACCAACGGCAAGTGAAATAAAATAATTTGTGATGACGAGAAACCCATTTGAAATTAAAATGTATCTCAAGACGGCTGATATGGGTATTAAACCTTTTATTAGAAGGTCGAAACGTTGTTCTCTACTTTATTTAAATAAAGGGTTTAACACCCATACCAGCCAGCTTGAGATACATGAATTAAAACAACTTCATTCATCCAGAATAAACGCCACAGTACGGCTTTTGTTAAATACATTGTAAGTGTGGCTTTGTTTCCATATAGCCACAGGCAGTCCAAACATACTGTATGTTACCTTATCATTACCTACATAATTATTCATGTTGTTACATTTCTATAAATTAGATTATCCAACATGTCTGTGTTAGCACCTATCACCTAAAGTTGGCTGGATCAATTACCGTAATTTTATGTATGGTAATTGGAAAAGTTTCAACGTTGTACAAGGACTATCTTGTTTTAGGATTTTTGCCCGAAAAGGGATGAAAGAAAAATCCTCTGGAATGAGATATATTTCAACTTTCTTATAAACCTTTCACTTTGAATTTAAAGATACTGATACTTAATCAGTTAAATGAGTCAATTATTATCTTTCGCAATTATACAGTTAGCGCTCCCACGGCTGAAATGGCGTGCATGGTTGGTGTGGCGGGGATTCGAACCCGCGAACCTCAGATTACGAGTCGAGCGCCCTAACCATTTGGGGAAGCCGGACCCTTTTAATAATGGCTTGGAAAAATATATAATACTCCATGGAGGTCCATATGGACTTATTCTCAATAGAACAACAGACTTAGAACGTTAGAAACCGGGTGTCGATATTTGTGGCGGGCGTGCACAGATAGTTCATTGTGTAGTTTTATGTTTAAGACGAAAAGGTTTTCACGGTCAACTAATTCTACAGTTAGATATTACATTGTTATTGTTGTAAGAATATCATTAGAATTATTCTATCTTTTAACAGATTATACACATTGTTTTCTGTAGTAAAGTGTGACGAGTTTGTATTTAGAAACAAACTCCCAATTTATGAATAATTTATTTTTCTATATTACCATTTATACCTTCTGCCTGTTTTAATATTTCTGTGATTTGAACAGTTGCGTTTTTAGTGTGATTAGTTTAAACTGAGTTACTCGTATCATATTACGAGTTTGGTTTGCTTTTAATCATGTGCTAACCCAGAATCTCTTAGTAAAACGAAGTTACTCTTAACTTCCTTTGAAGACCATAATGAGTCGCCATTCTGCATCGATTTTTTCCTTCAGTTACCTTTAACCTCAGTATCTTTAAAGTATAATATTTAATTTCAGGGAAATAAAATTATATATATTTACCTTTTATAAAAAAAATAAATTATTTATGTTTCATTTTATTTTATCTTTTATAATTGTTGTATAGCATATTCAGTAAGTGGTTCTGTTGTCATAACCCAGAGGAAATTAAGTAATTTTTATTAATATTATTAAAAATTATATTTAAATTAATTATTATATAACTCATTTCAACGTTCAATACTGAAGGCTCATAGCTCTAAAAACCGGGTTTCGATACCCATAGTTGGCACAACACAAATAGCCCAGTGTGTAGATTTCTTTTTCGAAGCTAGTCCTTGAAAGTATAATTAATTTAGAATAGGGTTTCGATTATTTACTTGAAATACTGTGATTTAAAAAGTTTGGTTCTGCTCAGTATGCTTGAAACGGATAACCTACACAATCAGACACTGGAGATTGTAGAAGGTTTTAGGTCTGCACTGGAGATTTGTGAAGATTAGTTAATGACCAGTTCTAATACAGAATGTTTTGAACGATAGTAGACATTGAAGAAAAGTCGGATGTGTAAGATATAGTAAATAATATATTGTACGCTGAGAACAATATAGTGAAGATTTCCTGTTCAGCATGTGGTTCTGAGGAAGTCGTTATTTTATATCTTTTTAAAACAGTAGGTTTGGTTCTTCAACGGAATACTCTTTTAATTTTAATTATACTTCTAGTGAATCATTATGGTGTGTTGGCAATACTTGTAACCAAAGGGGACTAACCAAGTTATCTAATGAATTCGAAGGCTTTTCACTCTTGGTGTATTTATATATTTGTGATTTTTTTAGTAGAAACTTCTTTTTAGACGTGAAATAAAAACACAAGGTTCTTTAGATTGGATCATCTCGATTTCGTCAAGTTAAAACGAGGTTACCTGTAAAAAACGGTATCAAACAGATTTCGTTACGGTAAATATTTTAACATCAAAGATGTACGTGTGACGGATCTACTGTTATACATCTATTTTAATATTGCGTTTAAGGTAAATTTGCTATTAGAAATGTACGTAATGTATACTGTTAAATCTGCATTGCGAAATTCCCGCCTATTCACTAAAGTTGTAGAAGAACTTGGGGTGTAAGAATCAACAGTATTTGTGTGTATGTGAGTACTAGTGATTGTCAATAATATTATGCAAGATTAAATTTCGAGAACTTCACTTAATGTTTATAAACCGACGCGCCAAGAGGCATATATTGTTCACTTACTATAGTTGATATACTATAAACTTCGAAAGTTATAGCTGTGATTTAATGCTTACTAATCGGAAACATCGCATATTTAACCAGAAACGTTTATATGTTTCGAATATTACAAACCGTTTAACTTTAGCGGATTAACATGGGTCATTAGTATTTTTACGAAGATATTATATATCTTCAGCTGTGAAAAACTCGCGTGTGATCAGCGAAGAGCTAGCTAGTTCCCCGTTAAGTGAATCGAACCTATTTCAACTCGAAGTTAATTCGCCCACTGTGAACCCTTGATAGGATATCAAGGAAGTTCCGAATCATATAGAAGAGTCAGTATATTTTGCTAGTTTGTAAACCTTTTGTATACAAGTCATTATTTGTAATAACCGTTATTAAATATTGTATTATTGTTTTATATTAAAATATACGTCCACTGCTGGTACAGCGGGTAAGTATTCGGACTTGCAACGCTAAAATTAGGGGTTCGATTCCCCATCCGTATACTCAGCAGATAGCCCAATGTGGTTTTGCTATAAGAACATACACACCTCCACCAAACAAACTGTGTTATGTATGTTGGGTTCTACATATTTGTCGTTTGCGTGTTAAAAGATAAACGCCGTCTGCTGTAATAGGTTTTATAATAAATATAGAATGTTTCTATAAAACAATGCGGTTTAATAAAATGCATATAAACCAACGGAACTACACACAAAATTAAAATATATTTGTGTTAAGAAAGAAAACTGTGTGTATCAATCTCGTTGGCAAATATAAATTAGATACATATCGACATTTATTTAAATTTTAAATATAAATTATAATTTACTTAAGTTTCAGGCCATTTTAAATCATAATACATAACACAACTTACGGTAAATATAAAAACATCAAGCAGCTGCTATTAAACTGCAGTGTAAATTAGAACTAGATGAAACAGAGGGATTGAGGCCAGAATACAAGTGGGAATGATGCCTGACATTGGGCTAGAAGCCAATATAGAAATGAAAGAGAGATTGGACGAACTCCATTATATCGCTGAGTACGTTATATAGCAGAGATCATTCCGATTATTTCTGTAAATCAATTTTTCGAACCTCCCATGTTAAATACTGGGCTCTAGGAAATGTTGTGATGATACACCTCGAAGTGTTAAAACTTAACAAAACTCCCGTGAAACTAGGTAGTTGTTCCAGAGAAACGACCTGGACAGAATGCTAATTCTCGCATATCTCGTGAAAAGATTTCAACTTACCATTTCGCGTCTTTTGTCAACATTTCGTTGTTGTACTGTTTTCAGTGAAAGAAAGCATATACAACAGTAGATGTGTTTTAATAACCATTAGATAATACATTCCGTTTATGAAATAAAAATGGATTTTACTAATATATTTTGGACAAAGTGCTAAGGCCATTTTAAGGTACTGATCAGGGGAGAGGCAGCCAGTAAACAAAATTGTAAGTGATAACTGCCACTCTTAATATCACATTCGCTGCTCAGTGTGTTGAATACTTTATAATGTTACACGAACAAGACTCCTGTTCGCCATATCCGAAGTCGTGAGCTCACAGCATGTTCAAGGCATATAGAGAGTATTAAAAATATAACAAGGCTAATATTAATGTCTACATGTATATTTAAATCTTACCTAGCTATTCACTTACCCAAGTACTTAATTTCTAAGTTATTTATTCAGTCTTTTATACTTTTTTTTTCAAGAATATTGTATGTTTCAACCACACTTTGTCCATCATATCTATCGCTGATGATGCATTTCGCACAGTAAAGAGCTCGGAATATGGTATGGGATGATCAGAAATACCACCGAGTTTCTGTATAATTGTTATTAATTTATAAATAAAGTTAAAAATGTGTTAGCTTAAAAACATTAGTTCGATATGTGTGTGTGTATTAGTTTGTTATAATTTAAAAAACATGCTGAAACATAAAATTAATTAAACAAAAAAAAACTACACTAATTGAAAAGATCCCAGAGTACAAGCTATAATGTGGGATTATAAAAAAAAAATTTATTTTTATTTGAATTATTTTTCTTCATTACTTTGGACAGCAGTCGCCTCCCCACAACTGTGCAGGCAGTGAAGGGTAATATAGATGTGGGACATTGTAGGCTTGAACACTCGCATCTTGCTCTTTTAATTTCTATATCTATTGCTACTCTCTTATTTCTTATATGAGACTGGCGAATGGAAGTTAAGAGTGATAGACGGTGCATCCCCACTGCGATATGGGACTTACTTTCGTAGTTATCTCCAAAACGTAGGGTCTATTTTATAATTCCACATTATAGTTTGTACCCTGGGATATTTTGAATTAGGGCAGCGTTTATTGTTTAATTTATTTCTGTTTCAGCCTGTTTTTTTGGGGGGTTTTTTAAGTTATAACAGACTAATATAATTAGTTTGTATTTGCTGTTTTTTAACGCAATCCTTCCTTTTGATTTTGTTTATTTAACTTTATTAATATTAATTTTCTCTAACATATAAATCGTTGGAGGATGGAAAAGCGAAGGTTTACCATCTGTAGGGAATAGACAAACTTCTTTTATCATGTGGTAACCGAAAAGTAGGTCGTAAATTAACCATATACCATTCTTATTCATGGCCACTTTGAACTTCGCGAACTTGGTATTAGAAACATGATGTTTATTGTACGAGTATGTATTTATGTATTTCTAACAATAATATAGTTACTGGTATGTATTATATCTGATATCATTTCAACTACTTTTATATTCCCCATTTTGCACTTGTTTTTTTTTTGTCTTACTTGGGTTACCACGAGGCAGAAGTTTTCATCCCCATTGCTACCGACTCTAATTTTGCTTCTTAACTCTGTTCCAGAAACATAAGTTCATTTGATTACTGGAATTAATTCAGCCGTTTAATTTGCATACAAGTTACGGAGACGTTGCTGAAATATGACTGAAAGGAAGTAATGTTTGGATTTACTTCAAGTAAAAAAGGGTAGAAAAACAAGGGATAAATTGTGATGCAATTAGGCCTAATGATGGTTTGGTTTACAAGAAAATAAACTGCATACAACGGTAGCGGTTCGTGTAATATTTGTTAACCTCAGAACCTAACTGAGCTGTCTATACAACAGGTAGCCTAGTTGCTAACACAGCAAGAGGGGTTGATTATTTTAACTCTCGCAACGCTAGCGTCGTCTGGAACCAGCAAGAGGGAGTTGATTGTTTTAACTCTTGCAACACCAACTTCGGCTGTAAACAGTAATAGGAGCTAATTCTTTTAACTCTTGCAACACTAGTATCAGCTGGAATCAGCGAGAGGCATTGATTGTTTTAACTCTTGCAATGCTTATTTCGGCTTTAAACAGTAATAGGAGCTAATTTTTTTAACTCTTGCAACGCTAGGGTTTACTACTCTTCTCTCGTTTTATAGCAAAAACACTTTTTGGTAAGGCTAAAATCTGGAAAGAATAGAAAGCAAACGTGGTTTTAGTGTTAAGTGTCTTGCGCGACGTGCAGGTTCATGCTTAACCGAAATAAGTTAAAAACTTGTACCATTAGGGTGGAGAAAGAAATGTTAAAACTGCTTTTTTTCATGATGTAACTGGCATCCCATGTGGAATATTTTACTGCCGTATGTATGTTTTAGAATAAATACCTTTACAAAGAAATGTAAGATTAAAGAAATTCGAAAGGAATATTCTGTTAAGTTAATAATTGATTCTTTGTGTTAACAATTATCGTCAAATAAAAACAAGGTATTTAGGGCTGGCAACTGACCTGGGAAAAGGAACCGACAAGATAGCGATGGAAGTGAACACATCACTTGATCGGTTAATGATCACACAGCACACTAAGCCGTCTTGACTTTACACGGAGAAAGAACTCCCTACATTACTGCTTTAATTTATCTATCAAAAGCTTGATGTTTGAATAGAATTTCAACTTTCATAACTATACTTTTACTGTAGTTAACTTTACTATACTACTTACATTACTATTTTACAATAGAGTAACAATTTATGATTGAAAATTCTGGTTCTATTAGTTTTTTTCAGTGATGTAGGAACTTTATTCTTCAGGTAGAGACAATTTAGTCTGCTACGTAATCGTTAGCCAATCGAGTGATATGTCCACTTTCATCTCTATCTAGTATGGTTCCTTTTTCATGTTCAGTATTTAGCCATACATAGCTTTTATATTTGGTGATAGTGTTCCTTATGGAGGTTTGCTTTTTATAAAATGGCGTACGTGGGTTACTAGGTTATAGATCGTATATTAGAGCTTTATAAATTTTGCATAGAATAATAAAATAGGTAGTTAAAAATTGTAAGGACTGTTTTACTTTATCAAACGATTATAGAAGTATAGTCACTGTTAGAACTATGTAGGCGCTAGGCCCGTTGAAATAAGATGATGATAAACGAAAATAAGTATTATTGGTTTTGGCTTTTCGCTGATATTCGACTTTGGGACGCTCTGGATAGCTGAAAAGCGACATATACACTGGAGATAAAGCGACTATGCCCTGTAGCTCATCACATGTAGCTTTTGATGACCTGTAGAGAAGTAAATCTAGATGACTTTTGGATTATGCGTTCGTACCAACCGTACGTTTCAAGTTAAACAAAGATCTGATAGTTGTAATTGTACATTACTATTATGTTTGTTATAAAACTGTTAGAGTGGATAACTGATAAAGAAAGACTTAGTGGGATTTGTAATACATTTTTATACGTTTGTTAATAAATACGTATTGCTAAATCGTTTGAGGGATTTCAGCAGTCGCAGAATAAACTCTTAATGAACCAATGATATGTTGTTTTTTCTACTGTTAAATCCTTTACATACCCTCTTTTTTAACAGAATATTTTAGCAACTTTGACAAGAATATGAAATTATTGGCGAACAGCGGCTGTCAGCAAAGGATCTTCCTGTTACCGAGGTATATGGAGCAGCTGTGATTGGAGGATCATGGGAAACAAACTCAGTTGTTCCTGCGCTCCTTTGATTCGTAAAGCCTATCGTTATGAAGACTCGCCTTGGCAGAATACAAAACGGAGAGACGGACATTTACTAAGGTACATGTACAAGCGGTGGCATGTTGAAAGCCGAATAATGTTAGTGAATGTGTATTTGTGTCTGAGCTTCTTATATCTCATTACTAGCTCGCATATCGTTTTGAAAATTTATCAAAGTTCCTAGTTAAATTGGTTGAAATAGTTTGAATGCTTTTCTTAGCAAAGCTGTGATAACTTGTATCTTGTAATCTTGGACAAACGGTATTTTCATGTTGTAATTAATGTATAAATATTTGAGTCATTAATTGACGGTGATAGAAGTGTAAGAGTAATTGGAATAATAAATGTATAATGTATAAAGTATAATGTATGAAGTATATCTAACCTGAAGTGAGAACCTGAGTTTAACTACCTTTAAATATAGGTGCAAGTGACCGTGTGATTACCAGTTGTGAAAAGTCTCTAAAACCCGTCCTATGACTTTTGTTGTTCTTGGGTAACTTACAGGCATACAACTCAAACCAATAAACTTCTCACAACTAATAAATGGTTTTACGTATTTACTGGATATTTTTTTAAAATTACTTTTATGCTTTTATCTATCTATAAAAGAATTAAGTTCATTAACAAATAATTCACTTTTTTTTTAAAAAAAAAGTTCATACGTTTGGTAAACCGAGAACAAAATACGGTTAAATAGTAAAATAATTGAACTGCTTAACATGTCAATCGCCGGGTGACACTAGTGCTGCTCATTTACAAAACAGCTTGGATGCACGAGAACGCAAATTAATTGTTGAATGTGTAAAGTAAGTTTCTGTGGTTTTATTAAAACAGGAAAGCCTTCATTTGTCAGAGCAATCGCTTATGAACACGACACCATTGATTAAAATTTGTTTTAACTTTGGTTAATTTATTTCTGATGAAATACTAGAAAAGGATAATATGCCTAAACTTCATTAATGTATCGAATTCTAAATTTTTATTTATTCATATCCTGGAAAGTTCATGGTGTGAGAGGTCAAGGGCTATTTTATATTCACTGACTGATATGTTGTGATTTTGCTATAAGACCTTTCACTGTTATTAGCAGATTAAAAAATGCGTTAGTTACAGTATACACACACAGGCACGCATATATATATTAAGTACGTTGTTTAAATGACTCTGTTGATATAGTTTGAGAGAATGTATAAATAAGGTAGGGTAGTTTCTAGACCAAAGGTTCCTAAGCGAGAAAACGGTATGTCTGCGAACTAACAATGCAAGAAACCAGATTTTAATACTCGTGGTTTGCAGAGCACACATAAACCAACGGGTAGCTTTGTGTTTAATTTAAAACCATATTTATAAACTACATAAACTGATATGCAATTAAAAATTAAAAATAAGAATTAGAAAAAATGAATATTCTAAATTATGGAAACTGGGATACAAAAGAAAAGAAAACTGTGCAGAAACTGAAGTTTAATATAAGAAAAAAAATAAAGTATATAATTGGTATTCGTATTCTAAATACGGCTTGTATGGGTATTAAAACTTTAATTAAAAACTAATGAAAACGTTTCCTCCTCCTCATGTCATCATTAGGGTAACAAAGAAAGTTCGCAACTGATCGTTGCCATCCACGTCTTGGGGACGAGAATGTAAACGGGTACGAGATTGTAGGGGCGTTGCAGTTATATGTTGGGTTATTCATTATTTAATAAATATATGTATAAAGGTTTTACTTTGTATTGTTTCAATTTTGGTTTGAGTTATTGTATAGATAGGGCTTCTTTAATTTTGCGTTTCTTTGTATACATTTCTACTTCAAGTGGATATCTCGTCATCATGAATATAATTGATAGTTATCTATAAATCTTGATATACATATCGCTTGATAAACTATAAATAAATATACGCGTGCTTTTGAAATTAAATCAGCTGCTTTGATTTGATAAAAATTAACAAATACACTATGCAAGGTAACCAATGTTTCTGAAATGAGCTGCTGTGCGAAAGAGTGATAAGATAGAATAGTATAATTGATGAATGCTTGTGTCAGAGACAAGGGAAGGGCGACACTGTATAGGAACAGGATGATAAGCGGTTCCTCCAGCACATAATCAATGTTCATCATCCACGAAGAGTAGCGAGGCAGCTGCTGTGTTCTGGATGTACATATTGATTATCTACAGCCGTCTTGTTCGAGAATTTCCATTTACACAACTTCGAAGATTGCTCTAGTTCCTCCGAGAACTCTTTAATTCGTAGAAAAATTTTAGTGGAGAGGTGGCCATCAAGAGTGTAATTCTGCACTGTAGATAAAATGTTTCATCTCGGCATCTTGGTGTGTCAGCGTTAACCCTATATGATCTAGCCAATTTCTGAGTAAACGATGTGAAACCCAGGTTAACTATGAGCCAGAATATGTGCTGGCGACGAGTCGTCGTTAGGGGTACGAAGAGAGAAGAGGAAGGGAACGTGGCTTCGACAGAATGTTGTTGAATATCTTTAACTTGTGCTTCCGCTACCTCCAAAATAACTGTTTTTTATATGTAAAAACGGCTCGTTTGGGTTGAGAAAATATTTTACATAGAAGAGCGAACAACGTTTCGACCTTCTTCGGTCATCGTCAGGTTCACAAAGAAAGAAAGGTGTAACTGGAACGGAAGCTGACATGTTTGAAAGGAGTTGTGTAACTGAGTGTCGGAATGTAGAGGTCGTGCTTAGATGTTTGAATATATAATTTTGTTATTTATTTTTATTATTATTATTTATTATATTTTTCAATATAGGTATAAAGGTGTTTCTTTGTATTGGTTTATTTTGGGCTTAAGTTGTTGTATAAGTAAGGCTTCTTCAATTTTTCGTTTGTTTATGTTTGTTTCTTCATTTAGTATTCGAGTGTTTTTTATGGTTATGTTGTGTTTATTTGACTTGAAACTCGAGCCCAAAATAAACCAATACAAAGAAACTCCTTTATACCTATATTAAAAATAATATAATAAATAATAATAATAATAATAAAGTAAATAATATAAAATTATATATTCAAACATCTAAGCACACCCTCCACATTCCGACACTCAGTTACACAACCCCTTTCAAACATGTGGTCAACTATTGGTCAGTTACCTCTTTCTTTTTTTGTGAACCTGAGGATGACCGAAGAAGGTCGAAACGTTGTTCGCTCCTCTACGTAAAAAAAATTTTCTCAACCCAAACGAGCCGTTTTTACACACATATTTTTCTCTACAAGTGGGTTTTCTCGAAATGACTCTTTTTTTTTTTTTAGGGTGGTCGACCTCTATCTAGGTTCCAGGTTTTCAGACTGCAATTCGTGATTTATATTAAACGAAATTATATAGTAGTGTACAAATATATGATGAACAAATACACTAATGTATGATAATTACATAGTAATGCACGAACATGTGATGAACAAATACACTAACACATGGTAGTTCTACAGTAGTGTACAAACGTTATGAACAAATACACTAACAAATGATGATTATACAGTACTGTATAAACATGATTAAAACGCCTTAACAAGTGATAATTATACGGTAGTGTACAAACACACAAATATACGATAATTGTACAAATCTTATTTCAGAGCACTAACTATATGCACATTAGACATTTCAAGCTGAACGAATAGATACTTATGACATATAATACAAAAAAACAAGTAAAAAAACACAAAAATTAAGTCTTAAGTTGTTTGGAATTAACGTCAAATGTATCGTAACAACCTATACCGAAACATAAACATTTGTCTGGACTAGTACACTGCTGGCCAAAATCTTAAGGCCAATGAACATAAAGAAGAAATATGCATTTTGCGTTGTTCGACTCAACCACTTATTTTAGTAGTTTTGAAAGATGAAAATAAGAAAAGGGAAAACAAAACTTTTTTTAGCACTTAACAGGGAAAATGTGAACACTGTGAAATTAGCCTAACTATTAGCTGGTCAAACGTTTAAGACCATACCAAAAAGAAGTTCCAAACAGGATAGGAAATACCCAACAAGAGGTCTCAGTAGTGAGTTGCACGGCCGTCATTGCGAATAACTTCAAACATTCGCTTTGGCATAGTCGATAGAAATGTTTGCAGAAGGCTGGCTAGAATGTTATTCCAAGTGGTGAAGATGGTTTCACGAAAATCATGTACTGTTTGCATTTGACGTCCATTTCTATAGACTTCACTTGCCATCCACCCCCAAACATTTTCAATGGGGTCCAGTTCGGGCTGGATGGTCCAAAAGAATCACGTAATTCACCATGAAAAAGTCCTTTGTCCTACGGGCATGGTGGATTGCAGCGTTGTCCTGCTGAAAGCCCCTCAGTGTGGATTCCTGTACGTGGTGAGGTGACCTCTCAGGGAAGGTTCTGTTCTTTCAGGTTACCTCCTCTGGGATCTAAACATCCACTCACGTGTTTGCTGTGCGTGGCGACTCGTGAAGGGGAGGAGAGGATCCTGGTGGTTGAGGGGTCCAACCCCAACACACCACTTTGGCCTTGAATTCTTGTAGACGGGTGGCCTTGGGGTGGCCCTCCTTGGGTCAATCGGCTGGTCCACTTCGGCTAGGGGTATCCAAGATTGGAAATTCTCAATGGGTGTTGTGGACATTGTGTCTGATGCTAGTGTTTGGGAATAGTGCTCATGAAACCCTGGTGTTGGCGCAGTGTCCTTGTTTGACATTGTAGTGCGACCCCTCGTAGGGCTCCATGGTGGGTGGGGTCAGTGGGCACCGAAATTTTCTTTTTTCCTATGGATCCTCCAAATAAAAATTTAAATAAAATAGTGAAAAAACAGTCAATGGGTAAACGACCACGTCTTGAAGACTCTGATCAGCAATCTTCAACATCTGTACCACCAGCTGTACCTCATTTTCTCATCCTACATTCTCCTTCAGAGAAACCTTTATGGCAAATGTCTCCCTTTTTCATTTAGAAAGGACTAGAGGGACCTGCTGGCTCTTAGAGGTCAGTAAAGAAGCTTCATTCTGGTGACATATTGGTGGAAACATCCACATCTAAACACAATGAACTCCTCTTTCATTCAAATGCAATTGGGGATATACCTATTGAGGTTACACTTCATGCTACTTTGAATTCATCACGAGAAGTTATTGTTGAGAGGGATTTGAAGAATGTCCCCGAGTCGGAGATTCTTGCTGGTTTCTCCACTCAAGGAGTTTCTGCAGTGAGGCGTATCTCCACTCGCAAAGATGGAGTTACTCTGCCAAGAAATATCCTCGTTTTGACATTTATATCACCACGTGCACCTGCTACCATCGTGGCAGGTTGTCTAAATTGCAAGGTATGGCCGTACATTCCTAACCCTCTGATGTTTCCAGTGTCAGAGATTTGGTCACTCAAAGGCGTCATTTCGTGGTTTCCTGACATATGTGTGTTGTGGTGGCAAGGACCACAATGCCTATTTATTATGGATACTCTTAAAACAAAAAAATAACGCAACTTGAAACCATAAAGAAAAACCCGACTACTGAAAAACGACCACGCATTGATGAATCTGTACAGACTAACTCGCCATTTGAATCTGTCCCGCGATTCCTAATTTTGCATTCCTTAAGTGACCAACCTCTATGGCAGACGTCCCCATTTGTTATTCAAAAGGGCTTCTCTTGCCCTAAATGAGTAGAAGAAAAAGAAGTACAACGTCTCAAGACAGTTAACATTCTCACTTACTCAGAGACTCGAAAATTATTATTACCTCTTCCGTCCAGAACTTATGCTGCTGTAACCCGTTCCACTACTACAGTTAGAGTCCAAACAGACCTTACCCTATCCCCTACACAATTTTCACCAGCAAATCTTAATGAGACGCTTTCCAAAATCAACATAGTTCAAGATTCAGTGTCTCCTTCCATCTCTGTCCTGACCACACCTTCCAGTCATTATCGAACTTCACCTTCTTCAAGTCAAGATGTTTTCATGGGGTCTCCCTCTCTTGATACCCCAAAAATTAAACAAACCACTCGTCCGCGCTCTCAGTCATTAGTACGCGTACCGATAAATTCAGACCCGACCATTCGAGCTAGAGCAGGATCCATAGCGGGCAATAGACCCACATTCAATAAAGAAAAAAACGTGGTCGTAAGCAGAAGGACTCTCTACCGTCTTCTCCTCTTAAATAATTGCACATGGCCACACTAATCCAATGGAACTGTCGAGGTTTCCAATCAAATGTGACTGGCATCAAATATCTTATTGACTTTTATCATCCCATATGTCTTTCCTTGCAAGAAAACATTTCTACAGCCTACAAATACGGTTACTATCCGACACCATTCATTATATCTGAACGACAGGCTGTGTAGGATGGGAACATGGGGGAGTTGCATTGCTGGTTGATCAGCATATGCCCACCCGGTCCCTGTCATTGACCACACCCTTGGGGGCTGTAGCCATCCGTGTCTCCTTGGGTTGTACCATCACTATATGCTCTCTATACTTTACATCTGAAACGCATTATAATCAATCAGACCTCGATACCCTCATTGGGCAACTGCCTACCCCCTTTTTAATCTTGGGAGATTTCAATGGACATAATCCACTCTGGGGTGGCTTCCGTATTGATATGAAAGGAAGCGCCATGGAGCATATGCTCCTGAACCACAACCTGGCTCTATTCGATACTGGCTCTTACACATATTTTCATGCACCCAGTCAGTTATTTACAGCTATAGATAGATCTTTTTGTCTGTTCCCCTTCGCTAGTCACTCACTTTTCTTGGGAGGTTGACATTAATCCGCGAGGTAGTGCACATTTTCCCATTATCTTACGAGAGATTGGCCGTGATCAGTACCACCCAACCCATATACCTCTGTGGAAGTTGGTACAGGTCAACTGGCTTTCTTTCACTACTCTTTCGGAACTTGATCCTGCTATCTTATGTAAATCATCCATAGTTGATTGTATTGCAGCAGTAACCAACAGTATTATACAAGCTGCTACTCGATGTATCCCTAAAACCTTGACATGTTCCCCACGGCATCCCCCGCCCTTGGTGAAATTCTGCCTGTTCTATAACACGGAAAACTCGGAAGCGTGCTTGGGATAAATTTCGAAGATACCCCACGCTCTCAAACCGCATTGCATTTCAGCAAGCCCGTGCACACGCTCGGCAAGTTAGACGTGAAAGCCAGAAGGAATCTTGGATTAAATACACCTCCAGCATTTCTTCAACCACCAGCACAAAAGTTATATGGGATAAGATCCGGAGGGTGAGTGGAAGATATACTTCTGTCCCCCTCTCTATCTTAATATCTGATAGTCATGAAGTTGCAGATGCACAGAGCATTGCCAATACTCTTGGGAGCTTCTTCTCTCGTGTATCTAGCTCTTCGAACTTATCCCCTTCCTTTTTAGCCATTAAAACCCAGGCAGAGCATCTGCTTCTTTCTTTTTCAATTGACCATTCCTATGATTACAATCGCCCTCTTACACTGATGGAACTCAAACTTGCTATTCATCGGTCTGGCAACACATCAATCGGACCTGATAATATACATTATGAAATGTTACGTCACCTCTCCCAGAACTCTCTTACTATTCTTCTAGCTGTCTTTAATCGGGTATGGCAGGAAAATGTCTATCCAGATGCTTAGCCACAAGCTATCGTACTCCCTATTTTGAAACCTTGGAAGGATCCACCGATTCCTTCAAATTACTATCCCATTGCTTTGACAAGTTGTCTCAGTAAGATCTTAGAGAGGATGATCAATGCCCGCCTCGTTTGGTTTCATGAATCTAACAACCTCCTCTCACCTACTCGGTGTGGGTCCCGAAGAGAACGCTCTATGATAGACCATTTAATTATCCTTGAAACATCAATCAGAGAATCCTTTTTAAGGCAACAACATCTTGTTACTGTTTTTTATTTAGATAAAGCTTACGACACAACATGAAGATATGGAATCTTACGATACACTTTCACTTGTATGGATTGCGTGGAAACTTACCCCTTTTCATCAAGCAATTCTTAATGAAGCGCCGATTCCAAGTCCGTGTGGCTCAACACTTTCTCATTTTTTTCCACAGGAACTTAGAGTCCCTCAGGGCTGTATTCTGAGCGTCACACTTTTCATTATAAAGATTAATGCCATCAGTGAACAGCTACCCCGTACAGTTGCAAACGGTATTTTTCTTGATGACTTTCACATCTCATAGCAGTTATCAAACATGAGGTGTATTGAACGGCAGCTACAAACTGCAGTCAATTAGATACTGAAGTGGACCACGGCAAATGGTTTTAAACTTTTTCTCTCTAAAACCGTTTATACAAATGTATACACATTTCTGCCGCAAACGGGGAATCCACCCAGATCCAGAACTCCGTCTTGATGATGTTGTACTTCCTGTCGTCCCTGAAGCAAAGTTCTTAGGTCTTATATTTGATTGTAAATTAAATTTTATACCGCACATCAAGCAACTTCGTATCAAATGTCTAAAAGCATTGAACATTCATTGTGTCCTCTCTTCTACTTCTTGGGGAGCAGATCGATATTCCATGCTCAAAATTTTTCGTGCCCTCGTCCGATCCAAATTCAACTGTGGGTCTGTGGTTTATGGTTCTTCCAGAATATCAACATTAAAAATGTTGGATCCTGTCCATCACCAGGGACTTTGGCTTTGCATTGGAGCTTTTCGTACTTCTCCCGTGCAAAGTCTGTATGTGGAATCTCATTAACCCCTCTCTATATATTCGCCGATTACAACTGTCTCTAATGTATGCTTTCAAACTTTGATCATTACCACAGCATCCTATCTGGAGTTGTGTTTTCCAACTACAATGAAACACACTTTTTAATAACAGAAAATCTGCCAGTGTTCCTTTTAGTCTCCGTATCCAGGCACAATTAGAAGATTTGGATTTATCCTTGAATAATATTGCTGTTTCTTTACATCAGCCTATTCCACCATGGCAAATTACTTTCCCCAATTGTAACCTATTTTTGAGTCATCTGAGGAAAGAAGATACACCCGATTGGAAACATCGCTCTTTCTTTGCTGAACATCTTTCATATGATCCATCCATTTTTATATATACAGATGGTTCCAAGTCGGATGACTCAGTGGGATCAGCCATGGTTTGTGACAGTTCGATTGTGGCACACAGACTCCCCTCTACAGAGTCTGTTTTCACTGCCGAATTGTATGCCATTTCTCTTGCCCTAAAACATATTGGAATAATGCGATATACAAATTGTACAATGTATACGGACTCACCTAGCTGTTTATTGGCCCTGGAATCATTTCATGTTAGTCACCACCCTCTTCTCATCAATTTCGAAAACAAACTGGCCCATCTTTCTCTCTCATCTCACTCTGTCCAATTCTTTTGGATATAAGGTCATGTTGGCATTTGTGGGAATGAGCTGGCCGACAGAGCAGCAAAGTCTGTCTGTTCTGAATCTATCATCCCAGTACCCATTCCATACATGGACTATTGTCCACTTTTCAAATTCAGACTGTACACCAGATGGCAGGCAACCTGGAATGAGCAACACAATAACAAGCTTTTTCAAATCAAGCTTTCTCTTGGTCTTTGGCCTCTTGGTTCTGTAAGGATCGAAGAGAGGAGGTTGTTTTGGCAAGGCTACACTTCCTTTTATCTGGAACTGCTGCACCAATGTGTAGTCTATGTGGCACTCATATCACAATCACGCCGTCGTTAGAACCTAGAACGACGACACCATTTTAAAGATATTTCTAAGGCACGTTTACCTTTGACTTTGGCCCATGTTATAGGTGATACTGCCCATCTCACTCATGTTTTTACACTTTTAAGAGCCATTGGTCTTTTACACTTAATTTAAGGTTTTTTATCGGACTATATAGTGTTTTAGCATGATTTCTTTTTCACATTTGAATGTTTTAACACAATTTCTTTTACACATTGCAATTTTTATTTTGACTTGAACCCAGGACTAGAAAGGCCAACTTCAGGTAACTGACTGCAATTTCGATTTTGTTGTTTCAGTCTTCCTGGCAAGTCTTAATTTTACACATTTTAGTTTTTATTTTTATTTTGAACTAACCCAGGATTGGAAAGGTCAACTTCAGGTGACTGTCAGGAAGGGTGTACTTCTTGCTTTAGTCTTCCTGGCAGTTCCTAATTTTACATATTTCACTTTTTACCTTAACTGCCCTATACCTATACTGTACCACATCTTGTCTGGACAAATAGCCTTGTAGCTTTGTTCCAATAAACATTGAATACCTACCTACCTACTTATCTGGAGAGACCTATGATCAGTCAGACCTTGATGCTCTCATTGAACAGTTGCCGTCTCCCTTTCTAATCCTTTTTAATGAACATCATCCCTTCTGGGGAAGTGCTGTTACTGATAGGAGGGGACGCTTTGTTTAGTGTATTCTCTCTGATCGCAACCTTTCTCTTTTCAATACTGGTTCTTTTACTTTTTTGCATGCACCTAGTCAGTCCTTTACTGCTATTGATATCTCAATTTGCTCCCCTTCATTATTCTCCCATTTTTCATGGAGGGTTGAAGAGACAGTGATCATTTTCTTATACTTTTGAGAGAGACTGTGTGGCAGCAGTAACTAACTGTATTAAACAAGCAGCTGCTCAATGTATTCCTGAAACCTCGACACGTTTTCCACTATATCCTCGTCCGTGGTGGAATCCATCACATGGCACGGAAGGCTCAAAAACGAGCCTGGGATATTTGCCGTAGATATCCCACACTTTCAAACCGCATCGCTTTCCAGCAGGCCTGTAGCAGGGAGGAAGTTGTCTTGGCTAGTCTACGTATTGATCACAGTTTTTTAAATCACCACTTCCTTTTATCTGGTACTGATGCACCAATGTGTGGTCTGTGTGGCATTCAGGTCACAATCATATATATTTTATTATCATGCCGTCGTACAACCAAGCATGATTTGTTTTACACATTTTAATTTTATTTTGACCTGAATCCAGGACTTGAAAGGCCAACTTCAGGTGACTGACAGCAAGTTTGAACCTAATGCTTCAGTCTTCCTGGCAGGTCGCAATTTTACATATTTTAAGTATTTTCACCTTCATTTCCATATACCATTATACTATACTACATCTTGTTTCGCATAGATAGCCTAGTAGCTTTCTGCCAATAAACATGCAAAACCTACCTACGTACCTATACAGATGTTTCGTCTCTTAATCTGATCATCATATACTAGCTATATACACTAAAAACAGCTCCGTAAAGGTATTTTGTATGTTATTCTGGCCATCAAATACTAGCTATATTGACGAAAGATCAGCTCTGTAAAGATATTTTGTATGTTATTTTAACCTTTACATACCATTATATAAACAAAAGATCAGCTCTGAAAATGAAAAAGTATTTTGTCTCTCCTTCCGATCATCAAATACCAACCTACCACATAGACCAAATATTAGCTCTGTAAAGAGACTTTCTGTTATTCTCACCTTCATATACTAGCTATATAGACCAAATATCAGCTCTGCTAAAGGTATTTTGTCTGTTCTTCCCACCATCAAATACCAACCAGCTACAAAGAAAAAAGATCAGCTCTGTTCAGATATTTTCTCTGTTAATTTGACTTTCAAATACCAGTTATATAGCCCGAATATCAGCTCTATACAGATATATCTTCTATTATTCTGACCTTCAAATACTAGCTATACTGACCAAGGATCACCTTTGTAACGGTATTTTGTTTGTTCTTCCAGCCTTCAAATACCAAGCCACTACACAGAACAAAAATCATCGCTTTAAGATATTTTGTTTATTATTTTGATCTTCAAATACCAACCAACTGCAAAGACTAAATATCAGCTCTCTTACGATACTTTGTCTCTTATTCTCACCTTCATATACTAGCTATACTGTATAGACCAAAGATGAGCTCTATAAAGATATTTTGTATGTTATTTTGACCTTCAAATACCAGCTATATAGGCCAAAGAACAGCTCTATAGAATTATTTTGTTATTTTGAGCTTGAAATATCAGCTATATAGACAAAATATCAGCTCTAAAAAGGTATTTTATCTCTTCTTCCAATCTTCAAATACAAATCCATTACATAGACCAAAGATCAGCCCTGTACAGATATTGTCTGTTATATTGACCTTCGAATACAAGCTATATAGATAAAAGGTAAGCTATGTAAATATATTTTATCTGTTATTTTTGCCCTTCAGATACCAGCTGTTTTGAATAAAGATCAGTTGTATACAGATATTGTCTGTTATTCTGGCCTTCATACGCCAGCTATTTAGACAAAACATCAGCTTTGTGAAGATATTTTGTTATTTTGACCTTCAAATACCAGATATATAGCTCAAAGATCAGCTCTTTACAGATATTTTGTGTGTTATTCTGACCTTCAAATAACAACCAACTACATAGACCAAAGATCAGCTCTGTAAAGATATTTTGTCTGATATTCTGACCTTGAAATACTAGCTATATAGACCAAATATCAGCTCTGTAAAGGTATTTTGTCTGTTCTTCTGACATTTCAAGTACCAGCCAACTACATAGACAAAAGATCAGCTCCGTTCAGATATTTTCTGTTATTTTGACCTTGAAATACCAGTAATATAGCCCAAAGATTAGCTCTATACAAATATATTTTCTGTCATTCTGACCTTCAAATACTAGCTATATAGACCAAAGATCAGCCCTACAGAGTTATTTTGTCTATTCTTCCGACCTTCAAAAAGCAACGAACAACTACATAGACCAAAGATTAGCTCTGTAAAGATATTTTGTCTGTTATTCTGACCACCAAATACTACTTATATGGACAAAAGTTCAGTTCTATAAAGGTATTTTGTCTTTTTTTATCGACCTTGAAATTCTAACCAACTACATAGACCAAAGATCAGCTCTGTAAAGATACTTTGTTATTTTGACCTTCAAATACCAGCTGTATAGACAAAACATCATTTTTGTAAAGATAATTTGTTTGTTATTTTGACTTGCAAATATTAGCTGTACACACCAAAGATTACATCTGTATAGATATTTTGACTGTTATTCTGTCCTTCAAATACCAGCTATGCAGAGCAAAGATCAGCTCTTTAACACTCCTATGAAAAGACGTTTCTAGTCCTGATTTCTCCAAGCCCTTTCCCCTGGCTGTGGTTTCGCTAGATAGTAGATAGGGACAGTAGGAATCTCGTTAATCCATTCATTAATGGATTTAAATGGCAATTTCATTTAAATACAAAATTATTAGCCTAATATTAATAACCTTTCAAGTTGCTCTGGGGCTTATTAGGCCCCACTTTTCGTAGGAGTGTTAAAGGTATTTTGTATTTTCATCCGATCTTCAAATTCCAAACCACTATATTGACAAAAGATCAGCTATGTAAAGATATTTTGTCTATTATTTTGACCTTCAGGACCAACTAACTACATAGACCAAAGATCAGCTTTGTAAAGATATTTTGTTATTTTGTCCTTCAAATACCAGCTATATAGACCAAAGATAATCCCTATAAATATATATTATCTGTTCTTCTGCCCTTCAGCTACCAGCTATATAGACCAAATATCAGCTTTGTAAAGATATTTTGTCTGTTACTCTGTCCTTCAAATACTAGCTATACCGACCAAAGATATGCTCTGTAAAGGTATTCTGTCTGTTCTTCTGACCTTCAAATACCAATCAACTACATGGCCCAACATCAGCTCTGTAATGGTATTTTATCTGTTATTCTCACCTTCATATACCAGCTATATAGACCAAAGATCAGCTCTATACAGATATTTTTTCTGTTATTTTGACCTTCACATACCAGCTATATGGTTCAAAGATCGGTCCTGTAAAGGTATTTTGTTTCTTCCGACCTTCAAATACAAACCCACTACACAGACCAAAGATCAGCTCTGTAAAGATATTGTCTGTTGTATTCACCTTTGAATACAAGCTAATAGCCCACAGATCAGCTCTATGCTCTACTGTCTGACCTTCAGATAATAGCTATGTAAACCAAGGATCAGCTCTCTAAAGATATCCTGTCATTTATTTTGCCCTTCAAATACCCGCTATATAGACTAATGTTGTATTGCCTTTCAGGTACCAGCTACATAGACCGAAGATCGGCTCTCTGAAGACATTCTCTCTGTTGTTCTGACCTTCATATACCAGCTATATAGACAAAAGATCAGTTCTGTAAAGATATTTTGTTATTTTGATCCTCAAATACCAGCTATATATACCAAAGATCAGCTTTGTGAAGATATTTTGTCTGTTATTTTGACCTTCATATACCATCTATTTTGTCCAAAGATCAGCTCTATTCAGATATTTTGGCTGTTATTTTGACCTTCAAACACCAGCTCTATAAATATGTTTTGTCGGTTATTTTGACTTTCAAATACCAGCTATATAGCCCAAAGATCAGCTCTATTCAGATATTTTGTCTATTATTTTGACCTTCAGATAATAGCTATGCAGATCAAGGATCAGCTCTCTAAAGATAATGTTATTTATTTTGACCTTCAAATACTAGCTATATAGACCAAAGATAAAAATTTGTTTGTTATTTTGACTTGCAAATATTAGCTGTACACACCAAAGATTACATCTGTATAGATATTTTGACTGTTATTCTGTCCTTCAAATACCAGCTATGCAGAGCAAAGATCAGCTCTTTAACACTCCTATGAAAAGACGTTTCTAGTCCTGATTTCTCCAAGCCCTTTCCCCTGGCTGTGGTTTCGCTAGATAGTAGATAGGGACAGTAGGAATCTCGTTAATCCATTCATTAATGGATTTAAATGGCAATTTCATTTAAATACAAAATTATTAGCCTAATATTAATAACCTTTCAAGTTGCTCTGGGGCTTATTAGGCCCCACTTTTCGTAGGAGTGTTAAAGGTATTTTGTATTTTCATCCGATCTTCAAATTCCAAACCACTATATTGACAAAAGATCAGCTATGTAAAGATATTTTGTCTATTATTTTGACCTTCAGGACCAACTAACTACATAGACCAAAGATCAGCTTTGTAAAGATATTTTGTTATTTTGTCCTTCAAATACCAGCTATATAGACCAAAGATAATCCCTATAAATATATATTATCTGTTCTTCTGCCCTTCAGCTACCAGCTATATAGACCAAATATCAGCTTTGTAAAGATATTTTGTCTGTTACTCTGTCCTTCAAATACTAGCTATACCGACCAAAGATATGCTCTGTAAAGGTATTCTGTCTGTTCTTCTGACCTTCAAATACCAATCAACTACATGGCCCAACATCAGCTCTGTAATGGTATTTTATCTGTTATTCTCACCTTCATATACCAGCTATATAGACCAAAGATCAGCTCTATACAGATATTTTTTCTGTTATTTTGACCTTCACATACCAGCTATATGGTTCAAAGATCGGTCCTGTAAAGGTATTTTGTTTCTTCCGACCTTCAAATACAAACCCACTACACAGACCAAAGATCAGCTCTGTAAAGATATTGTCTGTTGTATTCACCTTTGAATACAAGCTAATAGCCCACAGATCAGCTCTATGCTCTACTGTCTGACCTTCAGATAATAGCTATGTAAACCAAGGATCAGCTCTCTAAAGATATCCTGTCATTTATTTTGCCCTTCAAATACCCGCTATATAGACTAATGTTGTATTGCCTTTCAGGTACCAGCTACATAGACCGAAGATCGGCTCTCTGAAGACATTCTCTCTGTTGTTCTGACCTTCATATACCAGCTATATAGACAAAAGATCAGTTCTGTAAAGATATTTTGTTATTTTGATCCTCAAATACCAGCTATATATACCAAAGATCAGCTTTGTGAAGATATTTTGTCTGTTATTTTGACCTTCATATACCATCTATTTTGTCCAAAGATCAGCTCTATTCAGATATTTTGGCTGTTATTTTGACCTTCAAACACCAGCTCTATAAATATGTTTTGTCGGTTATTTTGACTTTCAAATACCAGCTATATAGCCCAAAGATCAGCTCTATTCAGATATTTTGTCTATTATTTTGACCTTCAGATAATAGCTATGCAGATCAAGGATCAGCTCTCTAAAGATAATGTTATTTATTTTGACCTTCAAATACTAGCTATATAGACCAAAGATAAGCTCTGTAAATACAGTCATGTGAAAAAGTTAGGACACCCTATGAAAGCCTGTGTATTTTTCTAACACATTTGGATATATAGATATTTAATCTCAATTTTAACAATTCTTAGAGATTATATGAATATAACTAAACAATTAAAACTGAAGAAAATACCTTTCAAGATCTTCTATAAATGTAATTCTACAAAAATGCATATTCTGACTGAGGATAAAGTTAGGATACCCTACCCCTAATAGCTAGTGTTACCCCCTTTAGCTGAAATAACTGCAGTGAGACGCTTCTTGTAGCCATCTGCCAGTCTATGACATCGGTCTGAAGAAAGTTTGACCCACTCCTCAATGCAGAATTCTGTGAGATGTTTGAGGGGTTTCTTGCATGTACAGCCCGTTTCAAGTCACCTCACAGCATCTCAATGGGATTAAGATCTGGGCTTTGACTTGGCCATTCCAGGACTCTCCATTTCTTAGTTTTCAGCCAGTCCTTGGTGGATTTACTGGTATGTTTTGGGTCATTGTCGTGTTGCTGGGTCCAGTTCCACTTCAGCTTTAATTTTCGTCCAGATGGTCTCACGTGATCCTCAAGCACCCTCTGAAACACAGTAGAATTCATGGTAGATTCTATGATTGTGAGCTGTCCAGGTCCTGCTGCAGCAAAGCAGCTCCAAACCATGACACTTCCACCCCCATGCTTTACAGTTGGTATGGGGTTCTTTTCCTGGAATATTGTATTTGGTTTACGCCAAACATGTCCTCTGTTCTGATATCCAAATAATTCAATTTTGGACCCATCTGTCCAAAGAACTTTATTCCAGAAGTCCTGCTCTTTGTCTACATACTCTCTGGAAAACTGCACTCTGGCCTTGATGTTTCCCTTAGAGAGCAAAGGTTTCCTCCTTGCACACATCCCATGCAAGTTAAACTTGTGCAGTCTCTTTCTGATTGTAGAGGCATGCACTTTCACATCAACAGTAGCCAGAGCCTGCTGTAGGTCCCGTGATGACATAGGGTGTTTGGAGACCTCTTTCAGCATCTTGCGGCCTGCTCTCTGGGTGAACTTGCTTGGACGACCAGACCTGGGCATGTTGGCAGTTGTTTTGAAAGCCCTCCACTTGTTGACTATTTTCCGGACAGTGGAATGGCTGATTTCAAAATCTTTTGGGATCTTCTTAAATCCCTTACCAGACTCATAAGCCGCTACAATTTTCTGTCTGAAGGCTTCGGACAGCTCTTTTGCTCTCACCATGGTGCTCACTCTCACTTCAATAGTCAGGAACACACCAAACTAAATGTCTGAGGTTTAAATAGTTCAAGCCTCATTCAAAATGCTGAGTAACGATCTTCTATCACACCTGGTGTGATACTTCTGTGTGTTAGTTGAGCCATTTTAAGTGGGAATAAATGTGGGGGTGTCCTAACTTTTTCCTTAGTTAGAATATGCATTTTTGTAGAATTACATTTACAGAAGACCTTAGTCTTTTCTTCAGTTTTAATTGTTTAGTTACATTCCTATAATCTCTCAGTATTGTTAAAATTGAGATTAAATATCTATATATCCAAAGATCATGTTACTGTTATTTTGACATTCAAACACTAAATATACACAGGCTTTCATAGGGTGTCCTAATGTTTTGTCTCTTATTTTTTCAAATACCACGACAGTTATTTTATCTGTTATTTTGACCTTCAGATACCAGCTATATAGACCAAAGATCAGCTGTGTAAAGGTATTTACACTGGATTATGTCATTAGATTTGTAAATACAAGTGAATAAAGTCTCTTAATGAAGGTAAAAAAATGTAATATTCTTATGTCAGTGTGTAACCTATCTTATCTGGATCTGATTTTTTGAATGATATAGAAGGTTCAAATGCATTTTACACCCCTTTAACCATCTATCTGTCCGGATCGGTATTTGGTCGTTGTGCGCGATCTGGGAGAGTAAGGTTTGATTCAGACCTCTTCCTCCCTCACTTTACTATTGTATATTAAACTGTCAGATGCTCTAAAACATTCACGAAACCATAGTTTGAACACAATGTAAGGACGCTGAGTAGAAACACTGACTCAATTTCCTCTTCAAAATCATCTCCATGAATCGAGCGAGTGAAGTAGCATTTAGTGCTATTCAACTTTATTTGGGCACTTGCGAACAATTTCAATAGTGACATGTCACTTGAAATATTTCACATCTACTTTCATGCTTGTGTTTTTTTTCTATGCGGTGTGGTCGATTCGGCGTCAAATGCGTGAGCTATGTTGACATTCGATTAATTTTATAAATAACCCAAGCTTGATGCTCTTCGGGTGAGCTTAAAACTAACGGACTTGTTGGCGCCGCTACCATATTAGTGGAATTAAAGGCATTATTTGTAACCTTACAGAACATGAACGATTAATTTATACCACCAATAGATTTGTGTGTTTTGTGTATTAATTACATAAATAATTAGCCCAAGGGCTAGGAGTGAATACAATTACTTTAAACCACTGTAAGATCTGATTGTTTTGTATACTCATTACTTAAATAATTATGAGAAGGGCTGAGAATGACCTACTAGTTATCATACCTGACTGCGAATCGAAGAATTCGTATCCTTTGGGATCGTGGGTGTGTTACCAGGATGACAATGAAATCCCACTGTTCGATTAAACTGTGACGGTTGTTGGCTAAATAACTTCCGTATAGTGTGGTTCGAAATTATGCAAGAAACAAGCCCAAATATTACAAAACATAAGCACTGAGCCTACTTATGTCTGATAATTTTGTGGGATTTTGTTTCACGTTTTGGTAATTATATTTTTATTGATGACTTGTAAAACATGTACCGTTTGAGACTGACACGTAATGATCCGTGATAGGTCAGCTTTGCTAGTTAAGTCACAGAAATGTGTTTATTACAAATTTTCCAAAGTCAAACGTGCAAGGTAACGTGAAATCCAAATCTAAAATGAGAAGCTAAATTAATTATTACTGACCTCTGGTCAAAACAAGTTACCTACATAAATAAATTTAAGAAAATCGTTCGTTTATATAATTTACTGCCCTCGGCGGTTTCAGGACTTAAACGTTAGAATTCTAGAGTTGATTCCCTCAGCTGACATACCGCAAATAACCCATTGTGGTAAAGCTTTGTGCTTTCGTTGTCGAGGGTTAGGAATGGCTTTATCAACTATAACATTGCTTCTTTGCTTCTGAATTCGAGAACTTTTCAAACAAACAAAATAATACAGAGTTAATGACTAAGCTTGTACAGTTAAATTGATAGAAGTTCTACATATTTAGAAACCTTGTTTATCTTAAAGTTATTAATTAATGAACGTAGTATGTAATTCAAAGCTGCTTCCTGTTTGAGTTATACATGTAATTCATATTTCGATATAATCCCCACCCAGTAGCAACTAATAAACAAAGTGAATCTCGTAGACAACTTCAGACTTGTTGCGACATTGCTTGTTCGATCGAATTGTGTGTATCAGATTTTGTACCACATAATTAGTTAACTTAGATGGCGACAGTATTTTAATTCTTTTACTACTATAAGACTGTAGGAGAAACCGTTTGAATAAAAGGGAATCCGATTCAGGTTCATTTTATACGTTTCAAGTTGTTTTTATTTGGTATAAATTATTTTATTCTAAAGTTCTATATATTTGTTGTTTATTTTTGTACAAGAACGTATGTAACAGCTCTACATTTATCCAAACTTTTCCAAACATGTATCGTTGAAAGAGCTGGGCAGGTGACGTTAACGTAATCTCGTTTGAAAAGGTTTTCATATTCTTGTTTTGCTGGCTTTCCAAGTATCGATTATTAGAGAAAAAATTAAAAATTGGCATACAATCTGTTAGGAATCGTGCATGTTCTCGTTTCTAAGATATTGGGTTTTGGAATCGAGTTATTTACTTATTTTGAAGCGTGTTTTCAAATTGCAGTCAATACGAAAGTTTACTAACTCGTGAATCGTTTTTAACTTATTGGCAAGAAATACAAAATTATTGAAAGAAATAAACTAACATCGTTAAAAGAAGAAAAACAAACACTCTAAGCACAGGGAAAAACGAAATTGCAATGTATTTACAGGAAATACGAAACAAACAATCTAACTAATGTAAGCGTAGAATGTTGTATAAGAATAGCAGGCAGTTATTCCATTCGAAGTGAGTGGCTGCCCTCTGGTCAATAGGTGTCGTAGAATTAGGGCATTTTCGATTTTAAAAGATCTATATTAAATTGTGAGGAATGGTTAGCTCTGTGGCTTTTTGATAAATAGTGCTTGTTGTTAGGATGAATAAGATATATTATTCATTGCTTCTCACTATCTGCTGTTTCGACGTTAGGTTTAGATAATAAAAGCACCAACTCACACTTTACCATTTTTAAACTATACTTATGATTAATTGTACTTGTTGATTAATTTACTATTGTTTTGTGCATGTTATTTTCTGTTTTCATGTAGATAAGCTGAACGTTTTACGGAATGTATTTAATTCTCTAATGGATATGTTTACTGTATAACAGTAGCACTTATTGTCTAATGGCTGTATTTATTTTAGAAACTAAAAAGTACTAATCTAGTTTTTCACCCTTCAATTATTTATGAGTCCGTGTGAATCCAACAATCGTACTTCATTGCAAGCACCAAAGTTCTTGTATGTTTACGACATTGTTGGTTACAGCACTCTTAATAACGAATGGACAAATACACAGTGTTATCAGTAAAACCGTTAGTCACACTAGTCACCATTAAATCTCGGTACAAATTAAAACAAACGTCTAAAAATCGACAATTATGCCTAAAGCTTAAATACACTTTGTAAACAAAGCATGAACTTACCAACCATATAGTTGAGCAGAAATGAGCGCAAAATATGATCAACCTAGACATTTTCCACAACAACAAAGCTTGGGTCTTAAAATATGCACATCAGTATCTGAAAACTGCAGGAAAATTGAACAACTTCTCACATTGGTAAATTCTGTTTTGTAAGTCAAAGTTAGATTTATATAATGAACTTTTCGTGCGAAATGACTAGTACTGAACATTGAATCAATACAGCAAAGGTTTTTGCACTGAGTTTTATTCATAGTAATTATTCAGTGAAACCATCTGAAGTGATTTCATAATTTTGTAATGAAATTGAAACTTCAGTAGTTTAGGACGTTAAAGCTTAGAGGCCTTGGGAAGTTTAAGTTGAATGTGACAGACATATTTAATGTTGACAAAAAAGCTCTATTGTAAGTTTAGAACGAAAGGAGGTACTAGTGACTGTATTTGAGGATAACTATACCAGTTTAACATCGTGTTGAACCCGATAACCACGTATGTATACACAGTTAACAACATCGTGTTGAACTCGATAACCACGTATGTATACACATTTAACAACATCGTGTTGAACCCGATAACCACGTATGTATACACATTTAACAACATCGTGTTGAACCCGATAACCACGTATGTATACACATTTAACAACATCGTGTTGAACCCGATAACCACGTATGTATACACAGTTAACAACATCGTGTTGAACCCGATAACCACGTATGTATACACAGTTAACAACATCGTGTTGAACCCGATAACCACGTATGTATACACATTTAACAAACGTCAAATGTATGAAAAGAATACTTCAGGACAATGCATGAAGACAGTCGCGACTACTGATCGTAATATTAATTCCCAGTTAGTATTTGTAACACTATTACTACTGCTACTGTTATTAATATACCATTATTGATGCTATTTTTGTTGTCAGTTTCTTGCTTTGATTTTGTTTCTTTACAAATAAGACGTAACAATACCTTTGTGTATTTTATTTTAGTACAATTAGTGATGATGGTAGAAATTTGGGTCCAAAGGAATTAGCTACGCTGCTTGAGCCTAACAGAAGTGTGGAGAATGAGGTTCGCCACAGAGTGAACTCATCACATTCTAATATTGTTGGCTAAATAACTTCCGTATAGTGTGGTTCGAAATTATGCACGAAACAAGCCCAAATATTACAAAACATAAACACCAATTACGGAAAATTACAACTGCTATAAGGCTTATGCGCTGGTAAGAAACGTAGAACAACCTCAGTGCAATATTGCTGGACTTAACAAGCATAACTCCTCCCCAACTCCAAGTCTAAGGGGCCTCCCAACGGCACAGCTGTATGTTTGCTGGCTCATAACGCTAGAATCCGGGTTTCCATACCCGTGGAGGCAGAGCATATATAGCCTACTGTTTAGCTTTGTGCTTGATTACAAACAATCGAAGACTAAGGTCTGGTGGAAGTATGAGAAAATTCCAGAAGTCGCAACTGGTGAAGAATGTGTTGGAAATGAGTACAGATACAAGTACAGTGAACTACCTGGTTTCACAAAGCCAGTGTGTGTGACGGCTGTGTTCTGATTTATCACATTCTATGTTCCAATGCAAAGTTAACAATGAATAGCGTTTGACTCTTTGGTATCCACTATAGAACGAACAAAACAGGCGAAGGGCGTTGTGTGGATACTGTTCGATAACTATGAAGTAGAAACGACAAAAGATCCAAAAACAGAAGAAACGGCGACTCCAGCAACATTCCAGTTTCCATGGCCAAGACATCATTTTTATGCAATAAACGTAATGAACGAACTTCATTACCCTGCTGTCAACTCTTAGCTGGGGCCAACGTAGGTCATGCAGGACAGGAAAGAGACGCCGAGTGTCACTTGAACTGACAGAAAATCATGAACAGGTACCTTACAGGAAACGATACAGATATTCTAATATTGTTATTGCATCACACGTATCATTCAGCGGATATATTTCTACATACAAAGCATCAGTACATTTCAGTCAGGAAGAAGTCATCGGGAGAAAATTATGTATGTGCTTACCTTCTACTCATCATGTGTCTGGATGCGACACGACCTTATCCTTGTATGGAATCATTAAGGTTAAGCATCTCAAAACACTACTGTCTTTACAACAATGGCTTTCAGAAGTTCCCAATTTCAGGGGCACATCTTCATCAAACGACAGAATATCGGTGAGAAGTTTATGCTTACCCTCTACACGGTCAGTGCCAGATCCAAAGATTTAGATGAACTGCGATAGTTGATGGGGATATCTCCGAATTACGTTTTTGTTCAACGCCGAATTTCACATTCTTAGAGTCATCATCAAGTCGGTACTTGGAGGATTTTGAAGACTGTTGTATAAGGAGAACTATTCGTGCAGGGTAGCAGATGGTCCTGTTTTACCCGTAACCATCAACAAACCTGCAGCACCCATGGAACATCTTACAGATGTTAGGTGTTC